>NC_092498.1:62116096-62741096 GCF_047511675.1 Marmota flaviventris
TTCTAAGATCCCAAAGCTCAAGAGATAAAACCAAGAACCAATAAGGGTGATGGCATCAAATGAAAAAGCTTCTGCACTACAAAAGAAACAAGAACATGAAGAGAGAGCCTACCAAATGCGAGAAAACCTTTGCCACTTACTCCTTAGACAGGGAATTAATATCCAGGATATATAAAGAATGCAAAAACTTAACACACATACACACACAAATCCTCAGGTAACCCAATCAATAAATGGACAAAAGATCTAAAGAGACATTCTCCAAAACAAGTACAAATGCCTAACCAAAATATTTTTTAAAAATGGTCGATATCCTTAGGATTCAGAGAAATACAAATTCAAAATTACGTTGAGATTTCATCTTCCTCCATTTAGAATGGCAATCATCAAGAATACAAATCATAATAAATGCTGGAGAGGATGTGGAGGGGAAAGTACACTCTTACATTCTTAGTGGAACTGTAAATCAGTACAACCACTTTACAAAGTAGTATGGAGTTTCCTCAAAAGACTAGAAATGGAGCCACCATATGACATGGCTATTTCACTCCTTGGTATTTATTCAAAAGATCTAAAATCAGCATTTTATAGTGATACAGAATATTAATGTTTATAGCAGCCAAGTGTGGAACCAGCTTAGATGCACAGTGACAGATGAGTGAATAAAGAAAATGTGAAATATACACACAATGGAGTTTTACATAGTCATAAAGAGGAATGAAATTATGGCATTTGCTGGTAAATGGAATGGAGCTATAGAACATCATGCTAAGTGAAATTAGCTAGAATCTGAATCAGAAAGTCAAGGATCTAATGTTTTCTCTCATATGCAGAAGCTAAAGCAAAAATAAGGGAAAATGGAGGCAATCCCATGAAAATAGATGGGAGATGAGTGGAGTAGAAGAAGGGAATAGAGGGGTAGTTAGTAGGGCCAGGAAAAGGAACTCAGAATAAAATTGACCAAATTATGCTATGTATCCAAATGAGTATCCCAAAGTGAATACCACCTGTATGTATATCTATAAAACAACAATTTAAAAATAGAGCTGGGAATGGTGGTGTGTGCCTGTAATTCCAGCAACTCCAGAGGCTGAGCCAGGAGGGTAGCAAATTTGAGGCCAGCCTCAGCAACTTATCGAGGCCCTAAGGAACTTAGTGAACCCTGTGTCTAAATAAAAGAGACAGGGTATGTGACTCAGTGGTAAAGTGCCACTTGGATTCAAACCCAAGTATAAGTAAATAAAGAAAGGAGCCAGTAGAGAAGAGGAAGAGAAATAGGGGGAGGGAGGAGGGGAGAGAAAGAGGAAGTATGTGGACTCAAATGGATCAAATTATATTGCAGGCAGGTATGTGTATGTCAAAATAAACCAACTGTAATGCACTATTAAAATACAGTTAGTATAAAAACATTTTAAAATTCTAATACTTTGAGAAGTATTCAAGTTACTGGAGCCAGAGCCAGTTTTCTTTTCAGAGATCCTCACGTATTTTAAGGACAGGAAAATGTTCTGGAACTACTGACACGATGGTAGTAATATTTCTGTTCTTTGTTTTGTTTTTCTAGTCAACATGTTTCCACTTTAAATGTATACTTCTTTCTGAGTTATTTGCTTAACTTATCTCTACTCATTAGCTTTTCTTCATGCCTCATAATATCTAGACTTTAGAAATAACTTGGGCCATGGTATATCTCAATACATAATTTTTCTTACCATCGTGCATCTAAAACCTGTTTTGTTGTGTATTCTCAAGCCTATGTTCCTGAGATAAGCATATTATTTCTTCCTACTGCTCAGTTCCAGGCCTTGGGTCACTGGCCATAGAGCACCTGCTGCATTTATATCATGTCCCTCTTTCTAGTCCAACAATCTGTGGAAGGTGTGGGGGGGTGGTTGGAAAGATCCTGTAATTTAAAAATATATATATTCCTGCCTGTAATCCCAGTGGCTTGGGAGAAAGAGGCAGGAGGATTGCAAGTTCAAAGCCAGCTTCAGCAAAATCGAGGTGTTATGCAACTCAGTAAGACCCTGTCTCTAAAGAAAATACAAAAAAAAAAAAAAAAAATTGCTGGGGAGGTGGGCTCCGTGGTCTAGTGCCTCTGAGTTCAATCAATGGTACCTGCCACCCCCTTCAAAAAAAAAAAAAAATTCCGGCTGCCTTCATCAATAATTATAGAACGTGTCAATTAGAAGCAGGGCAGTCCTTGAGACATCTTTTCCTAAAAGTATCAGTATTTGAAAAAGGCAGACTTCATGAAGAATCCACTTTCTTGCCATTTCTACATCTAAATCTGCATTCCTTGACATATGGCCCCTTTCTCCATCTTAAAAGCAGCAGCATGACATCTTTAAATCTCTCTGGCTGCTTTTGTTCTTTCCTTTCTATAGTCAGATTTCCCTCTGTGCCCCTCATATAAGGACACTTGTGATTACATATAGAGCCCATCTGGATAATACAGAATAACCTGTCTCAAAATCTTCATTTTAATCACATCTACAGAGTATCTTTTGCCATCTCAAGTAACATTCACAGGTCCAGGGATTAGGTCCTGGATATGTAGGCCATTGTACAACCTATCACAACATCTACAACTGTGTGTGAGACTATGGTTCAAGGACTATGAGTAAAATACAATGTTAGTAACACAAAATTCTGTGCATGCTAAAGAAAAAGAATTAGTGAAAAAATATGTCTTAGTTCTTGGAAAGTATCCAAGATTTGTTCTTACTTCCAAATTGGAATAAATTCCTATAAAAGCTTCATATTAAAAAAATAGTTCTGTGATGTATAATTGAGGTCTCATACACTTTTTTTTTTTTTTTTTTTTTTTAATCTCAGAAACTCTTGGATATGAGGAATCAGGTCTTTCCTGTATTTTACTCAAATGAGCACAGTTAAGGTTTTTAACTTCTCCATGTGGTAAACCAATATTAGAACAGGTACAATAGGACCCTCTTGCTTAGTTAGGGCCAGAGTAGATGATTGCAATTGCTGAAAATGAGCAGCTGTGACTACTGGGTTGAAGATAGTGTACAGAGCTGTTTCTGTGTTCAGATATAGGTCCATATCTTTATAAACATTTTATACATCATGTTTTATATCAGATATTCTGGCTTATGGGCACACAAGTTATGTTTCAAAGCATAATACAATATTATTTGCTTATTGCTAACCTAAGAATATTTCACAGTTTAAAGCTCAAAACTTTATGAAATTTTGGTTTGTGATCATTTTTTACTTTATTTAGACTCATTAGATTCTAAAAAGATGTAACAACATTCAGATAGCATCTTGGACGCTAGTAAACGCTAAGAGGATCCAAACACAAAAAAAAATTGATGCTGGGTATGGCAAACCATCTGGTTATTCAGTCTAACTTGAGAAAGGCTTAGAAGATGCCAGGTTTAGGTTTGCCTTTGAGGTAAGCAGTTTGGCTACTGTATTGCTTTGGGTACACAATGAAGTTCTTCTCTGCATACTAGTGCTTCATCTTCAGAATCCCAAAGGCTTTTGCCCACAAAATAGTTTCTATGGTCTGGAAGCTATTTTCTTTGGGATGACTCCTCTATTTTACTTTTCATTCTTATTTCATCAAACTAACTTCCCCTGCAAAGCAGTCCAAAAGTGTGCCCACTGGTTTAAGACAAATCACTATAAATGGTCACATATTAGAAAACTGAAGGTTACTGTAAAGGGTTGGTAGAAAGCTTATGTGTGGCATAATGTTAATTCATTTTATACATCACAGGCTTAGCTTCAGAGCAGTAATAGCTTTTATTACTCTTATTACCATGCATAGTTAGAAGTGAGACAATAAAAGCTGATGATGCCTTTTGTACTTTATAAATATGTTCTAAAGGCTATGAATCTAAAGCATATATAACAATGTCAATAATGTATTGTCCATCATGAATATAGTTATACATCTGACTTTGAAAATTGTTTTAGTAAGATAGACAGTGACTTTGCTTTAACTTATCTCTGGTGTCATGAATAATTTCTTTTGTGACCAACAGACCATGGTTGTGGTATGGTGATTTAAGATTTTGCTACAGCCTGTGGCCATTGCAAGAGCAAAATTAGAGGTCACAAATGGGAACTGATGACAAGATATGATTTTAATAACACAAAATTACAACAAATGAAATAAATTAGTTACAGATGCAGGGGTAAAATTATGATACAATGATTCCCATTTACCTAGAGGACATTCCAAACTAATAGCAAATGTAACATTTATTGTTTTCCTTTTATTTATTTATTTTTGATAAATGTTGTTAATAATACATTTTATAATTTTTAAAGTTCCTTCATGTGTAAGAACAAGAATTCACCGTGAAATTTTAAATATAAAAATATTCTAGTCGTAAATTAAATTTTAAGGTGAAAATTCTTTCATGAAAATTATATTTAGTTCAACAATTTTGACTACCTAAACTGGTTTATTGAAGAATAATACATAGGAGATGTTTTAAATCAATAGTAAATTAAGAAACCTAAAGTATTCTATTAACGAAAGCCTTTCTGCGGGGGGGAAAAAGTGATGTGTGACTTCAATTTCCACTTCTTCTCAGTGGAATAAAATAGATTACTCAGCAGTTTAAAATTGGAAAGATCATTCCATCTTAAATGTAATAGAACTTAAAAGTAATAGAACATATTTGCAAGTCAGAAGACCTGAGGCAGTTGAGAAAGTAAAAGTTTAAATCTGACGAAACTGAAGATTAAGTGGAGACTTTAGAATTAAAGACACTGTTCCTTTTCTATTGGAGTTCTTTTTCTTACTTTACAATATTCAAACTTAACTTATATAAATACTAGGTTTAGCTTGGTTTTTTTTCTCCCCTTTAATATATGTAATATATGGCTATCATTGATTTAATAATGTTATTGTTTTCATTGTACTATGATGCCGGTGAAGCTTTATCTCACTCAGAAAAATCTCAATATGATTCTTTGGTAATGCATAGCAAGCTATAATATCCAAGCTAAAAATTTAAATTGACTTTTGAGAACTTTCTTAAATAACCTCATGATGTTTTCCCTAGATATTTCTGGTAATTGGGGAAGGAAGCATCACAGTGCAGTTCTTAGAAGAGTGTTCTTCAATGTCTTACACTTTTGTGGATCTCAGCATTTTTTTTTTTTTTATAAACTGTACTATCATGGATTTGTAATATAACAGTCATTTAGCAAGCCATACACAGAATTTTTGAACTATATTTTCATTTAATATATTGAACTAAGTTTTGGTTAGTTGGCATTAGACTAGGGCAATAGTGTGAATATTTAGTGGTAAAATAGTCATGCAAATATCACTTCATTTACAATTACTTTGCATCCATATTCTTTATTCTAGAAGACAGATAATTGATGAAATTAAATAGAAGGACTCTGTTAATGACATCTTAACTGGGCTTTGTATTGAGCAGTTCAAAAGACATCAAATTATAAAATTGTATTTTATTCTGGAGTGAAAGTCCTTGTGTTAGTCAGTTTTCCACTGCTATGACAAAATATCAAAATCTGGGTAATGTAACAAAAGCATAAGGTTTGTTTAGCTACTAGATTTGGAGGCCAAAAGGCCAAAACTGGACAGGTCTCTCAGGTGAGCCTCTGATGAAGGCCTAAAGACAGATGGCATCTCAGCAGGAACATGTGTGAGAGCAAGATACCACATGGCGAGACAGGAAAACAGTGAGACTGGGGAGGCAGCAGTGTTGTTCTTTTATAATAAACTGTCACAGGAACTAATTGGAATTCCACAGAAGTACATTAACTGCTTCCAAGGGCAGTGGCCCCAGGAACCTCTCAAGAGGTTCTATGAGTAAACTGTCCACCACCTCCCATATAACCATACTGGGGACCAAGTTTCCAACACACAGTACTTTCCACATGCAAACTCTAGAGACCCTCATTTTTTTAAAGATAATCTTGTGTGTTAACTTTATTTTCAACAATGACTTTCAATAAATACAGAGTACAATATTTCTATATATCTAAAGGTTATGTTTTAGGAGATAAAGAAACCACAAACATTAAGTGAGGGGGCAGAGAGGATTTCCCACAGAGAATCCTTAGAGTACTAGCTGTATTTAACTTTTCTGGAGTAGAATTATTGAGATTCTCTATCCACAAATGCTCATTCAGACCACTAATAGCCAGCCTAAATTTAGACTGTCCTTTCAAAAGCCATAAACCACATATAAACTATATTTTATTTTAAAGTTTTACAAATAATATATAATTTTATTCTGCCTCACCTGTCTTGCATGCATGTGCAGTTTTGAACCAAATGAGTTTTATTTATTTATTTATTTTATATGACAGCAGAATGCATTACAATACTTATTACATATATAGAGCTCAATTTTTCATATCTCTGGTTGTATATATAGTATACTCACACCAATTCATGTCCTCATACATGTACTTTGGATAATAATGATCATCACATTCTACCATCATTAAGTACCCCCATGCACCCTCTCTTCCCCTCCCACCCCTCTGACCTATCTAGAGTTCATCTATTCCTCCCACGATCCCTCTCCTTATCCCACTATGAATCAGCTTCCTTATATCAAAGAAAAAATTCAACATTTGTTTTTTTGGGATTGGCTGATGTCACCTAGCATTATCTTCTCTAACTCCATCCATTCACCTGCAAATGCCATGAGTTTATTCTCTTTTATTGCTGAGTAATATTCCATATGCCACATTATTTTTATCCATTCTTCTATTAAAGGGCATCTAGGTTGGTTCCACAGTTTAGCTATTGTGAATTTTGCTGCTATAAACATTGATGTGGCTGTGTCCCTGTAGCATGCTGTTTTTAAGCCCTTTGGGTATAGACCAAGAAGAGGGATAGCTGGGCCGAATGAGTTTTTAACAAATTGGAATAATAAAAATTCAATACAAAGATGTGTAGGAGTGGCATACTTCTAGACACCTATGGGTATTTGAAATATTTGCTTCAGCTGTTTTACATTGATGATATCAGTAATAGCAATACTTTTTTGAATACATGCCAGGTAGTATAGTAGGATATTATATACTTTTCAAGAACTACATCCTTGAATCATTATAGCACTAGAAAGTGGATACTTTATTCTCTATTGTACAAATTGAAAACACAGCTTAAGTGACTGTTTTTTGCTACCTAGCCAGAAAGTGGATCTTTCAATCTTGAATCATTAATCTTTGTGGGAAGATACTGAGTAACAGTACTGCTGTTTGGTTTTAGGTTATACAGCCATGCTTTAAAGGTATTTTCATATGTCTTAAGCAATTTTTAAAGCATTAAATACAATATGTGTCATTTCTCTAGTTAAATGGACTCCTAATTCAGAAGCAACAAAAGTAAATTACATAGACAGTGTACAAAGATACAGTATGCAGTTTTTTTCTGTCTGCTACTTTCTTTGTCCATTTTTTTTGTATTGATAGCCCACATTTCATTAGCTACTTTAGGGTAAAGTACATAGTGTTACACACATGATTTTGAAATATCTTAATACACAGATTGAAAATGTAGGTTGAATTTAATTTTTTATTGTCCCAAATGTCTCTCTGATTTAGGATATCATAAATTGTCTTGTGTATGTTCTCATGTACTTGTGTTCTGTCTTCAGATTTTATGACATTATTTTCTCCCCTTGCTTTGGACACTCCCTTAATTTCTCCATGTTTCTTTAATGACCTGACCTCATATTCCCAAGCTCTTGGTTTCTAGTGGATTGGCCAGCAACCTAGGCCTTGAGTTAAGGCACTCATTATTATACTACAACTCCCTCAGTAACTTGTACTAAGGTTTTGGAGTGGATCAAAGACAATCTGAATGATTAAACACCATCTCTTTGTTCTCGAAGGCATGTTTGTTTTCCTTGAACATTACTCTTTGGCAGGGGAACTTTTCACTGGTAAAGTGCACTCATGATCCAAGTTGTGCTTGAGATATAGAAGTGTCATGGTCTTTTTTTTGGGGGGGGAGGTCCACCCATATAACAATTTTTTTTTTTTTTTATATTCCATTATGTCTGACAGTGTCTCAGCCCCACAGATAATAAATTTGTGGTATAATAAACACACTCCTGCTCTTATGGAGGCTACATCTTTGAGGCTCAATAATGTTGGTGATTTTAAAAGTTCAGTCAATGGTCAGCAGATTTCATCACTCTGGGCCTGGAGTGAGGGAGAACATCATGTCAAAGGGCTTGGCAGAGGAAAGCGCCTTAGTTTATGACAACCAGGAAGCAAAGAGAGACTGGTCGGCTACTTTTAAAAAATTATTTCTATGGTACCAAATACTATAGAGATCATGATGTTAAGATATGAAGACAGGCTGACTTCCTTAAGAATTTATCCTGAAGAAAAATTGAAACTGAGGTGACATGATAAAATATGGAATCTGTGATTCATTGCTCTTCCTCTAAACTTTAGAATTACTTTTTTTACTCATTTTCTCAGCATTCAGAAATCTCCAAGGACTCAAAACCTAGCCCAAGGCAGAGAATTTAGAGGCTCTCCTGTAGCCTGGGCTTTGCTTCTCAGATACTTCATTAAAAAAATAAAATAAAAATAAGACATTTATTTGCTGACCTAGAGTGGTCTTCATCTTATTCTCCTATGTACATTGCTGGTTACCTCTCTCATTCTCTTTCACTCTGACTTTTTATTCCTGCCTCACTCAGAGATCAGAAATGAAACTCTGATTCCCTCCTGATAGGTGGGCTCTGAGTAAGGCAGCAGCCCTCTGCAGCTGAGAAGTGTTGCAGCTCTCAATGGTGGGCCATGCCCTCCAGGGTTACAGCAAACCCCAGCAGCTCACCATCAATTTCTCCTTCTTTCTGTTTTTTTTTTTTTTTTTTTTTTTTTTACCTTGTGAATTTGAAGAATAAAATCCTCAGACCTGGCCTAGTGAGTTTGAGAGTAGGATTTATTGAACAACAGAAACAGGAACAGAACCCTTGCAGTACAACAGAACCCCTAGACCAGCACACTCACACCCCATTAGTAGGTGTGAGTGTGCTGGTCTAGGGGTTTCTATAGCACATAGGTCCTGTCTGGTGGGCTCCATGCAGCCACAGGCCCTGCAGCTCTCTGTCCCCACTGCCACTCCTGCTCCACCACTCATTTCCTGTGCTGATGCTTCTAGGTAGGGACCAGTAGACTGGCAGCTGGAGAGCTGTGTCACCAGAAATAGAGGACATACTTCCTGACTCATTGCAACCACCCTGCCCAGGATCTCTAAGTGAAAATTGTTGGACTTGTTTCTGATTGTGGTACTATGATCAATTTGTCCCATTTTACTTAAGAGCCAGGATGGGGTTTCTCTGGAGTACCAGGAAGACTACAAGGTAGGACTTTGGGTTCTGAGTAATGTTCAAGCACGCACTGGACACAAGTTGGACAAGATTCTTAAAGGGGTCTGAAACCCCCCATGGTTCAGACAACTAAGCATTAAACCATCCATCAATTGAAGAAAGTAACCCATGAAAGGCACATTGTAAACATCCACGTCTAGTACCCTTCACTTCTCATTCTGGCAGAGTTGATAGCTACTTTGATACTGAAACTCCAGTTAGAGGGGAACTTTCAGAATATTCACATTCATTACTTTATTCCCTCTGTCTTTCTTTTCTTCTCTCTCTCTTTCCCTCCCAGTGTTTTTCAAGGTATAATGGGATAAGTGCATTGCTCTAGTACAATAGCTGAAAAGTACAGCTGTATTTCTCTTTTCACATCCACTTCTTCCTCCATATCTTTTTTCTTGTTCAACTGTACTATTCTTTGTCATGTTTTCCTTTATTCCTTTTCTCCTTCCCCTTGCCTGTATTTATTTTTTAAATTTGCTGCTAGATCTTAGAATGCAGACGATGAGAACTATATTTAATGAGCTTGAGAGACACAAAGGGTAGATGAAATATACCTATCTTGAGTATTTGCTTTATGCTGTTTGAATCAGAAAAAAAAATAATGTTTTAGTAACTTTCAAGAATATTTTGTGGTTATTTGAACTTGAGATAGACCTGTCTGATTATATTCTTCCTATATATTTTCATATGGTCCCGCCTCTGTGAATTTGCTTTTTTATAAGGATACCAGTCATATTGGGTGAGAACCCAATCTAATGACATTATTTTAATATCATTACGTGTGTAAACATGTCATTTCCAAATACACTCACATTCTAAGTGTGGGGAGTTTTGACTTCATCATGTATTTTTTTGAGGCTACAGCATCTCATGAGGTGTCTGACATAATAAAAAAAATTGAAAAATATTTATATTCGTTTTACCACAAAATTGAAAAAAAACAAAAATAAAAGTGCAAATTTCAATATATTCACATTCATTACTTTAGAACGTGTTCTTTAGATTCCAGTAGACAACATTCCTGCATTCTGATAAAGGTATACATCATATGCTGATAATATGATAAGGGGATATTAACTCTTCATGGCCAAAAAGCACACCAGGACACCATTTTAGAAGAGTTAAAATAGTTAAAATTATAGGCCAAGAATGCAGCTCAGAGAGGAAGGACTTTCCATATTTCAAAGCACTAAACAGCTTGTGAGCATCAGGTCTCCAGCCCACCATTGTTCCAGTGTTTTACCTCATGATGTTGCTAAGTGGTTTTCAGTCAGAATTTCCTGGTTTTGTCAATATCGTATCCTTCCAATGATACATAAGCTGTCTTAGGATTCAATCTGAATGATTGTAAAACTGGCTTAAATTGATCTCACTGGTGTTAGTATTTCCCATTTGCTGGAGTATGTTAGACCTGTACAATAGAATTTTGATTCAGTAAACACAGCAAAGTAGAACTTACATGGATGCACCAGCTAAAAAATCAATTAGAATTTATGGATATGTAATTTTTAAAAAAATATTTGTTTTAGTCAGCTTTTTCGCTGCTGTGATTAAAGGATCTGACCAGAACAACTGTAAGAAAGAAAAGTTTATTTGAAGGCTCATGGTTTCAGAGGTTTTAATCCATAGAAGGCTGGCTCCATTCCTTAGGGCTCGAGGTGAGGCTGAACATCATGGTTAGATAGTGTGGTGGAAGTGTTAGGGTCTGTAAACAAGTCAAGATGGCGCCTGGCGTTTTGCCAGAGGGAGTGGTTTGTGAAGTAACACCAGCGAGCCATTAAGTGTGGAGATTCCTTATTGGTTGACTGCTGTATCTAGTTTATGTTAATTAAGATAAGCTGTGTGGAATGTATATATACCCCTCTTGTCCTACAATAAATGGCTCCCACTCCTGCTGTATCAGTCTTTACAAATTGCTTGTCACCCCCCGGCTATTTTGCCCAGCCAGCCGGGCTGCGGCATGGAAGGAAGCAGCTCATAATATGGTGATCAGGAGACAGAGACTCCAGGTACAAATTGCCAGATACAAAGCCACACCCCAATTCCCACCTCATCAGTTAATCCCCCAAGGGATTAACTCACTGATTAGGCTCAGGCTATAACTCAATTATTTCTCCTATAAATCTTACATGTGAGCTTTCAGGGAATACCTCACATCCAAACTGTAACAACATTCTATATAAAATAATATCTTAAATTTCAACATCAGGGACACTGAATACAGTCATGCATGACTTAAAAAGAGAGATGTGTTCTAGCTCTGAGAAATGTGTTATTAGACAATTTTGTTATTATATAAACATCTTAGAGTATACTAACTCAAACCTAGATGGTACAGGTTAGTCACTGGATGTGGCCCCTTGATGCAGTTAACACAGTAAATATTAAAACTGGTAATATAGTTCCTTATTATCCTCACCAAGTATTAGGTACAGTGCATAATTATACATGCTCTACTTTTATATAAGTGACAGCATGACAGTTTCTTTTATACCACCACAAATAAACATGCTGCATTGCACTGTGATGTTAGTATGTCTTTAAATTCACCAGGCCAAGGGAATTCTTTTGATCTCAGGGACCCTCCCACCCTACCCATAGCTGATCATTTACTGAAACATTATCATGCAGTGGGTGAATATGTGTTTATTAAGACCTTGAGATGACTAAAAAGTATAAAAATATCTGTTAGGATGATTGAATGCCACAGGTTTAAAAGGATATAAATATATCAATAAAAAACTTCTTAGAAAAGTATTTTTAATGCTTTTTAAATGACCAAATCCCAGTTTCCAGTATCTGTCTGTATTATTAAGAAATGGAGAATGTATATCCTAATATATAATGTGTAAATATTTTAAGGTTATTAAATAATATAATTTTATAAGAATATATTTTTTCACCAAACTCAAAAGGCTATATAACATTGTCAGGGTAACATAATAATAATTCCTTCTCTTTTTGCAAATCTTTATTTTATCCCATCTGACTCACAATATTCTGAGTCTTAACAGTTAAAATCACTAAACCAAAAGTAGTAGTTACTTTTTCCAGCTTTATTATTATTATTATTATTTTAAGTGTAGAATTTGTCCTTCTATGACTGATTCACTTCACTAAGCATGGGTTTTTTTCAGGTACAACCATGTTGTCACAGCGGTAGGATTGCATAAAAAATATTTATGTACTAAAATAGCAATCACTGAAATGGAAAATTAATGCATTAAACTACTTCCGAATTATATTTTTAAATCACCTGTTACAGAAATATAATTTGTTCATATTCATCTAATAGAGAATATTTTCCTACTAAAATATTACTTGAAAAGATTCAATTAAAAAGGAGTTCTATGTTGAATGTTACTTCAGTATGTTTTAATGAAGTCCTATGAATTATGGAAATAGTCTTCTAATAATACCAGTAATATGCTTGAATAAGACACTGAAATTTGTTACTTGCAAAATATCTTAGCTTGTTTCCAGATGTTCCATAGTTGATATTAGATAAATGCAAAGCAGAAAGTGTCTGAAAGAACTAGCTTTGAGCAGTTACTGAACATAGTGTTTTTTGGTTTTTGGTTTTGTATTGTATTTTTGGTTTTGTTTTCTTTTTTGTGATTTTATCTCCAGGCCACTGTCATTTCATACCTGGAATAAAGAAAAATATATTTATATTGTAAAATATCAGATTTGGTCCTACTTATTTTAACCTGATTTTGGATTTTTCATTTTGGCTGAGCTTCCTGGCTTCCAAACTTACACCTAACCTTTACCTCCTGCTGATCATTCACCCAGTGAATCTGTGCCCTCTTCCCCCCTCCTTCATCTGACTCTTCTTAGAGACTGGAATCTTAGTTCCGGCTTGGTAAAGGGGGAACATCTACAGAATATCTCATGATAAAACACTCAGCTTAACCAAAGATAATTTATTTTCTGGGCAATTTTAGACTTTTGTAAGAATGAAAGATGTTTTAATTTCAAAACATTTTGTCCTTTTTGGTAAACATTTTAAATCTTCTACAGCACATTATCTATGAATGGTTAAGATGTTTTGCTCATCAATGTCTTTGTAGCCTACCAATTTACAAACATTATTTCCAAATTTTCCACACAAATACTTTTTGTTTTCCTTTCCCAAGCATCATCATAAAGCCAGCAGTAGAAAATTTAGTCAGAGGTTGTCAACACTGAATTTACTTTAGAATCACTTGGGAAACTTTAAAAAAGTTCTAGAGACCTGGTGTTACAAATATGATGTAATTAGTGTGCATGAACTTACACATAATGATTTTTAAAGGTCCGAGGTGATTTTAATATGCAGACTTGAGAAACACTGAAAGTAGCTCACATCCAGGTTCCACAGAAAAACTCAAGCGCTTCTTACATTCTTTAGTCATGTGAGTTCTATCCTTGAAGCAAGTTAAATATCTGAAAATCTACAATTTGAGCCCACTATAAATGTGTTCTTATAGAATTATTGACTGTATTTCTATTTAAGGTGCTTATGAATAAAAATAACTAGAAGATGATATTTTTTCCTTGATTAATTTGAAGTAATATTGATGAGTGTTTTGATTCATTTTTTTGCAATCTCTGTATATATTTTTTTAAATTTTTTATTGTTGGTTGTTCAAAACATTACAAAATTCTTGACATATCATATTCCACACTTTGATTCAAGTGGGTTATGAACTCCCACCTTCACCCCATACACAGATTGCAGAATCACATCAGTTACACATCCATTGATTTACGTATTGCCATACTAGTGTCTGTTGTGCTCCGCTGCCTTTCCCATCCTCCACCCTCCCCCCTCCCCACCTCTCCCCTCCCCTCCCCTCCTCTCTCTCTACCCCCTCCACTATATAACCCTGAGGGTCTCCTTCCATTTCCATGCAATTTCCCTTCTCTCCCCCTTTCCTTCCCACCTCTCATCCCTGTTAAATGTTAATCTTCTTCTCCTGCTCTTCGTCCCTCTGTATATTTTCAAAAATTTTAATTCTTAATTATGCTGTCTCATCCTTGACTGATGATAAGTTCTTCAATAAAGTTTTATAACTTTAAACATGGAGACCTTACACAATATATAATCAAGCTTCTTTCAACACTGAGTAGGTATTCATAACTATTCTGCATATGTAAATTGGGTTGTAAAAGATTTATTGCAATTTCTAATCATTTACACTAATGTGTCAAGAAGGTCTTTTTCCAAGTGTTGATCTGATATGAAGAATTCCACCAAATAATTCATATTTTTAGTTGGCCTTATTTTATTTATTGCAAGATAACATTGTAAAATACCAACTTTGCAAACTCTTCTATTCACTGTTTTCCAATATTTCTATTCATTTCTCTTTTTATGGTTCTTTTTAATTATCTAAGATTTGTAGTATAATTTTCAGTAGTTGTGGTGAAAATGCAAAGGACATTGTTGGTAACTATTCACTTATTCACTCTATCAGTAACTTAATGTTTAAAATCAGCTATCCAAAATTCTCCAAACTTTAGACAATGTGTTTGCTTCAGAAACAACTAATCTGAAATTCAGCTTCAAAATTAAATTTGATGGCTCAAGGGAAATCCTGTCACACCAGCTATTGTGTTTGGAATAGCAATTCAGGTGTAAGCTAATTCTCATATGACATTACCTTTAGACAAAGTGAAGGATGTAATTTGAGCTTATAAACAAATCTGGGGATAAGATACAGAGGCAATGATTTGCTAGAGAATTCTTGGAATAAATTTTCTTCTCTCTTAAATCAACCAAAGGAAGAAATAACATTTCTTCTCTTGGACATCCTGATGTGGGAGTAAAATGCTTAAAATGCTACAGCCATTTTTACACACACACACACACACACACACACACACACACAAAATGAGGCAGAGAGAGAATATGAATGAATTACATTGATTGAATTATATAAGAGAACAAAGTTACCAATCAAGCCAATTTTCAAGTTTGATTTATATCTACTCTTCTAGTTGTATAAGACCTAAAATTTCCACTTCACAGAAGAGAGTTTAATTTTTATTGGAGGTTGAAAATATAAACCCTATGTGCTTTTATCTAAGGTCTGGATCTAATAGGGATGCTATTCATCTTTTACTGTTTCATGTAGATTTCTGTTAGCTATCAGTGACAATGTTAAGTACTTTTACACCCCTATTCCTCACTTGATAAGAGTTTCCATTAAGTATTCACTTTGAATGTAGCAAAATGTTTTCTCATAATAAGCATGAGTAGGTGAATATTCTTTGTGCTGTTAATGGAGTGAATAATCTTAAGAGATTATTCACGTTGAAAATATTTTGAATTTTTAAAGTAAAATTTGCTAGGTCATTATAATATACTTTAATACATTTATTCATGGTATATTATTCTTTTAACACCTAAGTGCATTATTTAAGAAGACATTTCAAAAGATCAAAGACCAGAGTAAAATTCTAAAATATTTTAATGAGAAAGATTACTTGAATCCCAAGGAAACACAAATCACATTGACATCAAATGACAGCTCTGGTAGAAATAACATGATAAAATAATATTCTAAAGATACTGAAAATAAACTGTGAATCAAAAATATTATGTGTACCTAAAACTATTTTCATATAAGGAGTGAGCACATATATACTTGAGTATAAAAAAGCCTAAAAGTGCAATAACCAAATATTCTCCTTGGAAACACACTTATCAGCTTTAGTTCAGGGAATGGAATAATGTCTGCAGGATACAGTAAGACACAAGAGAAACAAGAGCAAGAAAACAATGTACCAAGTGCATTGTCTGAAAAGCTAATTACAACATAGTTTTCAACTCCTTAAAATGCAGAGCACTGCTTCATAGTTGAGTGCAGAGTAGTATGTCAAGAACAAAGACAAAGTCTAAACCAATAGTCATGTTTATACAAATTTGTTTCAGAAATTTATGGAGGAGAATAAATAAGAGCACAAGTCTTAATAAGTTAGATGTAATCACTCAAATTAAAATTCAAAATAACACAACTTAGCTCTCAAATTAGCAGAACAGCTATAGCAAAATGACCTAAGTAATGAAAGTCAGGTAGGGAAGGGGAAAGACACAAAAGCAAAGTGCAGTAATAAAAAAAATAAAGAGTTTCCTTCCATTACACCTTAACAGAGATAAATTAGCTCAAAGTCTTCAGTTTGAACAGATTCTAAAGAACTGAAAATGCACTTATTAGTCCCCTATAAGGAAGACCATGAATAATCTTTTTTTTTTTTTTTTTTTTAGAATAGTTACGGCTTATTATCTGGCTTTGATTGAATGGTATATTAACATCACATATTTTAGTGCACATGCACCTACTTACCAATATATAATAACTAACAGGAAAAGCAAAATTTGATTTTCAGATGGGCCTATTTTTAAAGATAACCGTTATTTTTTTTCTACACTTTCATAGTCATTTCACATTGAACAACAAAAAAGGGGGGTAAATGAAATACTTCAGAATATTTAAGTACTTTTTCTATTACTCTATGTCATGAGGATGAAAAAGTCTTTTCCATTACACAATCTTCATCATCTTGTTTTATGTTCTGCTCTGAGTGCTCAATTCTTTGATATAAATGTATGTTTTAAAGTAACAAATGTTAACCTACCTTTGTTATAAATTATATTATAAATATGTGTTCAATATCTTATACATATATAAGGTAGGTAATATATATTTGCTATATAATTCTTATACATATCATTGTTGATATGAAACTACATACAAAAACAAGTTCTGGTACCCTTGTTTGGGAATCTAGACAGACGGGCCTGGGAATACTTTTCCAAATTAGGTAACAGGGAGCAGATTATTCAACACTTTGAAAACATGAGCACTGTTATCATTAATATATATGCTGAACTTGGTGCTAGGTCTCCCTTGCTGGAGTTGAAGTTCCAAGAAGGCAGATTTTATTTGTCATTTTCACTTTCAATGTGCCTTGCCTACCAATGTTGTAGCTTATAGTAGTTACCTAGGAAGATTAATTTTATTTCTCAAGCTGGCTGGTCAAGATGATGACCAGGGACCTGGTAAAATGCAATTTGTTGTGTCTGTGAAGGTGTTTCTAGATGAAAATAACTTTAAAATCAGGAGAGAATAAAAAAGGCCAGTCCTCATCAATGTGGGTGGGCATCATCCAAACTGTGCCGGGTCAGATGAAGCAAAAAGGTAGAGGACTTGGTCCTAGAATTGAACTAGAGTATGAAATTACGTAGTTCTCCAGGGTATAGACACCATAAAAATGGAACTACACAGACCATAATCATGTGAGCCAATTCTCATAATAAATCTCCCACTCCTTCTTTCCTTCCTTCCTCTCTCTCTTTTTCTCCTCTTCTCTCTGCCTGCCTGTATCTAACTATATCTTTATATGTCTATATTCTTTATCTATAACTATCTATATTTATACATTTAATATACATAGAACCTGTTAATTCTAGTTCTCTAGCCCACCCTGACTAATATAGTACCTAATATATATATATATAAATGTTGAATAAGTGAATAAATATATGAAACTAAATCTGACTCTATCATCAAGAAAACTATAGTATTATAACTTGTCAGAATATATAGATTTCCTAACCGAAAATGAATTGGAGCACTGGGATGACCCAGACCTCTGTAGATTTCAGGTGGCAGCTGAGAACAAACAAGAGTTGCATGAGTATAACCCATCAGAGTGACCCCACCTCCAGTTCAGTATGACATGACTGGGAAAAATCCCAGCATGGGCTGCTTGCTTTCTGGGCAGGAAAAGAGTAGACTAAGTGTATGCTGAAGGTTCAAAAATTTAAATGAAATTTGCATGAGAATTTTTGAAGAATTCTATACACCAGAATAACAAAACTTCCAGATATCATCTTGCACCAAAAAAAAAAAAAAAACACTTCTCTAACTCCAGAGTGATGTTATCCGTCCTTTTTCTTTCTTTGTGCTCCCTGATCCATGTGCATTTGGCTGAATGCTGAGTGTTTTGTTCAACTCCATAAAAAACAAGCAAGAAATAAAATGTTGCTGTCTGCTGATCATTTCCCGGGGGGCGGGGGGGCATGTGTGACACTAGAGAATGAGAGAAAGGAGGACATGGTAGCTATAAAAAGCTAGGCTTCTTCTGTTTGGAGAGAAACTTAACATATTTCATTAAAAGATTTCCAGTAGAAAGATCATAGTGCGAGCTCCAGCTTCAACTTTAGGAGGAATGAGACTATAAGAGCCATGGGTAGATAAGCATTGAAAAATTCATTTTATTGACCTTTCCCAAACTAAATTATTTGTGTTTATATGGAACACAATTGGCAAGTAGAAGTCAACTTCTACTATAGCTTTCCAATGACAATAACCTAATTCTCACCTATTATAAATGCTAGTTCCCAGTCTCTTCTCTGATATCCAGGTCTAGTTATATGTATCCCACATGATTCCAGAGATCCCTTACCTGTATTTATGTACCACCTCCCTGGGCCTCTATGTAACATAATTTACTGGAGTTTAAGGATAATATTAAGAAATCAAACTACCAAAGAGAAAAATGTAAATATTAGATATTTATAATTGTATCATCCATTGGCCATACCCATTCATAAGTAGAATGTTCCTTACTAGTTTTCTTATGTTGCAGTCATAACACTGCAGATCACTTATCTACACCAAATGAGAGTCTCATATTTTTCATACCTTCAACAAAATTACTTAGACATATATTTCAAAGCCCTAAAATCACAAAACATTATATTGGAAACATACCTTGCCCACATTTGAAGATCTTCTTGCCCTACTGTAGTAGGTTCTATATGTTCTTACTCGGTCCCTCATTCCTTCCTTCTCCCTGATTTTGTTAGATGCAGCAATATGCCTATCAAAGTACAGTAAACTTTAATTATCCATGGATTCTGTATTTATAAATGCACTTACTTGCTCAAATTATTTATATCTGAAATTAATCTCTGGACAGTTTCCATTTGTGGACATCTGCAGAGTCATAGAAAAATTGAGCTTCTAGACATATGTTCCCAACCGAGTGCAAACAGGGAAGCATTCTGCCTTCTTGTTTCATCTCCCAAAGTCCAGGAAAATGCCCCTTTGGGCAGGCTAGTTAGTGTCATATTTTTCATATTTTGTGCTTTACATTGATGATTTCCCCCATTTGAAATGGCCCACAAGTAGAGTGCTAAAGTGCTGACTAGTTCCCAAGCCTCAGGAGATGGTGGTGTGCCTTAAGGGGAAAGAATATATCCCATAAACTTATTTGGGTGTGAGTTATGGTGCTGTTGGCTGTGAGCTCAATGTTTAGATTCTATAACATAAGGAAAGGAGAGTGCATTTAGACAGAAGCACATATAATATAAGGTTACATATTGATCAGTTGATAAAAATGTTGTCACCTGAGGCTCATAGAATCCTAAATTTGAACATACTGCAGTATCAATGATGTAAGATTCAGCAGTTCAAGGTTCACAGCAACTTTGTAGACCATAATTATGAAAATTATGAAAAATCAACTTTACTATTATCCCAAACATTCTTTTAACCCTGAAGAGTCTTCTAACTCAATCCTGACAGAATTCAACTAAACATAGGACTCTTTTTCTAGATTTAAAAAAAAAAAAAAAGAGGTGGGCAGATGAGTCTGTTCCTTCCCTCTTGTTTTATACTGTGAGTGGCAGTATATACAATGGTGAGTTAAAGAGTGAGAGAACCAGAGCGATGCTGGACCTCATGCCACTCAACTGTGCGAGCAGCTCTAGCAGACATCGTCTTCTAGCTTTTTTGTTATTGGATAAAAAGAATCCCCGATGTAGAATGCCAGGTTTTGTGTTGCATGTTTCCTTACACAATCCTGTTTTAAGTAATTCTTGAACAAGATAATTAGTATACCCACCTAAGGCATAAGGAAGGCTTTCTTTTAAAACAAGGTAAACTATATTACTAATAGGAGTTAAGAGCGACATCACCTAGGGATTCACTCCAACCTTCATCCTACAGTATATAAAATGTTTCAGGTTCTTTTAAAGCATATCCATTTGACCATCTGCAATAAACACAAAGTTATCTGCATTCACATAAATTTGTGAATGATAAATAATCTATGGGATTATTGGCTCCTTCAGACTTTTTAAATAAGTTTACCTGTTCAATATGTACTTTTTTTCTATTGTGGTAAAAAATACAAAACATGAAATCTGCCCTCAACACATTTTTAAATATACAGTATTATGAACTCTAAACATGAAGTTATACAGCAGACCTCTAGAACGTTTTCATCTTTATTAACTGAAATTTTATACCCACTGGAGAGCAACTCCCCAATCTCCACCGTCCCCCCACCCCAGCCTCTGGCAACCACCTTTCCATGTTGTTTCTAGAAGTTCCACTACTTTAGGTATCTCATGTGAGTAAAATCAAGCATTATTTCTCCTTCTGGCTTATTTCAATTAGAATAATGTCCTCAAGCCTCGTCTATATATTATAAAGGGAAGAATTTCCAATTTTTAATATGCTAATGTATTTATCCATACATAATGTCTTCTTTATCCATTCATCTGTTGATATATTGGGTTGCTGCTGAATCTTGGCTCTTGCAAATAATGTTACATTACTCATAATGTAATGTAATGTATCAATTTTTCTTAAAGGTTTCCAAGAAACAGTTTAGTTGAATCATGAGAAAGTTTTAGAAAATTCTATACTGTTCATGCTTCCATGCAGACTTCCCACAGTGGAAGACCTTCTCTTTTCAGTTTGACTTGAGACTCTGAAGCCTTTTAAACATTTCTGTGGATGTATGTCTTCTTTGTATTGTCAATGTAAATTCCTAATGTTAGTGATGTTTAGTTTCTTTTTGCAGGAGTTTATAATTGCTTTCTACCCCTGGTGTCTCTCTGCGGTACTGTTGGTCCTCTCTCTGGAGCAACAGTAAACTACTTGGCTCATTCCGTTGCTCTCAGTTGCTTCCAGACATCTAGAAATCACCAAGTCTTGTCAGCACATTGAGTCAGGCAGGACAGAAACCAATCTCCCAGTTGGTCTTCCCAAAACTTTGAACCTTCAATGTACATTTTAGTCTACTATTTACCAGCCCAGAAAGCAAGCAGCCCATGCCGGGTGTTTTCCCAGTCATGTCATGCTGAGCTGGAGGTGGGGTCTCCCTGGTGAGTTATGCTCATGCAATGCTTCTTTGTTCTCAGCTGACACCTGACACCTGGTGTCTACAGTGAGCTGGGTCTACCTCAATGCTCCAGCACAGGCAGACTGCAATGAATCCCTCAGGTGGCCATCATAGTCAACTCTTTCCCTCCAGAATGAAAGCCTACAATTTACAGGGTTTGCCCACTTGTTTTATTGAATCAGGGGGAAGAGTCTGCCAAGCAAGTGCTTTCTAGTCCAAATTATTGATTTTGTTCTCAACAGCTCCCAAACTGGAATCCTTTCTTGTCACTATACAGATTCAGGCAAGCAGAAACCTGGCCCTTGGAAGGTTCCCCAAATAGTCAGAGTATTGAATACATTATCCACCTCTTTCCATCCCCAGCTGAGAACTGAAGACTTCTTCCTGATGTGCTGTACCAGCAGGAGGTTTTATGTAAAAAGGGAACCCACTGGCTTTGCTGTGGATGGTTCCACATTCACCTGGGTGGGATGCAGAAACCTGTCAAGTGACTTGTGAATTACTCACAGAAGCAACAGCTGTGTGTATTATTGTCAAATCACAGCATGGCAGAGGAGGATCTGGAACTTCCTGTTGTCCATCATGCTAACATCAGTGCCATTTTTGTTTTGTTTTGTTTTGTTTTTGTTTTTGTTTTCTAATAATCCTAGTGAGCTCACTAAATGAAGTGGCAATGTGAGCAACATATTCTATTATCAGACAGGATAGTTGTGTGTGTGTGTAGTGGGGTTTTCTGTTTGTAAACAACAGAGATGAACTCTGACAAGACACCAGTCTGGAGTTTATGAGAAGATTAGAATAGCAAACTGTAATAAAGAAAAGGCTGAACAATGATACTTCAGAAGAACACAAGAATAGGGCATCTCCACATAGCTGTGTGTAAGGAACTAATGGATAAGCTTTCCAAGACAAGGTCACTGGAAGAGAAATCATCAGCTCCAATTGTGTGCTTTCAACAAAATTCAAATTCAAGGGCAATTTCCTCATTTCCTTGCTTAGGTTCCATGCCCACCTTTACAGTCATACCAAGACTGTGGTCCAGAAGAAGTGGTTCTGTATGGAAAAGGAGACACTTTTAACCAGGAAGAAGGAACTGCTTTGTAGGCAAAAACACTACATGCCCATTTAATTTCTCTCATGATCCCATTTGATTTTGTGACTAGTGATACGTTCACTTGGTTAAATCATTCTTTCATGTCTGTCCTACTCCAAAACTTTTGTTGTAACTCAGTAGCTTACAGAATAAATATGAAACTCCTAACATTCTATTCAAGGATTTTATTTATCTGAACTCAATTTAAGTATCTGTCTCATCCCCAATGGAAGTGGCCAATGGCACTTCCCAACCCCCCAATGCACTCCTGCAATTATCCACTGTGACCACACAGGCCGATTCCAGGTGTTCAGATATATGATACACTTTTAAGTATTTGTACATACTGTCCATTTGCCTGAAATCTCAATATCTATCTCTCTCTCTCTCTCTCTCTCTCTCTCTCTCTCTCTCTTTCTCTCTTCCTCTCCTCTAACCTATTCCCCAAAGCAGATATAAGGAGCTTACCATCTTAGAAGAAAAGGAACTTAGAGAAGTAAGATATACACCTGCCAAACACCCCAACACAAATGCTTAACTTCCCAGCAGAGCATTATATATAAACTTTGCCCAGTTTGTGCTCTATCATATTCAGTAATAGAAAATTTACTGCTTTTTGAAGAGCTCATTTTACATTGTGATAAATTTGACTCTTGGAAACCTCTAAAAAGTCAAGGCTGGAAAAATACAACTCATTCTTTTCTAAATCATATATCAATTCTTCAACAAAACCTATCATAAATTTCAGAAGAAAATTAATTACATTCCCATTTGTGCTTCTAAAGATCTTTGTTTATACTAATAAGATCACACTCATTACTATCTATAGAATTAATTTCCCCACCTTCATTCTTACTCCTGATTTAGATTTTCTTATATAGAGGTACTTTGTATTAACTCTTGATTTCTAGGGCCTAGCACAGAAACAAATAGAAAGCAATTAATAAACCTTTGTTGAAAACATATTAAATTTTACAATAATGCAATCAAATCATATATTTTATGTTAGTAGTTTTATGAGTGAAAAAACTTGAATGAAATAAAGCAGTATAATAGATTTTATACCTGTAAAGAATGTACTGTGTATTTAATCTTACATGATTTCAAACTATTTTGCTCCTACTAAATTAATTTCAATTAGTATGATTTAATTTAGTTTTGTGTTACTTTGTTTGTCCAACTATGTAACTTATAGTCAACATGTAAAATTTATTGAGTTAGATTGGATATTATACTTCATATTTTTCTGTGAATAATAACACTCACAAAATCTTTTGAGTTCTTTTCTAACCAGGTTCATTGCCTTACTTAAATATTATGAAAATTTTTCTATAATATTATAACTATGATATTAATAATAATCAATGTTGTTGAAATCATGAATTCCAAGGAAATATAAATTCCTTACTTTTGCTTATTTTAGCCCACTTATATTTGTCTTGTTTGTGTCTAGTTGGCTTATTGATAAAACTTTGGCTTCAAAAACAAAGGATAAAATAGCATTGAGATAGACATTATCTGTCATTCAGAGCATAAGTCTTCCAGGACTGATGTGTGACTGCAGTGATAGTTCCCATACCTCTCCTGTATTGCTAACAAACTTAACACGATGTTTCATGATATCCAAATTCCAGCCAGCAAGACAGACACAGACAAAAAGGCAAGGCATGCACTTTCCCTTTTATTGTATGACAGAAGTGATTCACATCATAATTTTCACATCTATGACCCAGAATTCTGTTACATGACTGTACCTAGATGCCAGAGGTGCTTGGAAAGAATATCTTCCATGGTTCACCCATGATTAAGCTTAATACCAAAATTTCCATTTCCAAAGAAAGGGTAAGAATGAAAAATATAGCACAACTAGTAGTGTCTGCTGCAATTTATTCTCATTCTCTTACCAGATGATGTTAAATAGTACAGCAAAGAAAATGTCTAATCCCTTTTCCTCTCAGGGGAGGAGGAGAATACTAATCTTTTTGGCCACTTGATATGATTTCTTAAGAGCTTCTTAGAATTAGAGGTTATACAAAGTCTACACTACTAATATCACTGACATGTTTTCATTTAGTTATTTGCAAGACATTCAGGAGCAGTAATAATATTTTACTTCTATTCACTGGTATGTAATAATTAAATATAGTAATATAGCATTCTTTTTTCAGTAGTGGGGCTTGAATCCAGGGGTGCTGTACCATTGAGCTACATCTTTAGCCCTGTTATTTGTATTTTGAGAAAAAAAATCTCAATTGCCAAGATTGCCCTCTAATTTGCAATCTCCCTGCACTAGCCTCATGAGATGCTGGGATTATAAGTGTGCCTCAACATGCCCAACAGAGTTTTATATTTTGTCATCGGTCTTTAGATTGATATCATCCTAAAAATCAAATTCACTTCCTTGACCACCACCTCTCTTTCTTCTGTTTTGCTCCCATGCCATTTCTATGATTACTTTTTCAACACCTGTCTAGAACCTATAATAGCAGTACATTTGGGATGGCATTTTAAAAGGCCAAAGAAAACTTACCAATTAATAAGTATTGCAATCATTATAGTCAACAAAACCTTTTCATATTTTCTCTAAAAATAATCAATAATATGAAGTGGTTCTCAGTGAATCGAATAATATACAAGAAATAATTATTTGAAAAGGCATTTGGGAGTACACAGGAAGCAGAAAGAAAAGACAGTTTAAATAAAAGCATGAAATGTCTAAGTATAGCAAAGATAATAATTCTTAACCTACTCACCCTATCAAATGCAAGGCTTCTAACATACTTCTATTCACAGTCATTCTTAGATTAATTTCCCTCAAATACACTTCCTCTAAAACCATAGTACACCATCACCATGTTCTTCCCATTGCTGTAAGTAAATAAAGGAATGATTTTGCCCCCATCCCTACTATTCAGCATGTAAAAAGGAAAGCACACAAAGACTTCTCAACAACAAAATAAAACTCATAAAGCATGCAGTGTTGAAGTTGTACATTAATAAGTCAGTTGTCCTGAGAGACAGTGAGAGAGTAGCTTATTAGTACATAGTCCCAATCATGTGCATTTATTTATGTCTGCTTTTTCTTATTATAAAATAATAAATCTTTAAAGTGGACAAAATCAAATAACACTGAAATATTTTAGAGTGAATATTTATTAATAATGATAAAGATCTCTGAAAATTGCATCCTATGTTGTCTTAATGATAATCTAGAATCTTTGAGAGAAGTTTAAATTTTTCCTCTGTGTAACAAACCAGAAAAAAATATACAGTAAATATATGTTCTCTAATAGCTTGATTCTTACTATATAGAAAATATTTGTGTATATGTGAATTTGTTTTCTGAAATTGTCAGATAAATGGGTCATTTTTAAATCAGGAAATAATATTTAGATAATCATGTGTTTTTACATGAAATATCAATATGAAGATAATGCTCATTGTTGGTGAGGATAATAATTAGCAGGCATGTTTACATGTTGTTTTAAACATTTTTTAAAATTTGATTAACAAATTGTAAGGATACATATTTATGTGATATAATCTAACACTTTGATGCATGCATATAATACGTAATGATCAGATCAGGGTAATAGGCATCTCTGTCACTCCAGATAGTTATCATTCTTTTGAATACTTACATTTCCTTTCTGGGGATTTGGAGTACTGACTCAGAAACCATATGATCACAGTTTATCCTAAGAAAATAATTGGAGATATGCTCCAAGCTTTATATGTACCCATTTTATTTCAGTATTATTTGTACCAATAAAAAATTTGAGAATGCTAAAATTCAAAAAGGAATCATTCAAAGAAATTAAAGTCAATCCATTTAATGAAAAACTTGTAAATAATTAAAAATTACAATCACATAAGCTTTATAATAGAAAATTTTTAAGGAGAAACGAGATATAACATAAAGTTGATTATTATTATTTCTATGGTTTAGATATAAGGTGTCTCCCAAATGGTCATATGTGAACCAATACAAAAATCTTTAGACATGAAATGATTAAATTATGAGAGTTATAGCCTAATTGGTGATTTGATCCACTGATGGTTTAACTGGGCAGTAACTGTAGGCAGGTAGGAAAGGGCTGGAGAAAGTAGGTTACTGGGGGCATGCCTTTGAGATTTATGTCTTGTCCCTGGTGAGCAGTGCTCTCTTCTTCCTGATTGTTATATACTGAGCTCCTTTCATCCACTATTCCTTTCCACCATGATGTTCTGCCTCACCTCATTCCACCATAATGGAGTTGGCCATTTATGGATTGAGACTTCTGAAGCCATGAGCCCCAAATAAACTTTTCCTCCTCTGTGTTGTTCTTCTCAGGTCTTCAGTCACAGCATTCAAAAGCTGATGAAAATAGCTATCATATCAATTTGTGTATGTTTGTGTGCACTAGAATTTTTAAGAAGTTAACAGAGTTTTTTGTTGTTGTTGTTGTTTCTATCATTTCTAACATTTTATCTACAAATTATATATCAAAAAGAGCTAATGTGAAATAAGCATATCAATGATGTTTATTGCAGGCATAGTTCCCCCAAACCTTGTCCATCTGATTAAGCACTATTACATTATAGTTTGGTTACAACATAAACAGGAATATACTGGTTATCTACAAAACAGAAGTATATGGGGTTGATGCAACTTGGACACAAAGATTAGTAAATTAGATTCCCACAAGTCAGAAATCCAAGAGACACCATTCCTATGGCAGTTGAAATAAAAACACAAAATCCCCTTGAGTTTTAGAGTATATAGCCTGCATGAGTACATGAGAAAAGATTTGTCGGAGCCCAAGAAGTGATGATGATGAGAAAGAGAGGGATCCAGAGGATCTCCCTAATGCAATATCAGAGAGTTGAGTATCACTTCAAGTTAAGGTTCAATAACTATGACTTACAGACCATTATTTTTTTTTTTTAAACTGGAACACAGTCACACTCAATTTGTTCACTGATTATTGCTGCCATATGTTAAAAAGAGGCAGATATCCAATGATATAGATCATAAGATGAAAATATTTTGTTACTCTACATAAGAAAGATTTAGCCTAAAATACATTGCGATCATGAAAACAAATCAAATAAAAAAATGAATAGGTAAACAAAAAGCTCAGAGAGTGTAGCTGATGTTGCTTCTGACCATAAGTATTTGTGGTTCTCTTTTCCTTTCAGGCATGCAGAGATGATGATATGATGATAAAATTAATAAGAAGTCCTTATTGGAAGTATGAGTGGCTACATTCTAAAAAATGCCACTGCGATTTTAATAATTGAGCAGAACATATGTTCTACTAAGACTCTCCTATCTACATATTTTAGGTTGTAACTCACTATAGTATTAACATATTTTATCAGAATGAATTAGGGTCTTGTGAGGAAAAATAAAATTAAAAATCATTAAACATCATTTTACCTAAGGTTTTTAAAAAATCTTACTTTTCATATATATATTTTTTGCCCATATTATAGCAGTTCATTATTTTAGTAATAATAAAGTTTATGGTGGGTCTGTTCCTTTTTAACTATAGCAAAAAGAACATAGATTTTTAAAACTTAAGATTGAATTAGAATACAACTTTTGTTCTCAAAAGAAAAGGAGAAATTAGAATGGTTATTTTTTTTTAACTGCTTCTGATTTTCCTGGTGTCAGGGATTAGTTAATAAAGCTCATAAGCTTAAGATTTTCCTATCAATCATTAATTTTCCATCAGGTTGAAACGGAGATAGTTTGGAAGATTTCCCCATTATGTCAGAGTGAATGTCAAAATGAAGTTTGATCAGATTTCTCTGGTACACAACCTCATTGCCCTTCAAAACCTAAACATCATAGAATTTGGCAAACTTCTCAAGCATTTAAATTAAAATTCAGAATGTATCATTTTGGGACCAAGCTTCTACACACTCTTGAATAAATAAAAAAATTAAGTTTGAGCAAACTGAAAAAAGCCTTTAATATATGACATTCAAAAAAATCTTGAGGAAATTTCTCCTCTACATATATTTCCCTCTTAAAATAGGAAAATAGTATGTTTTCCATAAGAAAATTATTAAATATATAACATATATTATTTTAAAAATCATAGGAAAGGGAATAAGTAATATATTTATACTTTCATATATATATAAAATGTACATATAATCCACAGAAAATAATTGAGAAAGATTTTATAATGAGTTTTTAGTAATTACATTTTGAAACAAAAGAAAAGCAAACAAGGGTAATAAATTTTGGCAAAGTACACTTCAAAGGAAATAACTTAATCATACAATTTCTATTATATCTTTGTTATTATTCTGCCTGAACTGTTGTAGCACATTTATTTCATAAATTGAGTCACAAAGGATTTTTTTCAGGATCAAATTGGTAAAACTATTTGAAGCATGAAGAAAAGATCACAAGGGCCAACTGGGAACAAAACACGGTGATCAAAATTCAAGATAAGCCACAACACATAATAATCCTAATTACCAATCTTTAATTAAACCACAGGGAGGATTTATGCCCTAAATAAACTCTTTCTCACAGCATTTTCTGACTTCAAGATTGAATGCTTTGATGTTCCTAAATATCAGCCAAAGAGGAAACTTATTATTTACTATCCTATGATCTAAAGACAGGAACAGCATATGTTCATTGCAAAGTTCAAGACAAAATATGGTCTTCAGGGGTATTGTTGCAAAATATTTTAAATTAGCAGGCTAATTAATTCTAACAAAATTGACAATTTAAGAATGCACAACTTATGAATTATAGAATAGATATTATAAATTGACACTGTAGTTAATGAATTTAAACATAACCTGATATTATGAAGTAAATTTCCTCCAATGGGGAAGGGGATGAAAAATGAATTTTATGTAGTTGAATGTAGAGTATGGATTAGCCCATACACAAAGGGTTAGCCCATTACCCAGATGGGTTAGCCCATTACTTAAAGAATATTGGATAAATTTTATAGTGCCCATTTTCCTACCTGTTGAACTAACTGAATTTTGCTTTACCAATCTCAGAAGTTCCTTCTTGGAGAGTCTGTACTTAAGCATAAAACACCACAGTTTAGCCAAGAAGTTATCTGCACTGCCATGAGATTTTCTAAAATGAAAATCTAGTGGTAATTTTCACCTATTACAAACTAAGTCAAGAGAGGAGTCGTAATATAAGTTGACTACTAAGGAGGGTGGCTAGCTCTTCCCCTGAGATCTCAGGCGCTCTCCTTTGTGGAAAACTTTCCCATTCAAGATTTTTTTCTTACATTCTTTGAGCCAGCCCAATTTTTCATACAAAAATAGCTATTTTCTGGTTGGTTGTTTGTATCATGTAAGTCAATCAAAAGTAATATCTGTTCTTTCAAAAATTTCAATGACAAAGTAATACTGAATCTTTAGCATTGCCAATCCAATACAAATATCTTGATCTGCTAAGAAACATTAACTCATGAAATGCAATGGTATTAACAAAAGAAAATTAGACTTAATGAGGAATAAGGCTTATGACTAATGAACTCTGGGACAATAAAATGGTTTAAATGAAAAAAAAAATGATCCAGTGTTTCAAAATTGACACTCAAATAAAAGAAAGGCGAAATCAACTTCTGGTGCAGGAATGTGTTGTGCTTTTATTTTGGTGAGAAAAAAATTTCAGGTAATTTCCACATTTTTTTCCTTTCCCTGAAGTTTAATAAGACTGTTAAATATTATATACATCAAGGGTTATTTATATCAATAATTGTTTTAAGAATGCCATGAATCACTTGGAATTTTTTTTTTTTGGGGGGGGGGCGGTGTTGTTATTTGCTTAGGTCAATCAAGGAAGTGTCTGTTCTTTCAGAAACTCCCATGGCAAAGTGATACAAAAGCTTTGGCATTGATCACTCAGAATAAATATCAGTGTTGCTAAAAGTTTAAAACTGAGAAGACAAAATCAGCACAATCCACTCTAGCTTCATATACATCATCCCTTCTTTGGGACATTCATTGATCCCTCACTGCTAAGCAGGGATAGCACTCACAGGTCAGCAAACATTTCTCACTTTTCTTTTTAATGTTTATTTGAGTATACTTTCCAACAATTTTTTTTAAATGATGAATAGAAATCAGAAACTATTTACCTGTTGAAGGAGGGATATATTGGAAATGTGCCTAGAGAAGAGGCACATGAAAGTGAGTACATGATCATGTGAGCCCTTTCTGTATAAACTTTTATCACTTGCAAGGAAATCTTTAAAGAGGACAACATCTCAGGTTTCAAGAAGAGAAATGTCAGCACTATTGAAAATAAGAACAGCAATCAAAAGAAGGGTAATTTAATCTTAAAAAAATATGGAAAAATGAAAAAGTGAATCTACTTTCCTTCAGTTTCTGATTTTTAAGTTACTTCAGAGTGGGGAATGAGGCATAACAAGCTTTATATCCAGATGCTTTTTTATTGAGTCTAGTGATTGTGTTGGAAGGACCTGGCCAGACAAATACTGTATAAAGATAGAAAAAGATGAGCAATTCTTGCAGAAAGTTAATAGGCATGATTCACAGAACAAAATGGTTGTAATTTCTCTTTATATAGACTTTAGAAACTATTCTTGATGTACTTTGAGGTTTCTACAATTAAGGTAAGACCAGAATATTAAAACTACATAGGAATGTGCTTGAAATTGTAGTGGGAGGGCAAAGAGGAACTATTTTTAAAGGTTTAATTTTGGGAATTTATAAAAAAGAAAACTGAAAGGGAGTATTGAAATTACTATCATCACTGCTAGTAAATGTTTTACAGAAAATAATATGAGTAAATAAAATCCTCATTTAAATTGTATAAGGAGCAAATCCAAGGGGATAAATGTAAATGATAGCTCAATAAAGACAATTGAAGCTGAGAAACACAACAATAGCAAAACACAGATAGTGTTAAATAAAATGAACTTCTGCTTTTAAATTTTGTTCATGGTGTGTACCTATATATAGGTAGATGTAGGTATATAAACAGATATGCTATAATTAAATCTTTATGCCTTGGATGACAATGGTAACAGGATCGCCTGATTACATGACTACATATTAACTAGAAAATTATTATTCCATAAGTACCTTCTTAAGCTGTTAGTCTAGTTGAATCTATTCTAATGGAGATTGAATACCCCATACTACCACATGCCATTTTGACATAAAGGAGTAATGAAAGTATTCCTTTCTTTTTAGACAACTAGTATTATCATTTTTCTAATATTCTATCTTCTCTAATATACTTTATAAACATTGCAATCAAAGTGAATGGAAAATATATATGGAAACACTTTGTTCACAATTATGTGATGTTGGAAAACATTCTAAATTCAAATGTCACTCACAGCAATTCACTGCTTATTTTCTAGACAGGCCATCCATTGAGAAAGGGAAATGAAGAGGAGAAGTACACAATTTCCCCAAGATGTGTTTATAATCACTGAGTAGCATCAAAGCTGGCAGTTATTTAAATTGGAAACCTCGATCTTTATTCAGTGGAGCCAGATTAAATCTTTATTGGTACAGAAAAAAGGTTATAGTTTAATTTTATGCATTCTTTCAAATTCAATTTAATATCACATAAATGTACTTTTCCATATTAACATTCTCATAAAGAGCACAATTTTTCACTTTGAAGAAAAAAAATTGTTCACTGAGCAAATTCAAGAGCTGTTCATTACTGGCTCAAATTATGAAAAAAATAAATCTAGAAGTGCTATTTTTATTAAATTCTTATACATGAATAGAGTAGGAGTCTTTAAAAATAAAAGCTATTAAAGCTATTTATCAATAATAAATTGAAAACACTATTGTTATAGGCAAGGTCATCCATATATATGGTTAGAGGTGTTAAGAGTTTGAAATTCACTTCTTTCAGTAAAGTTTAGTAAAGAGGTTTTTTTAAAATAATATTTGCAAGTAGAGATTTAAAGATTTAGACTTGGCATATAATGTAAGATAAAATACCTTCAATCTTATTCTTATCCTAATTCCATAAAGTGAAAATGAGACTTTGAACTACCCTAGGGAAATTTTAGAACCATTTTATTGAATAAATTATTAAAATAGTAAACATTTTACCTCTATTACCATTTATTTTGTGACTGCACCCTGTCCCCCACCCAACTGTGATGTTCATCATTCATTCATTCATGCATTCATTCATTCAGTTTATCCATTCCTTTGCCTGATTTTCCCCCAAACTATAAATTTTATAAGTACAAGAACATTGTTTGCTTCTTTCACTCCAGCTATACTGACTCTCAGGATATTTTCCTACTTTTATGGCTGGTCTTTGATTTTTGTTTGTTCATGCACCCCAAAAAATTAATTCCTAATTCTTTTGATTAGCTATCACCTAAGAATCTTATCTGTATTCCTATGATTTATCTTGTATAGTATACTGGGCAATGTTTTTAAAAAATTCCAAGGAAAAAATGAGTCATTTTCATTCATAGCATTTGTTGATTTCTATGATAGAATATTTCTATTATTGATGATTCAATCCACTTATAAAATTCCTGAAAATCTAATAAGCAACTTTTTTGAGCTGGTACTGCTCACAGTGGTGTGGGAGCATCAGAAAACTCCATCTGGACCTTTCAACCAACTACCCTATGAATTAAAAATACATGTTTCAAAATTACATGCCTTATTCTACAAGGGTTAAGGGCAAAACACTGTCACTTTTAGGAAACAGAAGGCAAAGAGTATTCCTGAGAGAAGAGCAAGAATATGCACCAGGACCCCCCCCCCCCCCCCAAAAAAAAAAAAAGGTCAGAAAGGGGAAGGAGAACTGTGACAACTATATTTCCAAGACAGGGATTGTCACACTTTCCTGTAATTGAGTCTTGGACAATATAAGACATTTGTGGAGTGGTGGAGGGGTGAGAGTAGAAATAGGTTAGTAAAAGCATCGCCAAATTTTGACAATGAAGTGCAGAAAGAGTAAATTTTCTAAAGTGCTCATAAAGCACTGGGATATAAAGGACAAACAGTGATATAATCCATGTATTTTGTGTGGGAAGATGTATAAACTTCAAGTATAATTTGAGAAAATTTGATCAAGCAAGAAAAAATGATGAAAATATTACAATTGAATATAAAACTCAGTAGGTGTTATATAATAAAAAGTACATAAACCAAGGAATAACTTATTTATTATGTTGGTCAAATACTTGAATGAAAATGGTCTGAGATCTCTCATTAAAAGACACTCTCAGGTTACATTAAGATAGTAATTCAACCATCAATTCATTTCTTAATAATAAATACAGCTAAATCAAAGTGAAAGCTTCAAAATAAAGAAATTGAGATCATTGAATCTATATCAGAGAAATCTGCTACAAAAATATAACATGTTTCTCATTGTGACCATTATAGAAGAGGAAATTCAGGATCCAAAAAGCTAAAAGTAAAGTAGGCCAAATTTCAATCCTTTAATAGATGGATGGGTAAAGAAAATGTGGTATATATACTCAATGGAATATCATTCAGCCTTAAAGAAGAGTGAAATTATGGCATTTTTCAAGTAAATGGATGGAACTGGAGAATATCATGCTAAGCAAAACAAGCCAATCCCCCCAAATCAAAGGCTGAATATTTTCTCTAATATGCTAATTCACAATAAGACCAGGGCATTAGAGAGGAATAGCATTACCTTAGATTAGGTAGAGGGAAGTGAGGGGACAGGAGGGGAGGGGATATGGGGATAGGAAAGATAGTAGAATAAAACAGACATTGTTACTTTATATATGTGACTGCATGACCGATGTGAGTCTACAACATGTACTGCTGAGAGCCATAGCCAAGTAGGAATGATGCATGGCATTTTTGGTTGAAAGGTGACACCAGCAAGCCATTGAGATGATAATGATTATGTTAAGATGTGCATTCAATTGGAGATTAGACCCCTGCTGTCTGCCTCTGCCTGCTACTTTGGAGCTCTCTCAGGGGAGAGTTCCCATTGGTTGGGGAAGTGCCGTAGGCGGGAATTCCGGAGGAGGGATTTCCTATTGGTGGAGTGTGTCCTGAGAGAAGGCCACTTGCGTTCGTGGCATTTTCATGGGAGTTTTGGAAATAAAGTTTTTTCCTGCTTGAGTGGCTCGTGATTTTGTGCCCAGCCAGACTGCGGCAATGTACACTCAGAAAAATGAGAAATTATATCCCATTTATGTTTGATATATCAAAGTACATAAATGCATTCTACTTTCAAGTCTAACTAATTAAAACAAATTAAAAATTAATAAAAATTTCAACTGAACAAAAAATATGAGCAGTAAAATTAATTTCATAATCTAAATCTGGGGGGGATTATATAATGATAAAAGACAAAATTTATATGAAAATGATGCATCAATTGTAAATCTACTTAGACCAACAGAATAGAAGCTGAAAATATGACATAAAATCTTTAAAAATACGATTGATATGGTTTGGAACTGGAATGTCCCCAAACGTTCATTTGTTGAAAGCATGAGCTTCAATGTAGAAAGGTTCATATGTGCAGGTTTTAGACAATGATGAGAGCTGTAACCCCTCAATGGATTAATCCATTTGATGGATTAATAATGTGCATAGATTCATGTGGGTGGTAATTACAGGCAGGTGGGGCATTGCTGGAGAAAACAGTTCACTGGGGCAAACCCTTGGGGATTATACCTTGTTTTTACTTCTCCCTTGTTTTCCACCTGTGGTGAGCTGAGCAGTTTTCCTCTATGCACCCTTCTGTCATAATTTTCTTCTCTTCCATGGTCTCTTGAAGTCCCCTTTCAGAACCTGAGGTGATTATGGAAGCAATGCCAACTGTCCCTTGGAAAGAACACCGGTTGCCTGTAGAGTTCACTTCAACCTCCCATTACATAAGTGTTTTATAAGTGGATGCTTGGGGAATCTTGGTAAATGGATTTTCATCTCCATATTTATAAATGTAATAATTGTCTCACTACTTATTGTAATACCATGTAAAAGATATTGTTTTGGAGACCTAGCTGAATCTGAGACAAAATAATTTCACTTTTAACACCTTATAAATCTAATAATAAACAAATAAAATAATGATAATGGCTCACTTACAACAGTCATTTAAAAAGTATAAAATAATTCAAAATAAAAGGAAAAAAAGGAATGGAGAAAACTCTTTAAATTTTAACCCGAGTCATTTGGTTGTATGTAGAAATAAGTGAATAGCGGATGGACAGGGTAATTGAGAGGTAATAAATAAATAAATAAAATTCAGCAGAAAAATACTTTACTAAAAACAGACATGAACAACAACAAAAAACTATTTTAAATAAAATCCCTTATTTACATGTGTATACTTTTCCAATAAATAACAAATTAGAACCTTATGTATTGGGATTATTCTTGACATATTTTTCGGTAAAAGATGCAACTTTTCAGGTTCTACTTATGATTCTATTTGAGTAAACACACACACAAAACACACTAAATCTTAAAATTTTATATGTGTGTCCAAATGGTATAATAGATAACATATCGCATAATATAATACATCATATAACAATTGTTTAAGGGTTTTGTATATCTTAAGAGGAAAGTGCATAATGATACACACTAATTTATTAAGATGTTTATTTTATAAAAGTATGACTGGACATTCATTGCCCCAACCACCACTACACACACAAAACTTTAAGTAGCAGTGAATGAACCATCAGGAAGAAACATCATTCAATATTAAAAAAAAAAAAAAACCTGCTGATTAAATGTACAATTTGAGGTCTATAATCAAAATATTGGGAGCAATTAAAATTTAAATAATGTTGAAATTCAAAAAAAGTTTGGCTGGAGAGAAAATATTTACCTTTATCATTATGTAACTTTGCATTGTTAAATGTAACTCATGCATTACTTAAATTTTTTTTAATTTTTATTTTGATATAAATTTTAACAGAAAATTTGTCAGAATGGTACAAGTAACCAAGTAACTCCCTTTTATTTTTTACTTAGATTTGCTAATTATTTATATTTAGTCTTGTTTTATCTTTCTGGTTTTTTTTTCTTATCCTATCTCACTGTTTTCCCCCTCTCCAAACTTGTAAACACATACACACACACACACACACACACACACACACACACACACACCTATTGGGACTTGCCTCTAAATACCATAGCACGTTTCCTAATAAAAGTAATATTCCCTGCTACATAACCATGGTAAAATTATTAAAGTAAGAAAATTTAACCATATTTTACTATTGTCTAATTACTCATCCAGATCTGAAAATTAGGGAAGACTGGTAGAGGAAGGAGAACATGGGGTGGGGGGGGCAAGACGGAAAGAGAAAATGCTGGGGAATGAATTGAAGTAAATTTTACTCCACACATGATTACGTAAAAATGAATGCCAACATTATGTACAGCTATAATGTGCTGATAAAAACTTTTGAAATTAAATTATCCAATATGTCTTTTAAAGGTATTTTCATTTTTGCAAGTTTAGCATTCACTTCAGTATCATACATCATCATATTGTATTTTCATGTCTCTTTAAATCTCTTCTGTGAAATTCCCTTCATGTTTTCTTTTTGTCTTTTTTCCCAATGACATCTTGACAAGTTATTTTGTAAGATGTCACTCAATTTTGATTTGTCTGATGTCTCTTCATGATTAGATTCAAGTTAGACACATTAGGCAGAAATATAGAAGCAGTGTTTGGTTATTTTCTATCTTATTAGACATACATCAGGTCAATTTTTTTCTGGTGATCAAAGTCCCGAAACTGAACTTAATTTTCAGAGATTCTTTAGAAAGGGTCAAAAGACCCATTGCACACTGATACTTACAGCTAAGATTCATCAAAGCTAAGTAGTAAAGACACATGATCAGATCACAAGGAAGGTAGACACAGAAAGAAGTCGGAGGAATCCACTTGCAGCTTTCCTATATTCTATTCTTCCTATGATGGGTCGCAGAGAACATGCTTTACCCCAGCAATGAAAATGCAGAGTGATGGAGGGTTGTAATATATATTCCTCACTATCATCCCAATAATTAAAGATAGACTAAAAAGAAAAAAAGAATACACATTTATTTAATGAGCTTCTATGACATGTGAATCTTCAGAAATGAAGACTCAAAGAAATAAGGAAAAGGCTAGGACTGTGGCTCAGTGGTAGAACATCTGCCTGGCATGTGTGAGGAACTGAGTTTGATCCTCAGCATCGCATAAAAATAAATAAATAAAATAAAGGTATTGTGACCATCTACAACTAGAAAAATATAAAAGAAAGGAAATAAGGAAATCTGTATATTTTTCTGGAAAATTGTACAGAAGTATGATTGGGGAACAAAATAGTATAATGATAGGTCAGGACAATTGCATGGACAATTATAATCATTTATTATATTTTGAAGATTTGCATTACAATGAATAACAGCTTTACCTCTTTAAAAGCATGTCACTACTTGGAGAACATATTCACATTCATTTTCTTTGTGGTGCTGCTCTTCTTGAAATTCTTCTGTGATGCAATGTACTTGGACATGAGCATTTCTTATTAAATTTTCCCATCTCCTGGGCCATGCTTCTATGTTGTACTGAGTACAAGGAAATTCATTCTGCATGCTCTTGTATTCAGCCCACAGATTATGAAGAAACAATATTGGTGATCAAAGAGCAATACTCTTGGGTGTCTTTTACCCTGCAGGACACATATTTTTGAACCATTCAATAACTCTGCAGCCTTATTTAGACAAATGCAGCTTTAATTCATTCAAACTTCTTGAAATTTCATCCACTGGAAGGAATGCCAGTACAGACAGATGACACAGTTTTAAACTGAAGTTCATAGCATGTTGCCAATTCTGGTATTTGGCTTCCTACCCGGTCCCACCATTGGGAATTGTGTATTTCAAGACTTTGGCCTTCAGAATTTCATCATCTGGGATTTTAATCCTTTAGGATTATGAGATTTTAGACTTTAAAGATTTTATAATTGCGGTTTTCAGGACTGTAGTTTTTGAGATTTTAATTGGCAATAGATACATTTTAATATTGTGAAAAAGAAGAACAATTAATTCAGATTTGTTTCTGTCTCTCTCCCTTTAAACACTGTTCTTGACTCTGAAAGGCAAGTGGAGGTCATAAAATAAATTCAAATATAATAAAGGTAACAAGCCATTGTGCCTTGCTACAATATCAGCTTTTTGCATTTAAGGTTATAAAATGTTATTATTTTCAGGTAAACAAATGTCAATCCTAAGGGAAAAAAAGAACTAACTCAGTATTAGATTAAACTTTATTCTCAAAATGAATATACCTATCAAGGCTTTCTTTATTTTTTTAACAAACTAAGTTTTAGATACAAAGATTCCCTAAGTAATTACAATTTATGAGTGCAGAATTCATGTGACTAATTTATTTCAGTTACTTAATAATAAATCCTTCTTGAGAATTTTCATTTCTACACTTAGATGGTAAAACCAAAGGCACACTGATAAGTTTTCTCCAGAGGGAAGACAAAGAGAAATCACAAGTCTTTATCCTCAAAGAACTTGATGGTATTCTTATTAGTTTCCATTTGCAAGTTAAATATAATTCTTCCGTGTTATCTTTTAGCAGCTTGTAATTTACATTTTTCTATTTTGTAGGTGAATATAATCTAGAATAACAATAAGTACAGAAACTTTGGGTAATGTGTGGTCTATGGAAATTTTAGAAAGGATTCCACCCACCCCAAGAACTTATAATAAAATAACTTCTTTGCCTTTACTTGTATGGATATCTGAATTGTTCATTCATTGATCATAGCAAATATTTCAGCTGAAACGTTTCAACAAAACCAATTATTTCTATAGCTTTATTTCTATAAATTCTGTATTTCTATCTTTAGAATGTATTAGAAGTTTCCTGACAATGGCTAAATTAACTCTGATTTTAAAGCAGAATCCTATGATAACTTAGGTATTATTCTCTTGAAGCATAACATTTCTTAAAGCATGCTTTATAAATTATCGCTCTAAGTGAAGAATATTTTAATAACTCAACACTACTCTTAATCCCAACATCATCAAGAATTTGCATAAATAAATTTTAAAAATTAGGTTTTAGTCATACTAGTTACAAGTTATAAGCTATTTTATAGTTTTAAGCTATTTCTCTTCATCTGAGTGATTCAGGGGTTTTAAAAATAAATTTCTAAAATTTACTCTTTTTTCATAGTTTCTTTATTACAGAAACTACTATTAATTGCACACATTTACAATGTATAATGCGATAATGTGACACATGTACAAAAGTAATGATCAAATCTGAGTAGTTAACATGTTCATCTCCTGGAACACTTTTGAATTTTGATTGACATGTGATAATTGGAAATATTTACAAGGTACAGTATAATATTTCCATATATACTTACAGCATATACTGATCAAATCAGGGTAATTAATGTATCCATCTTCCTTACTTTGTGATTGGAGACTTGAACTTCTGTCTTCTACTTATTAATAAAATATATAATAGCTGTTGTGAAATCAGTCTTTTTTAAGTCAAATGTAACAGAAACAAGGCCTTGGCCAAAAGCATGTTTGAAGTTATAATTATGCTGATGTATAGCGGGGGTTTAAAACCACTGGACGAATGTAAAAAATGATAAATTATCTTCAGAATGTGATCTTTGGATACCTGTTATTTTAGTTATTAATAGTTTAACACTAGGAATACTGTTTAATTCCTCTATGCCAACCTTTGCTAATCTGTAATATAGAGTGAGAAATAATTTTATAATACCATTTAATATAAATAAGGCCAATGTTAATCTGGCATCATGCCTGACATTTAGAAAATATTGGTTCCTTTCCTGTTTGTTTTTGCTTGCCTTCTGTTTTTTGGTTGTGATTTTTTTCCCAATTAATACCTGTAATAAAAGCTGTGTACTTATGATCCCCATGTTTCCAATAAAGGAGCATGCAAATATCATAAACAAAGTGTTTATGGACAATATATTGAACTTCAGCATTTCCATGAAAATTCACATTGTCTTAAACAAAAACGTCATTTTCATACATACTAGAAAAACATCTTTGGAATAAATAATGTATAAGTACGTTATATATTTTGACATATAATAATTTTAACATGTGCATTAATAGAAAGTGGATTTTTAAAAAATTAATCCAAATTGCCTTTTATTCACTCCTGTTACACAATACACAGATATGCTTCATATGTACAAACATTCACAAAGCAACTTTCAGGAGGCTAAAAATATAGTTATTTCCTAGCATGTTCAAAGTGAGAAGACTAAAATATCTGGTTTGGGTAGATGGTCTTCATTATTCAGATATCTTTCTGAAGCTATTGTTGTTCTCCTTAATGTATAAATGCTATTATTTTGAAATATATAAACTTAATAATCACATGACAACACTCACATAAAATATCTCTAAAATTACCAAAAATGTACAAGATGACAATTCCAAAGAATTACTGTGGTAAGGGAAATTTCTTTGGCTCATAAAAACTTGTTGAAGCAAATTTTATTGTCTTTCAAGACAAGGTTTCTCTCTTCAAAGAGTGAGGAATATTTTTATGAAATTTATACTATAAGTATAGGTTGGAAATATCAACTATGAACTATTTAATTACTATCCACCTTTAATTACCCTTAAGATGTTCCATGAATTAAATGACCCTATCTTTTTTTTAACTTACCTGTGAATATTTTGAAAAAAATATGCAACTTATATACTCAGAAATATATTCTTCAATGCAAACTAACCAAAAAGGAAGGCAGAAAACTATTAAGAATTTTTTGTAGAATATTTTAAAGACTCAGAGAATAAAGATAATATAAGAAATAATTTAAATTTCAATTAACACTAAAAAAACAGATAATCTATGTACCTCAAAAGGTATTTTACTACATATATTTTTCAGTTCTCAAAAACATAAAAAAATCAAAGGGCTAGTCTTTGAGGAACATCTATGTAGAACTGTAGTCATGAGGACAATGATACCTAAAAAGACTTCAGGAATGTGGCTTCAGTGTATATTGCAAAGTAAAATTATAGATATTTTGTTTATATCTTATGATGAATTTCATTATTCTACAATGTGATAACTGTGTTTCAGTAGATTATACAACTTTCATAATGAATTATCCTTGATCATATCTCTCACTCCATCTTTATTTGTTGCAGAGAAATCTGTCCCTATGTGCACACTAATGAGACCAATTAGTTACTAAATTATTTTGTTCACTTTGAATTCAGTTGATAAGCACATGCTTCTTGCTGAACTATAGTTCTTACATACATTTAGGAGTAGAAATACAGTGAAGGAATATGATATATCTGGGATTGCTTGAACTGCATATCGATTCCCTTATAATTTAAGCATATTTAAATATAGTATATTTTGCATATCTTCAAGTTCATCATAAGCATTTATTTCATGTGCAATTTTTAAAAAACCTAAAACTTCCAGCCTATTCATTTTATAAATATGGTGCTATTTTACTCATTCAGCACTATTAAGCATGAAGAAATACATATAACAAATTTTCAAACAACTCAATTTTACACTTCATGAAACATAGACAGTCAATGCTCTATTTTTATAAGTTGTGATTTTGTACAAGAGTTTTTTGTTGGTGGAATGAGGTTCTTTTTTATTATTTCTTGGCCAGATTAGGAATATTTAATTCTAGATAGTTAACTCTAAATAAGTAAGATTCTGCTAAAATTTGCCTGAAAGTCAAAAATGAAATTTATAGATAATTTATTTCACCTATATATAGATTCACCCTTGTCTTTTACTAATTATTTAATATTATCTTCTTCTTAATAGTACAACCCAAATTATTAAGAGATCAATATTAAATCACAATAAATATGTTCAACTTCACTTACCAAAATAAATTCTAATACTTTAAAAAATTTAAAAATAATATAAAGGATTTAAGACAAATCATAATTTACTTCTGTTGCTTGATGTTTTTCATTCTATTTTTCTCTTATTTCATATTTTTCTTTCTTTGTTTTTATTCTTTCTCTATTTTAAAATAGAATATGAAAAATTAATAAGCCATCTCAACTTAAAGGGATGCAAATAGATCACAGTTGTGATTCTTATGCATAAAAGATTTATTGGTTTGTTAATAATTTGTATTAGATTGCTCATTATGCACATATTTGTTTTAATGCAAGAAGAGATGATCAAATTCTTACTGTAAACATCCAAATAAGTAAATTGTTGAAAAAATACTCCACAGACATTTTTCAATAAAATGGTAGCTTCAGTTTAACTTGGATAGACAATGTAAAATTTTTCTGACTCAGGAAAAAACCCATTTATTAAAATACAGAGAACTTAGGAGGGAGAATTCTAAATTTAATGAATCTCATGTCAGATACCCCAGAGATTTATACTTCTTGTGATACCACTTGCCCATGAGCATTTTTAAGGCAGAAATTGTGTCTTTTTCACATTCTCATGATGATTTTATATTAATAATAATAAATTAAGAAAATTGTCATTATTAATTTCTCTAGATGCTCAGTATGTGCTGCTTTAATGTACCCATACATATCACTATGGTCAACTACTTCAGTTTAAAAGGTATAATTTATTATCCACTGTGATTGTCTGTGGCTTCAAATTAAAAAGCCTAAATATGGTAGCTGACATTTCCTCATGGATAATTATCTGCCACAAAAAAATCAAAATTTTAATGAAGAAAAGACAACAATAAAGTTTCTAATTTAATGCAATTGGAGCTTAATATTCCCCTAAAATCATACAGGGCAACAGCCCTGGGGAAAGAAAAATGTGAATTTTTAGAAATTCAGAATCAGAATGAGAGACCATTCCTAAAAACCCAGAAGAGGTAAACGTAGGCCACGAACAGCATGGATTTTTACATGATGGATGGTGACATTACTGACATGGCTATATATTTCAAATTATCTAAATAGATTTAAGAAGAATTATCCTTTACTATCATGTAAATTATCAGATGAGAGGGTCTTCTTAGAGTTTTTAATATAAAAACAGAAACAACATTAGAGTCCATGATGCCAAACTTAGAGAAAAAATGCATTGATTGGTTCATCATGTCTCATCTGGCAGTTTTATGTCTCTGTTCAAAGAATATTTTTGTGTTTGGGGAAAATATTGTGTATATGATTGGTAATTACATATTTATTTAGAAGTTACTTTTAAAAAAATATTTTATTTAATTAACCAGCAAATTTAGTTGAAGTCCTACTAGATATTTAGTGCTATATAAGTATTAAAGATGGGCATAGAATTTGTCCCTGCCTTTTATGAACTAAATTTTTTTCATGATTCCAGGTACAGTCATTGTTAACTTGAATATTCTTGATGTCTATGAGTTAGCTTAGTATATTCAGCAGATTCCCAATAAGATGGCACATTAAAAAAAAATTCAAAGAGGGTTTATTTAAAGAAATTAATTTTGGAAGTAAAAATATAGGGGAACCACCAGTAGCCTGCTAGGCAAGAAGGGATACAGAAAGCTACTTGAAAAATATATAGAGAGAAGATTATGTAGTTTTCCATTTTGAGAAGCATATTGACATTTGATCAAAGGAGATGGCCCACCCAGGATGATATTGAAGAGCAAAAATCAGGAAAACTAAATATTCTTTCCTCACTCTCCTCCATCCCTTGAATATTCTGTGTGGATTCCCTTTAGCTAAAACTAAATGAAAGCAGATTCTTTGTATGTCAGTCTCATGGTGCAGAAAGCAGAGTAGATAGGAGCAGGAACCAGAGAACACCCTGCCCATTTTTGTCCTCACTATCAGCTCTTGTGCTTTGCCTGCGTGAGAATCAGGGTACCCTAACATAGTAGATGCACAAAATCCCATCCACCTTCATATAATTGTGCAATCTGGGAATACATCTGGTCATTTAACCACCTGACGCTTAAAATATTAGCTGTCATTGGCATTCTTCAGATAAGGTTGGGTAAGAAAGAAGCATTTAGGTAAGAAAAGAGGCACTTAGGTGAGACAAAATAGATATAGAGTCAACTCTTTTCCTGGTCACAAGATTCAATAATAGGATTTTAAATAGTTTCATAAAATAAGGATAAAATAAGAAATATCTTGAATTTCAGTTTTTTAAAAAAACTGTGCCTTTAATGTTCTCTTTGCTGCCAGCATTTCCCCTCTCCACTAACGATGTGGACAAGATACAGATATTTTATTCCTCATCTGGTAAGCCAAACCTCAGTCCTGCAGAATTTAAGTTTTAGGGACCCATTTTGTGTTGTTTTCCCATTCAGTAGGACTTTTACAAAACTGAATACACAGAGATGCCCCTGGTAAACACCATCAATTACACTAATGTAGTTTGACAACTGACTCCTCCATCTGTTGATTCCACATGATAAGAACAAACAGGTCAGGGGGCAGACTCAGCTTCTAATTCAGTCCATATCTAATTTTGTTTATTTGGAAACATTTATTGTTCATTAGCATTGTTTCTCTTTTTCTTAACACTGAGAATTTTTGCTTTGGGGATCTACCTTATTTTGTTTTTAATCTTTACATTTTTATAAAATAAAATCTCTTTAAGATTGTATTTAATTAAAAAAATTCCTCCCTGATTGTTATTCCCTTTTATTTTGAATTACTTTTAATTATTTTATTTTCTTCATAATTTAAACAATTAATATTTTCTTCACATTAATATAACTTTGCATAGATTTTGTTGTTGTTGAGAAAATTGTCCCTCTGTTGATTGGTATATATTTTATTTAGCTTTTGTCCTTGTTACCAAAAGACCCAACAAGAACAACATAGAGAAGGAACTGTTTATTTTAGCTCATGATTTCAGAGTCTTTAAATAGCCTACTTTATTGCTCTGGACCCCAGGTGATGTAGAAAATCATGGAAGAAAGGAATGAAGTGGGATAGCAGCTCAGGACATGGCAATCAGAAAATAGAGATCTCTGTTCACCATGCACAAAATGTAAATCCTAAAGTCACATCCCCAGTGACTTATTTCCTCCAGCCACAACTTTCCTGCCCTCAGTTAATCCATTGATGGATTAATCCACTGATTTGGTTACATCTTTGATAATCTTATCATTTTACCTCTGTACCTTCTTGCATTGTCTCATAAATGAGGGTTTGGGGATACCTCATATCTAAACCATAATAGTATATATTATTTCTACTTTAATGTATTTTTAGTATTATTTTTTAACTTGATTTACCTTACTTAGTAGTTTGTCTGACTTGAATTTACTAAGAAAACAAAGGGTTTTTTTATCTTTTTATTAGGTTTATAAAGTATCATTTATAATTTTCTGCATTTGCCCTTATAGTTTGTTTTTAGCTTATTTCTCTATGGATGTGTAATTGTTTTCAGCTTCTAATATTGTGTATAAAATAGTGAGATAATTTTTTTGATTCTTTCTTTTCTATGGAACTTTTTATCTAAAAAATATTTTAGACATTTCAATCATCTTTAGTTTTGTTTCATTATTTTATTAATGTTTGTTTTATCCTTGGGCAGAAGAGTGTTACTTTCTTTTATAATTCTTCCTATTCTAGATTCATCAAATGATAAAATGCTCGCTTGCATTCAGTATTTTTAAAAGGAATGATATTGTCAAAATTATGTTGTTATAGTGTATGCATGTAAAATATGTAACAATGAATCCCACCATTATGCACACTACAGTGAACCAACAAAAAATATGGAAAACAGTCCATTTGTGTATTTCCTTTTTAATTGTTTGATATGCACTGACTTTATTTCTCTTTTCATATTCATTGCTAAGCTCTTATGCAGCTGGAATTTTATTTCTTTTGGCAGAGGAATGACATCCAGGCTGACCCAGATCACTCTCCAAGTAACTAATGTGTCAATTCATCACTTTCTTCTGTAATCCATGATGAATAAAAAGCTTACATTGGCCATCTTTGATTATACTGCAGGCAATATTGATAATCTTAAATTTTGTTGAAGTTATTTTTCTATTCTTAAGGCTGTAAAAGTATCAGTTTTAGACAGTAGGCTATGTATTGACATTGATGTATTTTATTTTACTTTTTTTTTATTTTTCCACCTGCACATCTATGAGTATCCTAAATATATCTTACATTATTTGTTCTTTATTCATTTTCTCTATTTGCTTTTTGAATTCTTAGTTAACTAGTTCATCTGATCTTTTCCTTAATCTTTTCATTGTTTAATATTTTATTTGTTTCTTTACTATGATTTTTTTAGAAATTTTCTTTTGATTATTTTCTACTTTTATCATATTTTACTCCCATGTTGTACAATAGATATCATGAACTCTCATCTAACTGAAATTTTATATCCTTTTATAAACATCTTCTCAACTCTGTCTTGCCCCAGCCTAATAAGCCACCATTCTGCTCCCTAATTCTATGAGTTCAATGTTTTTAGATTAATATGGGTGAGATAATGCAATCTGGTTTTATATGCCTACTTTATATCATTTCATACAGATATCTATTAGGTTCATCTGTGTTGTTGTAAATTATAGGATTTTATATTTTTAAAGTCTGGATCCTATATGCATTTTATTTTCCTCTAATCATCCATTGATGGACATAGGTTGATAATATATTTGTGCTATATCAAAAAGGCTGCAATGAACATGGGAGTACATATGATCTATCTTTAAAGTACTGATATAATTTCTTCTGAATTTATATTGAGTAGTGGTATTGCTAGATCATATAGAAGCTCTATTTTTAATTTTTTTGTGGAAGTTCCATACTGTTTTCCATAATAGCTATACTAATTTCCATGTTCTTGCCTTATCTCAAATCTTATGCTATTCTGCAATCTTATATCAATAATTCTTTAGATTAATTGATAATGGCTTTATGTGCATATTTGAGAAATTTTTTTCTAAATGTCCCATCCTTTATTGAAAACAATTTGTATTCTTTGTTAGGTACAGATCTTCATCTTTATATTATCTCATAATTGTTGGCATTATTATTTGGTATTATCATTATTGGTATTATCATTATTATCATTATTCTCTTTATCATTTTAGAAAAATCACCTTTTGTGCCTCTTATTTTTCCTTTTCAAATCTTATACTTAAAGTCATCTGCATTGTATAGTTCTTTGACATTTATTGCTAATTGATTCACTGCATATAATATGACCACTAAAAGTGAACTATATTTGCTTGATAAAAAATTTTATTCTCTCATTTGGGGAAAGAATTCTACATAATACCTTTAGGGCATCCTTAATTGTGTTCTTCATGATTTTTCTATTGTTACTAAATTTGCTTACTCTTTTTATTGATCAATAGTAAAAGAGATGTGACAAAATCTTCCACTAAAATGATAGATTTCCAAATGTTTTCTGTATTGTTGTATGAATCTTTTTCTTAGTATGTTTTAAGGTATACAAGCATTTCCATTAATATATTTTCAGGCTAGTTCTTAATTTATGCCTAATAACTATATATACCATTTTTTCTAATGAGCATTTTGTAGGAACTTTATGCCTAAGACTTTTTCTTAACATTCTGTCATTCTTAAAAAAATAATATTTTATATAAAAATGTCTCAATAATTAATTTCTTTTAATTCTACAGAGATTTGATTTTATTCTTTTATTTTCATTTATTGATTTGAGTTTTCTTTTGATGTAATTTTTGTTAATTTCTTATTATCTGTCTTTTTTGTCTGGTTGTTTGTTATTTAAAAAAAATTTATTCAGTTTTGCTCCACTGCTATCTCCATAGTGTGTGATTAAACATGACATTTTTATTGTGCTTATTAGTTTCTTGTATCTGGATTCAGACTTGTTAATCCTGGAAAGTTTTTGTCACTGTTCTTGAAATAGTCTCTTCCTTTAATTCTACTGTTCTCTGCATTGAACTCCATACATCTCACTTTATTTTCCATATCTTTAATATCTTTACATTTTTTATGGTCTTCTTGCTTATCTATCCTACTAATGTCTTTCAGTTTTATAATTGTCTTTGCAGTGCTGGATTTTCTTTTAAAATTATTATTTTATTTTAATATAGGGTTTGTTGTTGTTTGCTTGTTTGCTTGTTTTTTTTTTTTTTTTTTTTTTTTTTTTTGCTTTGTTTTGTTTTGTTTTTTTTTTGCATAGACATTGCTGACAGTGTCTCACTAACAGCTTTGTGTCTAGTTTCTTTCCTCTATTTCAGGGCTTGGCAAACATTTGCTTAAAGGCCAGACTTAAACTTAAGTATTTTAGGGTCCTCAGTCCTACACTCTCTGTTGATCTATTCAACTCTATTATTTTAGTGCAAAAGCAACCTTAGCAGTGCATAAACAAGGAGACTGACTATGCTCAAATAAAATTTGATTTACAAAACATGTTGCTCAAATATGGCCTGTAATTTGTAAATCCCATCTCTGTTTATTCATTTCATGTTGTTATTTCTGAGAGAATGGATGGGTGGATGATTGGATGAATGAATATGCAAATACATGATAGATAGCTTACTAGATAGACAATCCTTTAAAGCACAAAATCTTTTTTTATTTTTATTTTTGATGAATTTAGAATTTATATATTTTTGGCTGCCATTGCTTGTGTTTTGCAGCCTTATTTAATAGGACTTTGGCTAACTTCATGACATGAGAATTTACTCCCTTAATTTTTTTCTACAAATTGTCTTCTTGACCTTTTAGGTTTATGATCCATTAATTTTCTGTACATGGCATTAGGGAACTGGTCCAACTTTTTTCCTGTGGCATGAGGATATTCAGTTGAAACAACATAATATGTGTCTTTTAATGTCTGTCCATGCTGTCTTGGTTATTCTAAGCTTTGTAGTAAGTTTTGCTTTGGTTTTTCTGAAGTCAAATGAATTTCCATATGAATATTATGGTTAGTTTCTCAATTTGTGTAAAAAGACAAGCTGGGATTTTGATCAGCATTGCAATCCATGAACATGGAATGTCCTTGATCATCTTTAAATTTCCTTAAATAATGCTCATGCTTCTTTAGTTTATTTTAAGGTAATTTATTCTCTCTGTTGATATTGTGATTGGAATTTTTTAAAATTTCACTTTCAAACTATCAATATATAAAATGCAATCAACTTTTGTACCATATATTTTTACCCTAATTCTCTACTAAACTCTTTTATTAGTTCTCTGAGTAGTAGTGAATTTCTTAGGGTTTTCTGTATCTGAGACCATATTATATTCAAGTAGAGACAGACTTGGTTTTTTCCAATTTTTATGTATTTCAAGTGAATTTTTAAGTTTGAGAAATGATGAGCTATACTTCATGCTTGCTGAAATCACACACCAAAGGAAAATAAATCCAGTTTTAAAATTCTAATTAAATAAATGTCAGGTAGGAGAACAATAAATTTTTAAACTAATTTGCTGACTTATTTACCTAGGGTTCCTTAATATTTCTCTAGTTAGACGTATTAATATTGCAAGAGTTTGAAATGAGATTGAACCTACTGAAAAGAGGTAAACAGATCAAATTAGAAGCTATGGTTTCACAGGGGCAATGAATTAAAAAGTTCATTTCACACACTTTGCTGGTCTAACCAGGTTATAGTATATGACATTATTGTATCACACTGTAATAAGATTGTGTAAATATACGTAAGTATATAGTGAAATTAACTTCCTTAAAAGTCATCAAAAAAAAAAAAAGAATGACAGAGAAGCAACCATGACAAAAATCACACAAGGTTTACTTTTTCCTGCTAGATATTGACATTGTTCCTTAACAATGTTTTAGCCATAAATGTTTCTCACAGTTTAAATGAAACCTAAATAACAATAATAACATATAAAACTAGATGACAATAGAGGTCCCAAGACACGACCCAAGAAATCATGTAAGGAATTTTTATGATTGTTCTTTTTAGGCAGAACTTTCAAGTTCATTCTGTAACATGACAGGCAGAAGATAATAATTTACAGTAATTTCTCTTTAACTTTTGGGGCAAAATTTGAGAATGTGCTACTACATATACCCTGGGAATTCTTTATTTTTATGGGTACTTCCTGGCAGCTGCCTGTAGGACATGCGATAAACTCTGAGCCAAAGGTTTCATGAGTCCATTTCACAGCCATAACATCAGCCTTTCATAAAATTTGTAGACAGAAATGGACAAAACTCCCCAAGCAGTTTTAATTTTCCAGAGTGACTTACCTTTAAGTCGCAACATTTTAATGTTACATAGAACTTATCGAAACAGGACACATTAAGATTCTTATAATGATGGAGGTAGATAATGATACATATAGAAAAGGACACAATAATTTAGAGATATGAACTTAGCAAATATTTAATAAAGTGCTGTATGAATGAACACTTAAGAAATAGAGGGAAATAGTTTTCAAGTAAACATTACAATGTAAGTGGAATCAGTTTACTCCTTAAGATTAATGAGAGCATAAAAAAAGTAGCTTTGGATTTTAAGAAAGTGATACTCTATTCTAGGACATTATCCATCTTTAAAGGCTCTAAAATCTCCAAGAAGAAGCTCATGTCAATTCCGTGCTCTTATATCTAGAGCAGATCCTGAGCCACATGAGGCTCACCTGAAATTATTCCTCACTTGTCTGTAGGATCTGTTAAAAATTTGTTCTTTGCAAGCTTAATGTTTCTGTGGTAACTTTAGCCTTGAGGCTCACATTGAGGAACTTAGGCTTTAGACCTTGTTTCCCACACATTATTTACAGCCATTTGCTCAAATACTTTTTTAGTCAGACCCCTCATTCCTCCTAAGTCCAATTTGCTGAGAGCCCTAGTCTCCTTTCTGCGACAGACTCTCTGTTTCTCTCAATTTGGTTTGTCATACTGACATCTGGTGGACTTGGCATTCTGCTCTCAAACACTTTAGTGCCTAGCTTCATCAGATCAATCCCCGTGTAAATCTAATGCTGATTAGAACTCTGGTTTCTTTGCTTATTCCCAACCCTTTCAACAATCCAAACTAGTTTTCTTGAATTTCCTGGGATTTCTCAAAACTGAGTCACAAAAACAATGAAGATTGATATAAATAAGTCATTTATGAACCCACTTAGTGCCTAGGTGCAGATATTAATTTTAATTCCTTGATTAATTTACTGGTTCAGCTAATCTAATTGGACTTTATGAAAAGATCTAATCTCACTTGAAGAAATGCAATTTTCCTTCAAAAAGTGAAGGAAAAAAACGGGAAGAAAACTGAATCAGCTACATAAATGGAGATGTCTAACTAGTACAAGGTTGTGAAGTATAGTACTTGCAGGACAAATTTTGTGTTTATGAGATCCCTTATGATACAGTTAAGATTTCAAAAGCATTCCCATTTTCCTGATAATTAAATAGGCAGCTCACTGTTAATCAATTAAGTAATAGATGGCAAATAAAGAGATTTAAATGATTTTTACTTTCTGATAGATTTTGAATTAATATTTATCTTTGTAATTCTCAAGTTAAAGATTTAACCATCAGTAAATGAAGCCCAATAAGACATATAAACAGAATACTGATAATTGATAGAAATTCAAATTCTCTAGGATATAATTTTAATTAGATTCCATAAAAATAACATTATAATATATATTAGAATTTCATATAACATAATTACAATGTATATTAAGTAAAACTTAAAGGAAGTTGCATTCATTTTTTGCCTAAATATGCAACAAAAATAAGAAAATAGCACAATGTGAAGAGTTCTAATTATTAAATGAAAGAAAAGTTAAATTGAATTAATTCTTGTAACTTAAAAAAAGATTTAAATTTAGGTATTCTGGTGAAGTAACAATAGTATAACAATATGCCTGAGGCACTAGATGCTCTTAGGTTGATTCTAAGTACTGCAATTTTATTTTCTCAATCCACAGTCTTACTATTAGACAGAATGTGTAGTTATTTTATTCACTACAGTAAATGTAATAATAAAAACATTCTGCTGCAATAGGCATTTTTAATTTATAAACTGCATAGTAAGTGTTATTAGTCATAATATATGAAGAACCTAAATAATTCATTGGCAAGAAAATACCCAATTAAAAAATAGGAAAAAAGTCCTGAATTGACATTTTTCAAAAGAAAATTCACAAATGACCACAAACATATGAAAAAATATGAACATCATCAATAATTATTAGGAAAATGCCAATTAAAACCACACTAAGAAAAAAAGGAAGAGGGCAAATTAGAGGAAGTGTGCTCTCCTCTGCAGTTTCTTAGCTCAACATTTAAAAAGCATGAAGATTAAAACTGCTCTTCAACAAGGTGGGTTACTAAGGGAAATCACTGGAACTCAACATTGGACAGCAAAATAATCAGAGACACACAAAGTCAGAAACTTTGTACATAATACAAGAAATAAGATGTTCAAGGGGCAGGGGCTGAGCTCAGTGGTAGAGCATTTGCCTGGCATGTGTGAGGCACTGGGTTCAATTCTCAGCACCACATATAAATAAATAAAATAAAGGTCTATCAACAATTAAAAAATATTGAAAAAAAAACTATGTTAGAATTGCACTTGTCTTAGCATTGCACCTGTCTTAGCAGCAGTCAGTGTCTAAGCGCTGCTAGTCCACTACTGTGAGGAGAGGAAGCATAGACAGAGAAAGTGTGGTGTGTAAAACTGACTTGGGGAGATCCTGTGGACTAGAGAAGGAGGTTGCTTTAACTGACCCAGAGATAGTAGGGGGAAGTTATTGAGTGCAAAGTGATTAAAATCACTTGACTAATGGGCAGATAGTCTAGTGGGAATCTGAGCTGCAGCAGCAGCAGCAGGAACCATTTTTGATGGCCATGCAGCAATGAGCAGAGGCTGTAGATTGGAAATTCACACAGAAGCTGCCAGCCTAACCAAACATATACCTATTGTCGGGTCAGAGTGTGCTGGGACGAGCATGATTGAAACAACAGAAAACACTGTGCCTAGGGCGATACAGGGATACTGAGGAGAGCCCTTTGTGGTGCTGGGATGATGACCGTAACCTGTCAGATAGGCATCTATACTCCAAGAAGTCTGATCTGGGTAATTCACATCCCTCGAGGTAGAATGTGTGATGCCTGTCAAAGTTTGGATGCCTCACCCTAAGAGTGATATTTATAGGAGTCCTCTGAAACCCAGACATTCAGAAGAGATTGGCACCACCCCTAACAACTAGGGATGTGGATCACATCTCATGTGCTGACCAACATAGTCCTGAAAGTCAGTCAGCACCAAACCCAGCTACTGGAACTTGTAATTTAAAACTGCTTCAGCTTCACTACAGGTATGTCCTAGTAAAGTTTAAGCACTCCCCAGTCTTCCCCATCCTATACTGGGAGAAGGGAAGCTGAATGGTACTAGAACTAACTTCAGCTCCTTGCCACAGTTGCAGGCAAATTGGTGAGAAACAAAAGGACTTGGGACTTAAAGAACCCCATACCTTGAACCAAAGGTTACAGAGCCCCAAAATAAATATAAAAATTATACAACATCAACAATGAATATCCATCCTTGCAAACAGTTTTGAACACCTCTGTGGAAACAACCCCTATACTTCTCATTAAGAATTTTTTTTCCTATTCTCTCACCTTTCCTTTTTTTATTAATTTAAATTTTTATTTTATTCCTTTTAAACTTTCTTTTCTATTCTGCATGATTTGTGTGTGTGTGTGTGTGTGTGTGTGTGTGTGTTCTCAGTGTTCAGGTAGGTTAGTAATATTTGAAAATGTGTGTGTGTGAGTGTGTGTGTGTGTGTAGTGTACACACACATGTATGTATATACTTTTTCTATCATATTAATTGCTCTCTTCTTCACCCATTCACTCTTTAGATTTGGTTTTACTTTGGTAGGGTAAAAATTTACAGGGCTTACATTTGTTTGTACCTAGATTTTTGTTCCTCTTATTACCACTTCTTTAATCTCTTCCTACACTACTGAAGTTTTCCAACTCCCTCCTTTTCTTTTTATTCACCTTATTACTTTTAACTATTTTTTACTCCTCCATATTTAAGCCATCATCTGCTATCTATCCCCTGCATCTCATTTGTTTACTTTCTAAATATTTCAAATTCTCTTGCCTTCCTATTATATTTTCTTTTCACTTAAGGAACACTAATTCCACTCTGAGATAGAATTATACTTTAGGTCATTTCTACCCCCATTAATTTTGATGTGATTACTAATACAGTGGATGACATAATAGACACTCTTTAATGTCTGAGGTATTTCATGGTGTTTGTTGGTGGTGGTGATGTTAAATGCTATTCAGGTGGTAGTTGGTGTTACAGGTGTCAAAGTAGACCTTGCACATTTATGTAAAGGCTATACATATGTTGCTAACATTATTGCTATTCTTTGTTCCCCCTTTTACTAAAAGGGTCTGGTAAGTGATTGAGACACTAAAAGTTCAAGGTAGAAATCCTGCTACTGAGCAATACTCATAACTCGGTCAAGTAACAGCAAATCTCATTTCTAGCCCCACTCAAGTATCAATAATACTTCAACACAAGAATAGGGGAGGCTAACACCTCAAACCACCAAGCAGACCCCAAGTAGGGAAACAAGAGGGATCTTGGGTCATACTCCTGGCCAATTGTTCATACATCAAAAACAGAGAGAAGTACCAGAACAAAAAAAGATAACTATACACAAAAAGACATCCATATAAAAGAAGAAGGGAAATCTATCTCAAATGATGTGCAAGTCAAAGACCTCTGAAAACATGAGTAAAAAAGCAAAATAAAAAAATCTTCCCCCCAAATTCACAATCCTCCAACAAAGGAACATACAAATATGAAAGTGGATTAAACTCCTGGGAACACTATAAAAAGGATTGTTAATATGTTCAATGCAGTAAAAGAAAATCTAAGAAACAAAATAAGAAAGCAAATACAGGAAATGAAGGACCATGTCAATAAAGAATTGGAGAAATTGAAAAAAAATGTAATCAGAATTTCTGGAAATGAAAGGTACAACAATCAAATTAAAATTTTACTTGAAAGCATCACCAACAGAATAGAATTGCATACAAAATAGATCTTCATGCCTTGAGGACAGGACTTGTAGGCATTGAAGACAGGGTATGTGATTTGAATACTCACTATGCAATAAAGAAAAAAATTCATGATCAGAACATGCTAGAATGTTGGGACATCAAGAGAACAAAACTGTAAGCCATTTGGACAGAATAAAACATGGTAGAGACTAAAGGCATTCAGAACATTTTAAATGAGATAGTAGCAGACATTTTTCCTCACCTTAGAAATGAGATTGACCCTATATATATAAAAAGAAAAAAAAGTAACTAAATGAAAATCAAGATTAAATTAAACATAACAAACAAACCAAACTAACAGGAGATAATGGACATCTATTCATTATAAAACTGAGGGTAAATGGTTTCTGCTTCGCTATTAAAAAGTATAGATTGGGATTAAAAAGGGATTAAAAAACAAGATTTAACTGTGTGCTGTTGGCAATAGACTCATCTCATAGGCAAAGACATTAATTGGCTGAAAGTAAAAGAACAGAAAAATATATTCCATGCATATGGAATCTGTAAACAAGCATTAGTAGCTCTTTTCATATCTGACAAAGCAGACTTCAAGCAAAGATAATTAGGAAAGGACAAAGAAGGCTACTACACACTGGGAAAGAAAACAATCCAACAAGAATATATAATGATAGGAAATATTTATAAACCAACTGTCAGTGCACCTAATTATATAATAAAATATTTCTTTACATTAAATTCCAGATATAACTCACCATAATAACACTGAGTGATTTCAACACATCCCTATCACCAATAGACACTTAATGCAAACATAAAAGCAATGCATATGTTTCTGATCTAAATAATACTATTAGTCAAATGGACTTAACAGACATCTACAGAATATTTCACCCAAAAAAGAGCTGAGTACACTTCCTTCTCAGTATCTCATGGAAACTTTTCCAAAATAGGACAAAATCTAGGTCACAACGTAAGTCTAAGAAAAATACCAAAATATAAAATCTCATGCATTTTATCAGATTATAATGGAATGAAAATGGAAAGCAACAAGAAAAATAATACAAACCATATAAGCACATGGAAATTGAATGACACTCTTTTAAATGAGGAAGTTATCATAAAATAAATAAGAGAACAAATTAAGGAATTCTTAGAAACAAAAAAGAAGAGAGATACAATATATCAAAATGGAACATGTATGAAGGCAGTTCTTATAGATAAATTTATAGCATCAACTGTCTCTATGAAAAAAATAAAAAGAACCTAAATAAATATTCTAATCTACATATCAAGGTCTTAGAAAAGAAAGAACAAAATAATGTCAACATCAGTAAAAAAAAAATAGGAAATAATTAAGATCAGAGCTGAAATAAAATTGAGAATTAAAAAATACAAATGATCAGTACAACAAAGATTTTTCTTTGAAAAGATATACAATTTTGATAAACTCTTATTAAAAAAAAGGAAGAAGAGGACACAAATAACAAAATTAGAGATGAAGCAGTCTATATCACCATAGAAACTTACTGAAATCCAAAGAATCATTAGAAACTAATGATTTACACTGAAAGAAAAAAAAAACAGAAATTCTAGAAGACATTGACAAATTTCTAGACATATATGACCACCCCACAAGTGACACAGGAAAATACAGGAAACCTAGACCCATAGCAAGTAACAAAATTGAAGCCGTAATACAAACCTTCCAACAAGGAAAACTCCAAGAAGAGATGGATTTTTAGCTGAGTTCTACTAGATTTTAAAAATCAAATACCAGTCTTTATCAGATTACTCCATGAAATGGAAAGGAAGGGAATACTTCCTAACACATTCTATAAAGCCATTATAACCCTGATACTAAAATCAGGCAAAGACATATCAAGGAAAGAAAACTGCAGATCAATATCCCAGATTAACATTGACACAAAAGTCATCAATAAAATAATATCAAACCACATTAAAAAATACATCAAGAAGGTAGTACACCATGATCAAATGTGATTAATCCCAGGAATGAAAGATTGGTTCAACATAGGCCAATCAATAAATGTAATTCAGCACATAAATAGAATTAAGGACAAGAATCATATGAGCATCTAAATAGATGTAAAAAGACTCGTGATAAAAATCCACATCCATTTATGTAAAAAATGATGGAGAAAGTAAGGATAGAAAGAAACTACCTCAACATTATAAAAGCTATATATGGCAAACCCAAACCCTACATCATGCTGAATGAAGAAACACTGAAAGCATTTCCTCTAAAATCAACAAAAATACAAGGATGTCCACTTTTGCCACTCCTATGCAATTTAATTCTTGAAACTCTAACGCAATTAGGCAAGAGAAGGAAATTAAAGGAGCACAAGTAGGAAATACATAAGTCAAACTATTTCTGTTTGCTGATGATATGATCCTATATATAGAAATGCCCCCCACCAAAATAAATCCACCAGAATTTTCCAGAGCTCATAAATAAATTCAGCAAAGTAGCAGTATAAAATACTGCTTTCCCATACAGAAAAATTATCCCCCTCAAAATAACCTCAAGAAAAAAAAAAAAAACCCTTGGAAATTAAACATCTAACCAAGGAGATTAAAGATCTCTACAATGAAAATTCTACAACACTGAAGAAAGAAATTGAATAAGACCTTAGAAATTTAAAGACCTCCCATGTTTTTGGATAGGTACAATTAATATTTTTTAAATAGTCATATTACCAAAGTGTTATACGGATCCAATGAAATCCCTGTCATAATACATTCTTAATAGAACTAGAAAATAAAAAGAGTCCTAAAATTCATTTGTAAAAATAATGATGCAGAATATCCAAAGAAATCATAAGCAAAAAGAGTGATTCTGGTGCCATCACCATACCTGATCTCAAATAATACTACAGACCTATAATTATAAAAAATAGCATAGTATTGGCAATCCATATAGGCATGAAGAACAAAGGGAAAGAATAGAAAACACAGAGAGAAATGCACACAGTTACATGTCATCAGATACTTGAAAAGGTGCCAAAAATTTATGTGGGAGAAAAGATAGCCTTTTTAACAAATGGTGCTGAGAATACTGGATATCCATATGTAAAAGAATGAAAGTAGATCTCTACCTCACTCTGAACAAAAAGTCAACTTAAGGTGGATAAAAAATTTAGGAGTTAGACCAAAAACATTACAACAACTAAAGGAAAATACAGGGTCAACCCTCTGACATATTGGTGCAGGCACTGACTTCTTTAACAAGAACCCAAAGTTCAAGAAATAAAACAATGACATCAAATTAAAAAGTTTCTGCACAGTAAAGGAAATGATAAAGAATGTGAACAGAGAGCCTAAAGTATGGGGGGAAAAAGTCTTTGCCTACTACTTCTCTGACAGGAGATTACTATCCATAACACATAAAGAATTCAAAAAGCTCAACACACACACACACACACACACACACACACACACACACACTACCCAATCAATAAATGTACAAAAGAGCTAAATGTACATCTTTCAAAAGAAGAAGCACAGATAGCCAAAAATATATATGAAAAAAGTATTCAACATCTCATCAGAGAAGTGGAAGCGAAAATCAAGACTACACTGAGATCTCATCTCACTATAGTCAGAATGGCAATTATAAATACTTCGGGAGGGATGTGGGGGGAAAGTACACATTTTCTGATATACATATACATATATATATATACACATATACATTTTCTGATATGTATAATATAAATATGTGAATTTAATAAATGATAGAAAACAGAATAATGTGCAGTCATGAAAATGAAGAGAATTCTATCACTTGTGACAACATTTATAAACCTGAAGGACTTCATGTTAAGTGGAATAAGCCAGGCACAAAAAAGACAAATTCCTCATGTACTCATTTACATGTGTAATCTAAGTAATTTGGTCCTATATAAATAAAGAGTTATAGAGCCTGGGGTACAGTAGGGAGTCAGAGAGATGTTTGTCAAAGGGTAAAAATTTCAGTTAGAGATCTATTTTAAAACATGATGACTATAATTAATATTCTTTTTTGAAAAACACTAAGATGGGATATAGATAATCACCACAAAAATGATAACTCTAAAAGGTAATGCACATATTAATAAGCTAAATTTTGCCATTCCACTATGCATACACACTTCAAAGCTTGTTTTGAAAGATAAATGAAGAGAAAAAGTTGTTTTAATATACATATTTTCTGGTTTTTATATTTCTGTTATAATGTCCTGAGGTGTCATCATTGAAGAAGCTGGATAATATGTTCATGCAACATTCTGTGAATCTATAATATTTCAGAATCAAAGTAAATAAAAACAAGGTATATAAATGAATCTCAGTTTTTGTTAAAACAGTAAAAGAAAAGAAATTGGGACTAAAAGAGAATAGATATTTTTAAATTTAGTTTTTATTCTAATTTGTTATATATGACAGCAGAATACATTACAATTTATATTACACATATAGAACCCAATTTTTCATATCTCTGGTTGTATACAAAGTATATTCACACAATTCATGTCTTCATACATGTACTTAGGGTAATGATATCCATCTCATTCCACCTTCTTTTTTACCCCATTCCCCCTCCCTTTCCATCCCACTCCTTTGCCCTATCTAGAGTTTGTCTAATCCTACCATACTCCCCCTCCCAACCCCACTATGAATCAGTCTCCTTATATCAGAGAAGACATTCAGCATTTGGCTTTTTGTGATTGTCTAACTTCACTTAGCATTATATTCTCCAAATCCATCTATTTACCTGCAAATGTCATGATTTTATTCTCTTTTATTACTGAATAATATTCAATTGTGTATATATCACACATTTTCTTTATCCATTTATCTACTGAGGGGCATCTAGGTTGGTTCCACAGTTTAGCTATTGTGAATTGTTCTGCTCTAAACATGGATGTGGCTGTGTCCCTGTAGTATGCTGTTTTTAAGTCCTTTGGATATAGACCGTAGAGAGGTCAATATAGCTGGGTCAAATGATGGTTCCATTCCCAGCTTTCCAAGAAATCTCCATACTGCTTTCCATATTGGCTGCACCAATTTGCAGTTCCACCAGTATTAGTGTGCTTTTCCCCCACATCCTCACCAACACTTATTGTTGTTTGTGTTCTTAATAACTGCCTACTGACTGGAGTGAGATAAAATCTTAGAATAGTTTTAATGTGCATTTCTCTAATTGCTAGAGACGTTGAGCATTTTTTCATGTTTGTTGATTGATTGTACATCCTTTTCTGAAAAGTGTCTGTTCAGTTCCTTGGCCCAATTATTGATTGGGCTATTTGTTTTTATGGTGTTTAGCTTTTTTGATTTTTTTATATACCCTAGAGATTAGGGCTATGTGATGTGCAAGTGATAAAAACTTGCTCACAAGATGTATTCTTTCTATTCACGTCACCAATTGTTTCTTTTGCTGAAAAGAAGATTTTTAGTTTGAATCCATCCCATTTATTGATTCTTGATTTTATTTTACTATAGGAGTCTTATTAAGGAAGTTGGAGCCTAATCCTATATGATGGAGATTTGAGCCTACTTTTTCTTATAATAGGCACAGTGTCTCAGGTTTAATTCCTAGGTCCTTGATCCACTTTGAGTTGAGTGTTGTGCATGGTGAAAGATAGGGGTTTAATTTCATTTTGTTGCATACGGATTTCCAGTTTTCTCAGCAACATTTGTTGAAGAGGTTATCTTTTCTCCAATGTATGTTTTTGGTGCCTTTGTTTAATAGAAGACAAATGTAATTTTGTGGGTTAGTTTGTGTCCTCTATTCTGTACCATGGGTGTACCAGTCAATTTTGGTGCCAATACCATCATGCTTCTTTTGTTACTATTGCTGTGTAGTATAGTTTAAGGTCTAAAATAGTGATGCCACCTGCTTCACTCTTCTTGCTATGGATTGCTTTAGCTATTCTGGGTCTCTTATTTTTCCAAATGATTTTCCTGACTGCTTTTTCTAATTCTCTGAGGAATGTCATTGGGGTTTTGATTGGAATTGCATTAAATCTGTATAATACTTCCAGTATCATGGTCATTTTGACAATATTAATTCTGTCTCTTCAAGAAAAAGGGAGATCTTTCCATCTTATAACATTTTAAAAAATTTCTTTCTTTAGCATTCTGTAGTTTTTGTTGTAAAAGTCTTTCACCTCTTTTGTTAGTTTGATTCCCAAATATTTTTAAGGCTATTGTAAATGGGGTAGTTTTCCTAATTTCCCTTTCAGAGGATTTGTCACTATATGCAGAAATGCCTTTGATTTATGGGTGTTGATTTTTTATACTGCTACTTTGCTGAATTCATCTACTACTTTTAGAAGATTTCTGGTGGAAATTTTTGGGTTTTCAAGGTATAAAATCATAACATTGGCAAATTGTTCTAATCGAGTTCTTCTTTTCCTATGGGTATCCCTTTAATTACTTTCATCTGTCTAATTGCTCTGGTCAATGTTTCAAGAACTATGTTAAATACAAGTGGTGAAATCCAGAATCCCTGTTTTTTCCAGTTTTTGGAGGGAATGCTTTCAATGTTTCTCCATTTAGAATGATGTTGGCCTGGGGCTTAGCATAGATAGTTTTTATGATGTTGAGATATGTTCCTATTATCCCTAGTTTTTCTAGTGTTTTGAACATTAAGGGGTACTGTATTTTGTTGAATGATTTTTCTGCATCTATTGAGATGATCATATGATTCTTATCTTAAATCTACTGATATGATGAATTACAATTATTGATTTCCGCATGTTGAACCAACCTTGCTTCCCTGGGATGAATCCACTTGATTGTGGTTCATTATCTTTTGGATAAGGTTTTTTATTCAAGTTGTCATAATTTTATTGAGAATTTTTACAACTATGTTCATTAGACATATTGGTCTGAAGTTTTCTTTCTTTGATGTGTCTTTGCCTGGTTTTGGAATGAGGGTGATATTGGCCTTATAGAATGAGTTTGGAAGTGTTTCCTCTTCTTCTAATTCACAAAATAATTTGAAGAGTATTGGTATTCATTCTCCTTATAGGTCTTGTAGAACTCAACTGTGTATCCATCCAGTCCTGGGCTTTTGTTGATTGATAGGCTTCTGTTGGCATCTTCTATTTCATTGCTTGAAATTGATCTGTTTAAATTGTGTAGATCATCCTGATTTAATTTGGGCAAGTCATATGAGTCTAGAAATTTATCAATGGTTTTGATATTCTCTATTTTATTGGAATACAAGTTTTCAAAATAATTTCTAATTATGTTCTGTATTTCTGTAGTGTCTGTTGTGATATTTCCTTTTTCATCATGTATGTTAGTGATTTGAGTTTTCTCTCTCCTTCTCTTCATTAGCATGGCTAAGGGTTTGTCAATTTTATTTATTTTTTGAAAGAATCAAAATTTTGTTTTGTCAAATTTTTCAATTCTTTTTTGTTTGTTTCAATTTCATTGATTTCAGCTCTAATTTTAATTATTCCCTGTCCTCTGCTTTGGGAGTTGATTTGTTCTTTTTCTAGGGTTTTGAGATATAATGTTAGGTCATTTATTTGTTGACTTTTTCTTTGTTGAAGGAATGAACTCCATGCAATGAACTTTCCTCTTAGTACTGCCTTCTTAGTGTCCCAGAGATTTTGATATGTTGTATCAGTGTTCTCATTTACTTCTAAGAATTTTTAATCTCCTCCTTGATTTTTTGGTAACCCATTGTTCACTCAGTAGCATATTATTTAATCTCCAGGTGTTGGAGTAGCTTTTATTTTTTATTTTATTATTGATTTATATTTTTATTCCATTGTGATCTGATAGAATGCAGGGTAGTATCTCTACATTTTTGTATTTGTTAAGAGTTACTTTGTGGCATAATATGTGGTCTATTTTAGAGAAAGATTCATGTGCTTCTGAGAAGAAAGTGTTTTCATTCATTGAAGGATAAAATATCCTGTATATGTCAGTTAAGTCTAAGTTATTGATTATATTATTGAGTTCTATAGTTTCTTTGTTCAGCATTTGTTGGGAAGATCTGTCCAGTGCTGTAAGAAGTCTGTTAATGTCACTCAGAATTATTGCTTTGTGGTTAATTTGACTCTTGAACTTGAGAAAAGTTTGTTTGATGAACATAGATGCTCCATTGTTTGGGGCATATATTTATAATTATTATGGATTGGTGGTGTATAGTTCCCTTGAACAGTATCAAAATGTCCTTCTATACCTTTTGATTAACTTTAGCTTAAAGTCTACTTTATTTGATGTAAGGTTGGAAACCCCAGCTCCCTTCCGCAGTCCATGTGAGTGGTAAAATTTTTCCCAATCTTTCACCTTCAGTCTGTGGATGTCTTTTCCTATGAGATGAGTCTCTTGGAGGCAGCATATTGTTGGGTATTTTTTTAATCCAATCACCTAGCCTATGTCTTTTGACTGATGAGTTGAGGCCATTAACATTCAGGGTTATTATTGAGACATAATTTACATTCCCAGCCTTTTTTGCTATTTAACTTGACTTAATTTCTCCTTTGATTAACTTTTACTTAGTGTAATACATCCCTTTGCTGATTTTCATTGTTGTTTTTCATAGTGCAGGTTTTCTAGCTATAAATTCTTTTAACTTTTTTTAATCATAAAGGTTTTTATTTCATCATCAAATGTAAAGCTTAATTTTGCTGATACAAAATTCTTGGTTGAGATCCATTTTCTTTCAGAACTTGATATATGTTGTTTCAGGATCTTTTAGCTTTCAGGGTCTGGGTTGAAAAATCTGCAGAGATCCTAATTGGTTTCCCCCTATATATAATCTGATTCCTTTCTCTCCCGGCTTTTAATATTCTCTCCTTAGCCTGTATATTAGGCATTTTCATTATAACATGCCTTGGTGTGGATTTGTTGTGATTTTGTACATTGAGTATCGTTTAAGCATCCTGAATTTGATTTTCCTCTTCATTTTTCATGTTTGGAAAATTTTGTGATATTATTTCATTGAATAGATTGTTCATTCCTTTGGTATGGAACTCTATGCCTTCTTTTATCCCAATAACTCTTAAATTTTTCTTTTTTATGCTATCTCATATTGCTTGAATGTCCTGCTCATGGTTTCTTATCATTTTCACATTATACTTTTTTGTCTTCAGTGTCTGAGGTCCTGTCTTCTAAGTGGTCTAATCTTTTGGTGATGCTTTCATTTGAGCTTTTAATTTGGTTCATTCTTTCTTTCATTTCAAGGATTTCTGTTTGGTTTTCTTTAGAAACTCTATCTCCCTATTGAATTAATCTATTGCCTCCTGTATTTGTTTATGTAACTCTTTGTCAAAAGTGTCTTTTGCTGTCTGTATTTGCTCTCTTATATCATTCTTTATTCACAGAACATTTTAATTATGTACATCCTGAAATCCTTCTCTGTCATTTCCTCTGCTGTACTAGCCATGGATTCCAATAATCTAGTACCTTAAATTATTTGGAGCATTTTCTTCCCTTGTCTTTTCTTATTGCTCGTGTGTCTTCCCTTCTAGTACTGTGGATCTGAAGTACTACTGTTTTTACACTATAGGCTTGTAGTGCCTCTGTATGGTTCCAATACCTCTCCTTTGAGTAGTAGGACAATGTTAATAGATCCAATATAGACAAAAAAAAAAAAAAAAAAACCGCTGAAAAACAAATAGTTGCTAATAGATGTTTAGAGTTCCTTCACAATATACAGAAATGGTGAATTCAATTATTATCTACAATAGAATCCATAGGTTTGTAAAAGGGCTTACAATTTCTGATAGTGGACAAAGAACCAGGGATGGAGTATAGAAAGATATGCTGAGGAGATATGAGATGAGGATATAGAGTTATTATATCTTAGGAGTGTAAAAGAGAAATCTAAAGAAGAAGGTCAGTAACAGGAGAATAGAGATAAATTAATTTTGGGTAGACAAGTGATAAGACAGTAGGGTACATACAACAAACATACATATTAAGAAAAATTAAAAATGTTAAAATAGTAAAAATTGGAGAAAAAAGAAAAAAAAAGAATATACAACACAACTGTAATATATTCTTCAGTTATCTCAGTCCTCAAAATCCTAATTCATGCAAAGTACTTGGTTCATATATGTTGAGGATGTGAGGGCAGGAAAATAGAGAAGAAGAAAAAAAATCTCAAAGGAAGAAACAAGGATTGCTTTGGTTGGAGATCAGTATCTTTCCTGCTTCCCTTCTCATCCAATAGGTGGGTCCTCTGTTGTTAGCTGGGATCTCTGCCCTCAAGATGGTGAAGGTAACCAGGGAGGAAGGGGTGGTCCTGGGTGGAGGGCACCTGGAAGTGGGGTGTGGCATCCACCGGTCCCCAAAAGTTGACTGAACCTCAGGGATCTCTTTTTGGCCTTGCTCCTGTGATGTAAGTACCTGGTCTTATCTCCTTATCTTACCCAAAGACCTCCCAGTTCCTGGTCTCTGTGTTAGTCTCTAAAGTGTATCAAACTCAGCCTCTCCCCTACTGCTTCCTAATAAGGGACCTTTCTCTCCAGGGCTCCTGTGTGTGGTACTTTAGGTGTGCTGCTCTCACCAGCCCCGCTGAGAGCTGTTTTGTGTTGGGCAGTCACTGTACCAGGTAAATGGCTGCTGAGAAGAGGGGGGAGTTAGAAACTGGGTACCTGGCCAGCCAGAATGCTGCCTCCCTCAGGTCTACCATCCTGAAATCCCTAGAGAACAGGGTTTTTTTTTTTTTTTTTTTTTCCAGTTTTGAGAAAAAAAAACAATGAACAAACAACATGTAATTTTTCTGTGGATGATATTGTTCTACATTAGAAAACTGTTAAAACTTACACCATTCTTATTTAACAAACCTACTCATCTCTATTAGAGACCTCTTACAAATGTTTTCAATTACATGAGTGATTTTAAAATTTTGTTTTGGAATACTAATTAAGGTTGAAATAAATGTAGAGTCACATCATCTTAGAATCATAACGTTCACTTTGAGGGGCCCAACTTGACGTAATCTACAAGGGACTGGTTTTGATGAACAGAGACAAATAATTTGTCATTTCGATTAATTTCAAATCACGTTGGGCAAATTTCCCAGGTACACCAAAAAGAATTTTGAACAATCTTAACTGTTTTGTATATATATTTACTCATAGTCATTTAAAATTTTAATCCAATGTGTGAAGTGAGTGTTGTAAAAATAGTTCCATTACAGCATACATATTTCCCTCTCATGAGGATGTTTTTTATAAATACTCACATACTATTTATAACATATTTAATGTTACCTTTTTAAGATAAGGAAAATATGAAAGTTTAAAACACAGGAAGATAAAAATATCCACTTAATTCTTGCTAGATATGCAGTTTTCTTGAAGGTAATGATGACAATGTGTCTTTTCTGCCTATTGTATTTTGGGGAAACCCTTCAGTCAAAATTTCTTAATTAACTGAAGCTGCAAGATGAACACTTATGCCAATCTGATCTTGACCTGTACTATTGTTATAAACTGTAATTTTAGATTCTTTGGCCTACTGACCAGTTCAGCTGCTTAATTTTTAAATGTTAGCTTACATAAAAATCACTCAGGGAACATGTTTTTAAAAAGCAGAATCCTAGGCATCACACCTCGATTCTAACACATTAAGTCTAGAGGTGCCTTAGAGGTCTGAATTTTAATATGAAAGCCAGGTGATTGTGATATAGGTTCATAGACAAACAACAATAACAACAACAACAACAACAAAAACCTGTGGACATTTAGTAAGAAAAGGAGTAGGAGGAGATGAGAGAAGAAGGTGGAATAGAGAAGGTGGCTTTCCTGTATTCTCCCATGGCATGAAACCAAGAAAACAGACAGGCAGCTTTAAAGCAAGGTGGGGGAGGGGAAGGAAGTACTTTACTGGAATTTAAAAGTGAACATGCAAAGCAGATTGAGGACTCAGGAGGTTAGATATAATAAAATAAGGATGAAATCCCCAGTGGAACAGCCTCTGCCACAACCAGACTGGAAGCACAAGCCAGAGCATTTCGTCTAGGAGCAAACTCATGGGATAAAGGAATTAAAAACCCCACATTTTTTAGGAGGCCTGAGGCATGTCTGTGTAAGAAATATTTGGAGATCAAGAACATTATCCAGCTAAACTGAAAGGCATACTGCACAATATCCTTGCACTGGAAAGAAGCTGCCATCTCTCCACACAGCATTCAGAGGACAGAAGAAGGAATCATTTTGTAGCTGCAACATAGGAGCCAGCAACTGAGGGAGCAGATTCTTGGCAAACCAGAGTTTGGCCCAAAATACATGCACAATAATCCAACACTGCATGACATAAATTACATTTAAGTGACCAATCAAACATGGGAGAGAGAGGTTTACACAGGGGACAAAGGGTCATAGAAACACACCAGCGCTACCCTTCCCCCTCCAATCTAGCTGCTTTCAGAAGCAGCTGGGAGAGACAAATTTTGCTGAAAATTCAGGAGGGCAGGGGTGGGAGAGATTGAGTTTGGAAACTGAACCCAAGACTCGGAAACATGGAGTCTGCAAGTGACATACAAGACTAAGAATTGGCTCCTCCATCACATGAGTGGAACCCAGAGAAGACCCCTGGGATACAGTCTTTTAGTGTAGCAATTACTGGGCCCTGGGGTACTCTGATTTAAAATCTCAAGATCAATTTACATTCAGCAAAGAGCCTGGAGCCAGTCTAAGACTAAACATTGCCAGTAGAAATTCTGCCTAAGAAATTATATCTCTCACACCAGCAATCTGGATGGCAGAGCATCATGCTTCAGACAACACCACCTAAAACTGCTGAGAATCTGTTGGACTCCAGCAAAAAGTTTTCTTTAACTTTTCATTGAGATTTTTTCTTTTATCTTACTGTTTGTTACCTTAATGATATATGAATTTTATAAATACTCATATTTTTTCCTAATTTCTAGCATTTTTGAAGACTGTTATTTTTCATGGATCAGTTTTTTGAGGATCAAGAATTTTGATTAGTGGACTTTATTTTGTATTCTTTTGTTTTCTTTTTACTTTTTAAGGTTTTATTTAATTTTTACTTTATATTTTTTTCTCTTACTTATCATGATTCTCTTTTTCTCTTTTCTTCTGCTAAGAACCAATCTCTACTTTTCTTTCACTCTTCCTTTAACTTTTTAATTCTATCTTTTCTCTTCTTTTATACTCATCTCATCCTATATCATTTCTGTTCTCTGCCTGTCCACCATTTGAAACTGTAAAACCTTTTGCAAACTCTCTGTTTTTATTGTAGGCAATAATTGATTATATTGTTTCTGTTTACTGTAATAATTAACACTGTAAATCTCATAGTAGGAACTATTTGGTTTAATGCTGTATATTGTTTAATGCTATATATTGATTCTTGTTATTATTTGTCTCCTCCTAAGCACTGAGGTACTAGAAACCTTCCAGGACACTATAATTCCACAGGTAGAAACTCTACTGCCTTAGATCCATACTGATAGATCAGTAAACACACATACATGAAAAAAAAGGGAAAAAATCACCCCAAACAAATCAAGACACCCCAATAACAGAATCCATTGACACCACAATGGAAAAAATGTCAGAGATAGAGTTTAGAATGCATATAGGTAATCTGATCTGTAAAGTAAAGGACTGTTATAAGGAATGAAATCAGAGAAACAGGAAGATAACTTCAATAGAGATAGAGATTCTAGGAAACTACAACAATAACAACAACCAAAAATTCATGAAATGAAGGAATCAACACCAAATTAAAAATTCAATTGAAAGCATCACCAACAGACTAGATCAGTTGGAAAGTTGGAAGACAGTTTCAGGCAATGAGGACAATATATATAATCTTCAAAACAAAGTTGACAGTGGAGAAAAAATGTTAACAGACCATGAGCAGAAATTGCAAGGAAAATGAGAAAACATAAATAGACCCAATTAAGATTTATTGGAATAGATAAAATCTCTGAGATAAAAACAAAAGAAATATACAAACTTTTCAATGAAATCATATCAGAAAATTTCCAAACCTAAAATATGAAGTGTAAAATCAAAAACAGGAGGCTTATAGGACCCCAAATATACAAAATTAAAACAGACATACATGAAGGCACAATATTAAGAAAATGCTGAACATATAGAATAACAACAGAATTTTAAAGGCTTCCAGAGAAAAAATGACTGGTAACATTTAGAGGGAATCAAATCCAGATCTCAGCTGATCTCTCAAGCCAAATTATCAAAGCTAGTAAGTCTTGGAATAATATACACCAGGCTCTGAAAGAAAGTGTATGCCAGCTAAGAATACTATACTGAACAAAATTAGGTTTTAGAATTGATGATGAAATAAAAACCTTCCATGATAAACAATAGTTTAAAGAATTTGCAAATAGAAAGCCTGCACTACTCAATAATATATTTCATGAAGAAGAAATAAGAGTGAAAACAAACCAAGGAATAAACTACACTATAAGAACAGTGAATCAATGGAGAAACTAATTAAAATTAAAAACCATAAATAAACCAAAATGATAGGAAATACAAATCATATATCAATAATAACATTGAATGTAAATGGCTGAATAATCAAAAGACATAGACTGACACATTCAATTAAAAAAGAAGACCCAACAATATACTGTCTTCAATAGATTCACCTCACAGGCATAGAAATCCACAGACTGAGAGTAAAAGGATGTAAAAAAATATATCCTTCACATCAAACTTATAAACAAGCAGGGGTTACTATATTCATAGCAGATAAAATGGACTTCAAAGTTAATCAGAAGGAACAAAAAAGGACATTTCATACTTCTTAAAGGAATTATACATCAATGAGACACAGCAATCATAAATATTTATGCCCCAAACAATGGAGCATCTACATACATCAAACCCTTTTCAAGTTCAAGAATCAAATAGACTACAACACAATAATACTGGGTAACTTTAACATACCTATTGCATGACTGTATAGTTCCTCCAAACAAAAATTAAATAAATAAGCTATAGACTAAAAAATAAAATTAATAATTTAGACTTACTAAACATATATAGAATATTTCAGCCATCAACGACTAAACACAATTTCTTTTCAGTAGCACATGGATTCTTCTCTAAAATTGGCCACATCTTATGCTACAAAGCATAAGATGCTACAATTAGAAATAAATGATAAAATAAAAAAAATAGAACCTAATTTAACACCTGGAGACTAAATATGCTTTTGAATGACCACTGGACAGAAGACAAAATCAGGGATGAAATTTAAAAAAATATTTAGAAGGAAATGAAAATAACAATACAACATATCAAAATATCTGAGATACTATGAAGGCAGTGCTAAGAGGAAAGTTCATTGCATTGAGCTCATTCATTAAGTTAATAGAAATTTAACAAATAAATAATCTATTATTACATCATAAAGCTGTAGAAAAAGGAAAACAAACCAAAAACAAAAGCAAAAGACAAGAAATAATTAAAATCAAAGCTGAAATAAATAAACTTGAAACAACAAAAATAATTCAATAAATTAACAAAATAAAAAGTTGAGTCTTTGAAAAAAAATAAAATTGATAAACGCTTAGCCAAGTAAACAGAGAAATAGAGAGAAAACTCAAATTACCAAAATGCATGATGAAAATCAAAATATCACAATGGACACTACTGAAATAGACCATACTCAGAAACTATTTTGAAAAATTTAACTCCAATAAAATAGAAAGTCTTGAAGACATCAACAAATTTCTGAAGACAAATGACCAAATTGAATCAGAAGGATATGGAAAATTTAAACAGATCAATTTCAAGCAATGAAATTAAAAACACTATCAAAAACCTACCAAGAAAACCCATGACCAGATGGATTCTCAGCTGAGTACTACCAGACATTCAAAAAAGAACTAACACCAATTATCCTCAAATTATTCCATGAAATCGAAAAGGAAGGAATCCTTCCAAACTCATTCTATGAAGCTAGCATCATTCTAATACCGAAACCAGATAGACACATCAAAGAAAGAAAACTTCAGACCAATATCCCTGATGTACATAGATGCTATTTATTAAATTCTTAACAAAATAGTGGAAAATCATATACAAAAACATATTTAAAAGATGGTGCACCATGGTCAAGTGTGGCTCTTTCCAGAGATGCAAGGTTGGCTCAAAATATGGTAATCAATAAACATGATTTAGCACATCAATAGACTTAAAGATAAGAATCACATGATTATCTCAATAGATGCAGAAAAAGTATTTGATAAAATACAATACCTCTTTCGGTTCAAAACACCAGAAAAACTACAGATAGTAGGCCAACTATCCAAGGCCAACATCATTCTAAATGGAGAAAAATTGAAAGCATTTCCTCTAAAAACTGAAACAAGACCAGGATTCCCTCTTTTACCACTTCTATTCAACATAGTCCTGTAAAATCTAGCCAGAGCAAATCAAATTGAAGAAAGACATTAAAGAAATACAAATAGAAAAAGAAGAACTCAAAATATCCTTATTTGTTGTTGACATGATTCTATATTTATTTTTTTTATTTTTTTTTTATTGTTGGTTGTTCAAAACCTTACATAGTTCTTGATATATCATCTTTCACACTTTGCTTCAAGTATGATTCTATATTTAGAAGACCCCAAAATATCCACCAGACAACTTCTAAAACTCATAAATGAATTCAGCAAAGTAGCAGAATATAAAATTAATATCTGTAAATCAATTGCATTCCTATATATCAGTAATGAATCCACTGAAAGAGAAATTAGGAAAAGTATCCCATTCACAATAGCCTCAAAGAAAATAAAATATTTGACAATCCATCTAACAAAAGAGGTGAAAGACTTCTACAATTAAAACTACATAACACTAAAGAAAGACATAGAAGAAAAATTTAGAAGATAGAAAGATCTCCCATGCTCTTGGATAGGCCAAATTAATATTGTCAAAATGGCTATATTACCAAAAGCATTATACAAATTCAATGCAAATGTTAGTAAATTTCCAATGACATTCTTCACAGGATTAGAAAAGGTGGTCTTGAAATTCATTTGAAAAAATAAGAGACCTAGTACAGCCAAAGCAATCCTCAGCAATAAAAGTAAAGTAGGAGGCATCACAATACCAGAACTTAAACTATATTATAGAGCTACAGTAACAACAACAAAAAAAAAAAAAAAAATGGCATAGGTACCAAAAACACACATCAATGGGACAGAATAGAAAATTCAGAGATAAACCCACATAAATCTCACTCTAAACAAAATTGCCATAAATCTACACTGGAGAAACAAAAGAGTCTGAGAAAACTGGAAATACATAGGTAGCAACATAAAATTTAACCCCTATTTCTCACCCTGCACAAAACTCAATGTGGATCAAAGACTTACACATTAGATCATAGACCATGTGCCTAATAGAAATAAATTTAGGCCCAAATCTATGTCATGTTGACTTAGAAACCAAATTCCTCAACAAGACTCCTAAAGCTAAAGAAGTAAAATCAAGAATCAGTAAATGGGATTGTATCAAATTAAAAAAGCTTCTTCATAGCAAAGCAACCAATCAAGAACATGAAGAGAGAGCCTACAAAATGGGAGAAAATCTTTGTCACCTGAACCTCACATAGAGCATTAATCTCCAGGATATATAAGGAACTCAAAGACAAAATAAAACTTAACACCAAAAAACAAATAATCCAATCAATAAATGGGCAAACAAACTGAACAAACACTTCACAGAAAAATAAATGCAATCTATCAACAAATATTCAAAAAAATCAGCATTTTTAGCAATTAGAGAAATTCCAATCAAAACCACTCTAACATTTCATCTCATTCCTGTCAGAATGGCAACTCTCAAGAATATAAGTAACTTTAACTCTTGGTGAAGATGCAGGGATTCCTCAGAAAGCTTGGAATGGAACCACTATTTGACCCAGTTTTCCTACTTCTTGGCATATACCCAAAGGACTTAAAATCAGCATACTATAGTGATGCAGCCACATCAGTATTCATAGCAGCTCAATTCACAATAGCTAATCTATGGAACTAACCTAGGTGCCCTTCAATAAATGAATGGAGAAAGAAAATGTACATATACACAATGGAGTATTACTCAGCCATAAAGAAGAATGAAATTATGTTATTTACTGGTAAATGGATGAAATTGAAGACTATTATGCTAAGTGAAATAAGTCAATTCCAAAACACCCAAGGCTGAATGTTCTCTCTACTATGTGGATGCTGACTCTGAAAAGGCAGGGCAGCAGGTGTGGGGAATGGAAGTTAACTGTATTGGGACAAAGGCAAATGAGGGGATTGGGATCAGAAAGACAGTAGAATGAAATGGACATAACTTTCCTATGTTCATATATGAATACATGACCAGTGAAACTCCACATCATGTACAACTACAAGAATGAGAAGTTATACACATATGCATTTGATATGTCAAAATACATTATACTGTCATGTGTAACTAAAAAGGAAAAAAAAGGAGTTATTCATATGGAATAAGTTAAAATACATTGGAACCAGTAATTTGTAACACAGTTTTTGTGATAGTTATTCTATTCGTCAACTGGACCCTCCTACTGAATGAAAATCAGGGTTGAGAGTAACCTCTGTTGTGTGAGAGAAATGGATATCATCACACCTTTCCCCACTTGTTTCACTTGTAATTTGACAAGAAAGTCTTACAGAAACCTCAAAGGGAAAAGGGTATATTAGTAACCATCGGCTCCTTATTGGTATATTAGCACTGGTACAATATGACATAAATCTTAGTTAAGTCAGCACTTGATCAGACTGATCCCCTTACCTACTTCAACCCATTAGTATGTGCATGGACAGATTATTATTTTCAAGTTCAGCAGCTTGTACTATTGATAGGGAATAAATGAAATCAATCACAAGATAGGAAACCAGAGGCATAAATACTATTGATTAATCAAACTCCACATGATAAAATTTACTATCCTGGAACATTTTGAAGTAGAAGGAGAGAAAAGATAAATCTTTATTGTAAATTTTATTATTGAATTGTTTGGTTTTGTCTCTTCCTAGCACTCAAATATTTAAGTCTGCAAAATGAGAATGATGTGAGACCCAGCATCCTGTAGGAACTGAAGTCCTGATGTGCAGAGGGAGCCTTTAGGCTGTCCCTGTCATCAGGGAGGTTGGGTCTCTATGATTGCAGTACTGTTCATAATAGCCAACAGTTTTAAAAACCTGAAAATTGTCTAGCAGAGCTCCTGAGAAAAGTACATGCATAACTTTCTTTTTATTTGCCTCAACTAGTTGACCTGATGACATTTTAAATGTCTTTTCTCAATACCAGTTTGTCTAAATCTCCTTTACATTTCCATTAAAAAAAATCAGTAGTTTCACACAGTGCTAGGGAACAATCAGAATATTTAAAAAATTCAATTATACCCTTTCAAGAAAGGAATTTTGATACTTCTTTTCTTTTATTTAACAGTTCTTATTTTCCCTTTAGGCTACATTTAAAGCAAGTATTCAAATAAACCTAGACGTCTTTAGTAATTATTGAGTATTGTTCACCTGACTTATAATTTATTAGAAAATTATAACATAAACTTAAATGTAATTCTACCCTTATTTGCTAAGGCACACATATATATTTCAATATGAAATAGGATATATAAGAACATAGATAATTTTCTGAACATGTGTATTTTATTTCTATAAGTTGATTTCTATTGTCTTGTTAGTTAGTTTTTACATTTGGAACTTAGAAATTGCTTGGCTTGGAATGACTTTATTATACTTTTAAGGACATGAAATTCTTTATGTAGGTGATGTTCTTTTCTCATGTACTATATTCAGAAATTTAATGATTAACATAGAGAATTACATCAAAAAACCACCACCAAAAAAAAAAAAAAAAAAAAACCACCACTGTACACAGACAGTTCAGACTTAAAAACTAAATAATTTTATAGCAAGAAACTTGAACTTCAATAAAATCAAACCCTAAAAAAATAAAATTTTAGGTGCAGTGAAATGATCTTAAATGCTTTTCAAGTGAATTTCATTACTGACAACAAAAAAAGATATTCTTCTGAAGACAGTTTCACTTCTAAAATTGTGCTATAAAATTGAATTCTATATTATTATGATGAATTTCTAGTATATACTTAATAAAATGGAGACTTTAAAAAATAATCATCTTATATGATTAAATATAAAACACTTCAGGTACTGATACACTTCTGGATCTGGAATTCCCTCTTACTCTTTTGTTGTTGTTGCTTTAGGCAGGATCTTATCATATGTAGTGGTCAATCTGAATTGTCAACTTGATTGGATTAAGAGGTGCCAATTATTAAGAGGCTTATGGGTGTGTCGATGAGGGTATGTATAGTGATGATTTTGACATGTGGGATAGCTAACTGAAATGGAGACCCACCCCCCCTTCAAGTATGGGCATCATCATCCAATAGGATATTGGCTTGGATGGAATGAAAGTTGGAAGAACAAGGAAACAGCAGCAGATGCAAGCTTGATTCTTCTTGAAGGGGTTCTTTTTTGCTACTGAAATCCTCTGAGGATATTGGACTCTCGCTTCTTAACTTTTCCAAAGCAGACTCTGCCACTGATTCTAGAAAAAGCTCCCTGTGTATCCAAGACTACAAGTGCATACCACCATGCCCCACTTTTCCTTTTAAATATTTAATGTAGTTCAAACTGACCAAAGTTAAAATAAAGCATCTTGGTCTTTTGAGCAGGGTAGTACAAGAGGGTGGCTAAGAAGCTCAAGAGATCATCTCTCCATAGACATGGCAAGTTAAACAGATGTTCACACACAAAACTTCATTCACAAGAGCCATGGAAATCAGGCAAAAGACCACAGTGCCTGATTTTCATATAATAAAATGAGAAGATCTGTTGAAGAACACAGGAAAGAAAAAGTTGCCTACATGATCCCTCCCCCAACCCCAAGCAGACCAGCTTGGAAAGAGCTGCCTCCTGCTTAGGTGAGGGGGCAACCCTTAAGTCCAGGCCATATACTTGAAACCCAGCTCCAGGCCCACAATGTTGGAAGTCACTGCTGAGCAAAGCTCCACTATCCCTACTAACAGCTTAATGTCTAAAGGTCTGAGCTGCTAGAACAGGGATTAGAGCAGGCAGATAACAGCACCCCCTGGGCAGAGTGCAGAATGAACTTCACCTCTGAGGAGAAGTGCCTGAAGGTTAGCACAGAGATTTTTGTGGGAGCCCAGTGCCAGGCCTATTGCTGTGAGACCCAGCATTCTGTAGGAACTGATGTCCTGATGTGCAGGACAAAACTCACAGAGGGAGCCTTTTGGCTGTCAGGGTGTCAGGGTGCTTGGGCCTCTATGATTGCAGTACTGTTCATAACAGCCAAGAAGTAGAAAAAAAACACCAATTGATGAATGGACGAAGAAAATGTAGTACAATATTATTCATCCATTAAAAAAATTTTTTAAATGAAATTCTGCCTTTTGCAAAAACCTGATAGAACTAGAGATTATTACGTTAAGTGATGTAAGATGGGCACAGGGAGACATGTACCACATGATCTCACTCCTGTGGAATCTAAAAAAGTTGATGTCATAGAAGTTGAGAGCAGAATGGTTGTTACCAGGGGTGAGGAAAGTAGTGAATTGGGAGGGTCTGGGAAAATGTACTGTACTAAGATACAGTTAAATAGGAGCAAGAAGTTGTGACCCTATTGCATAGTAGGGTGAGGACAGATAACAGTGATGATATATAGTATGTTTCAAAAGCCTAACAGAAAGGATTTTAAAAGTTTTCATTATACAAAATAATAAATGTTTGAGGAGATAGACAAGTTTAACTTGATTTAAATCTTCCACAATGTGAAGGGGTGTTAAATTGATACATGCCAATAATGATTGTTTTTATTCTATGTATCAGTTAAAAATAAATTTAGGGGCTGGGGCTGAGGCTTAGCAGTAGAGAACTTGCCTTACATGTGTGAGGCACTGGGTTCGATTCTCAGCATCACATAAAAATAAATAAGCAAAATAAAAGTATAAATAAAATAAAATAAAATAAATTTAGAATAAAACATATTTAAATTAATATGTTAGATATTCTGAAATTAAAGTGGGCAATAAAAAGAGCCAATCTACATATTAGAATGGGTCTTTAATCCATATTCAGAACATACACAATATAATAATGCAAGAACTGTGAGTGAAATTAAAATAGGGTATAAAGTACCAAGACAGAAAAAAAATCCAAATTCAAGTAGAAAATTAAAGTGTAAACTTTAATTTTAAACTTATTCAATAAAATAGTATAAAATCAGGGAATATGACTAGAATAAAAGTGAAAAATAAACTATGGTATTACCAAAACGTCTTTTAATTGTAAAAAGTAATGAAATGGAAACGTATACAGAAACAATTCTTCATATGCTTAAATATGCACAACAATACTCAATTTGTAAATCACATAGACATGAGTCTGTGTGACACTAAGATTTTTTAGTGGTCCTAAATCTGAAAGCAATTGTTATTGAATGTCACTTGATTAATTATAGGCATTGTTCACAAACTCCACATCTTGTTTTCTGTGATTGATTGGCGTTTATGGAGAAAAGAAACCACTCAGAGCTCACATTTGACCCCTTGCTTTACATTTCTCATTGCCTATGGTGTGTGCCTGTGACTGACCATTGATGGTGCCTCCCGGTCTGACCTAACCCTAACCCCAACGCTGCCTGTTGAGATGAGTGCTCCTGGTGCTTGATGGTTCCCCCGTGACTCCTGGCTCTGACTCCAGCTCTCAGCTGGCTTCTAGCTTGCTGGCCTGGAACTCTGGCAGCACCTATAGTCTGCTTGTGCCAGTTTATCTGAAATGTTCAGAGCCAGCTTCTGACTGGTGAATCTGCCATTCAAACAGCTGGCTTTTGAACTCTTAGAAAATGAAACACAGGACTTTGCTAACAATAATGCTTCATTTAAAACAAAATGTGAAAAATAAATAATTATATGTGAAATTTGGGTAGACCCAAGTGGATAGAAGACATTGTCTGGGTAGTCACTACTTTAAAGCAAGCAGGAACGCATTCATTGTGTTTCTATTACCTCTAAAATTCTCTGGTCTCTAAGTTAAAAAAATACTCATAGCAAAGGGCATTCACTTTAAAAATACTCCTAAGAATGACTCTTTCTTTCTCTTTCTTTCTTTTTCTCTTTCTCTCTTTATTTCTTTCTCTCCCCCTTTCTCCCTCTCTCTCCTTCCTTCCTTCATTCCTCCATTCATGTTTCTAGCTTCTAAAATGTCTATGCAAATTAGTAGGTTCATTTGTAAGAAGTGATGTATCCTTGACCCTATTAAGAATTGACAGGTAAGGGGATTGGTAATTGAACAAAAATGGCAGGAATCTAGAATTATAAGTATCTTTACAAAATATTTCAAAATTAAAACTTTTCTTTGATTACCTCAGCCACTTTTTAAAAATCTCTCTTCTTAATCTAAGTAATCTGTATTTTCTTTTAAAACAAGCATGGCTATATGTGATTTAATACTGTGGCTCAACTATTTGTAAATACTTTTATCTTCTGTTTATTTTTTTTTTTATTCAGGCATGTAAGTCTGGAAATATATGTACTTTCAGCCAATTCCACCATTTACTCTATAATAACTTATGGAAGATCTATAGTATTGTAAAGTATATTATAGCTCAACTAATGTAAAAAATGTAATAGTTGGGAAAATACTTTGAAAAGAAAAATGAAAGTACTTGCCATTCTGTCCTGGACTGAAAGATAACAATTGTAAAATATTTATATATGTCAATTATTAGGAAAATATAGAATAAAATTCAAAGAACATATGTATTACCTAAAGCACCTTAATGGTACTGAATAAGCTCTAGAGAATATTGCAGATATCTACATTTTCTTCCTTTTAAGAACAAGAAACTTATTTAACTTGGTTGAATGAACATAAGGCCTCGGGGATATCATTTCAGTGTCGCTTCATGTCATACCAATACATTAAACCAGTGCTCCAAATATTCTAGCCCATTCAAGCAAGAAACAGTCACCGAAATAAAAGGCAATGTAGTTGCACTGCAGCAGAGTAGTTCCAAAGTAACAACTATCCTAGGGTTAGTCATGTGAATATTTAGAATAAATGAAAAAGTAATGAAATCAAAATGTAAAGAAGCGAACTCTGAATACACACAAAATACATACAAAATAATCAATTTGTAAGTAATGCAGACTCAGATGCCAATTAACAGTAAGAATTTTTAGAAGGTAGAAAAAGGACTCCTAATATAAAATTTAATTCTCCTGTTTTTCAATTTGTCCCCTAGATCTGTTTTTGCGGAAAGTAAAGGAATGAGTCTAGTGAACATCTGTAATACTCAGCTGCACACTGGCATTTGGGTAATATTTGATCGATGGTGTACTTGAATGTAGATTTACAAATGTGGCCCAAGGCCAGTTTCCCCTTATTTCAACAATGAAGCACTCTAAGTCTTAATATTAAGTGTTTACTGGAATGAAGTATAGGAAAGTAGGTTCTAGCATGCAGAGAATAAGAATGAGTGAATTAATCAGTGTTACCATCCACCCTTAGGTCCCCAAGCTTATTATGGATATTCTACCCATGAAATGGCAGCTACTCAGCAGTGCAGAAAATTTTCCTTACACAGACTGCCAGTGCTATTACCTAGGCTTCCAGCTGGATATTCTTGAAAGTTCTGTTTTGCCTATTAATCCCATGTGTCTCCCCTCCTTGGAAGTTTAGGTTCTCCCTTTGTTAAATTTTAAAACACAAGTTAAGGTGTAAATATAGAACATGGTTTGATTGGAGGCTCCTACAAGAGTAATCAAAACCTTATGGTCTGGGCAACATTTACAAGTATGGGAATTTCTGTAGAGTAATAAGCACAAGATTTTTACTCTTGACTAAAATCTGCATATTTGTTGACATAAAAAAAAGAAAGAAAACTTTGTGAATTCTACTTTCAAACCTATTTGAAATTAATTATATCAACCATTATTTATTTTGAAAATTTTCAAAAAATGTGAAGGGATGGTTAAACTTCACCATCTGATAAATGGAAACATGTAGTCATCATTGACAGATGTGGAAAAATCAAATTAATGCTCTTAACTTACTAGAATCACTAATTTTTTTAGAAATTTGTCTTTATTTTGTTCCCGGAAAGACTTATCCATGAAGTAAAACATCTATAACATCATGTTTTTGTGCATGTGTATAAATATGAGATTACCAGGAATGTTAGTTATTTAACAATAGAAAAAAAGATACTCTTATCTTACTACTATATATGCAAGCTAAATTTGACCCAAGTTCTTCATTATTATTTAATGAATAGGAATCTAATGTGAATCCTCATAATATTAAGAGTACCTCTTAGTGATAACAAGTGACTCATTTTTATTCCCGGAGTGTTCTCTTTGGAAAATGTATTGGTTGAACATATTTTTCTATTTTTATATCTAATTTTCTTTATTTTTTGCATATTGTTTACCAATGCAAATTATAATAAGATAACTACACATCTGCAGAATTCTTTTGATTGAACAAAGCTTTATTTTAAACATTCTTTAAAATCATAATAACAGTAATTATTTAAAATATATAGGAGGAGAAGTTATATTCAAATTAGCTGCACAGTGGATCACATTTACAAGCTAGATAATGGATAATAACAAAGTTAGAGTTGGAACCCTGAAAGTCTAACCAAGAATGGAGATTTTTCCATATTTTCATTATTGCTGAATTCCAAAGCATGCCTCAAATTCCTTTTTCACTCATTTATGATATGTCAGATAATTTTACTGAATAAAGCTAGATCATATTTATCTTATTGAATCTGCTCAATGATCTAAATGATCAAAACACTGATTAAATTAGACAATATGAAAATTGTTATTCAAAACAAATCAACTTCTAAAACTCTGAACATGATTTTTACTACTGTTATTTTAAAAACAGAAAAAAAAATATCTAGGCTTATTCTACTCTCTTCCTTCAAATTATAACTGATAATATGAGTAACTATTAGACTTTACAGGGAAAAAAATAAAATTCCAACAATTATTTAGGAAAAATAAAACTTAATTGAAAAATGTCTATAGGCTCAATAAGATATATGCACATATAAATACAAAAGAATATTTCATGCAATCTATTTATGAGTGTCTCCCCAAGTATATAGAGTTAATATGAATAATTCTAAATACTTAACTGTTGCTCCCATTTGGTAACTGGATGAAACATTTAATTTAAAGGAAAAAAACAATTGGGGTTAGAGTTGTGGCTCAGTGGTAGCACCTTTGCTGAGCATGTGTGAAGCACTGGGTTTCAACCTCAGCACCACATAAAAATAAATAAATAAAATAAAGGTATTGCGTCCATCTACAACTAAAAAGAAAATTTAAAAAAAATCATGAAATAGAACAAGTAAATTAATATTTGCTGACCTTAATTTTGTGAAGTTATTTTAACTTGATCTCACAGAAAAAGAAAGAAACAAACAAAAATTCATCCAGAGTAATGCAGTTGTGTGGATTTTGAATAAGAAAAAAAACTTGTTTAATAATAAAAGTAAATGTAAGTAAAGGTTAAAAACAAAGATTAGATACTGAGATAAAGTGCTTTATACTTCTGTACTTGAGAAATGCTAGGATTATTTTATTGCAATTACTTTTTGTAGGCCCATTACTTTCACATTTCAGTTGTCATGATGATTTTAATTGTATAGCATCCATCATAAATTCAAAAGGGCAAACATCACGGTCCATTTGAAAAGGAGAGTTTGATAATTTACAGGAAAGAAACAAAAATTCAAAACACACACTAGACTTATACAGAATTCTTAACCTTTTAATTCATCAAACCATCTTGTTCATTCTGCAACCTGAGATAATGAAAAGTGAATTTTAAGTTATTTCCATTTTAGGCTTTCTAAGTTTCGAAAGCCATACACTTTCACTCTGAAAACATTGAAAAGTAATTATAGATGACTGAGATGTTCTACATTTGCAACTTTAACTCTTGATACATTTTTCAATAATTTATAAGTGAATTGTTCATTCATGAATGAAATATTATGCTCTGATTCAAAAATTCTTCTGAAAGATGGAATTTTAATTTTAGCCTACATCTATCAATCAATAATAGAATGAGGGAAATTTGTTGATTGAAAATTCTATTTTGTAATAATATTATTTTCTGTTATTATATTAATCATACAAAAGTATCAAGATCTACTATGAGACAGGGTAATGATAAGCTATTAATAAATGTTTGCCATGGGTACTTTATAAGTCCAGTGCCGCCAGTATCTAAATTTGAAAGAGGAGGAGGAAGAGGAGCAAGATGAAAGGAAAAGAGGAGGAAAATAATACTTACAGGGTAGAAGAGGATGGAAAAAATAAAGTCAGACATGGAAAGGGAATACAGCCGAGTTACATGGGTGAATTCTGAGGCATTGTATATAAATTTATAAAGTTGATTATGAAGCATGTTTACATAATAACAAGGATGAAGCTGCAATGCACAGCAAATTATCTCACTATTCTTATTTCTACCCACTGTTATTTCTAACAAATTGTTTACACTTGTTTTACTTCTATTAAAAGCAATGACAAAGAAAATTAATTTTTATTATATTAGTAACAGAAGGTCTACTCTGTCGTGCTTTAACATGACATTGTACATTATAGAAGCTAAATGAGATAGTTAAATATATTTGGATATACTGTTTTAAATAACAGCAAGTTATCTGTCATTAGCATTGGATTGCATGATCCATGCTTTTTTATACTGTTTGATTGTCCTGAGGGAATAGAACACCCATTTTAAATTTTGAACAAGTGACTCTAAAGCTTTAACTCCTTCCCGTGATATATAGGGAAAATCTTGAAATGATGCTATGAGACAGGTCAGGGGGAGCCAGGTAATAGTCAGAATCAACGGATCCTTTAACTTTTATTTTAAGTAAATATTTTCAATATTTGCATCAGGTTCTAAATTTAGCATAAAGGTAAACTACTCTTCAGTTCATGCCTTGTTTTTGATTCCCGGTGTGGAGTATTATTAAGGTCTTCACATTCTGAATTTTTAAATCACTTGAAGCTATAATTTGGGTTTTTTAGCTGCAGAGTTTTCATTCCAGTTTTAATGTAAGAAGTAACTATACAGCTTTTAAGTGCTGGGCCTTGTCCTAAAGAGCTAGTACCCAGGATCACAACATGATTTTTCTGGCTTGTTCTCCATGGGAAGGTCTACTCTGTGGTGCTTTAACATGACATTGTACATATTGATCAGTACAAACATGAGTTAGGTAGTTACTATTTCTTTTGAAATGTATTGCAATAAAATTCTTGTTTTACATTTTCTGATGCTCAATGATAATTGAGAACATAGCTATTTCTAAAAATAACATAAATTTAAGCAGAAACTCTTCTGTTAACTACTAAGAAGTATACAAATTTTGTATTAATTTTATTTCTTGAAACTGTCTAAAACAAACTTTTGCCTCCCTTCTTCAACTCCACTTCCCCTCCCTTACTTTTCACTTCTGCCATAAGACATTTTTCTCTTATCTTTCTTCTATATTTAGTCAATCATTAAAAGCCCTGCTCTCCACTTCTGACTTGATTTCTTCTTCCAGAAATCACCCGAGTACATACACAGTGACCTCTCACATGTATACATTTGAACATCCTGCCCTTGGGTGGTGTATGAAGGAGCAAGGAAGGACTCCGTCTGGGATTTGACTCCGTTGCTCCTTACTTCCTCGGTTCATCATCATCATCATCTCTAATCAAGCTGTTCTCCCTTAGTAATTATTCTAATTATTTTCTCAAATCCAAGGACTTTACTTACAGAAAGATGTTCTTATTCTCTTACTATAACTTTCTTTCATTCCTTGAATACTATGAATTACTTTCTAAATAGTAGTATATTTGGTAACTATAGTTTATAAATAGGATCCTGCATGTAACATATCTCAGGTAATGAAAGTGGCTAGTATTTGGCTCCAGCTAAGTTTCCTATTTTTGTTTTCAAAGGCCACATTTAGAGGGGCGGGGGGAAAGACATTAGCAATAAATCTGTTATGGAAATGTCAGTATCTTGAAAACCAAATGAGTTACAGGCTGTTCAGAAGCATTAAGTCTATCCATGAATACCTTTCCCAGAACTGCCCTCAGCCACAATCTGCAGAATTAGGGTAAGCAGGCTTAGTGCAGAGATTGCTCATTCATAAGCAAAAAAAAAAATCTGTTTTGTTCAGTCTCAAGTAAAGAAAATATCTTATTATGCTAAAAAAAAAAAAAAAAACCAGAACTCTTAGATATTAGTCTCAACTATGCTAAGTAGTTACATAAAAATAAATACGTCACTTATCCCCTCTGGCCCTTACTTTTCTTTGCAAAATGGGAGATGTTTTTATTTACTGAAAATATATGCCACTGAAATTTTGGAAACAGGAAACCATTTCTCTTTTGTTCTATGACTGAATATGAGATGAGCGAGGGCTCAGAGAAAATTCTGTTTATGTTGAGAAACCACACTGTTGTCATACCACCACTACCCCGCCCCTTGAGCTACCACTGAAGCTGCTGTGAAACCAGGTGTCCATGGATGATTTCCAAGTCATTTTGGGACACTGTTTCTGACCAAAACTGATTTAATCATGGATGGATACCTAATTCAAGAGTAGGCAATCCATAGCCTGGTTAGTGTTCCAAGTAGCCTGGAGAGAAAATGCACGTGTATGGATTGATTCTTGTCTATGAATTAGTACAAAAAATGATACAATTTAAATTACATAAGCTAAAACAATGTGAGAAAGCCATGTTTACCAGAACATTTCAGATATTAAAAGCTTAAGAAGGAACAATTTTGATAAATAAATGAGACATAGAGAAAAATCAGTACCGTAGGAAATAAATGCCTAATAATAATAAAAGAGGATTAGAAAAAGAATCACACATTTGTGCTAGAATAATTATCCTCGTGTCCTAATGAGGTTCTTAGGGTTCCCTGAGACAGGGTCTCACTGATTGCTTAATACCTCATTTTTGCTGAGGCTGGCTTTGAACTCAGGATCCTCCCGTCTCAGCCTCCTGAGTCACTGGGATTGCAGGAGTGCACCACCCCATCTGGCTAGAGAATGTTTTTGACGGAGGAAATTTTTCAGTTCCTCAATTGCTGTGCTAACCTGGCAAGAAGCTCTCTTCCCGAAGCTATTCATCCATCAAAGTAAGATGATATTTATGTTATGTGTTCTAGAGTTTTGTTGGCTTGATTTATTTATCTCCATTGTCTTCCGCTAATAGGACGAACATGTAATCTGATTAAACTTCATCTTCATGATGAAGAGCTGTATATTAAATAAGATTTTCAGTGTTTATTATACCTAAATTTTAAATTAAATTTACCCGGATAAGGCAATAAATCAAAGAATGTCCATCAAACTTTTGTTTAAAAAATCTTAAAAGTTGAGTTTGCTTTTGAAAATAGATAACCATGCTTTCTATACTGCATTGCAATGAGAGGTTGATGATTAATGAAGATGTTTGACAACCAATGTTGAATTTATTTTTCATTTTAGAAAAAGAATAATACATACAAGACAAAATGAGAAATGGAGTCAGACAGAAGCTTGTTTGATTCACTTGAGAAAAAAAAATATACATCAATGCAGACTTGACATTATCTTTATGAGGAAATACAAAGCAGAGAATACAGAAGGCAGAGTCCAGGGTTTCCTTGGAAAATATTCTTGACTTTGTTCAGTCTTTACCAACAGCTCCTACCCCAGTGCCAAATAAATAGTCTGCATTTTGTCATGCAGGTATAGCTTCAATAGAAGCTGCTAAGTTTGTACTAGCCCCTCGTTGCTATGCTTTCTTTCCTAAATAGAAATCTGAGGCTACTACAACAGAAACCATGTCTGAGAAACACCCAGGAATAGCTCCACCTCATACTTCGAAGCAGATAAAATTACTTTCCCTTTCCCTTTGTTTTGCTTTCTCTAGCCTCCTGGTACTGCTGTCTACTAGGTTTCTGTCCAAAGTGCCACATTGCCACCCTTTTCTTACTGCTATTACAGTCTTTCCTTCATTCACCCTTTTCCCCAGGACTCAGACACATGGCTACAAAATTTTCTCCTAATGAAATCACCTTTGCTGTGCACAATCAGTTTCTAAAGAGTAAACTAATTGGTCAGATGAATGAATAGACACTGATGCCTTCCCAGATGACCACACTTTACTGAAAAAGAGCAAATAATATTCATCATTTCATTCACATCCATATATGATTCTATCATAAGAGATTTTGATCAACCTCAATCATACAGAATTTTCAAGGTATATGTTCTGTTTAGTGACATACTCTAAAAAATAAATAGTTATATGACAAGAATCAATCTATAGTTCATGTTTTAAAATTTAAAATACAGGTGATATCACATCCCAGGTGATATCACATCACAGCTCCATTTCTCAAAATTTCTGTTCTAGTCAGGTGTCCTGGCACACACCTCCCAGCTACTTGGGAGGCTGAGTCAGAAGAATCACAAATTCAAAGCCAACCTGGCAAATTAGGGACACCCTGCCTCAAAATAGAATTTTAAAAAGTGAGCTGAGAGTGTAGCTCAGTGGTAGAGCACTTGACTAATATGTGTGAGTTCCTGGGTTTAATTCCCAGTGCTGCAAAAATAAATGAATAAATGAAACAATTAAAAAAAATCTCTGCTCTGCTGTAGATAAGAGGAGAGACAATCTTTGCAAGTTGCATTTTCCAGGGTTCATTTCATTTGGTCTCCACCTGGGGTTTGATCAATGGCAGACATTGTCAAGAGACTAGAGAGTGAGAGAAAGGGAGAATCCCAGACACATATCTTCCTCTCTTGTTAGTCTGCAGTGGTGTCTTTGACCATAGCAGAGGTACTTCTTAGCTTCCATCTCCCTCCAGAAAAGTCCACAATGGTTTCCAGCACCCCACAGGTGATACTGATCCTTCTGTTTTGGTGACCATATCTCGTCCTTTTGATACTCAGTCCCAGAAGAGGTAGCATTTTTTCCTGCTTCTTAATTTTTAGGTCATCTTTTATTTTTCCTGTTTTGTGTTTCAGCTCTTTAATTATCTACATAATCAATTCCTTGAATTAAGTCCCTCTTGTTTATAATCTTCAAGTTTTCCCAATTGCGATCTTCACAGGATGTCAGTCTTGGAAATAATCATATTTAGAATCTATAGGCTTGCTTAAAAGCTATTTTTTCCATAAAGCCTGTTTTCAAATACATGAAATGGGTAAAGATGATGAGACTTCGTTGGTACATTCTTCCAAATTGTTTATCTGAAAACAACCAGATGGGAAGTTCTACCAAATGCCTATTTGTTGTAATGCCAATCTGAGAAAACAAAACAATTAAATCCCTTGGTAAAAATAGTAGTGTTTTTGTTTCTAACAACAATTTAGTCCTATTATGAATAATTATCAAATAAGTGAAATGAAGTAAATGGCTAATGTGATAATTATATGATAGTATGTGGTTTTCCCAATGCTCTAGGATGCTATTTAATTCAATAAGTATTTATTGAACAATTAGTCTATATAAGTATTGTGTTTAGCCTAGGTATAGAAAACCTAAATAATGCAGACATAAAACCTGTCCTACAGGTGTTTAATTAGTTAAAGGGTGTCATATGTAAATAAATAAGAGTTAGATGGGAAAATATGCACAGGTGAGAGTATCCGTGGGCGGGTATGAACTCTTTGTGGTATATATATCAGTATTGAGATATTGAGCAGGAAAGAATTTCTGAAGAGGTAGCATCTAGGTAATATTTTAAAAGACTTATCAAGTTACAGAATGAGGAGAAAGCAAACTAATGAAAGGGTTAGGGTGTCATTTAATGAGGCTGGAATCTAATAATTTCTACAGGTAGAGGTAAATATGATCACAAGTAATTTTTGAGTAACATTAGGAAAGAAGATGGAGAAAGACAGGCTGGTCTTTCTTTAAAAACTGATAAAATGCAACTCCATTATAATGGGAAAATGAGCTAATGCAGTAGGGCTGGAAATGGGAGAAAACATGTCCAAGAAATACTTAAGTGATAGAGTTGGCATGCATTATGAGTGTGTTGTATTAGAGAATGGGTAAACTATTAGGTGATATTAATTTATTATCAAGGTATTTAAAAATCCAACACTAGATAATGTTTTTAAATGGGAAATCAAATACAAATTAAATGCCTACAGTAAGGTCAACATGGATGAAATTATTTCCAATTTTACCACTGAGAAAAAAAAATATGATTCAGAGGAGAAATTCTAGAGCCAGAATCTCAAGATATGAACTCAAAAATATTAACACCTGTTTTGTGAATAAATGGATAAATTCATGGGTTGGGATTGTGGCTTAGCTGTAGAGAACTTGCCTAGCACATTTGAGGAACTGGGTTTGATTCTCAGCATCACATGAAAAAATAAATAAATAAAGTAATTGTGTGTCCATTTACAACTAAAATTTTTTAAATGATAAATTCACAAATAAGTGCTAAATTTCAAGTAGATAAAGAATTGGAAGAAACTTAGAATGAATTAGGTATTAGAAATTTTAATTAATATGTCAGGGCCTTTCTTCATGAAATAGGAATAGGAATAGTGCTTATTTGTTAGGGTTCAAATTGTCTTAGTATTTTTAATCTGTTATTATAAAATACCTAAAATTGAATCACTTCAACAACAGACATTTATTTTCTCACCATTTTGAAGGCTGGAAAGTACAAGATCAGACAGGGTTCACTGCAGGAGCAAGTTCTCTTCCTGATTTACAGATGGCTGCACCCACACATGACCTTCTCTATATGTATATAGTGGGAGAAGGTGAGGGAAGAGAGAAAGAGACAAATAACATGAACAAAATCTTTGGTATTTCTTTATAAGTAAAATAATCCAATTGGATCAAGTCGCTAACCTACTAATTTAAAGTTAATTACTTCCGTATCCAAATACAGCTACACTGGAGTTACAATATAAGAATTTGGTGAGGACACAGAGATTCAGTTCATAACAATAATATACCTAAACATTTGAAACAGAACCTAATAACATATCATCATCATCATCATCATCGTCATCATCATCATGATGCCTAGAATATTTCAACTAGTTATACTTTGAGAATGGCATTTCCATGAAAATAATGTTTCTTTTTTCTGCTTTGTTGACAACAGAATCTGAACTACAACATAGTAGATGCTTAATATTTACCAAAGTAATGAATACTTCTAATATGCAATATAATTTTTATTTATTTCTCTTTTATCTCTTTTATATTTTATCTATTATTGCGGTAGTTAGCTTTTTCACTGCTGTGACCAAAAGACCGGAGAAGAACAACAGAGAAGAAAAAGATTATTTGGGGCTCTCAGTTTTAGAGATCTCAGTCCGCAGATGGCTGACTCAATTGCTCTTGGCCCAGGTAAGGCAGAACAACATAGTGGAAGGGTATAATAAAGTAAAGCAGCTCAAGACATGACAATAGGAAACATTCCTTGTTTTCTTTATTTTGCATTCATGCTGCAATTTAGTCTTGCATTTTTTCTTTCTCTTCTACACCTTATTCTCATATTCTTTGTAAGCTCTGTTTTGTACTATCTTCTGCTGTTTTTGTTATTTCATCTTCCTACACTCTTTCCTTCTGTTCATTCACTTTTTTCTTCCATAATCATGTTCCTTATACCATCTTGCAGTTATGCTTATGATTTTTTACTTTGCTTTCTTTTTTTTTTCTTCTTGGCTCTGTGTCATAGGTAGAGATTATTTATCAACCAACCCCCATACTTTCTTGGCACTGCCAACAGGTTGACACTTTCCCCAGTTCTCTCCCTAAGGGACTTCTCAATCATTTTTTTTAAAGTATCCCCACAATAGAAAAGCAGAATATCAAAGATCCAGAGGCACACTTTGAAACATACACTTCAATTTGATGGTCGTTTTAGAGACAAAAATATACCATTCCTGTGTTACTCTAGCCAGTTCTAAAGTTTTACCAATGAATTTGTACCTATAGACCAGACTATAAAAAACAGATGTCAAAAAAAGCAATATGAAAGGTGCGCATTTTCACTTTGGCCATCCAAAATGGGTTTTCCAGCCTTCTCCCACTGTATACTGCCATGGATTAATTATCAATTATATATAACATTTTCTGTTGGTGAATCAGAGAGCTCTTCTCTGAAAACATTATTTTATTTCCCAAATCAATTTATCTGTTTGGGTAATAACAGAGATTAAGATTTCAATTTATAATGTATTGGTAGATCTAAATGCATGCCAAAAATACACATACACCCTTGTACACACACACACACACACACACACACACACACACACATATATATATATATATATGTTTGACATACTCATATTATAAATGTCATTTAAGATATAGACCTTTAATCCTGCCAGAGTGGCATATGCTTGTAATCCCAAAGGAGGCAGGAGGATCTCTTGAGTCCAGCCTGGGCAACACAATGAGAACCATCTCAAAAACATATTTAATCTTTCATAGTCCCTCTAAAACATTATTATCTACATTGTTCAATATACTCAAATTTCCACAAATAATAAATTGCAAAGCAAAAATTTAAATTTAGCCATGGTTTTATCAAAGTTGCCCACAAATATAGTTTTTGTTCTGTCATCTTTATCCTATGATGAGAAACAATAATGAATATGAAACCTCACCTGCATGGAGCTTGGATTTTTTTTTAAGCTGGCATGGAAAACATAAGGGAGAAAGAAAGCTTCTCATATCTTATCCATTATGATCAACAGCCCATGGTAATGACATTCATTAAGCTAAATGAGCAGGAGAATGAGGATTCAAGCTTTCTAATTGAGGCAGATTTATTTTTAGGATGAAATTCTCCCAAAATACATTTTCTTCTTTAAAACACCAAGTGTCATTGTAAGATATATAATTTAAACAACTGATTATGGATGGAATATTCTTTAGCCCCTCTGGAAGTATGAAATTATACAATCTCCAAAATTATAATGATCACTTTTATATTTTTTATGACTATTATTTATTACATGAGTGGATATAATATAAAAGGAAATAAAAACTGTTCATTAGAGTTAACAACTCATCCTAGCAATTTTGATAGTTAACTATTTAAGATCTCTTCTGCCCTATATTCTCTTCTGAGTGATAGCATCAGTCATGTCTAGTAAATGTATGTCCACAAAAATAAGAGCACCGAATGATAGGGTGCTTGGAATTAGATTTTACATATGCTGATCTCTGCTGTGCTTAAAAGATAAGGTACATATGCACACATATAAACACCTATATATATATATATATATATGCAGCATATATAAAGATTAATAGTTTGCCAAAAAAACTTAGTTTTTAATGTTTTATGCACACTAGATTCTGCATATTAAGAACTATTTTTTGTGAAAAATATTTATAACCCTTGGGGTATAACTGAAAGATCAATGAACTTATTAAAAGATTTGACTTTAAAGTTCAGCTAGTACTATCTGTTTTATGAGAGAGTGTGTAAATTAGGAATAATAAATGTAAGCTCAAATAATGATTTTCAAAATTTTTGCTCTAACTACAACAGAGAAACTCATTTCACACAAATCTTCCCACCAATAATTATAAAACTTGGAGAAAATACATAAAACAATAATTTGCAGTAACTCAGGCAGAATTTAAGGATCCGTAATCCTTAAATCTGTAATCCTTGGACGAATGGAAATATATGAGGTGAGATACACATTCCATTCTTTTCTCTGAAGATATTTTTCAATTCACTTCACAATGGAGCAGAACCCAAGCAAGCATACAGATTCACTAGGATGAGACAGAAGCCCAGGGGTCTAAAGCTGCCAAATTGGACAGGATTTGAGAAGCCAAATTTTCAGAATGAGGGATTACAATACTGAGTAAAAACATCTACAGGCAAATCTTCCCCAGGTTGTTGGTTATGCTTGCATATGAAACAGGAGTCTCAAAAATAAAATAACAACAAATAGAAAAGAAAGAAGAAGGAAAAAGGAAAGAAAAAATAAAAGCAACAGATTAGCAATAGCTGATAACTAGAAACAGAACAACTGAAGATAAATCAGTCATGTAGCATTAGAGAGACAGAAGTTGGAACTAAAGCCCTGAAATGTGAGAAACCTCTCAAACACCATAATTTCTGTTAAAACCCTAGGAAAAAACACATCCTAGGAGTAAGGCCACACCCTTGGTATAGGAATATACTTCAGAAGTAAGGACTATCATCTAAAAAGTACCAGCCAAACTGACCTAGAATGTTTTACTGAGCTTTAAATCATCACTCAAAAGAACTGAGAAATGTATTGATGCTCTTTTTTGCTGTCAAAGAAAATCTAACTCTATTTGACGAAAAATAACATATCACAGTAATTATTATTATTCAACTCAAGTGTCCATCCAGCATCGCATCTGATTAAAATTTACAAGGTATATCAAAACACCAAATGACCAAAACCAAAACAATACAAATAAAAATCACTAGGTAGAAAGAGACCTGGAGTTGGCATTACAGTTATTAAAAATTTAAAATTAACTGTATGATTAATATACTCAAGAAAGTAGAGAAAACAGTATAAAATTTCAAACAATACTTGAAATTATACATAAATACACACACATTTCAACAACTAAATAAGAAAGCACACATTATTTTGAATACTTTTGGATCATTAACTGAAGTAATCTATGCAATGGGCATTAAAACAAATCTTATGAAATATTAAATTTCTCTTATCCAGAACTGAAATTAACCATTAGAAAATATAATATAATATATTAGAAACATATTAATATTTTGGGGATTTTATTTTCTCATTGAGGAGAAAGAAAAATAGGTATATGAAGAAAGGCAAATAATTCTATAAAAATTATTTATAACCTTGAAAAAAGGAGGAATTTCTATATTTCCCACTTAATAAGCTGTTTTATTAATCAATTATATAAATATGATATGCTATATGGTTTGGGAACTAAAAATTTCTTAAAATATAAATCAAAATATAACTATATATGAAGTCATTAAACATTACACCAAACTGCTTTCATTACCTGTGATTTGGAAATTGTGCATACATATCTCTGATATGGCAAAAACCTCCTCTCAATATAAGCCCAGCCCATCTAACCTACAGGTCTCATGACCTTCTGTGTTCCACCTTGGACTAGCCTCAGTTATTCATAGGTACTTTGTTCCCTCTGGCTTTGGGATCTTTGGGTGTATTTTCTCTTCAGGTATCTTAAAAAGACTTTAAAGGTCTCTAGTTATAGGTTCTGGTATTCAAATATGTTTCAGGCTTCAATATTCAAGCTCATTGTGTTCCTCTTTGAAGCAAGACCAGTCAAGAATCCACCTAACATGAACTTTACCAGTTTTGTGTTTCCAGGCCATTGTGAAAGTACATCTATACAAAATGTGGGGAAGGAGCGGGTTCCCATTCTTGGAGCATACTTCATGGCGTGATCATCCAAGTCATGCCCAATCTCACCTGCAGATTTTTGACAGTGAAGGGAAAAAGTAGAAAGTGTCTGCTGAGCCTATGTCTGCCTATCTACATGGAAGGTTTTGGCAAATATATATTTGTACTGTGTGCATTTTTAGGTGCTTGCACCTTGCTTTTTGCTTTAACCCTTTCTTGAAGAAGCAGTTCTTGACATTTTAGGTGTTTGCACCTTACTTTTTGTTTTAACCCATGGCATGACAGTACAATGATCTTGACAATTCATACATTTGAATCAAATGGGGTATAATTTATTATTTTTCTGATTGTACAGGTTGCAGAATCACATTGGTCATACAGTCACCTATATGCATACAGTAATAATAATGTCTATTTTATTCTGCTGCCCTTCCTATCCCTCCTTCTCCTCCCCTCCCATCACATCTCTCTAACCAATCTAATGTGACACATTTCTTTTTTTTTTTCTCCTCACAACATCATACATGTATTCTATATAATGATGAGGTTCTCTTTCTATCTTCTGTGCAAATCCCCTTCTCCCTCCTTTTCCCTCCCACCTCTCTTCCCTATTTAGTGGTAATCTACTTCTCATGCTTTTCCTCCCTATCCCATTTTGAGTCACACCCCTTATATCAGAGAAGACATCCAGCATTTGTTTTTTAGGGATTGGCTAACTTCACTTAGCATAATCTGTTCTAATGCCATCTATTTCCCTGCAAATGCCATGATCTTGTTATTTTTTAGTGCTGAGTAATATTCCATTGTGTATAAATGCCACATTTTTTTTTATCCATTCATCTATTGAAGGACATCTAGATTGGTTCCACAGTCTAGCTATTGTGAATTGTGCTGCTATAAACATTGATGTGGCTGTGTCCCTGTAGTATGCTCTTTTTAGGTCTTTTGGGTATAGTTTGAGAAGGGGAATAGCTGGGTCAAATGGTGGTTCCATTCCCAGCTTTCCAAGGAATCTCCATACTGCTTTCCAAATTGGCTGCACCAATTTGCAGTCCCACCAGCAATGTATGAGTGTGCCTTTTCCCCCTAATCCTCGCCAGCACTTATTGTTGTTTGACTTCATAATGGCTGCAAATCTTATTGGAGTGAGATGGTATCTTAGAGTAGTTTTAATTTGCATTTCTCTGATTGCTAGAGATGGTGAGCATTTTTTCATGTATTTGTTGATTGACTGTATATCCTCTTCTGAGAAGTGGCTGTTCAGGTCCTTGGCCCATTTGTGGATTGGTGTTTTAACCCTTTCTTGAAGAAGCAGTTCTTGACCCTATACCCTAGGTTCAGTCCACGTATATTATGACCTCAGAGAATTCTGTTCTTTCTTTCATAGTAATTTTCAGGAATTGCAATCATTTACTTGTAATATTACTTGATAAAGTTTATCTTCCCTGAAGTCTCAAAGGTATGTTAACTCCAAATTTGCACCATTTTTTTTTTTATATTAGCATTGTTTCTTACATGCAGTCTTCAATGCATATGTGCTGACTAATTAAGATACAGAGCAACTGAAACTCTAAATCCACTGCTGGCCCAAATGTGAAAGGGTACAGACACTCTGCAAAACAGGTTTGAGTTTCTTGCTGTCATATAGTTACACTGTGGAATACTACCCATGACAAAAATAAAGAAAATGAACTCATGTACATGCATGCAGCAATTGAAATGGTTCTTAAAGACAAGCTGATTGAAACAAAACAAAATTACAAAAAAATAAGAACAAAAATCACAACAATTGTTTAGATTTTATAAGATTCCAATTACATAACATTCTTGCAGTGACAAAATTATAGGGATGCAGAATAAGCAAGCAGTTGCCAGACACATAATGGGAAAGGCAGGATTACGAAGGGATAACATAGGCAATTTCCTTGTTGTGTTGGAACAGTTGCAGGCTGTAAACATGGGAATGTTTAATCTGTACAGGTAATAACATTTTGTAAAGTGACCCCTCTCCCAAAATGCATGTAAAATATGATGAAATCCAAATAATGTTTGTATTTTGGTCAATAGTATTTTATTAGTATCAATTTTCTACTTATTACAATGTATTTCAGCCTTGTAAAAATTATTAGGAAAGGATATTATCCTAGTGAGCATCTAAGTGAAGGATACAGAGGAACTTTCTTCACTATTTCACTACTGTTGGTAAAATTTAATTTATTTCAAAAGAAAAGCAATGAGATAATGAACTAAATAAAGGCCTCAGATTGCCTTGATTCAGGTGCCTTGAACTATAACAGATAGTCTAGAAATATCAACTTTGTGCTTATATTTTTTCACCTCCTTGGAAGTACAAAAAAAATTGTTTCTAATTATTTTCATTCATTCACCTATTAGAAAACTAGTTCCAGTGCTTAGACCAAACCAATTGGGTTCTGGTCTCTTTTTTGTCATTATGATATCACATTCTATATCCAGTCTTTGATGACTTATTGCAACTCAATTCTTATTCCTAGAAAAGCAATATACTTTCACACCTGGATATAATATATTTTTCCCCATACAGCCATAAACACATAGCCATAAAACTGAACTTGGGTAGAATTAATGGAAGTTTCAGTAATGTACTATACTGTTTTGAACACGTGGCACTGTGCTCCTCTTGGAGTTGACGCTGGTTTCTATCATCTCATACTGTGTTACTTCAAAGAGTTTCACTTTTCTATCAGGCTTCCCACTTCTGAACTCTCAGAAGCTCCAAAATTGAACAGTATCATTAAATTGCTTCCTAAACTTATGTTTTCTATAATAAATTATAGGCTGATGCTACCAGCTTCAAAAAGAATGAATAACAAGACAAAACTTAAGTTATCCAATGAAGGTGGGACAGTCATTTTTCTTTTGTTTTTGCTTTGTTTTACTACAAGCAGATGTGGGACTTCTAGCACAAAGAAAAAAAAAAAACTCTACAACTTTTTCCTAAGATCTAAAACATGTTTTACAGAGGTGATCCTAATATCAAATAATTTTATCTGACCTGAAATAGGTGTGATAAATTGATAGCATTTTTTATTTGAATGGAATTTGGTATTGTTTTCTTTTAGAGAACCTCCTTTAGTAGTTCACCTCAATAAATTTTTATCTCCCAAAATGATACATATAGTGTTATTGTTTTTCATGATTTTTTCTTCTCAATGTAAGCAATTCTGTGAAGAAAATCAGAGTGTTTTCTCTAACATTTTTTTATTCTATTCACTTCAGTGGTCACTGAGTGCTACTATGTGTGTCTTGTGCTCTCAGAAGCACCATGAATATGATGGGGCAGAGGTTACTGAAGTCCACTTTCTCATGATGTTCACATCCCAGTGTTTACTTATTTTATTTATAGCTGGAAAAGAGTTCTATGTTTTAATCTTGGCTTCCTTATATAATTTCAAACTCACACTCAGGGGCCTAACTTTCCTGCACAAAACTTAATGATCTCTGCTGAAGGAACTTGCCCTTATGTATGAATGTTTTTCTCAGTGATACAGATTTGGCACTGTGTTATCATTGAAATGTAGATTAATCTTCCAGAGCAAATAAAGACTTAAAATAGATATTTATGTAGTAATTAAAATTAAGGAGATAGTGTCTGTCGCTAAGCACGTTTAATTTTTATCTAAGTAGCTGTTTAAGACTGCAAATGAATTCTTTTAAAAATGAATAACTAAGAGGCTATCAGTGTTGTTAATAATAAATTATAGCTTATGCTTATATACATAACATTTATATCATACACATTTTTATTGCTTTATTTTAAAAATACATCTTTGTGATTACCATGCTGTTTCGGGTGGAGTGAGGATCAAAGTTTCAAGACAGAATTTTGGATGTAAGTTTAAAATATTCATCTCCCTTTAAATATCTCCATTCTGTGTTTTGTTCTTGTTCTTCACTTAATGTGTTGTATAGTCAAAAATTAGAAAGTCATTTTGAAACATCTATTTCTGTGCTAAAGCACAGAACATCTTGCAGAGTAAGTCCTCAGGAAGCCTACTAGATCTCTGAAGAATGAGACTCAAGATTAGTCACAGAATAAAAATTATCCTTTAATCTCTCAAAAAAAGTTGGGTAACATTGGTAAAATATAATGGAAAATGGCATTGCCAATGCTCCTAGCTGCTTTGAACTTTATAGAAGTTTTTAACTTTCCATAGCTGTCATGTTTAAGCCTAATTGAAAAAAAGAAAATTCAGCAGGATCAAAAAAGTCCTTCATTTACTGTGCTCCAGGGCACTGGTTAAAACACCCTGTAGATGCACAGCATGCTTCACACTATTCTGTGCAGCTAATCCTGGACTCTCCTGCTACAGGCGCGTCACCTTCCTCCATGACAGCAATGCTATCAGAATAAGATCCAGAGCAAATCCCAGCTTTCCTGACTTCTTCCTCTTCCACATAAATCATCCGGCATTTAGTTGAGCACATCTATGTCTTCCACTTCATACAAATATTTCCACCAGGAAATTATTTTAAAAAATAATGATACTCAAGTCCTGGAGAAACCCATATTCTATGAGACCAGAAAACAGATACAGCATGTTCCATTTATGATAATTCTTTCAATTGTTAGCTAAATTTTTCTTCATCTATTGACATAAGTCAACCTTACTTACCTGTGATTTTATTGTTTTAATGCTGACCTTGAAACAACTCTCAGTAAATGCATATTTTATTTCAAATATTTAGACGTAGTGATCATAAGGCTGTAAGTATTTTGTTCTCTAAACTGGGAGTTAAGAAAATGGGCTCTGGTGAAAAGAACGTATGAATTCTGCCTTAGCAGCTTATGAACTATGTGAACATGAGCTAAAAATTTCATGAGAAATAGTCAGGTTTTTTTCCAATACATGAAAGGAGACATGTCTACAAAAAGGGGTAACCTTGGCATTAATTCATACTACACAGTTTTCAAAAAAACATTTGACATATAATGCATCCTCAATAAATATTACTTATTGCTGGTAGTTTTATTAATCTGGAAACAGACTTCATTAATTCTGAAAATTGTCCTTTATGCTTTGTTAGCCACATTGTACTGACTAGTGTGATATTCTTAGTTACTTATGTGGAGATTAAGGGTCAGGCAAAATCTTCTTGTGCAGTTAATTTGGAACTCTGAATTCATGACTTTGAATTTATTTCTTTTAAATTTAATCTTGTTATTTTAAAACCTAATATTATAGACAGTCATGAACCAAATGTAAATGTGTGAGCATACCTGTTTAGGAATAAAGCCCATTTTACAAAACCAGATGGAGAGCCAGATGTGACCTCTGAATCCTAGTTCACTGACTCCCATTCATGAGTGCTCCCTTTGAAAGTTCTGCCAAAGGACAGAGAAACATCAAATTAATACAGTTTCTACCACTTGAACTGCAAAGATTTTGCCACACAAAGTTTAGATAATATTTTTATAGCAAAATATATTAAATTCTGAATTTCCTAGCAGAGGAATTAACAAATAGAAAATTTATTTCTTGCCAATTAGGAAATATAAGAGAGCCAGAAGTAGTTTGAGGGTTGTTTTAAATTGATAAACAAAAAACTATATAGGAAATTTCAAGTTCACAGTTATGAAGGTAAACTAAGTTTTCAAGTCTAATTTGTGTTTGGAACTCCATGAGATGTGTAGTGTGTGTGTGTGCCACGCATTTTCCTAGAAAGAGAAGAAAACACACATTTAGACACTTCCTTAGGGTGTAAAGATGTTATTTATAGTCCTTTATTCCTTGGTTCCTACACAATAGAAGTAAAAGCCAAGTAGATCATATACACAGGTATTATTAAGGTCACTATTTAAATTCTCTAATTCACAGATTAGAAACCACCAAAAGCATGTAAGCTTTGTTTTCCTTCTAGTCTATATTCCTGTCATAGCAGTGTTTTCCCAAAGTAAACATTAGAAAAATATGTTGCTTATTGTTATATTAACACATAATAAGAAAAAATTAACAAAGTTGATGCCCTTAATTAGCATTTCAAATTCTATGTATGTTCACCAAATAAATATTTTATTATTCAGTAAATTTTACTTTCACATCTCTATGAACATACTGCTAATTTTATGAGAAGTGTAAAATCATTTCACCTTCTATAAATTCAGATTTTATATTTCTTTTATCAAAATATACATATGAATGTAAATGTGCCTCTGGGGATTTACTAGTGTTGTAGAAATAGAATTTAATTTTTATTTATTAGCTATTGTAACTGAATAATTATCTCTTCATTTTTTTAGTATTCGTTGTGATCAGACTGTGATTATTTTTATAACTTTTAAAACATCCTATGACAAACCTACCAAATACTCATGTTTTAATCCTTAGAATCTATGAATGTTACCTTACATAAAACAGGAAATTCTTTATAGATGTGATTACATTAAAGGTCTTAAGGAGTTTATCCAGGATTATGGGCACTAGTTGCAATTCCCAGATGCATCCTTATCAGAGAAAAGCAAAGACAGATTCCGTTATACAAACATGGTAGGAGAAGGCAATGCCACTATGGAAGAAGGGTTAGATGATAGAGCCAAAGCCAAGGGAAGCTCACAGCCACAACATGTTGAAAGTGCATTCCATTCCAGAGCCTCTAGAGGAAATTTAGATCAGCCAATACGTCACGCTGGTTCAGTGACACTGATTTTGAACCTCTGACCTCCAGAAATGTGAGAGAATAAATTTTTGCTGCTCTAAATCACCAAACCCATGGTCATTTATTGTAGCAATCACAGAAAATTAATACAAGGAGTCACTGAGTTTTTACTAAGTATGCAATACTGCCTCTGTTCTTGATAGCATAAAAGAAATCTGAAAACATATCTACTGTCTTTAATATGTTGACAACCTTGTAGAATATGTAGGGGTATGCTTAAGCAAGGTGGTCTTCCACGGGCCCTGAACATCTGAAAGGTTTTTTTACTTATTCTAAGAATTTAAGGTCCTGTTTATGGTTTAACTAATCATTTCTTAGGGTTGTGTTTGCAGCAAGCAACCTTGAAAGATGAGGTCAGTGTCCTCTCAAGACAAAGGGCTGGGAGTTTTTTAAAAAGGTGTATTTTTCTAACTCAGTATTCCTCAGCTACAGCACTAATCCATTGTTTGCACAACATCTACCTGAGGTCCTCTGCATTGCCTGTGTGGAACTTGCAGTTTAAGAGTAACTGACACAAGCATGAGATTGATGCTGTGTTCCATGCTGTTAGCAATAAATTTCTTTGTCGCTGACCCAAGTGTCTCATGTCTTCTGACAGCATCCATAAAGAATAACAAATATAGTAGCTTGTATAATAATGTATTGGGGGTATTTAGAAATGGGCTAGAAATACTCATAGGACACAGCATATAGTTACTCATGGCTAAGGTTTTTGTTACACTGAAAGGATACACAAATGAGCAAGGGAAAGAGACATAGGCAGAGTAGAGAATTTCACACATAGGTCTCCTTATGCTTATACCTTTATCCAAGAATAAGATGCACAAACGTATGTACAATGTTTCTGTCCAAGAAAGCTCAAGGGGACTTAGCACCTAAGATTTTGTTGGTGGCTAGTCACATTGATACCCTTTGCCTAAAATGTACCCAAATTCCAAATTCCCAGAATGACAGCAAGTATTCATTATAAATCATAGTGTTTGTACAAACTATGTAGGCACAATGAATCACCCTTATCAGTAAAGGAATAGATCAAGGGCCAAATTTCCTGATGTCAGCCAAGGCCAATCTTGTAAACCGGCTCTTATAAACAAGGTTGTCTCTGGCTTGTTATATTCATTCATTTCTTCACAGAAAGGTAAAATAAAACCTTAGACTCTGAGATGTTAACCATGAAACTTTACCATAATGCATGACATTATATGTTAAACATCCAATCAATGCACAAATTGCTACTGCCAAAGGCATGCAAATAAGGATGATATGAATATTGACAGTGGACATTTTTATGGAGAATCTAAAACTTCAGTTGAACTTTAAAAGGCAAAAAAAGAGGTAGGAATTATAAAATATGTGCTTTTTATTTAGGGTACTAACAAAAATCAGCTTTGAAGGAAATTGTATTATTCCTATAATGAGGATTAGGCAATGAAAATATTTCCATTGAGAGAAAGGGTTTGTCCCTTAGAGATCATAAATGAGCTAAAACTTAAATCAGGATGACTCAGAGAGTAGTGGCATTTTTCCAAAGTAAAGGGAGATACTTATTGTTTGGAGAGTATAATAGTTCTGAATATGGCATTATTGACAAGTAAAATTCGTAATAGTTTTATTCTACTTTTAAAATGAAGTGCTAAATTATAGGTTGTAAACAGAGAAATATTAACTTTAGAAAGAAATATCCAAATTTCCCATTAAAATTCCAGATGAGATACTCAGACACTGAAGTCAGAAAATTATATCATTAAGCATATTTTAGCTTTCATACCACTGATAGGGGCTGGAATCACTGTATATAAGCTAGTTATAATTTTTCATACATCTAGTTCAGTAAGAGGAAATTAAAAGATGAGAGAAATGAAGTGATTAAGTGATGTCCCTTCAGCTCCTTACAACTTTTTCATCCACATTCATTCTGAAGGAATTCTTTATACTTCTGAGATTTGTATTTTCTTCTCTTGATGAACAATTGTGAATACATATCTTCTAGGATACATATTGAATCCTTTCAGTTGAATCCTTTTCAATTCACATAATAATTCTTCTCAAATTTAAAAAAATTAAATAGTTTTCCTCCAGCCTTACCAGGAAGAAACCTGTGGTTCAGCTTCTTCAGGTAAAGTAAATCTTTCTGTGAGCTATGAAGCTTTCATTTCTAATTGTTTTTATGTTAATCATATTAAATATTCTTCTTCAAAAATTCAGCACAATGGTCTTTTTCTTGTATCTTATAAAACTTTCACACTTGTCTCTAAGATTTTTAATATTACATAATCCACACAGGAACCAATGTTGTCTTTGTTTTCATGTTGCCTTCAGGTCTCTATCCTGATCAAAGCCTTCGGGTGGCTTCTCTTCTCACTCAGAATCAGATCCTCAAGAACAATAAGAATCAGTGTGAGCTGAGTCTTGTTTCTACTTTTGGCTCATTCTCTCCTACTATCTAGACCTTTCTCTCTTCAGAGCATTGTGACCTGTAGAACATTCCAGGCATTTTCCCTCTTGTCTCACTATCCCCATTCTCTGAAAAATTCTTACCCTAAATGTCTGAATTCAAAAGTCTCATCAATTACCTGATCAGGGAAGCTGTCTAATAGAGTAACACTTCTTTTCCTGTCTTCTTAGCCTATTATTTGTCTGGTCATAGAACTGGTATATTACAAATATATTTATTTTACCCCTGCCCACACATTAAAATTTAAGCTTGACAGCTCCATGCAAGCAAGCATTTGGAGTTTGTTATTTCCTTATTCCTTGGTGGCCAGAAGAATAGCTAGAGTATGATAGACATAAATATACATTGAATAAATGAATAAAGAAATGGATGGATGGATCCATGTGATTAAAATTTATCTTTTAAAATATCCTGTGGCTTCCTCCTTCAATAAATCTTTTTGACATCATCTTTTTTTTCTTTCTCTCTTTTTTATCACTGTCCACATTACATCCCCTTTGCTTTCTGATTTCTAGGACTTGCATTCATCTATATTCAAATCTCATTTTTTTTAATGCTGCCATCTTAACTTTCCCAAATGTTGAATCCACTGTTTCTATTTTCTTTCCCACAGGGATCTTAAGTTATTCTGAAGAAGGTTGTTCTTTATTTCTCAGCATTCAACACATAAATACCCAGCTAGACACACTCACTTTGTTAGATATGCTAAAGGATTCAAACATATGTAATTATTTGTTGTGTAGAAAACATTTAAAACATAAGAATATCTTGAAGTATTTCTGTGGTAAAATGATCAATAATCTGTCTTGAACATCAGTTCATGTTGAATGGACTATTAATTAACTTGCAAGCATGAAATGAGATGTCATTTACTGTGAATTGCTGATAGTATTGCTTTAATTTCCCAGGGTTTTATTTCACCTATTGTATTCCCAGCTAGTATACCATTTTTTTTAATAAATGACTGAAATACCAAATGTAATTTAAATAATTTATCTCAGACTACAAAAAATATTTTTAATAACTGCTACATTTGCCTTAACTTTTCTTTAGAAAATCTGGTCCATTGGTTATTGAAATCTATGGATATTTCAATTACAAATTATTTGATAATTTATTACAGAATTTTAATGTAATAAAACTTGTTTGAAAAAGCATTGCAAAGATGAAATAAGGAAGAAGAATAAGTGAGGCTTACAATATTATTTAACACATTCCAGGGCTATTAACAGGGACCAAATTCTAAAAACATTTGAAATCATAGTAGAGGACATAGGTGAGGGTATCAGTCAAATGAGATTTTATATGAAAAGGAATCAATCAGATTCAAACTCACCAAAGATCATATACTTATTGTCAATAACAATTTTCCATATAAACATATTCAGTCACAATTCCTTCGATTCGGAGAGTAATTCATATATCTGGCAATTGTACTAAACTATTTTTCTAAGAGTTATTTTGTAGAAATAAATTTTTTCTTCTATTTCTTTCTGGTATAGAGTTTTTAGAAATGAAAATGGGCCAATGAATTGCTATTTAGAAGAGATAAAAGAATACTTAGCTGACATTATTTGTTATTGATTTTGTTGGAAGGAGTTTCCAATTTTTAAATTAGGTTTAAATTGACATGTAATCTCTGCAGAAGCATAAACATTGTTTTCTTTATCCAAAACATATATTTTTATGGAGGGGAAATTACATTGGGCACCATTTTATACGTTGCACTACTTTCTTTCCAAAGGCTATGATGCACAGACATTAGGTGATGATTCAATAGATCTTGAAGAGTATATTTAACTTTTATATAAACATGGAATCTTAAATGGCCAGCCTGTCACTTTAGACTTAATTTTGGGTTGTCTGATTAATCACAAAAACATATACACTATTAGGTAAACATTAAAAACTAAATTGAGGGTCAACTTGTTCATACTCTCACCTCATATTCTTTTTCCCATCTCAAACTGGTACACCCATACTCAAATAACTTTAAAGGTGTGTTAGGCAGCTTTTCATCACCATGACCAAAATACATCACAAGTACAACTTAAAGGAGAAAATTTATTTTGGGCTCAGTTTCAGAGGTTCAGTCCATAGTCAGCTGACATCATTGCTCTGGATCTGAGGTGAAGCAGAATATAATAGCAGAAAGGCATGGCAAAGAAAAGCTACTGTGTTTATTATAGCCAGGAAGCAGAGAGAGAGAGAACAAGGTGTAAGGGACAAAATATAAATGCCAAAGGACACCCCGATGACCTACTTCCTTCAATCGTACACCAATGCCTAGAGTTATCACCCAGTTAGTCTATTCAGGGTATTAATCCATCAAATGAATTAATCCATCATTAAGGTTACAGTTCTCAGAATCTGATCATTTCACCTCTGAACATTCTTTCATTGTCTCCCACGTGAGCTTTATGGGAACCCCTCATAATCCAAATCATAACAAATGGTAAATTTTTAAAAAAATATTTAGATCTTTTTGTACCCTAGACTAATCTTTTACAATTTGGATGAGAAAATTTCCTGTTTTTCTTCATTCTTAAAGAGACAGAGAAAAAAAATAGAAATATTTATTGAAAACTTTTAACAATATGATAAAACCTAGCTTTGTATCTGTAGCACATTATAATACTAAATGATTGAACAAAAAATATTGAATAATGACTCAGAAAACATTACTCACCATAATTTGATAAGCAATATTTTTATTGTCCATTGAAATCCTTTAAAGCATTAAAAAGAGGCAAAGTCAAGATTGTAATTTCTCTGGAGTTGACTGTATATGGGGTCATGCTTAGTAGTGTGTTTTAGCTAAATTATCACTGATGTTAACAGGTCTCCTCTCCTTTATTCTCCTGTGTATGTCTGTTCATTTTTAAGAAATATGATTGTTAGCACACTTATTCTATGTGTTTACAAAACAAATTTCTATTTTGATGGTAACACTGGATAAGACTTATGTGTAATTACACATCCGTCTTTTGTATAATAATACATAGTTCTTGTGTTTATAGACTTTCAAAATGCATGTATGATAGTACATAACAGTATAAAAGTGTTGAACCATGAAAGTAAAATTTAGGAATCTAGATTATCTTGAGGAATTCAACCAAATATTCAGTAGTAAGCTTGTAGCAATACACAGAGTAAACTATAAAAATAATTATAAAATGCATGAATTAAAACAATAGGATGAGCATTAAACTACAAGTATTGATTCACATGTGCATTCTATAATTGTTCAAAAATAGATTTTGGTTATAAGATAATAAAGAGAAACAAATTGTCCAGGACTAGGATTGATTATGAGGACTACAATAATGATGTAGAAAATGCAATTAACTAAGGTGTCCAAAGTTTACAAAGTACATGACTGGAGAAAATTACTTGACTTTTTTTTTGTTGTTGTTTGAGCCTTAGTTGATTTATTTGCCAAATCAAGAACATATTTTCCTAGAAGGGTTGCAGTGCTTTTCCTTCTTTCATTACTATGTAATCTACTGGAGACTACCTTGGGTAAATCCTTTTCTAATAATAAAGGAGCATTTTTTTTTAGTCACATGATTCTATTACTTTCACTCTGGGCACAATCTTTTCCAATCTGAATAATGTGTAAGCAAGCTACCTAATAGTAGCCAATTCTAGCCACAGTCCTAGTGACCTTCAATTTACAGCTGGAATAAAGATATTCTCCCTGAAATTTGAACCAATGAATACAAAGTTAGCTGGGGGCTCAGTAACTAAATGGCCTAACAAGAAATGGTTTGGAGAATAAACAAGACTAGAGGCAGCCATCTGAGAGTAGGGAAGAAAAAGGAAGACATTTGCAATGAAGCTAAAGAACAATGTTCACAAATCCCTGTTGATAAAATTTTCAATTTTTCCTTGGATTTAAAGACATCCCCCAACTCTAAGGACAATGAGAATCATCTGATTATGTAGTCATTTTAGGAACTTCATGAAACATAATACTTACTCTTATAGTCATTTCATCTTATACCATATTCATTTTTCAAAAATAACATATAAATTAAGATTATGTTCTGACTGTTACCAAAAAGAAAAAAAACAGTAAGTGAAGATATGGTTGTGGACTTTTGCTGGGAGTATAAAATTGCTATAACTATTATAGAATACTGTATGAAGTTTTGTAAAATAGAAATAAAATAAAATAAACAAATTAACCCAGACATAGTGGCAATTGCCTATAATCCCAACAAATAGGGAAGTTGTGGCATGAAGATCTCAAGTTTAAGGCCAGCTCAGGACAACTTGGGGAGACTCTGTCTCAAAATAAAAAAATAAAAAAGTCTGGTGATGTAGCTCAGTTTTAGAGTGCCCCTGGGTTCAATATCTAATATTGAAAAACAAACAAAAAACCCATCTAGAAATCCTTCTTTTAGGGGATATGAAATCAGTAGCTTGAAGAAATATCTGTACTTTCATATATATTGCCACTTTATTCATAACAGCCAAAGCATAAACACTGTCTTAAGTGTCTCTCAATATATGACTGAATAAATAAGTTGTGGCATGTGTATATACACATACATATAGTTACTCACACAATGAGATATTATTTAGCTTTAAAAAAAAGAACAATATCAAGGATATTTGTGATAACATGTATAAACCTGGGGGACATTATGCTAAGTGAAATAAGTAAACACGGAAAGAAAAACTGGTTCAAGAACCCACTTGTATGTGGAATCTAAAAGTGTTGATTACATGGAAACAGAAAGCAGATGATGATGACTAGGGGAAATGGGAAACTGTTGGTCAAAGAGTACAAAGATGTTGCTGTGTAGAATGAGTAAGTCCAGACATATAATGTACAGTAAGATGACTATACTTAATAGTGTATGTATATTGGAAATTTGCTAAGAGTGTAGATTCCAGATAATCTTACTACTAAATAAAATAAAAAACCATGTGAGGACATAAATATGTTAATTTGATAGACTCCAGTAATCATTTTATTATGTGTATATCAAAGCATCATATTGTATATCTTAAATATATACAGCAATAACAATAAGATTACACTTCATGCTACATTGCTGAGAGTAGGCCCCCTTTGGGGATCCCCATGAGAGATTTTGCTGCCTAGAGCCAACAATATATGTAAGTTGACAAGAATAATTTTAACTTTTTAAATATAAAACTCCTATTTTTCTGTTAAGTGACAGTTTCATATCTCTAAGTAAGGAGATATTTTAGTCATTGTTGTCTTTTAAAATAATGGAAAGTAAAATTGATAATTTATCTATCCACTTACCCATAAGTTGTTGAAGATTTAAGTCACAGGCTATTCTAAGACTAAAAATACAGTAAACAGACTAGTTTGATCCTTGATGTTATAGAATTTTCATTATAGTTGAATGAAACTGATTTAGATTGTATCCTTGATTTTAACATCAACATAACTTTGAAGTAAAGAGTAATGAGAAAAGCTGTACAGTGTCGTATTAGAAAAGTCAAGTGGAGGAGCTTATGAGACTGCATTTTAATATCCTTGCAATTACATAGCTGATTCTTTATCACAGGAAAAAGAAAGAGATGTTTATTTTATTCATATCTCAGTCAAGTAAAAGCTCACAGACATTACTTAGTATTAACATGTTTAAAAGTCTTGCTCATGGTAAGGGAATAACAATATTATATAATGCTGGCATATGATCTATCAAATTTATTTTATTCTTTTGGTTGTAGTTCTATACACCCAGGACATGATTTATTAGCTCTGTCTTCTTCTGTCATCAATTAGCAGTATGACCTTGGACAAGGCTAGAATTCTTAATTTTGGTTCCTTTATTGTAAAATTAAGACCTAGAGTGAATTAAAACAATCTTTTCCAGACATGGCATTCAAAATATCACAGAAACGGATTTTTTTCTTTGTTATGTTTCCTATTTTTTGTTAATATTCATGTTTTCCTGGTGGTAGAGCTGTGCTTACTCTTCCTTAACCTTCCTGAACATGGGGACTCCAGTGCATGATCATTATCTCTTCTTCATGTCCTAGGTCTGAGCAAAACTCCCTCCCTTACCATGAGCAAAACTTTTAAACATTTGCACAGAGTTATCATCTCTTTAAGATGAAAAGAAAAAAAAAACACTGTAAAGATTTCCGTGAATACTCTATATTTACTCAAAAATAATCTTTCACAAATCTGAACTAGTTGATTTGTATAAATGTTGTTGCATCTGCCTACAAGTCTAATTCTCATGAAATAAAGTTGACAAAAAGAAGTAGAAGTAACAATATGAATCAAGATAAATATGTTTATATATTTATTGAGTTAATCTGGCATTAAAATGACACATACATATAGATAAAATTTGAAGTATAAAAAGAGTGTGTTTGAATTTTAATATATGACAATTTGGTATCAACTAAAAATCACTACTCTATTGAATGCTCATCAAATAAACCCTGTATTAGTCAAACTTCTCCAGAGAAACACTACCATAAGGTGTGTATATTTATTTAGGAGAGAGAAGGCGGGAAACATGTTTAGTTTTAAGACAAATGCAAAACCTGAAAGTTGGGCCAATAGGCTAGAGACCCAGGGAAGAACTCCCTTTTGCTCAAAGGACATTAGACTTTTTTCTGTTGAAGGATTCAGCTAATTGGATGAGCCCACCCACGTTAAGAATAGCATCTGGTTTTACCCACAATCCACTGACTTAACTATGGTCATCTCCTCCAAAAACTCTGTCACAAAAAAATATCCAGACATGTGCCTCTTCACGTATCTGGGCACCTTGGCTCAGCCAAGTTTACATGTAAAAGGAAGTATAAACCAACACTATTCTTTTGTCTTATGATTTAATTTTGTCCTTATCCCTGACAGTTTGGTAACATTGCCAGAAGTTAGTGACAGGACCAGAAGAAATCTATTTCAGGTCTATCAGTGCATCATCTCCATTGTCTGAGAAAATAAAACCCAGAATATAAAGATTCATTACTTACTTTTATATTTTAATTTTTTCATGATAACGATTACCATTTATTTTATCAACTTGCAATAATTTTTTCAAATGACACCCCCCAAAATATTTGACCTATGAGGTTTTACATTAATCTGTTCTTTTATTTGATAAAAAGTTGCCAAGTTTCAGCCAACCTAGTACTTTTGATCTTAAAAAATCAACACTCTACATTTCCTGAGTAACAGTGCCCAGCTTAGAACTGCCAAGACTTCTGGAATCTGTAAGTCCTCTGCTTTAAGCCTGTCCTTGCCATCCCACTTGCTCAATGTTTTTACCCTAATTTCAGTTCTCTAGCCTATCTGATTTAACTGGCTCTCACTGACAATTTACTTAGATCAACTCTTTTCTTTTTGCCTGATTCTTTTTTTACTAATTTATTTTTGTTTTAATTAGTTATACATGACAGTAGAATGAACTTTGATACATCATATATAATGGAGTATAATTTTTCATTTTTCTGGTTATACATATGTAGAATCCCACCAGTCATGTAGTTATATATGTACATAGGGTAATAATATCTGATTCATTTTACTGTCCTTCCTACCCCCGTAACACCTCCCCTCCTTTCAATTCCCTAGTCTAAAGTAACTGTATTCTTCCCTAGCCTCCCTCCTTATTGTAAATTAGCATTCACTTATCAGAGAAAACATCTGGCCTTTGATTTTTGGGATTGCCTTATTTGGCTTAGCATGATATTCTCCAACTCCATCTATTTACCTAAAATGCTATCATTTTATTCTTCTTTAAAGCTGAGTAATATTTCATCATACATATGTACCACATTTTTTTAACCTTTCTTCTGTTGAAGGACACCTAGTTTGGTTCCATAGTTTAGCTACTGTGAGTTGAGCTGCTATAAACATTGATGTGGCTGCATTAGGGTATAAGCCAAGGAGTGGGTAGGATACCTGGGTCAAATTTTTGTTCTATTCCAAGGTTTCTGTGGAATCTCCATACTGCTTTCCATAATGGTTGCACCAATTTGCATTTCCGCCAGCAATGTATGAGTGTACCTTTTCTCCCACATCCTGGGCAACAACATCCTTGTTGTTTGTGTTCTTCATAATTTCTATCTAACTGGGGTGAGATGAAATTTTAAAGTAGTTTTGATTTGCATTTCTCTAATTGCTAAAGATGTTGAACATTTTTTTCATATATTTGTTGATCAATTGTATTTCTTCTTCTGTGATGTGTCTGTTCACTTCTTTTGCCCATTTATTTATTGAGTTATTTGGGTTTTTTGGTGCTAAACATCCAATATCAAAAGCACCCAATGCAAATAACATACAGCCCCAAACCCACTAGATCATATTTAGACTTCCAGTTTTCTCAAAATAAATGAAAAAAATGAGTTCAATTATTGTCTACACAATATAAAGTAAGTTTGTTAAAAGGGCTTACAATTTCAAATGGTAGACAAAGAGAAAACAAAACTGGTATAGGACATGATATTCATGAGGGAGGAGAACAAAAGCCAGAAGTAAAAGTCTATCGGAAAAATGGAAGAAGAATTGATAGAGATTGACCATTAGTGGGATAAAAGAGAGAATCCAGGAAAACAGACAAGCAAGATGGAAAAATACGTAAAATTTAAAAAAATAAAAATATAAGAACATACAACAAAACTGCAAAATACCATTCATACATCACAGTCCTCAACAACCCGATGCATGAAAAATACCTGATTTCAAATGTGGTAGAGATGCTAGAGAAGATAAAAATACCTATATATATTTAAAAACAAAAACAAAAGAAGTTCAGTGGAAAATTGAAAAACTGTTTGCTTCAGTGTTCAAAGGTGTCTCACTCCTGTCTCTGATTCTTCATGAAGATTGCCGTGTCCAGACAGGCCCAAACAGATCTAGTCAGGTACCCAAGGCTTAGCTACATTGCAGTCCCAAGATCTCAATGCTGTTTCAATTTGCAGAGAGATCACCAGAGATGTGCTAAAAACAGAGGAGTTACCCTGAAAAGAAGCTGCAAGATGGTGGTCACCAGCATTTCCAACAGGAAGACACCAGGTACAGCCAAACCTGCAGGCCTTTTGACAGTGGACCTCTCTGGACAGCAATGGGCAGTGGGCAGCAGGTTATGGGTAGCAGCACCCAGAGAACTAGTTGGCAATAGTGGTGCTGGTGGCAATGGTGCCCAGAGAAAAGACATCCAGGCAAAGTTATCAGGTGTGTAGATGATAGCTGCTCCAGGGGACAAGACCTCTGGGCACCTGCAGGTGTCTCACATCAGAAAACGCTAGTTAAACCCAGTATGCAATACCAAGGTGATTCAGGAGGAAAAAAATATTGAAAGGTTACCAAAAATTCTAATTTACCTCATTAGTATCTAATTCTTAATACATAATTGGCAACTTTTAAGGTAGTATTATACTAAGAAATGTTATGTAAGACTAAAATAGTTAGCAAAAATTATGTCCAGGTATTTGGTCAAAGGATTTCTAGTACTTGAGCATTAAAATGTTATCAGGTAGATTGTATCATTAAGAAATATCTGTAAAAGTTTAAAGGACATGTGTTAAGGAAAAGAAGACAATTCAGGAAAAAATGAGTAGAAATAGAAAAAAACATTATGCAAATTGTGATATAATCTCCTTACTCCTTTCTGAATAAGGCATGACTGTATTTTTCTGAACACTGTTCTAGACTGGATGTAATCCTATGCTAATCTTCAACATTAAAAAATGTTCAGAATATTTAAAACTGTAAGTTATTAAGACTAATCTGATGATGAAAGATAAGTAGAAAATAAAACAATATAGAAGTACAAAGGACCTAGAGATTGTTTAAAAAGCTGAAGTTGAAAATGGATTTATAACTCTGAAGGGTATGAATTATTTTTACTAAAGGAACAATTGAATATCTCTGCTGGGTTCTTGATTGTTATTGAATAGGCTAAAACATAAAAACGGAACTTGAAACTATTTCAAATTCATATAATTACAGCTATAAAATTCTTAAAGAATATCCAAAGTTTGAGACCCAAGGGGGAGGAGAAAATAAAGAGCACTGAAAACTTAGCCCTTGACTAGCTTCCCATTGATCATGAGCTAAATTGTTCTATTTCCAAGTTACAGAACAGATACTTTTACAGATTTTAAACATTACAGATAGAGAGAAAACCAAATAGCTTATGCAAAAAAGGAAAAATATTATGCTCAGTAACAAAATGGTGTAAGAAATACTGAAGGTAAATGAAATGTTTATTATGAGGTGTCATTGTTATACATAATGGCAGAATGCAGTTAAAAAACATGGACCTATCATGGTTGCCCATGATTTCATTCTTATTAAAATAAGATATTTGCCCTAGAGATCCCAGGGTTCTTTTTCTTTTTTAAAAAAATGACATTCTGGTTACTAAATTAAAGGGCTTCCAATGTTTGTTGACTTCTTTTTAAATTTTTTTATTCTAATTTGTTATATATGACAACAAAATGCACCATAATTCATATTACACACATATAGAGTATATTTTTTCATATCTCTAATTGAATACAAAGTATATACATACCATTTATGTCTTCATATATGTACTTAGAGTAATGATGTCCAACTCATTCCACCATATTTTTTACCCCCTTGTGCCCTCCCTTCCCCTCTCTCCCCTTTGCCCTATCTAGAGTTCATCTAATCTTCCCGTGCTCCCCCTCCCAACCCCACTATGAATCAGACTCCTTATATCAGAGAAAACATTTGGCATTTGGTTTTTTGGGATTGGCTAATTTCACTTATCATTATCTTCTCTCACTCCATCCATTGACCTGCAAATGCTATGATTTTATTCTCTTTTATTGCAGAGTAATATTCCATTGTGTCTATATAACAAATGTTCTTTATCCATTCATCTACTGAAGGGCATCTAGGTTGGTTCCACAGTTAAGCTATTGTGAATTGTGCTGCAATAAACATCCATGTGGCTGTGTCCTGTAGTATGCTGTTTTTAATTCCTTTAGGGATGGACCGAGGAGTAGGATAGGATAGCTGGGTCAAAAGATGGTTTCATTCCTAGTATTACAAGGAATCTCCATACTACTTTCCATATTGGCTGCACAATTTTGTAGTCCCAACAGCAATGTATGAGTGGGCCTTTTTCCCCATCCTCACCAACATTTATTGTTGTTTGTATTCTTGATAGCTGCCATTCTGGACTGGAGTGAGATGAAATCTTAAAGTGCTTTTGTTTTGCATTTCTCTAAGTGCTAGAGATATTGAACATTTTTTCACATATTTGTTGATTGAATGTATATCACCTTCTGAGAAGTGTCTTTTCAGTTCCTTGTCCCATTTATTGATTGGGTTATTTGGTTGTTTTTTTTGTTTTGTTTTGTTTTTTTGGTGCTTAACTTTTTGAATTCTTTATATGCCCTAGAGATTAGTGCTCTATCTATGTGCAAGTAGTAAACTTTTGCTCCCAATGTGTAAGTTCTCTATTCACCTCACTAGTTGTTTCTTTTGCTGAGAAGAACCCATTTAATTTAAATCTATCCTATTTATTAATTATTGATTATAATTCTTCTGCTATAGGAGTCTTATTAAGGAAGTAGGGGTCTAATCCTATATGATGGAGACTTGGGCCTACTTTTTTTTGAATTAGGCGCAGGATATCTGGTTTAATTCCTCAGTGCTTTTTTCACTTTAAATTGAGTTTTGTGCATGGTGAGAGAGAGTGGTTCAATTTCTTTTTGTTGCATATGGATTTTCAGTTTTCCCAGCACCATTTGTTGAAGGGACTATCTTTTCTCCAATGTAATTTTTTTTTGGCAGCTTTGTGGTAATATAATTGTAATTATGTAGTTTAGTTTCTGAGTCCTCTATTCTGTACCATTGGTCTACCAGTCAACTTTGGTGCCAATACCATGCTGCTTTTGTTACTATTGCTTAATAGTATATTTTAAGGTCTGGTATAGTGATGCTACCTGCTTCACTGTTTTTGTTAAGGATTGCTTTAACTATTCTGGGTCTCTTATTTTTCCAGATGAATTTCATGACTGCTTTTTCTATTTCTATGAGAAATGTCATTGGGATTTTGATTGGAATTGCATTCAATCTGAATAGTGCTTTCAGTAGAATGGTCATTTTTGATAATATTAATTCTGCCTATCCAAGAACAAGGGAGATCCTTACTTCTTCTAAGGTCTTCTTTAACTTTTTTCTTTAGCAATCTGTAGTTTTCATTGTAGAAGCCTTTCACCTCTTTCATTAAATTTATTCCCAAGTTTCTTTTTTTTCTTTTTTCTTTTTTTTAAGGCTATTGTAATTGGGGTAGTTTTCCTAGTTTCCCTTTCAGAGGATTTGTCACTAATATACAGAAATGCCTTTGATTTATGGTGTTGATTTTGTATACTGCTATTTTGCTGAATTCATCTACTAGTTCTAGAAGTTTTCTGGTGGAATTTTTTTGGGTCTTCTAGGTGTAAAGTCATATAATCGGCAAATTGGTCTAATTTGAGTTCTTCTTTTCCTATGTGTATCCCTTTAATTTCTTTCATATGTCTAATTGCTCTGGCCAGGGCTTCAAGAACTATGTTAAATAAAAGTGGTGAAAGAAGGCATCCCTATCTTGTTTCAGTTTTTAGAGGAAATGCATTCAATTTTTCTCCATTTAGAATGATGTTGGCCCGGAGCTTAGCATAGATAGCTTTTATGATGTTGAGCTATGTTCCTGTTATCCCTAGTTTTTCTAGTGTTTTGAACATAAAGGGGTGCTGTGTTTTGTCAAATGCTTTTTCTGCATCTATTGAGATGATCATATGATTCTTATCTTTAAGTCTATTGATGTGATAAATTACATTTATTGATTTCCGTATGTTAAACCAACCTTGCATCCCTGGGATGAATCCCACTTGATCATGGTGCAAGATATTTTTTATATGTTTTGTATTTGATTTGCCAGAATTTTATTGAGATTTTTTTACATGTATGTTCATTAGATATATTGGTATGGAGTTTTCTTTCTTTGATGTGTCTTTGCCTGGTTTTGGAATCAGAGTGATATTGGCCTCATAGAATGAGTTTGGAAGTGCTGCCTCTTTTTCTATTTCCTGAAATATGTTGGAGATTATTGGTATTAGTTCTTCTTTAAAGGTCTTGTAGAACTCGGCTGTGCATGTCTCTGGTCCTGGGCTTTTTTGGTTGTTGGTAGACTTTCGATGGCATCCGCTATTTCGTCACTTGAAATTGCTCTGTTTAAATTGTGTATATCATTCTGATTTAATTTGGGTAAGTTATATGACTCTAGAAATTTATCGATGCCTTCAATATTTTCTATTTTATTGGAGTACTGGTTTTCAAAATAATTTCTAATTATCTTCTGTCTTTCTGTAATGTCTGTTGTGATGTTTCCTTTTTCATCACATGTGTTAGTGATTTTTCTCTCTCCTTCTCTTCATTAGCATGGCTAAGGGTCTGTCAATTTTATTAATTTTTTTTCAAAGAACCAACATTTTTGTCAATTTTTCAATTGTTTCTTTTGTTTCAATTTCATTGATTTCAGCTCTGATTTTAATTATTTTCTGTCTTCTGCTGCTTTTGGTGTTGACTTGTTCTTTTTTTCCCCTAGGGCTTTGAGATGTAGTGTTAAGTCATTTACTTGTTGAGTTTTTCTTCTATTAAGGAATGAACACCATGCAATGAACTTTCCTCTTAGAACTGCTTTCATAGTGTCCCAGAGATTTGGATATGTTGTATCTGTGTTCTCATTCACCTCTAAAAACTTTTTAATCACCTCCTTGATGTCTTCTGTCACCCATTGTTCATTCAGTAGCATATTATTTAGTTTCCAGGTATTGGAGTGGCTTTTATTTCCTTTTTTATCATTGATTTCTAATTTCTTTCCATTATGATCTGATAGAATGCAGGGTAGTATCTCTACTTTTTTATATTTGCTAAGAGTTGCTTTGTGGCATAGTATATGATCTATTTTAGAGAAGGATCCATGTGCTGCTGAGAAGAAAGTATATTCTCTCATTGAAGGTTGGGATATTCTATATATGTCAGTTAAGTCTAAGTTGTTGATTGTATTATTGAGTTCTAGAGTTTCATTGTTCATCTTTTGTTTGGAAGATCTACCTAGTGATGAAAGAGGTCTGTTAAAGTCACCCAAAATTATTGTGTTGTTGTCTATTTGACTCTTGAACTTGAGAAGAGTATGTTTGATGAACATAGATGCTCCATTTTGGGGGTGCATATATATTTATATTGTTAAGTCTTGGTATATGGTTCCCTTGAGCAGGATGTAGTGTACTTCTTTATCCTTTTTGATTGACTTTAGTTTGAAGTCTACTTTATTTGATATGAGGATGGAAACCCCTGCTTGCTTCTGCAGTTCATGTGAGTGGTATGATTTTTCCCAACCCTTCACCTTCAGTCTGTGAATGTCTTTTTCTGTGGGATGTGTCTCTTTGAGACAGCAAATTGTTGGGTATTTTTTTTTCTGGATTCAATCTTCTAATCTATGTCTTTTGATTGGTGAGTTTAAGCCATTAACATTCAGGGTTATTTTATTGAGACATGATTTGTATTCCCAGCCATTTTTGTTTATTTTTGGTATTTAATGTTACTTCGTTTCTCCTCTGATTAGATTTTCCTTTAGTGTAATCTCTCTTTCTGCTGATTTTCATCATTGTTTTTAATTTCCTCTTCTTGGAATATTTTCCTGAGGATGTTCTGTAGTGCAGGCTTTTTAGTTGTAAATTCTTTTAACTTTTGTTTATCATGGAAGGTTTTTATTTCATCATCAAATCTAAAGCTTAGTTTTGCTGGATATAAGATTCTTGGTTGGCATCCATTTTCTTTCAGAGCTTGGTATATGTTGTTCTAGGATCTCCTGGCTTTGAGGGTCTAGGTTGAAAAATCTGCTGAGGTACAAATTGGCCTCCCCCTATATGTGATCTGATTCCTCTCTCTTGTGGCTTTTAAGATTAAATCCTTATTCTGTATGCTAGGCATTTTCATTATAGTGTGCCTTGGTGTGGATCTGTTGTAATTTTGTACATTTGGTGTCCTGTAAGCCTCTTATATTTGGTTTTCCAACTCATTCTTCATGCTTGGGAAATTTTCTGATATTATCTCATTTAAGAGATTGTGCATTCCTTTGGTTTGAAACTCTGTGCCTTAGTGTCTGGGGCCTGTGTAAGTTGGAGTGGATGCATTTGGGCTACTAGGCTTGACCTCCCACAGTAGTCTGCTGGTAGGAAGGGGCGGACCAGGCCTAGTGAAATCCTGGATCCTGTTTTGAGCTGTCTGGGCTGAATCTTGTCTCTTGCAGTAGTGCCTATTCTGTGTCTTTTATTTTTCCAAATGAATTTCATGACTACTTTTTCTATTTCTATGAAGAATGTCCTTGGGGTTTTAATAGGTCTTGCATTAAGCATGTGTGTTGCTTTGGGAAGTGTGGCCATTTAGACAATGTTAAGTCTCCCTATCCAAGAGCACAGGGGATCGTTCCATCTTCTAAGGTCTTCATCAATTTCTTTCATTAGTGTTCTGTAGTTTTCATTGTAGAGGTCTTTCATCTCTTTTACTAGATTAATTCCCAATTATTTTATTTTTTGAGGCTTTTGTGAATGGGGTAGTTTTCTTAATTTCTCTTTCAATAGGTTCATCACTGATGTATAGGAATGCAGTTGATTTACGAGTGTTAATTTGATATCCTGCTACTTTGCTGAATTCATTTCTGAATTCTAGAAGTTTTCTGGTGTAGTTTTTTGGTCTTCTAAATAAAGAATTATGTCATTGTTTCCCTTTAATTTTTTTTTCTAGTTGCTCTGGCTAGTGTTTCAAGGACTATGTTAAATAGAAATAGTAAAAGAGGGGATCCTTGTTCCAGTTTTTAGGGGGAATGCTTTCAATTTTCTCCATTTAAAATGATGTTGTCCTTGGGTTTTGCATGTATAGTTTTACAATGTTGAGTTATTTTCCTACTATCCCTAGTTTTTCTAGTGTTTTGAACATAGTTACTATATTTTGTCAAATGCTTTTCTACATCTATTAAGATAATCATATGATTCTTGTCTTTAAGTCTATTGATTTGATGAATTATGTTTATGAATTTCCATATGTTGAACCAATCTAGCTTTCCTAGATGACACTCACTTCATTATGATGTACTAACTTTTAAATATGCTTTTGAATGTGGATATTCCTTGCATTCTGTCAGATCATAATGGAATGAATTTAGGAGTCAATGATAAAATAAAAAATAGAAGCTACACTAACACTTGGAGACTAAATAATATACTATCGAATGACCAGTGGATAACAGAAGAAATCAGGGATGAGATTAAAAAAATACTTAGAAGTAAATGAGAATAGTGATACAACATATCAAAATCTCTGGGACACTATGAAAGCAGTTCTAAGTGGAAAGTTCATTGCATTGAGCTCATTCATTTTACTGGGGTTGTGGCTCAGTGGTAGGGCACTTGCTTAGCATGTGTACCTCACTGGGTCAGATTCTCATCACCACATATATATATATAAATGAATAAAATAAAGATCCATCAACTACTAAAGACATATTTTAAAAAAAAAGAATAGAAAATTGCCAAATAAACATTACTTTTCAAAGCCCTAGAAAAAGAAGAACAAATCAACATGAAAAGCAGTAGAAGACTGAGAATAATTAAGATCAGAGCTGAAATCAATGCAATTAAAACAAAAGAATTTTAAAAATCAACAAAAGTTGGTTGTTTGAAAAGTAAATAAAATTGATAAACATTTATCCATGCTAATGAATAGAAAAAGAGAGAACTCAAATTACTAAAATTCATGTTAAGGAAATATCACATTGGACACTACTGAAATACAGAAAATATTCAGAATATATTTTGAAAATTTATACTCCAATAAAATAGAAAGTCTTGAAGACATTTCTAGAGAAATTACCTACCAAAACTGAATCAGGAGGACATATGCAATTTAAACAGATCTATTTCAAGCAATGAAATAGAAGACACCATCAAAAGCCTACCAAATAAGAAAAGCCCAGCACCTGATGGATTCATGGCCAGGTTCTACCAGACCTTCAAAATGAATTAACAACAATACTCCTCAAATTATTCCATGAAATAGAAAGGGAGGGAACACTTCCAAACTCATGCTATGAAGCTAGTATCAGCCTGCTACCAAAATCAAAGACACATCAAGGAAAGAAAACTTCAGACCAATATCTTTGTCTCTACCTCTTAAAGATGGGCATTATTATCTTCATTTTTTCATATATTTTCTTTTGACATGTTTTTCCTAGATGATTTCAACAGTCCCCATGGATTAATTTATCACTTCAAAACAAAAGCATGAAGGTTTCTTGAGTGCTGATATCCTCATTTTGTATAGCCTATGTACATTTTTATCTGGATGTGTGACCTTAGCTTTAAATATAGTGTCTAAAATGATACTAGTTATTCCTTCTAAGTCATACCAAACTTCAAAATTTATGTTTATTTTTAAATTAATGCTACATTTTCAATCCCAGAAAAAGCAAAAAAAAGTCTTTTTCAGTATTCCTCTCAAATCCAGACAAATTACATAATCTATTTTTCCTGTGTAATTTCTGACAAATGTAGTTTATCCCCTTTCTCATTGTCACAGACTTTTGCTTTGCATCAAGATTTCTGCATTAGACTTCAAATTAGCTTCCTTATTTCCACAGTCTGCATGCAGCTACATTTGTCTCTTTGGAGTTGTTATTCAAGATATAGCTTGGGAATTGGCAGTATTGGCATCATCAGTAGACTCATTAGAAAGTGAACTCTTGGGCTTCAACTGAGAATCTCTGAATCAGACTGAATTTTAGCAGGATCTCTAAGGGACTGGTGAGCACATTAAAGTTTAAGTTCTGTGGGGCATGAGCATGTTACTTCTCTCTTCATTAAGGGGAAAAAAAACAAGCATTCAATATCATTGAATGATAGCACTGGTGAAATTTAAAAGTGTTACTCTCTCTCTCTCAAAATTTAGTTCCCACTGCTTACCTATATGAATCTTTTACTTTTTTTTTTTATATCCCTTGAATCATTGTTTACATTCCAGTCACTATATTTAGCCAATGTGGTTTACTTGCTGGAAATGTCTGCTACTTATATATTTGTGTACAAAAATCAGATCCATTCTGAAAGATGAATTCAAGATTCAAATTTTAAAATGTCTTTTATGGTACTTATATAAATAACACGAAAATTACTTTTAATAATAGCATCTATAAATTTTTATCTTTGCTTTAATTAAACTTCTAGTCCATATTTCCAATTTGATATCAACATTTTATTAACTTGTATTCTGGCATGTATGTGAGATTTCTGCACACTATTGGGAGCAAGTGATTTCTAAAAATAAGTCTTTTACGTGTTCTTTAAAATAAATAGCACTTCGTGATAACTTTTTAGTATTTATTTGTATAATAAAATTGTACAAAATTCTATAAGATGATGGTTAAATACTTGTTTAACAAGAACTCCTTTAAAAAAATGTTTAACAGTATAAATGTCAAAACATTTAATTGGGCAGAACTCCCAATTATATAACTGTATATAGCATTAACTTCCACTAACTATAGTTTAAATAAAATAGGGTAATAATATCATTTTTTAATTTATTGCAACATTTAAAAGGAAATAATATCATTATTAAATCTATAAATAAATATATCTACATAAGAAGCTAAGATGTTCAGCAGAAATTAAGCTCTATAACTAATTCTCTATTGTTAATTAACATTAATTGTGATGATTTAATTATTTATAGTTCACCAGTAAATTATATAATTAGTATTTGAAACAAGAATCTCCTGTGAATAAAAACTAAAATTCACCTTCATTTTTTAACATCAAGATAAAAAAAGAAAAATTAATATACTCCTTTACCACAAAAAGATTCTTTATTGTAATACTTCTTTTTTGTTTCAAATAGTTATCTAATCAACTATTATAAAGTGGTCTGCAATTTTCTAATTATTTTCTAACTAATTATATATGCAAACTAGTATAATGCCAAGTTTTTAAGGATAACATTGAGAACAGTTATACAAAATAATTAATAATCTATATCTTACATGGTTTTAAAAGCCCTTATCTTGGAGTGCTCAAATCCTTGAGATACTTTTGTGTTTAATAAAGCCAGAATTTCCTTTACAATGAATTCTATTTTAACCATACTATTGTTCTTCTTTTCATGCTATTTTAAGTAGGTTAATTACACATTGCACTAATTTACTAGAAGGTGTGACTTTGTCAAGGTGCCCAGAAGAGTATGGACATAGTTCTGAACTGGAAATAAGGCCAGCAATGAGCCTTCTGATGATGCAGTATGTAGAAGTAGTTGAGGAGTTGATCACATGATCCTAGAAGAGAATGACTTAGATCTATCATTCTCTAGCTCAACCTGGAGTTAGGTCATGCATTAAACAAGACTATATCAGCCTTCCTGAACTCTCTTTTCTCCCTGATGATCACTACCAATCAGAATATGATTGTGTGCCCTTTAGCTCCTAGGTGTTGGCGGGGGGTAGATGCAAATGACATCAAGATGTATGTCACATGTCCCAAGTTATGATATTGTCTCTACATAAACTTTATTCTTACTTGAGAAGGCAAGGTGTAGACACTGCAGAATAATGGGACAGGATGGTCTTATTTTAAATTATGATTAGTACGGGTTACTAAGCACTGAGTAAAGAAACGTTTCTACCTGGGTCACTAGAAAAGATTTCATGAAGAAGTTGCTATTTGACCTAAACTTAATATAGAAGCAATTTCCAGACTTTAGATTAATATTAAATGAAAGCCATTCTAAAAAAGGAAAAAAAATAAAATAGAGAAAAGTTAAAGGAGAATAACAGTATAGAATGACCAGTGACTAATATAGACCATCTGGAGCTTGATGAGGCAATAATGGGTTGGAATTATAACGTGTTTAGATTTCAAGTGAATTTGAACCTTGTGGTGTATAACATGAAAAGCCTAAAATTGGTTTCTAAATATATTTTAACTATGATGTTGTGGTTTGCTCTTTCTTTCTGAATTTAAGAATAAAATACATTGTAAATCATAGTATCAAAAAACACAAAATAATATAGCTTGAAATAATTTTTAAAATAATTTTTATGCAATTTTTTTTTATATTAAGAGAGCTGGAATCCAAAGACCTTGAATGACTTCTTCAAGGTCAAAGAGCTGTTTCTATTTGATGTAACTAGAAATCACACAGTTATTCTGGTCATGTCATTAATTCCAACACCAGAATGTAATCAACCTCTATTGAGAAGAGAGTAGAGTCTTTGATTTGGATGAACAGTTTGTTTCAAAAGATTGATTTGAACTATTATAACTTTTCTCCTATATATAATTATATTTTGTTTAAAGTTAGTTTCAGACAAAATTGCCATGAATTTGAAAAATATAAACATCATCATCTCCTTTCTTTGGTCTTTCTTTCATACAGTATTATTGTGCAGTATAGCATAGCCTTTCTACCCTTTTTGTACAGTGAAAACAAAACAAAATAAAAATATGAACTCCTTGGTCTTTCCTGGACTTGAGTACACATAGATTTAAAGAGACAGAGAGGCCTCCAAACTGTCAGCTTCACCAGTGAGATAAACTGCAGAGAAGCTGACTGGCTCCCTAGGATGTCAACCCTTTCCCTCCCACTTTTGTGGAGATACAAAGATGGAGGAGGCATAAAACAAAGAAGGGGAGAGGGAGAGCATCCCTTAGATTTCTGTCAACTCAGAGATACGCTGTCAAGCTCTCTGGCTCTCGTGACATGGACCTCTCCAAGATTTCTGGGACACTGGCTATGATGTTACAACCTTTATTCCTCCTGCCAAAGTATATGATAACTCCTTTAATGTCGACCATATTTAATATTTATTTATCCTGTATGTTCCTCAGCAACATTAAGCAAAGGGACTACCTGCATCTATCAGGAAGCAAACTGCTTCATCTGGCACGAAGTGTAAGGGAAGTATGGGGTTTCAAGTTCCCCAGGCATAGACACTCAGGTATCCTACCTCTGATGATTAGGGTCCCATTCCTTCCCTACACATAGACCATACTCTAACATAGGAGGAGCCACAGCTGAGAACCCAGTCTCCACTAAAGTTCTACCAGATCTTCAGCTCAGTCCGCCGTCCAGCTGCTAGTGATGGAGGCCTTTTGATTTTCACAACATGTCATGAGGTTTTCTTTCTTGATCCTGCCATTCTTTTTACTTAAGCTAGCTAGAACAACTTTCAACAGTAGCCAGTTATCTCCTGGTTGACATTTCCCTTTGCCTGTATGCTGTTCTAGTGCTTGAAATGCTGAATACATCAGTGTTTCCTTTCTCTCTGTACCACATCCCAGTTCACCAAATTCCAAAACATCCTCAGTCCTTATCTCCTCTTATATTGCTTCTTCTCCATGTTTTCTTTATGCTCCTTCTAGTCCCACCACAGGAACTCTCATTAGAACTTCTTACTGTGTCCTCTATGTCCTTTTACCTTTGTCATTTTTTTCTTTCCCTATATCATATTTCAAGTAATTTATGTTACTCTGCCTTCTAGTTTGATGATCCTTTTTTATTCATATTCAGACACTGTAAGTTCATTACTCAACATTTTAATTTGTTTTGTACTTTTATTTATAGAAGTTGTGTGTTTTTTTTATCATTATTTTATAACTTCTGGGTTAGGTCCCAAATGGCTACAGTTATTTTCCCTCACTGGGGATTCCAACGGGCTATGTTATGTTTTATATTATGTTTTTAGGATGTAGCCAAGGCCATAAATTGGCTATGTTGTGGTTAGTGTGTAGTCAAGGTCAGAACACTCTGATTCAGTGAACGTATTTGAGGTCACAAAAATTTTGGTTCTGAGCACACACCCACTGAGGTAACCTGTTGGCAATGCACCTTCTTTGTCCAAACTGTATTAAAAAAGGAGCTAAATAAAATTGACTAGGGCAAAATAGAACTGGCTGGGGCTAAAACTGAAGATGGAGGCTGGAGGCTGTTGCCACCTCTGAATAAAGCATGTCCACTGTCCTAACTGAGTTTTGCATCTTGTTCCACCTGCAGGGACCCCAAATCTATTTCATGGGTCTGAGCCCCCTGCATAACCATAACTTAACTGTTTCATGCAAAACTCAAATTTTTCTATTTTTTCTTTATATGGTTCTCTTTAGATCTGTATAAGGAAATTACATTGCCTGATGTCTGTGTGAGTCTAATGTAATCTCTTGAGTCTTCTTGTTTTTTCTTTGCTGCCTGGCATGTTTGATTGACTGTGGCTGATGCTCTAGAAAATTCATACCTCAATATCTGGACTAAACATGCATTTTTTCAAAAGGAAATAGCGTTTTCTTCTGTTAGGTACCTTAAAATAACAGGTGTTAGGTATAATAAAAAGAAGAAAACACTAAGAGGATTAGGAGCAAGGAATGATTTAGAGGAAACGTTGATGGTGATAATAATTCATAAAATAATAAAAATAAAAGTATATAATACAAAACCACACAGCTAAGCAATATTGTAAGTAATTATCAAATAGTGGGAGAAGAAAAGAAAAGAGAGGTTTAAATAAGTGACCAAAACTTTCCATGTCCACAGTGGAGAGGTAATGGGTAACATTAAAATTCCATGAAGCAAGACTGGAGAATAAATATGAAGATAATATTTAAACTACTAATGATTAAAGGCTATGTGTCTTTATACTGGACTTGGGGTGAAGGAATGCCATTTTTGTTTATGTTCTCCTGTGAATTATATGAATCTATAAGTTGTCATTAGTTTGATTAAAAAATTTCAAATTCATATGAAGAATCATACCACTCCAACTATTTTTAAAATACTGTTTCTGTCATGTAATATACTTAAAGATTCAAAGACATCTGTAGCTGAGGAGAGTGAAGCAACTTTTAATAAGTTTATAGTATTCATCAAAAGAAATGCTACCCAATCAATACAGCTAATCAATGCACAGTACAAACTTTCCAGGTGTATTTCAATATATATTATCATATATTGGTTTTCAATATATTTATATTTCAGTATATTTATCACTTAAATCCTTTTTTAAGAACAAGTATAAGGGAATCACTGACAATGTCATCTCTGGGATATTATGGTCTTTTCTGTGGAAATGAAAAAATTGCATTTGTTCTTTTTTACCATTTCTTCTTTCTCACCAGTTGGTAATAGTCAGATTTTTAATATTATTAAATTCTTCATTATTTCTAATATAGACTATGGTCATCATTAAATCAATGGGAATCCAAAACAGAATATATCAAGAAAACTAAATTAGTTTGCTCAATATTAATGAGCCTCCAAATATTTGCTTGTTATAGCACAGTAGGCTTTTGGGAACAAGTGTTCCAACTGATAGTCTATTATTCAGAAGGATGTGAGGGAAAATATGTTTTTATTAATACCTTTTCACAAACACCAGCTTCAAGATATTAGAATAAAATATCAATGGGTGAGTTTAAATGTTGAAAAAATATGCTGGGTTGCTGGTAAAGGAATATATTTAACCAAATATTTCTCCTTTGAAATGTTGTCATTTTCCCCTTAGGATACAAACCTAAGAGTAAAGAAAAACTCTTCTACTTTGTTACTAAATTAAAGAATTCATATGTGTCCTGTGGACAAAGGTAAACACAGGAATCCCAGCTCAAAATTGTTCAAGAAATGCCCACCAAGCACCCTCATAATATCTTATTTATTTTGATTATTTATTGTTTTCTTCCAATGCATCTGAAACATTTTACAATTCTGTTTATTCTGGCAGTTTCAAGCACATCTCCCATGTTGGAAAAGCATACTTGCCTTGCCTTATGCAGAGCTGTTTGCCAAAGGTGGAATCCTGGCCTCTGGCCTGATACTTCTCTCTAGTGTGATCCCCACACTTCTGATTTGCCTCATGAGCACTGAGCACTGCAAATTCAAATGCACATTAGACTGCATATATATCAGCTAGTTGAATGTCATTTAAATATTTAAGAAATATACACCTTTTCCACTTTATTTAAACTGGGCATTTGAAGAAAAATTTAAGATATGTCCATCAATTACACATAGCATATGCTGTGGTGCAAAGGAAACATGAAGTATATTTTCAAACTGATGTTTTATAAAGAAAAGTAATTAAAAAGTTATAAGAACCTCAATTTGATTAATACAAAGATTAATCTATTTGTGGAAGCATGGCCTGCAATTTTTGAACTTAGTAATTTTGAAACTTTAGGTATTTAATTAAAATAAATGCTTCATTTAACTTACAATTCATAAACCCCTTCTTTTTTTTCTGTTTTTTTGCTGTTCTGATGAGATTGATAAAAGTGAAAATCTTTTATAGACATAAAAACAATTTCTAGGCATTAGAGATATTTTAAAAATTATTCTGGATATAATGTCAGGAAAATAATTTTAGGAATTATTTTTAGATATCTTCTTCTAAAGTATTAAATTTTATTTAGAAACTTAACACAAAGGGATGAAATAGAATAATAATTATTGTTGTTTGAAGCAATAATTAGTTTAAAGGATTGTAATACATAAATCTTTGTTATAATGTTTCATAAAACACCCTTTCAATTTACTGTCAGAAATGAAATAAATCATGAGCTAGGTGTACAACATTTCTTCCATTATTGTATAATGTCAATGTGAATTATAAAATATAACTTATGTCTTGAAATATTATATTCATGATGCTCATGTTTCATCAACAGAGATTAAGCAGTCAATGTAATGGTTTGTATATTTCCTATATATAAAAATATTCCATACTACTTAATTTTTCTAATAATGGGTAAAATATTACAGATAACTTCTGTAATTTTAAAAAATAATCTTTGAGGTATATTTTATTACCAGAAAGGTTTAAATGCTTTTCTCCCATTAAACATCATTGACTAGAAATTTGGATATTTTTTCTAAAGAACTTACTATTATATGATGCTTTATAATCTCTGAATCTCAAAAAAAGTGCTAACAGAGATTAATTAATATGCATACACATTTTAAAAATAAAGGATAGAAAGGTAATTTTCAAAGTTGTAGTATTTCAAACAAAAACCAGATTTCTAGTATTACAAGGTGATGAACTATGGGATTCTTGTTTAGTTATTTTACATGATTTCAAACAACATTTTGGCATTTTCACAAATCCTAATTCAAAATAAATCACCAGCAATACTTAACTAAAACCATATTATCTAACAAGTAGACCTTCAATGTTACAAATAATTTAAAGCCATTGATTTCCCCCTTTATTCTAAAAGTGGTAAGATAAAAAAATAAATTGGTCAATAGAAAGCATTAAGGAATTTAATCTGTAACTTTCCCATATCAGATCATCAAAATTTTAATTTCAGCTTCTGGATCCACATTCTGAATATATCCTGAATATTTTTCTTTCCAAAGAAATTTAGTCATAACCAAGAACATAATCTGTAACATAAACAAACATGTCTTATTGATTGGTTCTTAATTTTTAGGAGTAGATGTGCATGTGATGTTAAAAATATATCATTTAAAATTAATTAATGAGGAGCTGGGGTTGTGTCTCAGTGATAGAGTGCTTGCCTAGCATGTGTGAAGCACTAGGTTCAATTCTCAGCACCACATAAAAATAAAATAAAGATAAAACTAATTAATAGGCAGCAACTTTGATAAAGACATTCTTTTTGCATCTTCTTAAGAGCTTTGTCTTCTGCCTTTCTTTCTCTTTGCTTGTGTCTAAGATAAAGTATAGTGTGCCATCTGGAGGGAAGGGGACAGGCAACAACCCAAACAAAATTTATTTCAAAATACAACAGCTACATATCCAGTGAAAGAAAGAAAGAAAGAGAGAGAGAGAGAGAGAGAGAGAGAGAGAGAGAAAGAAAGAAAGAAAGAAAGAAAGAAAGAAAGAAAGAAAGAAAGAAAGAAAGAAAGAAAGAAATGCCTGAGTCCTTTTAAAGTTTTTTACAGGCTGCCAGGTGTGGTGTTGCATGGCTGTAATCCCAGCAGTTCAAGAGGCTGAGGCAGATGGATTGCAAATTCAGCATTGGTTCAGCAATTTAGCAAGGCCTTAAGCAACTGACAGAGACCCTGTCTCAAAATAAATATTAAAAGGGCTGGGGATGTGGCTCGTCAGTTGAGTACCCTTGGGTTTAAATCCCAGTACCAAAAAAAAAAAAAAAAAAGATTTTACCAACTACTTCTTTTTCATTCAATGATATAATTTCTCATATTTATGGATATATATATATATATATATATATATATATATATATATATATACACATTTGAAACTTTGTTTTTGATAAGTGAACTTTTTACACAGTAACATATATTTTGTATATTTTGGAATCTATTCAAAAGAAATGTTATTGCCTTCTGAAGAAAGGATTAAATTTTCTACCCCAATGAGGTCTTTAAGATAGGCTAAATAATATAACAAATTAATCATCTCAAAAATAACCCTCAAGTCAGGATAAAATTTTTAGAACTGAAAGTAAAAGAATAAGTGTGTGTATGTGTGTGTGTGTGTGTGTGTGTGTGTGTGAGAGAGAGAGAGAGAGAGAGAGAGAGAGAGATTGTATGAAGGGTAAGATTTTTTTCCATAATTATTATTAGTGCATTATAGTAGTTGTGTGTACATGGTGGTGGAATTTGCTGCTACATATCTGTACAAAAGCACAATACAATTTGGCCAATATTATTGCCAAGTATTTCCCCTTTCCCTGGAGGTGAGATGATTTGATTTGGATAAAATTATTTTTGTTTTCATTCATTCATATTCATATTCTCTCTCTCTCTCTCTCTCTCTCTCTCTCTCTCTCTCTCTCTCTCCCCTATTGACTTTTAGTTCTTTGTGTATTTTGGGTACTAATTCCTTATCAAATATACAGTTTATAATTTTTTCTCCCATTCCGCAGGTTAGCTTTTCATTTTGTTGGTTGTTTGTTGTACAGAAACATTAGAGTTTGATATAATCTTACTACATTATCCCTTTAGTTATAGGACAGAGCTATTAATGTTCTCATTCACATAAGTAAAGACAGAGATGGAAATATGGCTCATAAATGCTGTATTCTTTTAAAAGAAATAATTTCTTAGACTGTACCTTAAAAATCAAAAACATTTTAGTGCCTGTTAGAGCCCTCTCCCTGATTCAAACCATGAGTTCTCATTTTCCATTAAAAGTCAGCAGAATCTTTCTCACAGTTCAATACAGTACATCTTCGAACTTCCTAGGAGAAAGGGGTTTTATGCAGATGAACTTAAAAGAAAAATATAGATAGATACATATATATTAAAAGAGGGAGGCAACAGTTTTCTGATATGAATTCCTACTTCAGTTCTCAGTAATTGCATCTCTGTGAAATAAAATAAATAAACAAAGAAACTATCTCCCAGAGTTGTTCTCATGAACACAGAACCTAAAATAAATGATGAGACACATAATGAAATTCAAACAATTTCATTTTTGAGCAAAACGTTCCTAGGGCTAAAATATGTTTTCCAAAATTATGTATGTCTGAAGTGACTGACATGCCAATTACCCTGACTAATCAAAAACCTGTATACTTGTGTTGGAATGGCACAGTCTACCTCATATATAGACATAATTGCTGTTTCAGTTTAAATATATATTCATAAATAAAAATAACAAAAATAAAATTATTTTCTCAACTTAGTATTGGTATAAACTAGTACAAGATACCTAGTGTTCCTGTTGTTTTTACTCATTAATAAGATAAGGCTGCTAATAGATGATTCACAGAACTAGGGATAAAGTAGTTTGAAACTAAAGCACAGAAATGGAAAAGGAATAGCCAACAAGTATGTCCCAGCTATTATAAATTGTGACTGAAGATAGTAGCAATTGGCAGTAACCTCATTAGATTTTCCCAAAATCTAAATACCTGGGCAAACGGGAAAAGATTATTACAAGGAACACAAGAAACTAAATGATGCAGATTATTTTCCAAACAGAACATTTTCTCCCTGCCACTTCCACCATTGTCTATGAATACCATCAATAACTTCCTTTATAATTCCTCTCTCATTCGTAAATCACTGCTTTCATAGACAAATCTATTTGTATTTTTCATTATCTCTCACCACCAATATGCAGAAAATCAGGGACAGAAGGAGACAGTCAGTGCATAGGATATTTTATGACATGCAAGTTGGAAGGATATTCTTAAATTATTCATTCTATGTTTTCGCTAATCAATTTCGTAGTTTTAAGGCTGTGAGGTGAGGGATACATCTGCAGTGCGGCTTTCACTGAAGTTTTTGAACACAACTCCAGTTATTCCAATTTCTGCTACCTAGAGTCAGCTGATCTAGAGCAGCAAGCTGTATTTCTATAGAATTTTCTGACCAGATGGTGTTTAAAAAAAAAATGAAGTGGTCCTGGAATTTATGAAGAATTTTGTTTTTCTCTTTACTTTGCCATGCAGATATAATATTCTCTTTTCTTGAGCTAGATGCTGCTTACACAGGCACATTCAGTTAAAATTCATTGAGCTTTACATTTATGACATATGCAGGATTAAATATAGTATGCATTATTTTAAATGAGGTATATATTTTGTCCTGGTGAGGAGTGCTCTTTCCCTTTTCTGTTCATGTTCTGAGCCACCTTGCTCTGCCACACTCTTCTGCCATAATGTTCTGGCTCATCTCAGGCCCCCAGGAATGGAGCCACTTATCTATAGGCTGAGACCTCTGAAACTGTGAGCCCCAAAATAATCTTTTCCTCCTCTAATTGCTCTTGCTTGGTCTTTCGGGAATAGTAGAGAAAAAGCTGACTAAAGCAGAAATATTAATTGTAATTAGAGTAGTAATAAAATATGTCTACACATATTGTGATATAAAGATATTATGACCTTCACTGGGCAAGAAAGAGGGAGATGTGAAATTGTTTACCCTTCTCAAAAAGTATTTCATAGCTTGTGTCATATAATAAAATAAATAAGGGAAATGTTCCATGCACTGTTCTGCAACTTGAGGATTCTTCATTTACAGTAGCAAATGAAGAACTCTGAAAAATTTTATGGTAAATTCACCTATTTTGATTTAACACAATCTTAACAAAACTCAGGTATGTTTTATGGAACAATAATTCTTCTGCATGTTAAATAATGTAGGAAAGCAAAAAATTCTATGGTTAAATAAGTATGAGTATTAATGGGTTAAATAAAATTTAACAGTTTTCTTTGCTACAAAAATTCTGAAACTGAAATTTCCTATCTTTCCCAGGGTATTATGTTTCTGTAGATGAATTAACACTATATTAACTATTTCAGACTATATATTTCAAACTATTATTTTCTCCACTACCATCTAAAATCATCCAGAAAAACTGTATTACAAAATGTTGTATGACTCTTCCCATGAAGCAGTTCGAAAAATGGTATTTCTACCATCACTAGCATTCACCCTGTATCACAGGAGAGTCAGCCACCTAGTACTTTTTGCATTCTATAAATTTGCATTACAACAATTGGGTAAGAATAGGATCTAACTGAAAGAAAGAAAAATACATTTGATGACCTCAGACACTGAAACAAGAAATTGGATGAAACAATTTACATCTAAGAATGATCTTTGAAAAACTGCACAAATTTCTTTGCACTTACCCTAGTAAAATAGACACCTGAAATTGATTGGTATATGTGAACTCCAAAGAATACATAAATGTATGAAAGAGAGATGAAAATAATTGTTTTTGATTTGGTTAATATCAGAAGCTACACTCCCCATTACATATAGATGTTTTTTCAGCTTTACCTTTATGCATTGAGACAGCAGTAAATACAGTCAAACTAATTTTAATACAGCAACATTCATTTGGTTTTATTGATGTTATTTTTTGGGAAAGTGGTGAAAATAGAATAATTAAGTGATAAAGAAGGAGCTGTATCTCTTAGAAAGTATTTTGTTATATGATTCAGATTTGAAATCTTTTAAATGTTTTACATAAATAATAAAAACAAATTTAAAAAGCAAAATTAAATGGCCAAAATCACACAGCAATTTGGGGGTATAACCACTCAAAAATTTAGTTAGCATGATCTTAGAGCACAGTGTCTTAACTGGCATTGTTACTGGGATATGCTGAAACATCTGAAACATCAAAGAAAATTAAAACTGAATCAAATAATCTTACTGTTAGTAAAGCTATTGGTATGATGATTAGCACACTAAAGAACTAACTAAAAAGTTTAACACTATGCGAATCACATAATTATTTCCGGGAAGAGTTCAAAACTATAGGAAAAAAAAAGTCAAATGGAATTTCTAGAACTGGACAAGATCTTAGACAGAAGAATATGTTGAAAATGAGATGAGGGAAAGACTCAGCAAATCCAAGTGAGCAATCAGTAACCTTGAAAAAGGTCAAAAGAAGTCACCCAATTTAAGTACAGTTAGGAAAAAGGTGTGTGTGGGGGGAGGGTATTTGAGCAGAACAGAACATCCAAGACCTATGGAATAATATAAAGTAGGATGATGTATGTATAATTAGTATCTCGAAAGGGCAAAGTGATTGCAATGAAAAATAAATATTTGAAGAAATTATGCCTAAGAGTTTTCCAAATGTAGTGACAAAGGAGAAATCTCAGACTCAAGAATTCAGAGAAAACCAAGTACAGAAGAAGATAGAGAGGGGGGAAAATACCCTTAACCCATAGGCATCAAGTGCTAAAAGAATAACATCTCAAACTATCCGAGTATGCCCAGGAAATATATTTCAAAATAATGATGTATAAAGACAATATTAGATTAATAAAAACTGATGACATTAATTAACCGCAGAAATATTCTATAAGTAATGTTAAAGTCTTCAGGCAAAAGAATTTATACCAGACAATAACATCAAACTACATAAAGAAGTGCAAAGTGCTAGAAATAGAAACAAATCAAGGTATACTGATATTGGTGTCTTTGTATCTTCATTACTATATATGATAACTGTCTAAACAAAATGTTGTCAAAGCATGGTGCATATGTGAAATAAATGTGTAGAACATGAACACAAAGAAGGGGGATGAGAAATTATAATATATGTAAAATGTTAAGATAAATGTTTAATACAAATTTTGGTTAAACAAAAAATGATATTGTAAGTCCTATAAAACCATTAAAATTTTTTAAAAAGCTAGAAATAATACATCAATAGTAATTGAGTCATAAGAGAAGACAGAAAATGGGAGGGATATAAAACCATAGATGAAATAAATAAGAAACAATGAGATTTTAATTCAATCTTATTAATTAATAATTTTAATAAATGTGAAGAATCTAAGCCTACCACTTAAAAAGCAGAGATTATAGTATTTCTTAAAATAGGGGGCCTGCAAGAAGTCTACTTTAAACATAAGGACCCAAGTTAAGAATAAAAGGACCCAAAATACATACCATGCAAAATGGTATACAATGCAAACACTAAACAAAATATTTTTATTAGACAAAATATGCCTAAACCAAAGACTAATATAATGGGTAAAGTGGTACATAATTTAAAGGTAAGCTTCTCAATTTTCTAAGACATAACAATTTTACACGTGTATCCATCTAACAATAGTGCTTCAATGTTCATGCAAGAAAAACTCTTAGAAATAGTCAAATCCAAAAATGTATTTGGAAATGTCACACTTCTCTCTTAATAACTGATATAAAAATAGGTAGAAAGTCAGAGAGAATACCCTCTACCTAAAAACATATCAACTAACTTTACCTGATTGACATTTTTATAACACCCTAACTACAACAGAATCTACATTCTTACAAAATGTATAAACCATTTGCCATGAGACTCTGTATTCTGAATCATAATAATACAACTTAACAAAAAAAGAAAGCATGCAATATATTTTTAATTCATTTCTATTTTATAAAAGTGTTGAAATAGAAATGGTAATAAAAAGATATTATCTGGAATATCCTCCCAATTATTTGAAAAGTCAACAAACTTTAAACAACTCCTTGGTCAAACAAGATGCCTCAAGGAAATTACATATTTTAACCAAATGAAAATAAATATCATATGCATATACTAACCAAAGTGGGATATAGCTGTAGTTACATTTAAAGAAAAATTAACATTAAATCTTTATAGTAGTAAAGAAGAAAGTTATTAAATTAGTTAATTTAGTTGCTACTTGTTATGTTTTAGCCAAAACCTAACCTGTGAGACAATGCAAGAAAGTTCAGAGGTGTTATCATTGGGTTGTGAGAGCCTTAACCCAGTCAGTGCTTTAATCCACTTATATGGATTAACTGGTTGGTAATTGTAGGCAGGAAAGGTGTGACTGGAGGAAACAGGTCAGTAGGGGTGACTTTGATGTATTTATTTTGTCCCTGATGAGTAGAACACTCGCTACTTTCCTGATTTCTGTATTCTGAGATGATTTCCTCCTCCGTACACTTTTGTCATGATGCTCCGCCTCACCTCATGCCCAGAATCAAAGGAGACAACTGTCTATGTACTGAGACCACTGAAACTGTAGGCCACAAAATAAACTTATATTCCTCTAAAATTGGTCATGTCAGTTCTTTTGGTCACAGCAGCAACAAAGCAGACTAAAACACTATTCTAAAAAAAAGCAGCAAAATAAGAACTTACTCTAAACCAAAAGTAAGGAATTATAAAAACGAGAGTATACAATGTGATTTTTTTATATATTCTATTATTTTAATAATTCTTTTGTTTGCCTTAAATTTAATTCATGTTCTCTTGCTAGTCTTTTTAAGTAGCACCTTGTATTTCATAAGTTTAATATGAACATGCTTTGTCAAATATATGTAATATTTTGAAAATGTTAATATGTGAGGTCATGGATATTTTAATTAGCTTTATTATGGAAATAACTTCACAATGCATATGTATATCAACATATCCCGTTGTATACCTTAAATATGAAATGTATACATACAGGGATGATAAAAGAGAACAAAAAGAAAGAAAATTGAAAAACAGAAAACAATTGAGAATATCAATAAAACAAAAGTTTCTTCCTTAACAAAGTAATAAAGTTCATAGCACTTTAAGCATATTGACCTAGATTAAAAGAGAAAATACACAGGATACTAATATTAAGAATAAAACAAGAATATTCCTAAGGAACTCTTTTAGTTAGCTTTTCACAATATGACCAAAAGACCCAACCACTTTTAAGGAGAAAAACATTATTGGGGGGGGGGGGGGTCATGGTGTCAGAGGTTTCAGTCCATAAACAGCCAGCTCCATTTCTCAGGGCCTGAGATGAGACAGAAAACATCATGACAAAAAATTAGGAAAATAGCTCAAGACATCACACCATGAAACAGAGAGAACCCTGCTCAATAAGGTCAAAATATATACCCCAAAGGAATACCCCCAATGACCTGCCTCCTCCAGCCATACCCTACCTGCCTACAGTTACTACCCTGTTAATCCCTTTCAGGGATTAATGCACTGATTAGTTTAAGGCTTGCATAACCCAATTGTTTCACCTCTACATTTTCTTCCATTATTTCATACATGAGCTTTTGGGGGAGGAAATTGTAAATCTTAAAAGAACAATAAGGGAATGATATAATGAGTAAAAAAACATTTAAAAATGAGAACTATAGAAAATGGGAATTCTTAAGAATCTGGCCAGAAAGAACTTCTAGAAGGACCACATACAAAATAGCAGCAAAATGCAAGTATATTGAATTTACCAATATATAATGAGCTTATTCCAGAATGCAAGGTGGCTGATCATTTATAATAAATCAATGTAAATCATAATATTGTCAGATAAAGAATAAAAAGCACATAAACTCCTTAACAGATGTGAAGAAAGATTATTTGATAAATCAGCATTTATGATTTAAAGTAAATAAATTAATTAATTAATAATAGGAAAACACTCTCCCTGATCATAGAGAAAGGGGGCATCAAATATACAGGTAACATTATACTTAATGGTGAAATATTACATGCTATTTTACAATATTGGAATGAAAATAAAGCTTGGTCAGCATCTTACAACTCCAATGCAGCATCACGACAGAAGACCTACCCAGGTGCAATAGATAAAACCTAATAAAAAAGACATCCAGGGAGAGAGAAGATGGCGGAAGGGAGCTGGGCAGCAAGTTCCATCTCCTCACAACAGAGAAAGGAGGCAGCCAAGGAAAAGCAGAATTATGAGGTGGGTGACAAAATAAATGCTCTGAGACTAGCCATATACATAGCCTAAGATCTGGAGAGACTGGAAGATAGGTTACCAGAGTAGAAAAGGAACTCATAGTGCCCCGACCGGAACCTGTGGACGGGTAGGGGAGGGGCAATAGAAGGAAAAAGGCGGGAGCAGCTCACCCACTTAAGAACTGTTGGAAAGACAGAGGAAACTTACAACCAAATTATGGAAAGACACCTGAGGGAGGTTCTGCAGCCATCTTACGGATCTCTCAGCTGACCACTCACCCTCTTAAATCACCTTGGTGTCTCCCACACCCACACAGCTGCACATTAAACCAGAGGGAAGTCTGCTGCAGTGGGAATTCTTAATAATCTGGTCAGAAAGAACATAAAGAAGGACCACTACTAGCTACAAACTATTGAAACCCTTTCCCTCTACCTGTCACCATGAACAAAGGGAACAAATGGCAGCGGGCAGGGAAAAAATGGGTGGTAGGTGCCAGGGAAGTGTATCTAACCCTACTCAGCCTCTATGACACAGGCCAGGGTGAAAAGCTCTGGGCAGCCTCCACTTGTTCACTCAACTCACACAACAATGAAGCAGCTTTGGCCTCAAACAAGGAAAAGCAGATTCACCAGGCGACTGCCACTGACACTGGGGCCAGGCGCAGTAGTAAGCCTAGGGACAGTCTGCAGGATGGCATGGCAGTACCAGAGGGAAGCTGCCTGAATCCAATGAATAAAGGCTTAGTGGGAAATTGCCAGGGGCTATGCAGCAGAAACGGGCTGAGAAAGGCTTAACAGGTGCACAGCCTGAATAGTGATCACAACTGGCAAGTGACAGGGCATTGTTAGAATAGCTGTGGGGCCTTGCATCAGACTTAGTAAGCAGAGGGAATCATTGCCTGTCAGTCACAACCTGGGGCAGTAAAAACTAGAGTCCAGATGAACCATTTGAGACCCTTCACTACAGTAACTCAGAGAGTTGTGTCATCTGGAGGAATACTTCTGCATCACCAACCACCCATGACAAATCCACAACCACAGACAGCCACCAGGATCTTCACTGCAGCCAAGAGGATCAAGTAGAGGAAAGCAGATACATGGAGACCAGTAGCAAACACAGGGACACTTAAGAGCCTGCATCCTGAACACAATAGAATCAGCCAGCTGACAACACTGCACCCACCAAGCAGTCAGTTGCAGGCCCCTGAGCTGACATACCAGAAGCTGCTGGTAGGAGGTTCACAGCAACTAGGGAATTGGCTTCTGTACTCCTGCAGCTTGGGAGAGATTCATAGCCAAAGACTGATGGACATCTGCTAAGTGTCCAAACAATTGTAAAACCCAAACCAAGATTCAATAAGAATTTCCTTCACCTTGACATGTTATACTATAAAAAACTCCATTATCAACTTTGATCATATAAATAACTCTTTAACTTGAACAATAATTTTTTACCTAATTGCCAGTATCATACCTTTAACTCATTTGAATGTATTTAATCTAATAGTTTAAAGAATTGATTGGAATCAGTCTTCCTATCTTTGTTTTCCTATCTTTAGTTTAATACCTGCTTCTCTTACCCCCTATTCATCCTCTTGCACTGCCTACTACAACTTCAAATCACACCCAGTTCTGTATGTCTATGTATCTCTCCTTTCTATATTGGTGTAAACACCCTTTTTCAGTGTCTCTCCCTCTTTCTTTCTTTTTCTCTTCTTTGTCCAATGTTTCTTCCTTCGTCCTTTTAGCACTCAATTAATGTTGTAGTAAGTTTACTGAATTTAAGACCTAATATTGTGACCTTTTCAAGAACTGTATTGTAAGTTTATATCTGAATTTGAGGAACCACAGAAAACAATTGCAGCAACTTTTTATACTTATTAGGTTAAGCAGAACAAGGCTTGGCTCAGAAGTGGTTATAGCAAACAAGGTTCAGTAGCATCTCTAAAATTGGTGCTGATGTTGAGATCAACAGAGGTCACACATTGAATTAAAATATTATTATCTGGATATTCACCCAACTCAGGGTTCTTAAGAAAAAGAACCTCATGAAGTAGTCCTTTACTTAAAAGAACTCAGAACCATACCAACAGATGGGTAGACATAGGAACAGTATGGAAAATCCAGGGAATGAACCGTCCCAAACAACCCATAATACTTCAACTATTGTTACCATAGTGAACAAAATGATAGAGAATGAATTTAGAAAGTTCATATTAAACTGTTCTATGGGCTAAAAGACAACATAAGGAGTGAAATCAGCAAGAAAATAGAGGAACCAGAATATCAGTTCAATAAAGAGAAGGACATTTTGAAAAAGAACCAAACAGAAATTCTCAAAATGAAGGAATAAATAAACCAAATTGAAAATTCAATGGAAAGCATCACCAATAAGTCACACCACTTTAAAGAGAGATTTCCAAGCTTTGAACACAAAATGCATAATCTTGAAAATTAAGTCAACCATAGAGAAAAAATGTAAGAGATACCATAAACAGAATAATTGGGAAATCCAGAATACCATTAAAAGCCTAAATTTAATTTTCATTGGGATAGATGAAAGCTCTGAAATATACACTAAAGCACAGGGCTTGCCTAGCATGTGTGAAACACTGGGTTCAATTCTCAGCACCACATATAAAACAAACAAATAAATAAACGTCCATCAATAACTAATAAAAATATTTCTAAAAACACAAATCTTTTCAAAGATATAATATTAGAGAAATTTTCAAACCTTAAGAATGAAATGAAAATTCAAATATAGAATTCATATAGGATTCCAAATATTTTTAAAAAATCACTACAGATCCATTCCAAGACACGTTAGTATAATACGAAAATGCCTAACATACAGAATAAAAATAGAATTTTAAAAGCTGCAAGAGGAAAAACAACTGGTCACATTTAGAGAGAAAGCAATTCAGATATCAATTGGTTTTTCAATCCAGACTCTAAAAGCTAAGAGGTCATGGAATAAAGTAGCCATACTACCAAAAGCACTATACAGATCCAATGCAATTTCCATCAAATTTGCAATGACTTTCTTTACAGAGAGAAAAAGCAGTTGTGAAATTCATTCAGTAAAATAAGAGACCTACAATAGTTAAAGCAATCCATAGAAAGGTGAAGCAGGAGGCATCACAATACTGGGCCTCAAATTATACTATAGAGCTGTAGTAACAAAAACAGCCTAATACCCCCATCATCTCAGGCATGAAGACCAATGAAATAGAATAGAAGACAAAAGGAAAAACCCACATAAATACAGTTGTCTAATACTAGATAAAGGTTCCAAAATCATACATTGGAGAAAAGAGCCTTTTTTACAAATGGTGTTGGAAAATCTGGAAATTCACATGTACTGGAATAAAATTTAATCCCTATCACTTACCCTACACCAAACTCAACTTAAAGTGTGTCAAAGACGTAGGAATTAGATCAGAAAACCTGCACAACATGTTGGCCCAACTCTCCATCATGTTGGCTCAGGAATTTTCTTAACAGAACTTCTTCCTTAACAAAACTCTTCTTTAATAAGACTCCTAAAGCACAAGAAGTAAAATTTAAAAAGTCAATAAATGGGATGGCATCAAATTAAAAAGCTTCTTCACATCAAGGGAAACAATCATGAGCATAGAGGTAGCCTACAGAATACGAGAAATGCTACATGCTCCTCAGATAGAGCTTAGTATCCAGGATATACAAAGAACTCAAAAAAATTTTAAAACTAAAACAAATAACCCAATCAATAAATGGGCAAATAAACTAAACAGAAACTTCTCAAAAGAAAAAATAAGAATGGTTAACAAATAAATTAAAATATGTTCAATATCTCTAGAAATTAGGGAAATGCAAATCAAAACTACACTGAGATTTCATCTCACTCCAGTCAGAATGGCAATTATCAAGAATACACATAACAATAATTGCCTGCAAAGATGTGGGGGAAAAGGTACATTTAAACATTGTTGGTGGGACTGCAAATTGGTGCAATCATTGTGGAAAACAGTATGAAGATTTTCCAAAAAATTAGGAATGGAACCACCATATGACCCAGCTATCCCACTCATTGGTATATATCTAAAGAATTTAAAATCAGTATACTACAGTGACACAGACACTTTATTTTTATAGCAGCACAATTCTCAATTACTAAAAAATGTTTATAGCAGCACAATTCACAATCCTCAACAGGTGAATGGATAAAGAAAATTTGGTATATATACACAATGGAGTATTATTTAGCTATAAAGAAGTATGTGTACATAGACCACATTTTATTAATTCATTGGTTGATGAACATTAGTTTGATTCTATATGTTGGCTACTGTGAATCAAGCTGAAATAACGAGAATCCAACTACTCCTTAACATACTGATTTTATACCATTTGAATATATACCCAGTAGTGCAGTTATTGAATATGGTGGTTCCATTTAATTTTTTGAGAAAACATCATACTGTTTTCCAAAATGGCTAAACTACTGTATATTCCCACTAACTGTGCAAAGGTTTGCTTTTATCCACATCCTTGCCAATATTTCGCATCTTTTGTCCTTTTGATAATAGCTATTCTAACATCTGTAAATTGATATTTCATGTGGTTTTGACTCACATTTTTCATGGCAATGAAGAAACCAGTCATTATTTGGATCTATGTATGGGTCAATGACTACTATCTAATGAATTTAACTTCATAGATATTTGGTTAGCAAAATGAGAAGCTTCAAGGTAATACATTGAATGGTCAATTTTTTTTCATAACAACTGAAAACACTTGGTAGTTGGGCAGGGTGGTATGCCCCAGTAATCCTACAACTCGGAAACCTGAGTCAGGAGGATCACAAGTTCAAATCCAGCCTCAGCAACTTAGTGAGATGCTAAACAACTTAGTGAGACCCTGTCTCAAAATATAAACAGAGGTAGGGATGTGGCTCAGTGCTTAATCCCATCTGGGTTCAATTTCTGATACCATACAAAAAAAATAGAAGGAAAAAAAGTACTTGTTACTAGAAAGTTTTTACTATCTCATTCATTTTCAGAAGATTGCAAATATCTGATCAAATATTATTTAAATTTATTTAAAGATTATTTAAATTATTTAATATACTATATTTCTGAAATATTTAAATTAATTTTATTAGGTAACTTGAGCTATTTACTTATTTAAATTATGATAAAATTATTACTCATGTGAAATTGAATTTTAGTTTTATCTTTAGCTTAATTGTGCACAGCAATAGGCTTTCTAGTGCCTTGCAATTTTTATAGATAGTACATATAAGTGCTGACTAAATCAGTAGTCTTGAATAGGATCCCTAGCTCCATCAGTTGCTTGCAATATGACCAATTCTTGACTTTTAATCCTTTCTCAAATTCAATTTTATTATTTATATTGTATCTCAATTAGATCTCAAGTGAATTGACTGGATCATGTAACTTTCTGGATCCCAATTTCCTGTCTTGATAGTAATTTTCTTTTTTAGTTGTAGATGGACACAATACCTTTATTTTATTTGTTTTTATTTTTATGTAGTGCTGGAGATCCAGCCTAGTGTCTCATACATGCTAGGCAAGCACTCTACCACTGAGCCACAACCCTACCCCCTTGATAGTAATTCTGTCTACTTGGTGGTTAACTTCAATGTAGTAAAGTTTGTGTTTATATTTCTGGTTGTTATCTTAAGATGGAATTGGCAGCAATACATCAATAATATCAGATTATTAAAATCTTTCTTTATGTTGTCAACTTCCAACTAATGCCAATAATATCACAATTCAAGAACCAGAATAGACTGTAATATAGATTCATCAGATGAATGCAGTTATATTGTTTATTTATTGATAACTAAGAGAATCCTCAAAGGAAATACATAAGAAGATTGATTAAGTGAATTGTTAATATTGAAAAATTGGTCGTAAAAATTACATTTATACAAATATAAGAGATAATTACAAATTTTGTGCTATATGTGCATGTGCTTTACTATGACTTCCAGAAACAATGTAGAAATTCTTCAATGTATTTGTTTAACAACTCTGTAAGAGAATTACATGTACCTAATAAAATGTAAAAAGGAAAATCAGTAGATAAATGTGATTGACAAACCATGTACCTTAATAACACACACACACACACACAACGTGTATATTTGTATATACACATTATGGAAAATTTTGGTATTTATTTTCATTTTTAAACAATAGTTTGTAGACCATATCTTAAGTGACAGAAACTGATAAGCATGTTTTATATATTTTTTTTCCATTTAATCCTCATTAAAAAACTACCTCTTGGGTTGGTGTTTTTATTTTTATTATTGGTATTTTAAAATTAAATTTATGTATAAAGATTTAAGAAACATATACAAATCAAAGCAATAAGCATTAGAGGCAAAATTATTTTTATGAGATAAATTTAAGATATAAGATGGAGTCTTGAATATACTTCACTGAATTATGAATGATATTTGTACTAATTTTTTAATGATTTGAATTATATAGATGTCATATGTAAACATGTAGAGAATGATGTTAGTGACATTTTAGCTAATGAATCATTTTAGATTCATGGCCTAAAATCTTATGGAAGGGAATATCCACATTCCCCCTTCTACCCAATAAATATAGTATCAATTTGTAAGGTAAAAATTATAGAAAAGACAAAAGCATTTCACTAGTAAAGATAAATGAGAAAACAAGAACAACTTAAATGAAAGGATAAAGGGGCTTCTCATAATGGAAATTGAGAAGCTGTACAATAACTAACCACTTCTACCAAGACCTCTGCCGTTGTCTGAGACCAAGCTGGCCTTTTATTTAATTCTCTCCATAGCCAATTTTAAGAAAATTTTGTTTAGAAAAATCAACAAATGAGGCTTTTGAAGTGATATTTCCTCCAACTGTATCAGCGACAATGAATCTTCCTCTTCATTGATGGTGATTGGGTCCCTCATAATGGCCATTATAAAAGAAAATATCAAGACAGAAACACCTGCCATAGTTCTCCCCATTGATGCACCAGTCAACCTTCAGAGAGCTCCATCCATACCCCAAGTGTCATTTCAGAACAGTACAGGACAAGAGCAGTGCTCTTAACTGCTGTGGCTTACCTTGTCTTCAGATGTCAGAGACTATTACAAATGTAAAGAAACACATTGTTTTTCTCAAAGTAGAACTTAAAAATGATCCTCTGGGAAACTGCTTTTACATTTTCTCATAAATTACTTACATGTAAAAATGCCCTTACCCTTATGACTTGCTGTTATAAATATCAACATAATCTCTGTAACAGTCAACCTAATTCAGTTTATTTATTTATTTTTAAAATTGGGCTGCTCTTTAAATATAACATATTTGAACATGCATAATTAGTTTACTTTCTATTTCAAAACAGTCAAATTGTACTTTTATAATACAGCTTTTTATTTTAAAAATTATTTTATCTTTGATTTAAAAGATGAGAAAACCTATCCTTAGAATTTTTCCAGCAGAGGGTTAATTCTACATTTATATGTATCTATTTAATGTGAGCCAATAGTAAAAAGTAACCTGATGTTAAAAGTAGATTTTTTTAAAAAATGAATTATTTGCATTGCTAGTCACAGTTAGTTCAAGATGTCTTCTTTGGAAAATGAGTACTTTGTAGAAAGGCAAATCACTTTAGCATTCTCCACATTGTCTATCTACAGGGATTCCATCTGATATTGGTGCCAATGATATATTTGTCACAACTATTAAAGATATAGCTCTCTTTATATGTATTAGTTTAGAGAATCACTTTAGATTATAGAAAATGGCCCAAAATAGAAGAAAATACCAATTCAGCTAGCTTTGAAATGTTCTTATCCTTACTTCATACCTATTCTTAACGGATCTTTTTGTTTCCTTTTCATCAATTTCAATCTTATTTTTCTTCTAAACCAGTGAAAAATTTCAGTTTCGCTATATAAAATTACCAACTGTTTTTAAAAATTCTGTATTGGATTTATTAGCTGTTCTGTTCATTTAGCATATAATGTAGTAACAAACCCACCCATCTACTTCTTCTGTTTTCTCTGATAATTCTTAAGAGATATAGGGCATATTTTAGAATACTTTCATTTTAATTCTTTCTCTTTCCTATCCTTTCATCTCTCTTCTTCCATAATCTATTGTTTGGATTTATGTAAGTGTTATGCATTTTTATAATTTTTACAGATAGTTTCTAGTGTATAGTTTTCATGTTGGGGATAAATGTTTTTATAATAGTTTTATGCTAAAGATAAAAATTTTAAAAGGCAACAGTAGAATTATCACTTATTGCTAGTTAATTTGAAATCCAGAATTTTATATTAAGAGACTATAAGATCTCAATAAGAAAATTCTCCTTTTTTGTAGGATTTTTAAAAATGGGAGAATTAGGAATGAATTAAATGTGTCCGTATTTTCTATGTGCCAGGAACTGATTCAGAATTTTTACATAGACATTTTTGGCTTTATGGTAGCCTGGTATGTGAGTATGTGGTTTAGTATTCTCTTGCACTCTATATGAATGTGCACACAGAGATTTATAAATTATCAAATAGAAATTTAAGCTTAGATTTTCTTGATGGTTCTTCACTTTTCTTTTCTTTTTCTTTTTTTTTTCCTAATAGCAGAGCTCAAATTTAGGATGTAGGAGCTCAAGTAGAATATTAGGCTGGGATGTCTTAATTAAATAATATCTCCTTTTTCACTCTGCCATTATAGCATCAATGTTTTAACTATGAAATAATCATGAATCCAAAGTAAGTATTTTTCTATGGCATAAAAATAAAAATAAACATGGAGGATACCATTGCAAAAGATTTTGTGTAAAGCTTACTTTTTCCAGTATGTAAATATTTACAGAAGAGTTCAATGGAAAGCAGCTCCTTGAACTTAATCTGCACATCATATTAGGCAAATATCTGTGAAGGAGAAATATTGTTCTGATGAACAAGGACTTTGACTTGTAACATGAAATTAGAAACTACTGAGATATTGAGGTGTACTTTGAAAGGCCTAGAAAACTCTGGAAACTCAGATAAAGAAAATTGAAAGGGGAACCAAAAGACATTCTTTAATAATTTAGGTATCTGGATAGCATGAAGAATATCTAGAATTGTGAACAATTCAAAATCAATTGATTGCCATGAGCAAAGTGCAATAAAGGTGAGATTCTGTTTCCTGCAACCACAGAAAGAGTTGGTTTAGTAGTCAGTTGCTTTTGGTTGTGATTTTCACTTATTTTGAAATTCAATTCAATTGGTTCAGTTTGAATTCAGTCTTTTGTGCCTAGGAAAGCATCTACTTGTGTGAAGTAGTTAATAGAAACAATCAATCATGTGCAATTCTCAAATATTTGACAATCATCTTCTATGTTGCCTGCCCTCTTCCAGGATCTGGCTGCATACTTTAAATAAACTAAAATGAGCACCCTACTCTTGTGTTGAATATATGCTTATAAGAACACAGTGAGAGAGACAGATAGAATATTACAAAGTAAACATGAAACATTCTGCTATTAATAAGAGTTGTAAAAAAAAATAGAGCAGGGTAAGGGAATAGATATGGCCAGGAAAGTCCTCAAAGGTAGCATTTTGGTAATGAATCAATCAAGAGAGGAAGTAGAACATGCTCACAATTTGAGAAGGATTGCACAGACTGAAGGAATACTGTGCAAAGGCCCTGTGGAAGGTCAGACTTAACATGGTAGGAATAAAATAAAGGAGACCTCAAGTCTTTTATATCATCCCTTCTTTGATTTGTGACCTAAGAATAAGGAGAACTATAGATAACAATGTGTAGTAGGACAGAAATATCTTCTGTTCCCATTAAAAATCCTGGCTTCCCTAAAAAGTTGAATTTTTGAAATAAATTTATATTCCAATTTCTGTATGTTTAAAATATTTGTATTTCTATCTAGAAAACAGCTACAATGATAATTAAAATTTACTCAGAAATTATTTAATTACTTAGCATAAATTGAATCAATTTTAAATAATGGATTGTAGAAGTAACAGTTAAATGGTATTATATTACAGGTGACTGAAATCTTGGCTGAATTAATCTTCACTGAAAGCTTTGCTTAAAGTGCAAGCTCAAATAAATATAATATTTTGTTCATAAATCTCATCTAGAATAAGGAATGGTCTCTCTATAGAGTGAGGCTTTCTCTCAGTGTCTCCCCAAATATGATAGAATTGTCTTCTTTTCAAATAGCTCCTATTTTCAAAATTACTTATACTTTGTCATTACCTAAAAGACACATTAATTTTAACTGCTTTGTAATCAACTTATACAAGGAAAGAAATTCATGTCCTTAGATTACACTGTATGAACACATTACTTTTGCTTATTACATAATTATGTGCTGCTTTATAGCAAGCAATCACTTATCTGCCTTTTATTTGTTTCATGCTCAAATGGAGATAACTAATAGATGTGTTTATTTCTCCCCATGTAAATCTTTCCAAAGCATCCATCATAAAGAACATGAAAAATTACAACTATTTTAATTTCAATATTGCTAATATTCAGTTTGTAAAACTAAAACAAAAAAAATTCTTAATCATAATCATACTTTAATTTTGGAGTTACTTAAAAATGATCAGAAATCAAAAGAAAAAATTGAATTAATTTACTTTTTTTTCCTAAAATAGTCATAAAAACAATGAATTCTGTCAGTAGGGTAAGATTTACCACAAAAAAATTCACCATGTTTTATCTTATTTATTTATTAAGATGACAAAAAGATGACACATAAATGTTATTTGTTCATTTATTGTACATCTCATATTTCTGTGCTTACTATCTTTATCCCATTATTACCCCTTCTCTCTAGAAGGGAATAGGGTTTAACTTGAAAAATGAAAAGAGGAGGTTGGGATGTTGCTCAGAGGTAGAGGGAGAGATCATCTAGCATGGTCAGGATCCTAGGTTTGATCTCCAGGGCTGATTTTTTTTGTTTTAAACAGAAAAAAGTAAAGAAAGTGGTTAAAAGTATATTTTATTGTCTCAAATGAGACCAAATTAAGCTAATAGATTATTTTATTATTTTTTTATTATTCTTTCCTGTTAAAAATTAATTTTAATAACAAAATGGATTATTCTCAATTTTGTTCAGGAGGTTTAATATTCCACGGGAGGTGGGGGGGGGGGATATATAAGCTAGAGTAGAAGGAAATACTACCATATGCATATACTTATGGTACTTAACTGATTATATGTAATGGGATTTTCTTTCTATTATTGTCTTTAGACCTTAGTGAAGATAGGACTTTTTTTTTTTCTTTGAATCTTCAAAGCCTAGCATAATGCCAAAAACAAAAGGTAGTCTGGGGAACTGGAGGCAGAGCTTAGTTCAGTGGTAAAGCACTTGACTGGCATGCATGAGGCCCTGAGTTTGTTCCCCAGCACTGCAAAGAAAACCTTAGGAACTATAAAAACTCTTGAGTCTAATACAATGACAGGAACACTTTATGGCTCTGCTTAAAAATCATCTCTTTGGCACACATTTTTCCAGTCACTTTAGGAAACAGGAATTCCTCTCCAATTTTAGATACCAATTCTCTTTCCCTGGTTTATTTCCACTTTGTTTTGCTTTAGTGCTTACTACCACATGACTTTACCTACATATTGCTTTTGTTTTGTTTTGTTTGGGCTGTTGTTTTCAAAATACCATAAATTAGTAGCTTAGAAACAACAGAAATTCTTCTGGAGTCTTGGAAGTCTAAGATCAAGGGCCAACAAGTTTGGTGTCTGGTGAAATCTCTTCCTTCTTCAAAGATTATTCTTCTCTTTTCACTATGTTCTTTTATGGTGGCATGGGCCACTGAGTTTTGGGGGGCTTCTTTTATATGGGCATTGATCTTATTTAATGATTTATCTGCCTTAATAACCTAATAAACTCAAGGGCCCCTCCTTAATACCATCATATTGAAGGTATAGATTTCAAAAAATGAATTTGGGAGGATTCAATAGAAATTCAGATGAAAGTACTATGTCAGTTTATTCAACACTTAGAATAGTGTCTAACCCTTAGGAGCTGAATAAGTAGTTGTATAATTCCTGAATACATAAGTGAAGAAATTAGGAAGCAAAAATAAATTCATATAATTTAATAGATAATATCAAATAAGGAGTATTTAAGTGGTTTTCTCTCTCTCTCTCTCTCTCTCTCTCTCTCTCTCTCTCTCTCTATATATATATATATATATATATATATATATATATATATTATTCTCTTTCCCCACTCTCCCACTGATCCTGATGTTTTTATAATTCTAAAGTTCTTTGCACAGTCTACTCAAGTGTTCATGATGCAATTTTCAAAGGGAGTAAATGTGTGAAGATAATTATTTTTAAGCAATATCAAACTAATTTGATTTATGAGAAACCTATTATAAACTATTTAAAAAATAAAAAGTACATCAAAATTTTGCAAATAATACTTAAACATATACTAGTTTGGCTATTTTTTAGTGTTCTTCTTAGTACATTATAGTTATACTTAATAGTGGGGTTCATTTTGACATAATCATACATGCATGGAATATAATTTGCTCCACTTCAGTCCCCAGTACTTCCTCTTTTTCTCCTTTCCTCCCTCCTTCTATTCTCCTTCTTTTACTCTACTGGACTTCCTTCTATTTATTTATCATCTTTAATTGTTGTTTTATAGATATACATGAAGGTGAAATTCAGTATGGTATAGTCATATATGTACATAGCATTATTTAGTCAATTCCATTCCACAGTTTCTCCATTTCCTCATCTGTCTTCCCTCCTCATCTATCGCCTTCCTCTCCTCCACTGTTCTCCCTTGTATTTTCATGGGATCCCACCCCTCTTTTTTTCCTTATTTTCTCTACCTTCCATATAAGAGAGAAAACATTTGACCTTTGACTTTCTGAATCTGGTTTATGTAGCTTAGCCTGATGTTCTATGTTTACCAACAAATGAAATAATTTTTCTTGTTATGGCTCAATAAAACTCCATTGTGCACATATACCACATTTTCTTTGTCTGCATATCTATTACTGAGAACCTGAGTTGGTTCACTTGGGCTACTGTGAATTAACCTTGGCTATTGTGAATTACACTGCTGTAAACACTGATGTGCCTATGTCACCATACTATACTGATTTTGGTTCTTTTGGATTAATACCACTGAGTGGAATAGATTCATATGGTCATTCCATTCCTAGTCCCACCAAAAATATATGAAGTAGCTATTCCCAACATCCCTACCAGCATTCATTATAATTTGCATCTTAATGGTTGCATTCTAACAGAAGTGAAATGAAATTTTAATGTAATTTTGATTTGCATTTCCCTGACTGATAGGAATGTTGAATATTTTTTAATATATTTATGGGACATTTGTATTTCTTTTTTGAGAGATGTCATTTTATTTATTTGCCCATTTATTGATTTGGTTCTTTGTTTCTGTGGCATTAAGTTTTTTGAGTTGTTTCAGTTTTTGAGTTCTGGCTATTAATCTCCTGTCAGTGGAGCTGCTGGCAGAGATTTTCTCCCATGCTTGTAGGCTCTCTTTTCACACTCTTCATTGTTTCCTTTGCTGTGCAGAAGCTTTTTAAATTAATGCCATCACACTTACGGATTCTTGGTTTTATTTCTTGAGTTTTAGGAGTCCTGTTGAGGAAGTTGGTTGCTTGTGTTGACTCCATGTGTTTTTCTAGATATTGTAAAGTTTCTGGCCTAATGTGTAGGTTTTTGATCCACTTTGGGTTCACTTTTCTGCCACGAGGAAAGACAGAAATCTACTTTCATTTTTCTACCTATGGATATGCAGTTTCCCCAGCACCATATGTTAAAAATGCCGATTTTTCTCCAAAATATGTTTCTGGTAACTTTGTCAAGTATCAGATGACTATAAGTATGTGGGTTTGTCTTTGTGCCTTCTATTCTGTTCCATTGTTGTTCATATCTATTTTAATGCCAAAGCTATTCTGTTTTTGTCACTATAGCTCTGTAGAATTATTTCCCATCAGGTATTGTGATGCCTCCTTCATTGCTTTTGTTGCTCAGTGTTGCTTTGTCTATCCTGGATCTTTCATTCTTCCACATGAATTTTAGGACATTTTTTTTTTTTAGTTTTGTGAACAATGTCATTAGTATTTTAATAGGAATTGCATTGAATCTATATAGCATTTTGGTTAATATTACCATTTTGATAATATTAATTCTACCTATCAAAGAACATGGGAGGTCTTTCTACTTAAGAATTTGGGAGATCTTTTCATCCTTAATGTCTTCAATTTCTCTCTTTGGTATTCTATAACTTTCATTGTAGTAGCTTTCATTGTAGTTAGATTTATTTACAAGTATGTTATCTTATTTTTTCAGGTTATTGTGAAGGTGATAGTTCTCCTGATTGGTATTTCAGTAGATTCATAATTGGAGTGTAATTATTGATTTTTGTATATTGATCTTATATCTTGCTAGTTTGCTGAATTATTTTATCAGCTCTACAATTCCTCTGATGGAATTTTTTGGGTTTTCTAGGTATAACAATTTATGTCTTCTGAAAACAGATAATTTGACTTTTAATTTTCCTATTTGTGTCCTTTTAATTTCCTTCTCTTGCCTGGCTGTTTTGGTATAGTTTCAAAAATATAGCCTTTATAATGTTAGAATAAGTTTCTCTAACCCTCGTTTCTCCAGAATTTTTAACATGAATTATGCTGGATTTTGTTGAAAGCTTTTTCTATGTCTGCTTAGATGATCATGTAATTCCTGTCTTTAATTCTATTTAATTCTATTTATGTAGTGAATTACATTTGTTGATATGTGTATATTGAACCTACTTTACATTCCTGAGAGGAAACCCACATGATCATGGTGTACTCTTAGTGTGTTTTTTTATGCAATTGGCTAATATTTTATTTAGGATTTTTAAAAATTATTTTTAAACATACATGACAGTAGACTATATTTTGACATATTATACATACATTGAGTGTAACTTCCCATTCTTGCAGTTGTACATGTTGTGGAGTTACACTGATTGTGTTTTTGTATATGAACATAAGAAAGTTATTTCTTATAAGATTTTTTTGTATCTGTTTTTATCAGGGTGGTAGTCTGTAGTCAGTCTCTCTCTCTCTCTCTCTCTCTCTCTCTCTCTCTCTCTCTCTCTCTCTCTCTTTCATCTTTGTCTGGTTTTGGTATTCCTGTGATATGGTTTCATAGAATACATTTGGGAATGTTCCTTTCAATTTTATGGAATAATTTGAGAAAGACTGGTGTGTGTTCTTTAATGGTCTGGTAGAACTCAGAAGAGAATCCTTCTTGCCCTGGGCTTTTCTTCGTTAGGAAGCTTTTAATCACTACTTCAGTTTTATTGCTTGATATTGATATGTTCAGTTTTTTTTTTATAGCTTCATGGTTCGATTTGAGTAGGTCATATGTATTTCAAAATTTTCAAAATGCTCTAGATTTTTCAGTTCATTTGAGTAGAAATTTTCAAAATATTTTCAGATGCCACTCCTCCTTTTTCATCTCTAGTTTGTTTGGTGTTTTCCCCTGAGGGGTAGGTGCATCTCTCTTTTTCATTAGGTTAGTTTGCCTAAGGATTTATCAATTCTGTTTCCTTTTAAGGAAACAACTCTTTCTTAAATTAATCCTTTGCGTTTTTTTATTTTATTAATTTCAGCTTTGATCTTAATTATTCTGTATATTCTACTGATTTTGAAATTAGTTTGTTCTTTTATTTCTAGGACTTTCAGGTATACTACTAAATTATTTATTTGGGATTTTAAAAAAATTAGACAATGTTAAAAACTTTCATCTTAGAATTGTCTTTATACTGTCCCAGAAATTTTGAGAAACCATATATACATTCTCTTTTGTTTATAAGAATATTTGGACTTCTCAGATGATTTTTTTTCTATGACTCATTCCTCATTCAAAAGTATATTAATTCATCTGCAGGTTTTAAAGTGGTTTCTCTTTCTTTTATCTTGTTACTACATTCTAATTTAATTCCATTATGATCTCATGTGATGTAAGGAATTATCTCTAATTTTATTTACTTATTTATTTTTGTATTTGCTAAGACTTTCTTTGCATCCTAAAATTTGGGTGATCTTGGAGAAGGTTCCATGTGGCTGTGAGAAGAAAGTGAATTTAGTTGTTGATGGATGAAACATTTTATAGATGGACTTGATTAATACGGGACTTGATTAATACTGTTATTTAGTTCCGAAAAGTATTTATTAGTTTGTGTCTGAATAAACTATGTGTTAGTGATAAAGTATGTTGAAATCCTCTAGTATTACTGTATTTAGGTCTATTTGGTTCTTTATGTTGTGTAGAATTTGTTTTATGTATGTAGGTACAACAAGATTAGGGATATAAATATTTACAATCATTTTATCTTGTTGATGGATGATTCCCTTAACCAATATAACATGACTTCTTTGTCATGTTGACTGGAAATCTACTTTGTCAGATATAAGAATAGCTAATCACGATTGCTTTTGCTCTTCATTTTCATGGTGCATCATTCTTATATTCTTTCACCATCAGTCTGTAGATGTCTTTGCCTATGAGTTTCTTTTAAATAACATACGGCTTATTAATCCATTCTGCCAACCTGTGTTTTGGTTGGTGAGTTTAGACCCTTTATGTTGGGTTTTATTTTTGAGAGATGACTTTTATTTCCTGTCATTTTTATTTATTTCTAATGCTTAATTCAGACGTGACTCTCCTTTGTCTATTCTTCTAATGAGAATAATCTATACGCTGGCTCTGGATCTTTTATTTCTTCTGAATGAAAAGTTTCATAGAGTATGTTTTATGGTGCTAGATTTTCTGAATTACCACTATCATATACAGCATTCATCAGTGACAAATATCCTAAATATCTGTGCCGTCCCACTATGCAGACACTAGACCCACAAGGTTGTTGAGTTCTTGAAACATGATTAGTCACACTAAAGACTGAGTTTAAATTTTTATTTAATATTAATTTAAATTTAGTTATGTAAGGATACATGTGTATTATATTGGACAAACCCAGCACTATACAACTTTTTTCCCATGTTAAGAATTGTCAAAGAAATAATGCAAAAATAATGATAATGAAGTGAATAAAAATATTTAAAAAGTCAGCTTTAGCAATACATCTTTATAGAATTGTGAAAAAATGCTATCAGGTTCTTAAATACTATTTTGATGATTTTTTGGTCTTATTTATTAAAATATGGACTAAGACATACATACATTATATTTATAGCTGAAATAGTCATTTATCTGAATGATGAAAATGTTTCTAGGGAAACATTATCCAATTATTATTTATTAAGTTATGGCTTATTGATCCATTCACTAAGGTTTGGAGTCAGAATAGAAAAAAAAAAGTGTGGAGATGAGATGGCAGAGTAGAGAAAGGTCACCCAGCCCAGCAGTCAGTCCCTCAACATCAGGATTACAAAGTGTGAAGACTGCTCCTCAGCAAGGTGAGTAATAAAAGAACCTCACTGAAACATAATACTGAATTGTAAAAGAAAAAAATTCATAAAGTTACAGAAAGTGTGTAACTTGAGCATAAGAAATAATACCTTAGAGATGAACCAGTATCCATTATAACATAACATGCAAAATGTTTGATGTCAGTCTCCGAGTACCAGTATGCAAAGTTGTTGAACTATTATCTTGTAGACCGTATGAATAGACAATATCAGGTATGTATATCCAAAGTTGGGAAAACCTTACAAATTATACATAACCTAAGCATTTTGAAGATATGGACTTCAATCCAGCTGATGAAGCATCAGTGCAAAAATATAATGAAAATGCAAGTCAGAAAATTTAGAAAAATAACTTTTCTGTAGAGATATTAAGTGAACAAATGACCTCATATAATACTTTGGTTGCAGCAGGTGTTATCTTTGATAAATGGTACTTGTAAATCAGGGAATGTTGGATGGTCCCAATTGACACATAAAATATAAAGTGCTTCTCATGAACTTTATAAATGCCATACAGCAGATGTGTTGTTGGCTATTAACATTCATGTATTTTCTTATTAAGTAGAAAGGTAGAAATTAAGTAAACTTTCTGGCCACATTGTGTAATATTTAAAAAGATGCATGTTTCACTGTTTCAGGAGAAAAATTAAATAATAGCCTTCAAAATTTATATCTAAACGAATGATTTGGATTTTAGAAGCTGTTATGGTTTTAATGTTTGGCCTTTCCAAAATTTATGTTAAAATGTAATCACCAGTGGAATAGTATTAAGAGTGAGACCTTTGAGAGGTTATTAAACCACAAAGAGCCTTCATGAATATGGTGAATGGCATTTTAAAAGTGAGAGTTTGATACCTTTTTCCTTTTTCCCTAGTGGCTTCCACCTTGTGGTGATACAATAAGAAGGACTTTGCTGGGTACCAGTGCCTTTAACTGTGAGAAAATGAATTTTTGCCTGCTATAAATTTCCCAACTTCTGGTATTCTCTTATAAGAACACAAAATGGACTGAGACACAAGCTATTGTGCATGTGTCTAGGTACCTTAAAATGTTTCTTTGGGTGAGTATGACCTACATCTCATGTCAAAATGCCTTTGAAATCACCTCTTTCTTAGTACTTAAAAAGTAATGCATGCCACTGAAATGACACCTGAGAGGATATGTTTACCAAATAACTTTTTAAAACAAACATTGAAAGTATATAGAGCCTCATTTATATCTAAATTAGCCAAAATATTTTAAAAGGAAGAATATCTCATTTCTGATTGAGGCTATTACATAAATTGGACTTCAAAATTCTTGCAGATAAAGTTTACTACGTCTTTCTTTTCTCTTTGGATAATAGAACATTTATATAAAATACACCATCATACATTTGTAAATTAAACAAATAGTTACTGAGTGCCTACAATGTGCAAAACACTACGCTGCTGGGCACTTGTAGTACATCAGTGAATAAAGCAAATAATCCTACCCTCTTATACTTACAATATAATACTGGTGAAGTAATTTTTAAATTGCATTAGAAATGGAAAAAAACGATCTCCAACTGTAATACAAACAATGATCATAAAATAAAATTTTTATAAAATGACTTAAAAGTATAAATAAAAATAGTCACTTGGACTTAGACAATACATTGTAATGATCATTTTTCTGGTATATTGAATATTGAGAAATTTACCAAATGGCCCTATTCATTAATGATATTTGGGTAAATATGTGGTAGGCATACACTGAAATGCAATACAAGTATTAAAGTTAAAAAAATACAAATAGAATTGTATAGGTCTCATTCAGAAAGATAGAATGGGCTGTCATAGGTAAATAGGAGGGAGGTAATAAATTCTAAACTCTTTTCTTACCCTAGATTTTCAAAGTTTATTCTTTTTTAATTCCTTTCATCCTCATGACCATGTTAAAAGTACTGAATCTCAAAATACTGTTTGTTATCCTGGACTGAAGAAAATGCTGGAATTCTTTCTTTAAAATGACTGAATTTTGAAATCTGAGGCTGAGGTGAGCTAAGTGGTAAAGGAGTTGCCTGACATGCACTATGCCCTAGGTTTGATCCCCAGCACAGGAAGGAAGGAAGGAAGGAAGAATGAAGGAAGGAAGGAAGGAAGGGAGGGAGGTAGGGAGGGAAGGAAGGAAGGAAGGAAGGAAGATTGATTTGTAGTAAAAATTCTATGTCTACCAATAAATTACATGAAAATTAATTTAATAATATTTTTCAAATTCAAGATGTGAATATTTCATTTAAAATGAATATTCTGTGTTTCTCATTGATAATTTTATACCTCAGAAATAGTTGTCAGTTGTCATAAATGTTGCATACAAAGATACTGTATAACTCAAAAATAGTTGTATGCAAGAAACAGTAAGTATTTTATTTTTATTGATTTATTACTGTATTTTAGTCAGGGTGTTGCTTTATTGACCAGGTTGACCTCAGATTCCTGGGATTAAGTAATCCTCCTGCCTCAATCTTGAGTAGATGGAACTACAGGCAAGCACCATCACACCTGAAACATTTTTTTAATCTGTTTTTTTTAGATATACATGACAGTAGAGTGTATTTTGACATATATATATATATATGTGTGTGTGTGTGTATATACACACACACGGAGCATAACTTATTCTAATTAAGATCTCATTCCAATGGTTGTACATGATGTGGAATTATGCTGGTCATGTATTCTTATATGAACATAGGAAAGTTATGTCCAATTCATTCTACTGTCTTTCCTATTCCCATCCCTCTTCCCTTCCCTTCATTTCACTTTGTCTAATCCAATGAACTTCTATTCTTCCCCTCCCTACTCTCCCTTGTTGTAGGTTGGCACCCACATATCAGAGAGAACATTTGGCCTTTGGTTTTGTGGGACTGAATTCTTTCACTTAGCATGATATTCTCCAGCTCCATTCATTTACTGGCAAATACCATAATTTAGCTGAGTAATATTCCATTGTGAATATATACCACAGTTTCTTTATCATTTTACCTGTTGAAGGGCATCTAGGTTGGTTCCATAGCTTGGCTGTTGTGAATTGAACTGCTATAAACATTGAGGTGGCTGTGTCACTGTAGCATGCTGACTTTAAGTCCTTTGGGTATAAACCAAGGAGTGGGATAGCTGAGTAAAATGATGGTTCCATTCCAAGTTTTCTGAGGAATCTCCATACTGCTTTCCAGAGAGGTTGCACCCATTTTTATCCCCACCAGCAATGTATGAGTGTACGTTTTCCCCACATCCTCAACAGCATTTATTGTGAATTATATTCTTGATAATTGCCACTCTGACTGCAGTGAGATGAAATATCAGTGTAGTTTTAATTTGCATTTCTCTAACTGCAAGAGATATTCAACATTTTTGCAGTATTCATTAATCAATTGTATTTCTCTTTCTCTGAAGTGCCTGTTCACTTCCTGTGCTCATTTATTAATTGGGTTATTTGGGAGTTTGGGGGGGTTTTTGGTGTTAAGTTCTTTTTTGTTGTTTTTGTTTTGTTTTGTTCATTGTTTATTGAGATTAATTCTCTATGTGACGTGCAGGTGATAAAGATTTTCTCCCATTCTGTAGGCTCTCTGTTCATGTTCTTGATAGTTTCGTTTGCTGTGAAGAAGCTTCTTGGTTTGTTAACACATTTATTGATTCTTAATTTTACTTCTTGTGATTTAGGAGTCTTGTTGAGGAATTTGTTTCCTAAGCTGACATGGTAGAGAAAGTTGAACCTACTTTTTCTTCTACTAGGCACAGTGTCTCTAGTCTAATACCTGGGTCCTTGATCCATTTGGAGTTGAGTTTTGTGCAGAGTGAAAGATGGGAGTTGAATTTCGTCCTATCACTTTTGGATTTCCAATTTTCCTAGTACCATTTGTTGAGGAAGCTATATTTTCTTTGTCTAGGATAAGATATCTGTATTTATGTAGGTGTATTTCTGTGTCTTTTATTCTGTTTGATTGGTCTTCATTTCTGTATTGTTCCAATACTATGCTATTATTATTATTATAGCTCTGTAGTGTAATTTCAGTTCTGGTATTGTGATGCCTCTCATATCTGATTTCTTGCTAAGGATTGCTTTGGCTATTCTGAGCCTCTTACTTGTCCAAATGAATATCATGACACAGGCAACATTTTTAATAAAATTCACTTAAAAATTCCACTTTAATAGAGTAGGAGGTAAGTAATAAATATCATACACTATTTTTTAAAAAGTGTTACAATTGAAATATTTGTACAAATATAACTTACTTGTACAAATGTTTCAAATGTAAAATATTTTAGATTCCACCTGTCTCAGTCTCCTGAGTCACTGGGATAATGGACATACTGTACCATACCTGGCTACATATTCAATTTTCATGTCAGAAATTTTTAAAAAAGAAAAGTTACTTTCCTGTAAGACAGAATTTAAAGACAGATAAGAAAAAAAAATAGAAAAAAATCTTGGTTAACATTATGTTACCTCAGATTACCTTTTCCCATATGAGAATCAAGGCAGAAGAAGCTTCTTTATTATAAAAATTGAACCTATCCTATTAGGGAAATTTGGCTATAATCTTTCTCCTTATTTTTCAGAAGTTCAGATAAATATCTTAGTTTCTCTCTGTAGAGTAGAATTTTAGCATGTATGACTCCATTTTGATTTTGTTTGGTCTTTTGGTAGCAGAGTAGGAGCTTAGTCCAAAATGATAACCTCTTATTATGTTTTATTTGGTAGTACTGGGAATTGAACTCAGAGCCTAGAGCATACTAAGTAAGTCCTCTAACACAGTGGTATTCCCAACTCTTAAGATTTGTATTAAATAATTTAAAATTTAAGGTTCTAACATTCTTTATTTGTATTTCTTTATTTATCTACTCATTTACTGTTTGATATTGGAGATTGAACCCAATGCTTTACCCCTGAGCTACATTCATTCCCAACCCTATTAATTTTTTTGTTAGAGTAAGGGTCTTCCTACATTGCTCTGGTTGACATTGAACTTGGGATCCTCCTTCCTCATCCTCTCCAATAACTATGATTACAAGTTTGCACTACCAGATCTGGTTGAAGTTTCAAAATTCTTCCAAATTCTCTTAAGTACAATAATTCAAAATAGGCTATTCTTGTGAACTATTTTTATATTTAAGCTAAAATACTAGGTATACATAACTATAGTGGACATTATTAGTAGATAGTCCAAATACCTCAAAAGTTTAAGCACCATATGTTTTTTTTTTATGCTGTTTAAAAGTTTAGACATAAATGAAGATGAAAAATTATTAATTTATATTTCTGTGACATAAATATATAGTATTTTTTCTAAGTTATACTTTTCCTGTTATTGAAATAAAGTTATTGGCATTCAACCTCTGGTTCAAATAAATACCAACATCGCTAAAAGAAAATATTTTGAAATGGGAAGCATGTCACCCTAACTGAATAGCTTTCTTACATTAAGCTTCAGGGGAAATTGCTTTACTTTCATATTATCAGAAGTACTCCCAACTCTTATCTCTGAATGGAATTATTAGGGCCCAAATAACGGTTGAAATAACTTAGTTTCTTGCCTTTTGCTAGCTTGGCTTTTTTTTTTTTTTTTTTAGAAATGCAATACATTTTATAATGACTATAAAGAAATGGCAAAAGTTAAAATATTAATGGATGGAGGCTATTATCTATTTTTCATTACTTTTAATCAAATTGCCTATAATGAAAACTTGAATAAGAAAACAAAGACAAAGAAATCCTGCTTATTTTCCTGCATTATTAAATGAAGATAATATTATAAACAGTTCAGGAAGAAGAATTCTACAATGTTTTTTAAATTTTGATTAATTAGATTGATTTAAATAAATATCCATTTTATCAGTTAATATATTAATGGATAATTTATGATCTCAAAAATTAAAATAATGGAGGAAATGGATCAGAGAAATTATTTAAATGTGCAAAGAAAAAATAAATTTACTTATTTTTTAAAATCAGAATTTAAAAGATTAATACAGGGCTGGGGATGTGGCTCAAGCGTAAGGTGCTCACCTGGCATGTGATGGCTGCTGGGTTCTATCCTCAGCAGCACATAAAATAAAATAAAGATGTTATGTCTGCCAAAAACTGAAAAATAAATATTAAAAAAAATTCTCTCTCTCTCTCCTCTTTCTCTCTTTTAAAAAAAGATTAATACAAATAGAAAAAAATATTATCTAGAAATAATGAGCAAAGAAGAACCTGTTTTATAAACAGAAAGGATGAAAGCTAATTACTAACATTTCAACTCAAAAAATTAAAAAATAAATGAACCTAAAAAAACTAAAAGAAAATAAGAACAGAAACTATTAACATATCAAGGAAAGAAATGAAAAAATATGAATAACAAAATTAAAAGGTAGTGTTTTGGAAAAAAATTGACAAATAAGATAAACATCTGGAACAATTAAATTTTTTGAAGAGTGTAAGAAAGAATACGTTATTACAAATACCCAGAAAAGTGGCATAACTATATATAAAATATACACTAAAATGTAGTAAAAACAATAAAACATGAGGTAATGCTAATTGAGTCCTACCAAAAAATTGTAGCAACAATTTTATGATATTTCTGCAGAAGTTTTCATTCCTCTTCAGCTTTCAAATGAAGAAGGAGGGAGAAATAAATCGAAAAGTATAAATGCCTTCTATAGCCATCCTTGCCATGAAATCAGGGATTAAAAAAAATATTCTCTAACTTATTCCAGTTTCTTCTAGATAATAGAAATAAAATAAAGATTTTTTTTTTTTTTTTATGGAGATCAGAAGATCAGAATGACAATGCAATTGTAGACAGTAAAGACAGCGCTCAAGAGATTTCAGAGGCAAAGGAGGTCACTACTGGTAATTGGACCAGAGGCCATTCATGTTATGTTCTGGCTAACCAGTTGTCTGCATTTTGCCCATGTCCTGAGTCCTTCTGTGAGGCTGATTTTAAAAGTGATGGACTTCTTAATCTGACAGAAGAAATTTCTAGGTAGTACTCAAGTTATGGTATAGGTATTGCTGGTGACTTTTAGTCAAGTTTATTGTGATATTCAGGAGCAGAAAGCAGAGCAGAAATATTTGGAAAACTTGGACTTCAAAGGTGGGAGTGAAAATTGGGAATAAGGAAGCGGCAATTGTTTAAGACCTTAACAGCACTACAGAAATGCTAAAGACTTGCCCAGAGACAATAATAGAGATGACTGGAGGAGATCTCAGGAGATGGCAAGACCATACCCATCTCAGGCTCTAAGGAGGAAAAGTAAATATTCCTTTGAGCAGAGGTCAGTGGGGGTACCTTGCTTGCACAAGACAGCCTAGGAAGTTTTTTCAGCATGTTCAGCCATCAGGAACTCAGAGCCTAGTACAGCCATGGTCCCTGTAGACTTGGCTATGGCTCACGATGGTGACAGACCTTCCTCCCTGTCAACCACATGGTGCTGGTTCTGCGATATTGTAAGATGCTGGAGTTAGGTGGTCATGGAGGCTTCCACCAAGCTTTCAAAGGAAGGCCTGGGAGGTCAGGCAAAGTGCAGCAGGATCAGAGTCCTTATGGGTAGCCCATGAGAGGGCACTGTATGGAGATGTGAGGTGGAAACTAAAGCTGCAGTGGAGACCCCCAAGACTAAGAAAAGCCAGTACTCTGGAGCATATCCTAGGAAAGTTATAGCATTCGAGCAAAGACAAACTGGGAGAAGCCATGTGTGCTGCAACCAGCAAAGCCATCGATGTGGAGCTACACAAGCCCTTTGGAGAGAATATCCCAGTGCCATAGGCTCCAGATGCTGGACAAGGAGCTACTGGACTTGTTTGCCCAGCTGAATTTCAGACTTGCTTTGTTTCCATCCCTTCTTTCTCTGCCCCTATTTCTCTATTTGGGAATGAAAATGTTTACTTTGTGCTTTTATATATTGGATGAATATAACATGCTTTGATTTTCATAGGATCTCATGCTGAGAGTTTGCCTTGAGGTTCAGGGGACACTTTGGACTCAGACTTTGGATATTTCTGGAAAAATTGAGACTATGGGACATTTGGAAATGGATTGAATGTATTTGTTTTGTGAGATGTGCATGAGATTTGGGGGAGCAGGGACAAAATGTTGTGGTTTAGTATGAGGTATTTCCTAAAACCTCATGAGTGGGACAATTCAAGAATATACAAAGGTGAAATGATAAAATTATGAGAGTGGTAACCAAATCAGTTCTTGATCCACTGATAAGGATTAACTGGGTGGTAACTGTGAACAGGTAGGGTATAACTGGAGGAAAGTAGGTCAGTGGAGGTGTGCCTTTGGGGTCTACATTTTATCCTTGGTGAGCAGAGCTCTCTGCTTCCTGGCTATAATATCCTGAGCTGATTTCCTCTGAAATGCCAACAAAAATTACTACTTGTTTTTATTCTGGAGACAGAAAATTTGAAGAGGAAAACAATATACTATAAAGATAGCCTCTCAAATCTAAGAAAAAATGGAATTATGGATAAAGTTGTAATGATGGGATAGTCACATGGAAAAAGATAAGGTTGATTTCTTACTGTATAGTTAAATTACAAATAGGAATGGCATTGTTACATAGGCATGAGAAACAATAATGTGTACATGAAAAGATTAATAAATAAATAAATATAAATAAAATATTTTGGCATACAAAGAACAATCAAGAAATTTAAGCCCTAAAAGGAAAAAAAAAGTGAGAAATTTGGCAACATATCAACAGAAAATGAATATCTCACAAAATAAAAAAGCTTTTAAAAATTTCTAAGAACTAAGGACTTTATGAGACAGTGAGAGTTCAAAGAGAAGTGAAAATGTCTCTTAAACCATATGAAAATATATCCAACTCGGCATTTAATAAAGGTGATTAAAAAAGAAATTATAATGGGAGATGATTACAAGTAGTCACTGAAAATATCTAATTAAACCTCTATAAACCAGATCTATCAATTCAAAGAAAATACAAGAAATAGGAGAAAATAATAAAAGCACAGAATGAATCATGCAAATTCAAACTGAAAACAAATCTATAAGACAAATAGCCAGATTCTCTCAACAAATAAATTACAAAAAAAAAAAAAAAAAAAACAGGATGAAGCCTATAAACCTTATTTGGGTACTAATTTGAATACACTGTAGGAACTTTAAAAAAATATGAAATGATTCCTGAAATGTGAACACTCATTGTTATTTATGACTTAGTATGAGGTATTTCCTAAAACCTCATGAATGAAACAATTCAAGAATACTCAAAGGTGAAATGATAAGGAACCATCATTTACTGAGTGTGATAATGGCAGTGTTGGTAGGCTTTAGGGGTCCTTACCTTTTATAAATAGACACTAAAATAGTTGCAAATGTAATGATACAATGTCTTTGACTTCTTTCTCAGGAATCTGTAATGGTAGGATGGAAGAAGCGGTGAAGGTATAAATGAAACCACATTAGCTGTGCATTCTTCATTACTGATGACTACCTGGGGGCTTCTGACACTATTCCCTTACCTGTACACATACATGAATTTTTTTTTATAATAAGGTGTTTAAGAAAAAGAAATCTAACCCTCAGTAATATATTGCTTGAATAATGTTTCTCATTGCTTTACTAAATAAAGTCAGCTTTCTGTACTAATCCTAAAATCAATTTATCTGGACATTATAGCCCTCCATAACAGTTTGATTTTATCTATTGCTACTCCCCTCCAAACATGCTCTATTTCATCCTTAAAGAACTGTCTGCTAGCTATAAACATGTTATTCCTTGTCTCCTACTCTCTTTGCCTGTATTTTATTACAAACTTGGAAATTTCTTTTTTCTACTTCAGTTTCTGATTTTTCTAACAGTTAAAAAAATTTTACTTTTTAAAGCCTTTTTGTCTCTCCATGATTGAATAGTTTCTAAGGTCCAGAGATCCTTGTGAATGGTATATATCATTTCACATAATTAGGTTTTTTGAGTTAAGGGATTGAGCCTTTCTAAAAATATTTAATCTATCAACACTTTCTGAAAACTAAAAGATGCCCAATGAAAATACTGCAATTTGAGAAGGGACACTTATTCAATATTCTACCCTACCTACTGAAACACAGAATGTATATTGTCAAATTTTTAAACAATTTGAGATAGATGGTTTTCAATAATAATTTCAATCTGTGTTGTATAGTGTTATACACTAATTATGCTTAGCTTTCTTAAATTTTTATTAGAAAATTTGGAGGAAAATAAACTGGGTATAAATAATAAAACAAAAATAGTTAATATAAATCCATTTTCCTTACAGAGAAAATATGCTTGGAAAATTTTCTTTTACAACAATTTCTCATTACAGATAACTTTTGGTAGGAGATTTCTTAGTTCCATGCAATCTGCAATCATTCCATTTTCATCAACTCCCAAAGAACCAGTTCCTTCAGTAATAAAGAAGAGGCTGCCTTTTGCAATCAATATCAATCTAATTCAAGTAAGACCCTTCTCTGTGGACATGCTCATTTAAAATGTCATTAGAACATAAGTGAGCCTATGATGATATACAATATCATCATTACTATTATTTAAAGTAAATTAAAATCTGCTCATTTTTAAATAATCACAATGAAATCATAATTATCAAATACTGATATTTTATATAGGAATCACATACTATAGGTTAGAGAAAGTTCTATAGGTTTTCTTGTAAATTCTTAGCAGCATTTGTTTACATCATTTATAATGACATGTTTACAAAAGATGTTTAAGGCTAGTTAGTAATTTAGTCTTACCTGGTATTTTCTTTTAAAAACTGAGAATAGGGTAACTAGTTATGAGTTCACAAAGAATATTTTAGAATGATATGTTGATTGATTCTTGACTCAAAAAATACACAGAGATCAATACAATGAGCCACACACTTGATTGTAACTTAGTTAAGCCTATTGGTTCACATTTTTAAAAAGCACACTCATTTCTTTGAAGTTAAATACTAGTTAAAAATATTTTTAAATGAGGGAAAATACCAAACTTGGGTCAGTAGCCCTGAAGTTTTATATTAATTAAAGGTTCAAAATATTAGCTCTATTAAATGCATTTTGAAATTTAGACATGAGAGGAATGTTTTTTTATTAGTTCCTACCTTCAGAGATCAGGCCACTGAGGGGGAGGTGGGTCATGAGGTTGCTGATATGGATGCTGAGGCTGCAAAGCTCTGTCTGCTGATAACTGTTTTCCCACTTCTCTCAGCTTCTGTAATGTTTCTCATTCCATTCCACCAAACTGCCCCTTGTGGGTTTGTTGTTGTTGTTGTTGTTTGCCCCAGAGTTCTAAGTTCTAGAAAAATTTAATAGCACTATCTTCCTTCACCAATATTATTCATATTTTAATAATGACATCCTGGGCATGATCACTACATTTCCAGAATATAAGAAGATAGACAAGATAGCAGCTACATTGAACTGAAATTTCGGATTCAAAAACACTTCAAAAGGCATAAATAATAGTTTAAAGATAGTAAAATTTCAAGGGGTAAATGGAGTTTGAAGAACAAATTCACACTTAAATAAATAATTGCCCAAATAGAAAACCGGAATTAAGTTCAACATGTTAGCAATGCATTGTAGCTATCAGAAATGCAAATGCTAATTAACTTTTCCTACACAATTTTTAACTTTCTTCCTTTATTTATTTATTTGTTTTTTGTGGTACAGAGGATTGAACCCAAGGGCACTATACTATTATATATCCATAAACTTTTTTTTTGTTTTGTTATTTTGATACAGAGTTGGCTAAGTTGCTCAGGCTGGCCTTGAACCTGTAATTCTCCTGTCTCAGCATCCCCAGTAGCACACCCACAGGTGTGTGCTACCACACTGTATTACCTTTCACTGAGCAAACTTGGATAGGTAAAGGAAATGTAAACATTAGCCTTTGCATTTGTAATTTTGATTGAGCAAAATTGTATTGGAAAAAAAAATTGCTGGAAGGAAGTAGTACTAAAAGTTTTCTGTTACTATCACTGACCACATTTAGTTTTTCCATGTTTTATAAAAACATTTATGGTTTACAGTGTAATTATTTTTGAAGTATTAAATAATATAAATGTATCTTTAAAAATTTGAAATGCCATGGAAAGTTTAGGGATGTTAAATTCTATCAAACATTCAGGAAATGATAATATCATTGCTGATTTTGGTGGATCCATTGAAAGCAACATGAAAACCACAGTGTTTGGATAAGTGAATGAAAGGATTTGTGCAATCATTCTGACAGAATTTGGATCTCATTTATTTGATCTGGAATCTGGTTGTTTGGTATTGTTGGGTAACTGCTGCTGATTAAACACCTTTAAACAAACTTCATTCATAAACTCATAGTTCTACAGATCAGAAACCTGGGAGATTTCAACCAGGGTCTTTGTTAAGGATCTCACTAGGACAAAATAAAGGAGCAATTGTATCAAACTTTCACTTAAGGCTCTAGGGAAGAAACTGCTTAATTTTTCTTAACAGTTGGCAGAATTTTATTCCATGAGTTGAAAAACTGGGGTCCCTGTTTCCTTACTGATGATGGGTTGGGGATTATTTCAGATCATAGAGGCTATTCTTCAGTCTTTATATGGGAGCCTTCCATCTTCATAGCTAACAATAGTATGCAACTCTTTCAAGTGGAAGAACTCTGATTTCTGCTGGAGAAACTATTTTTTTAATTAGTACATTTTAATTAGATAGAATAATGGTTTTCATTGTGTCATATTTATACATGAATAGAACATACTCTGATTATATATAACTACCCGTTATCTTCCCTCCCCCATTCCCTTCCTCTTCTCTATCTTTAGTATTCTCCCTTCCAATTTCAGGTTATCTATTTTTTTTTTCCTAGACTCTATATTGGAGAAAACAAGTGATACTTGTCTTTCAGAGTAGGGCTCATTTCGTTTAACATGACAATCTTCAGTTCCATCCATTTTCTTGCAAATGACATGGTTATTTTTTATACAAGAATAATGCTCGATTATGTATAGACACCATGTTTTCTTTGTTCCTTTCCATTTGGTGGCAGCTAGGCAGATACTATGATTTGGTTATCATGATGTATGCAACAGTAAACTTAGGTATCTCTTACCCATGAGTATCCCCTAATCATGCAGGTATCTCTATGGTGTACTGACTTTAATTCCTTAGGGGAATAGTATGAATGGATCACAAATAGCCCATTTTTATATTTTTGGGAAACCTCCACAGTGGCTAACCTAACTTGCATTCCCACAACAGTATGTATGTATCCTTCTTCCTGCATCCTTGCCTGCTTTTTTCTACTTTTAAAGGCTATCATGATTATATGAGGTTCATCAGTAGAATTTGCTTTGTGATGAACCCAAAATTAGTTAAAAAAAATCATCTTTGTTCAATAATGATATCTCATTATATTCATAGATTATTTTTTCCTCACAAAGAGAAGAAACTTATCTAAGGGCAAAAGTTACTGAGGGTTTTTCATTTTTTTTGTTTTGTTTTATTTTTGTTACTAGGGATTGAACCCAGGGGCACTCAAACACTGAGCCATATCTTCTGCCCTTTTGATTTTTTTTTATTTTGAGACAGGGTTTTGCTAAGTTGTTTAAGGCCTTGCTAAGTTGCTGAAGCTGGCTTTGAACTTGGGATAATCCTGCCTCAGTCTCCCAAGCTGCTGGGACGACAAGAGTATACCACTATGCCTGAAACTGAGGTGCTATCCTAAGAGTTTGATTTATATTATCTTGCTGTATTATATCTTTCCACATTGTTGCCCATTACTTAAAGCACAGTCCCTCTGAACTTGATTCCCATATGAGTATCTATCTCAAAATACAGTAAAAAAAAAAAAAATGGGGGGATGTAGCACAGTGGTAGAGAACTTGCCTAGCATGAGTAAGGCCCTGTACTCTTTGATCCTCAGTACTGCAAGAAAATTAAAAAAAAATAGAAAGGGCTATAATCTGGCACTGAGGTGTGTTGTGTTTCATTCTGTGCCTTGAGAACATTTTTGCAAACTGAAAGCAAAAAAGAGAAGTGAAAAGGTTGGTTACTAGAGAAGTGGAGGATTAAAAGACAATAGGTAGCACCTAGTTGGGATTTGAGATTCTGATATTTTATGCCCATGTTATCATTAAAACATGTCTTCATAGCTTCTTGTACTTTGCAGCCTGATTCTAGAAAATGGATGAATAGTTACATAGAGCTCTTTGGGGTAGGGCAATGGTAAGCTACTTAAGTGAAATAACAAAGGAACCAGGGTATTGAGGTAAGAAATGCTGAAATAATGGATTAGAAATTGCAACGGATTTGATGGTAAAACCAGAAGGGATAAAATATTGGGGTGAGATGGGGTAGTTAAGTGAATGGTTCAGAAGGGATATAAGACTAATAAAGAGTTAATATCTTGAATTATTTGCCTTATTCTGGATTCTCTAATTTTAAAAAGGAGTATCAGTAAATTCAAGCATATCCAGGGGACAGATACGAGAAAAGTGAAGTTTGGGAACAACATAACATGAAAGAATTTGCTTAAAAGATTAAGTCAATTTAAACAGAAGAAAAGACTTAGGTCATCATGTTCAATACTAAAATAATTAAGCAATTTTCATGGGAAAAATGTTTAGACATTTCTCTTTGGCTTCAAAGAAAACTATTGGGATCTATTTGATGAAGATATAGAAATTAGATTTTTGCATAATATATGTAAGAATGTGCTTACCTATGGAACTATCCACAATTGGTATGAAAAGATTCTAAGTCAGTCTATTGTTGTAGTTTTTCAGCTAGAATTCAGTGACATTAATAAAATATAGGAAAAAAATTAATTCTTTATAAATAGGGCAAAAGCAAATAGCTTTGAAAGATCCACAGATCCCAAACCCGGAATGAACCACAGGAGACACTGGCTGCAAAAAGCAGGAGGCGTTTATTCTCACATAGGCGCCTGCGGGTGCTCAGCGAAACCTCAGCCGGAGCTTCGGTGAACTGGCACACCGGGCTTTGGGATACAGATCTTTTATAGGGTAAAAGTGGGTTAGTTCTTAGCTTAGCACAGCAACAGCCTTTCTATTGGTTCCTCTGAATCCAGCAGGTGGGTCACCTAGGGGGTAAACTTGTTTTTCGACTTTTCGTTCTCGGAAAAACCATAAAATTGCATTCTGCCCTTTCAGTTCCTGTTTTTTAACCTAGTTCTCTGAAAGGAACATCTTGTGGTAGGGGGCCTGTTAGGGTTATCTACATGGAACATCTTGTGGTAACACTGTGCAACACCTGAGGTGTTATGCGCTGCTGGAGGGGTTCTGACATGGGGTTTGGGTGGCGGAGCATCTTGCAGCTTTGAGGCCTAGGGGTTAGGTCACCTAATGTTGTGCCTGGGGTCTTGAAGTCCTTCAGCTTTAAGGTAAAGCCTAACTCCTTAATTCAAAAATCTATTAAAATATGTAAATTCTGACACGTATCTTTTTAATTATAATGATACTACTATATAAATCTCAAAAATTGGTTTGATAAAACACACATTTTATGTTTTATGCAAACATATATAAAATGTTCATCAGATGGTAACAATATATGTTCTCTATTTGTAGACATCAGCTTAGGCCCACTGAGTAATAGCATGTAGGTCTTACTCTAAATCTCCACTGCCTAACGTGGCAGCCAGTAGTCACATGTGTCTATTGAGCACTTGCAATGAGCCTAGTCCAAAAGGACATGTGTGAAGGTTAAAATCAAGATATATTATAGACATACTCAAAATACTCAATTGGATAGAATTATTTTACTTTTTTTACCTTTGTAAATGTGGACATTTAAATATTAGAATATTAAAAACTACAGTAAATTCAAGCATATCCATAATTCAAGCCTATATTTAATTTCTATTTATGATGCTCTAGAGGAGGTAAAAAGTATTTCAACATGGTTTAATAGTGCAGCTCTGCTTAAAGTAAAATTACTACGTTAGAGAAAGGCCTTACTCTTACTCTGTGTGGAGAATTGTTCGAGACACTAGGAAAAAAACTATAAATACAGAACCATGACAACAACAAAAAGAATTTCTGCTCTAAAGGAGTTCACCTTCTAAAATGAGGTGACAAACAATAAACAGGTTAATGAGTAAAACATATGTCAGATCGGAACAATTGTGACAGAAAGAAATGAGGTAATAAATAAAGAGTGGTGGGGCGATGGTGCTGGATAAAGGTTGCATTTGAAGATACAATTTTCATAGTTGCTTTAAGAAGGCTTTACTGAGAAGGTGGCAAACATTGAAAGTACAGAGGGTTGAGACCTCAATCCTCAGCAGAAAGAGTTGGAAGGTGGGGGTGTGTTAGAGTCTGTAAACAAGTCAAAATAACACCTGGCATTTTGCCAGGGGAATGTTAGAGTCGTAAACAAGTCTGGATGGTGCCTGGCAAAATGCCGGTTTGTGATGTAACACCAGCAAGCCATTAAGTGTGGAGATTTCTTATTGGTTGACTGATGTATCTAGTTTATGCTAATTAAGATAAGCTGTGTGGAATGTATAAATACCGCTCCTGTCCTACAATGAACAGCTGGCTTCCACTCCACTCCTGCTGTTGTTCGTCACCACCACCCCCACCCCCACCCCGTTATTTTGCTGCAGCCGGACTGTGGCAGGGGTGGGGTGTGAAAAGAAAGATCAAATGATTTCCTGACCCCAGACTTGGTTGAAATATTCCAAGAAGAGAATCTGTTCCAGCCAGCAGGCAACCTGGCTGGAGCAGAGGGAGGGAGAGAGAGCACCTCAGGGAGAGAGTCTGAGAAGTAAGAGGCTGGGCTGGTTAGGTTCTTGTAGGCATCATGTACTTCTCTGCTCTGCTCTGAATTGGATGAAATATGACTCAATAATTTGAGAAAATAATGAATATCATTTCCTTTACATTAAAATATAAAAAGCAGGGGCTGGGTATGTGGCTCAAGCGGTAGCGCGCTCACCTGGTATGTGCGGGGTGCTGGGTTCGATCCTCAGCACTATATACAAATAAAATAAAGATGTTGGGTCAACTGAAAACTAAAAAGTAAATATTTAAAAAAATTATCTCTCTCTTTCTCTCTCTAAAAAATAAAATAAAATTTAAAAAAATATATATAAATCTTCTATGGGATACAGCAGGAAAGGAAAGTGCAATGGATTGAGGTGATAAGTATGGACGTTATAAGCAGTCAGATTCTGTACAGATGAGATTCATCCTGAGAAGAGAAGTAGGGCATCAAGGATTCTTATAGTGACCTTACTGTACATTATATTATTAAAGTAACTTTAAAAAAAATGTACATACTCATATTTTTTTATCATGAACATGTATCATCATGAATCATTCTGCTATGACATTATGACTTACCAGGATGAACAGTTGAATATTTGTTTTCAAAAATGCACAATTAAGACTTTATAGTCTGACCTCAATAGTGGAATCATAATTTAAGTTTTAAATGAAGATGATTGTTTCACTTTGAGACATAAAATAGACTGATTTTTCTTCAACAGTTTATTTAGAAAATGTATCTGAAATAACTATTACATTGTATAATAAATTGTTCAATATAATTGTATTTATTAGAATTAAAATATCAAGTGAATTACCATATTGAAATATATGTTTTATTACTTTGGAAGAGCTATTAAAATACAGTGTGAAGATCAGGATCAAGTCATTTTATACTATAGCATTCCTCAATTTCAGCCTTATTGACATCTGGGGTCAAAAAATTCTTTGATGGTTGTAGAAAGAACTGTCCTATACATTAAAGGAAGTTTAACAGCATTCTTTGACTCTACATATTAGATAACAATAGTCCTTCCACATACAGCTGTAACAACCAAAAGTTCCCCAGTCATTAATTTTTTTCTTAAAATTAAAACAAATTAGGCTTTATTAATTAGATAATTAAAACACCAGTAAAAAGCTATAGTTTGGATCTGGAATATTTCCCCCAATAGCCAGTGTGTAGAAGGCTTGCTCCACAGAGTGGTTCTGTTGGGAGATGGGAAACTAAGAAGTGGGACCTAGTATGGAGTTTTCTCGTTATTTTTGACACGATTTTGAAGGGAACAGTGGGACCTTACCCATACCCCTTCAACATTTTTCAAGTTATGGCCATGAGGTGAACTGCTGTGCTTTGGTAGACCATGTGTTGCTGCTATGATGCACTTCTACAGGCCCATGGCAGTGGAACGATCATGGACTTAAGTTTCTAAAACTGAGCCAAACTAAACCATTTCTCTTGATAACTTGATTCTGTCCAGTATTGGTTAAAGTAATGAAAGCTGACTAACACACCAACTTTTCTATAACACAGACTGTACCAGGCAATCCTATTAGATGTAGTCATTTATTCACCACAGCCATACAGTGAGCAGAGCACTACTATCCTTCTCTCGTTTTGTAGATGATATAATCACAATTTAAATATTTAGTTATTTCCCCAGAGCCTCAAAGTGAAGGAGGAGAAACTAAGATCATTCTGGGGCTGTGAGCTCCTTCATCGATTTCTTCACAGTACAGGAATCTTCAAATATAGATTTATGAATCAATCTCCACAATTTTGCAATGTTCAATGGATTTAACAAAGAGCTCATAGTTAGATATCTTCTTGTATTATTTATCATAAATAAAATGATATGATTTAGCATGTGCTTTCATTTTTTACTTTTGAAAAGTTTTAGACCATATATGTACAAACTAAGCTAAATTGGAAAATGTTTTGTGTCCAATCAAATTGCAACATGTTTAATATTCTTGAATGTTGACATTTAACCACACACTACATATATGATAACAACTTTGGAAACAAATAGGCTAATATGTTGTTCCAAAAAAAATTTTTATCTGTTTTTTAAGCAGTATTTCATTAAAATATGTTTCTTCAGCTGTTTGAAGGACTGCAAAGGAGTAGGAGAAGGAGTAGAATGTGACAAACTAGGAGTTAGGAAAAACATTTTAAGAACAAAGAGAACTAATTAACTCAAACATATGGTTCATCTCACTCTGGTAAGAGCTAATTGACTTTTATGCACTCCAACTGTTAAAAGTACTATGATATGGCCCCTCATGTGATCATCAATAGAAAGACTATGAGAAAATATTGAAATTCATAATGCATGCTTTTTTCACACAATAAAAATCCTTCCTTTCTAGCTAACATAATGTTCCAGTATATTAGATTTTCTGGTTAATTTAAAATGCTTGTTTGAAAATGTTCTTAAGAAATATTAGCCTTTATCTCAATAAAAATATTATGACAAATATAACACATGACAAAAATGAGTGGAATTCTTTTAGTGTTTAAGAAATAGAGTGATTAAAAATAGTTACTTTTTTATTTTTAAAGGTTGATGCAATATGTACAGGGATATATAATGAATCTCAATTCTCTGGGCATTGTATTATTTTGTACATATTTAAAATCCTTTTTTGAACCACCTCTTTCTCTCAAATGTGTATTTTCAAGTATAAAGGAGAGGAATTGTTAATTTCATTTTGACTGAAATTCACAAACCTATATAATCTCTACTTATAAAATATTTCCTATTTGAAATAATACTTTCAAAACAAAACTAGGAAGCAGAAATATTTTTTTTTAATTTGTAAAGAAATGTTATTATTTTTACAAACTAAGTAATTTTCCTAAAATTTTTTTTTAATTTGTAAAGAAATGTTATTATTTTTACAAACTAAGTAATTTTCTTTCTATATATAGGCATTTACTAGAGAGTGTTATTGCTGAGAGTTCCAAATGCATGTGTCTCTGGGTATTATCCTAACTAAGTCCCAATTGTGAATGAAGGGAACCTACTTTGAATTCTTTAATATGGTGAATTTCTGCCTTATATATCTGCTACAGGCTCTCTACTGCATCATTTTCTGGAATTATTACTGAAACCTCATGTAATGATTGGTAGTTTTCAAACCTGAGTATATATAAGGATCCCCTGGAGGGCTTGTTAAAACTCAGATTTCTGGGCTCCACATCCAGAGTTTCTGATTTGTTAGGTTTCTGGTGGGACCCAAGAGTTTGCTTTTCTTACAAATTGCAGTGATGCTGATATTGCTGACCCAGGGAATACACTGTGAGAACCTGTGTTTCAGGAAACTTTCCCTGAAAATTCAAGCTCTAATAAGTAGCATATCCTAAGACTTGTCAGTATTAACCATCTGCATATATGTTAACATTTAATGATACATTTTTAAAGTATTCTCAGACCTTATTTAGAAATTTGTTAATGATAAAAAAGCAATTCTATTTCTGTTGCATTGTCCAGAGAGCCAAGTACTCTGTCATAAATATGTCATGTAACTATAAATCAGATTGATAGAAATATGAAATTTATAAGTCTTTTTAATTCAGTAGGTGTTAATTTGTGAAGTATATTATTTGTATTACATATATTTGTGTCACATTTTTATGTACTGAAAATCAATAACAAATTTTTTTTAATTAGGTAATTTGTTGTTCAGAATTAATGAATATATACCACTGCTTATTTTCAATTCGTCTTATTGTTTTGATAAATAGGAAAATAAATTATACTTTGACACTTGATCTTAGCCAAAAGGCCGAGAAGCGATATAAGTTGTACTTTGAATAGTTATTATTTTTTCTTTTTTAAAAATTTACTTGAGTACTTTTTATTAAAAAAAATATATATCTTTGAGCAAAGAGCTCAGAACTTCTATCTATAGAATCCTAATTCTACCGATAGTTAATTTTTCCGCTTTTGGCAATGTGGAAGCATCATTAGTGTGTAACAATGTGAGGATATGTGTGTGGGGGGGGGGTGGTAAAAAACAAACAGGTAAATAAAAAACACCTATATTTGTTATCCTAGCAACTGATGGTACTTTCCTGTTGTAGTGGAACACAAATAGTTTATGTACAAAAGAAAGTGGGAGTTTCAAGCTCTGTCTTTAACAATAGGCCACTTGATAACATTTACCATACCTTTGAGAAAGCACTAATACATTCTTACATGCTTAAATCAATAGGTGAAAAAGGCAAATATTTCTCACATCCTATGCTAAGTGTCTAGTTACTTAATAACTAGGGTTTCACTGACGGTTTCAACGTGCTTGATGGAGAATTCAAAAAACGTACAAAACCCCAACTATGCATAAACCATCTTATATTATAAAAATATTAAATATCATCAAAGAGCAATTGATAGGTCAAATAAAGTTATTATGTTGAGAACAAGAATAAAGTCCTTTATCTGTAAATTAGATTTTAATATATATGGCAATGTATAATTTGTTCTGCAGAATTAGTGAATATATACCATTGCTTATTATCTATTTGATTTATTGATTTAATAAATTGGGATATAAATTGTACTTTGAATAGTTATTTATTTTCTCTCTTTAAAAAAAACTCATTTGAGTACTTTTCATTTCCCATGACATCTCTCTTTAAAAAAAAACTCATTTGAGTACTTTTCATTTCCCATGACATTAGTGCCCATAGCATTTAATAAATCTTTTAAATTAATAAAAATGTATCAGCCAACACTTCTACTTTTTTTATGAGTCTAACTTACCTGTTGAGTGTGCTTGGAGAGAAATATATTGGCCTTACAATTCCTTTATAATAGTTCAGAATAATTTTTGTTTTACCTTAATACAGTAGGAATTGTCTGTTTTAGAATTTCGGTTTTATATGGTGCTTATAATCTTTGTGAACCATAAATTCACTTGATCAACAAAAACATTATAACAACAGCAGCAGAATACATAAAAGAAAATAAAACAACAAAAAGCTCAGATTCCCATGATCCCACTCCTATTCTGTCCACTCAGCACATTTTCCACATTCCTCAAACTGTGGTGAATAATTGGGTGTTAATTACAAGGCCACAGGGAATGTACAAACAAGAAGGTTTTTACTACTTCACTGCTTTGCTCCAATTTGTCATGAAAACTCCTGGGCCCTTTGGTTTCTCAAAGGTCAAACTAAGCAGTCAAGAAAAAAAAAAAAGAATAGCTCATGCAGATGGTTTTGTTGATAAAAGTGAGCACATGGGCTCAGTCCTAATGGTTAGGACTGTAATATGTGCATATGCTGTAATATGTGCATATTTCTAAAAGTACTCTGTAAAGCAACCCCATTTCTCTAACAAGGTAACACCTGCTACCCCAGTATTGCGTCATAAGGTTCTCTTGTTCAGTTCACTGCCATGGCTGTTGTCTAAATGCATTACGAAGATGTATTTCCTTCCCACTACCTTATAAAGGCAAGCAAACAAGACTAAGAGTAGTGTTGGTTTTTAATTCCTGATAACTCTGATACCAAGTTCTCAGCTCTTTGAAAGTGCTGGCAAAAAGTATATACTCGATATTTACCTAATAAGTAAAATCATTCTTGGCAATAAAATGAATAATTTTTACTCATTTGTGGTAGATAGAGCTTTGATATTTAGGCTCTTGAAAAACATTCAGTGGGAGTCCTCTGACTTGCTCAGTGTAGTGTTACAGCTGAATCAGAACATATGTTAAAAGCCAATAAGCTTCCATGTAGGTAAAGTACTCTTGAATTAATGTAATAAACTGGGCACGATATGACTCTTGTCCTTCCTGAGACATCATTATAGCACTTAGTGTAATCTCATTTTTTGTATTTAATAACATCATTGTGTGACTTGGCCAGGAAGAATTTAATTTTAAAATATCTAAAGTATGCTTATGAGGAAAATTTTGGAAGAATTTGAGTTGTCAACTAAGCTTTTCTTTGTCCTCTAAATTGATACAGGGAAATATCTATTTTTGTTTCCAGGAAATAACAGTAGTCAAGATAGCAAATTAGCCACAATTAGTGAACTGAATGAACAAAATCAAAAGTTTGTATAATCTTCTTTTATTTTTCAGAGGCTATACTAGGAGATAAATGTCTAAAAATGACATGCTTAATAGATGAGGCTCTAAACAAACGTCTTGTCTGCATGTAAAGATGTATGTTTACCTGTGCTAATTGTTTTCCAACTGAAATAAAATGTGGAAATAGAATTGTTCCTTCCTTCTAAGGGTACCAAGTCCATGCTGGTATTGAATAAATTCCATTTTGCTTTATGAATTGAAATGATAAAGGTATTCTAAAATTATTATCCAGTTTTTGTTAGATTACATTCAAACCTGATTGATCTATGAAGATTTATCATTACAGCAGATTAGGAATAGAAAAAAAAGTTTTAACTTACAAATTAATTTTGTGTCAGCAATAACCTATTATTTTAATCCAGAATAAGTATATTGCATTAACTAAGATGTAGAGCTTCTAAATAAAGGTAATAATAGCTAATATTTATGTATAAATTTGCATGACTGCAAAGCTCCTCAGTGTCTACTAGTAGGTGTCAGATATGGATTCAAGCTCTCAAGCCTCCTAATTCTATATACCTTGCTGTCTGCACTTCACAATATTGCTTAAACTAATAAACTTGGTCCTTTTGTGTCCCATAACTGTCAGTATGTATTCCTCTGCACTGATTCTGCTCCCCAGAAGCCACCATTCTTAATGTACAGACAACTATTGTAAGGCTCAACCAGCTCTGTATACATGCGGGCTTCAAGATCTACCCAGTCTCTAGTCATTCCTTCACTTCCTTCTGTTTGTGGCATTGTGAGTCTAATGGATAATCTGGTAACTTAATCAGTATTACAGAGCTATAAATAGCTATGTAGAAATTGGCTTGGAGCAGGCTGATATTGAGTTTTTTTTGTAGTAGCATAGTAGGCTTCTTAAGCAATGCTAGTCTTTAGACAAATCTTAGACTACTCTTTATAGATAAAAAATGTCTTCCTTTTCAGAATTGAGAAAGTGAATCCCTCTTTCAATTTTAGCATTTTTCCATTCTCCCTACTGGTTATTTTTGTCAAAAGTTTATTTGCCATCCTCACTTGCATTTTTCAACTTCCCAAGTCATTTATAGGCAGTGAACCATTGAACCAAAATGTTTTTATGTAGCAAAAATGGGGGGAAAAAAGACTATTAACTGTTGAGAATAAATGAAAGATTTGTGACTTAGACTCACAACATTATTACCATTATTACCATTGTAAGGAGACATGAAATTTCTGATTCCTTGCTTTCTCTGGTCATACTAATTTACCATTTGCTTTTTAAATGAGTAGTGATTTTTTTAAAGAGTAGTGATTTTTAGCATCAAAGGGCAAACTAGACAGTGTTTCTAAAACATATTTTTTCCAATTTTTTTGTTTCACCACCTAAAATATAAAGTAAAAATAAACAGAACCCCAAATAAACAAAAAATAAATCCCCTAGACTCTGTACATGATTTTTGCAATTTTAATCTAATAATTCAGCATAATAATTTGTAAATTTTTAACATTAGAACATTCCTCTCCTTATGGATTTACCTGAGAATAATTTGTTTATCCTTAGTATTCTCCAAAGAGAATAAATTGTAGGCAAAATAGTTTGTCTATTTTATTTCAACATGAAAACTATTTTTCTAAAGTTTTGAAACAAATGAATGGCTAAGAGGATGAGACAGTATATAAAGGAATGTGTTCCAGACAAAAAATACCTACGGCTATAAAAAGAGAAGCAGATGGCATGCTTCAGGAAAACACGCCAAATAATGAGGAATGTATTACTTGATGTGGATCCCTAAAATCTGGTCTTAAAACCCCTAATAGAATGAACACCCATGCGTATGGCTCTTTTATTGTTAGATTATAAAACAATTAGACCTTCCAGACAAGCTGATGGCAAGTTCCTAAATTATGATGTTACTTTTTGATGAAATCTTGAGCTGGTTAAATGTAAGACAGGTAAATTATACTTGATAAAAATGTAATAAAGAGCCCCAAACCAAAAATAGTCATCTGTGTTCCTTGCCTCCAGGACTCTCTGGCTTTCCCCTCCTGCTTTCCATTATTGCTTCTGTCCTGGCTCCATCTGCTCCATCTGTTAGGGTCCACTTAACTCTGTGGTGCTTGTTGGTTTAAGAAAAAGACTTCCATTAAGTGATTTTTTTCTGCTGAAAATGAAAGGTAATTTTCAGAGCCATCAAAATCTAAATGTCTTTTTATCTCATGTGAGTACGTATAGTATTGGACAATGAATCCTGGAGGAGACGTTGTGAGGAAATTGTTAGAGTTGATGATACCTCTTGAAGGACTGTTAATAAAACACTGACAAAAAAAAAAAAAAAAAAAAAAAAAAAACTGGAAGACAAGTTAACTACTTACTGTCTAAATTCCTATAAGTCCACCTTAGTTATCCTCACTTTGCTGCTCACAATTAGTGTCCTGGGGTAGACAAGTTATTGTGAGAAGGCATCAGTTCTGTTGCTGTTTTGTAGAAAATAAGTTTTTCCTTATAGTTGTCTGAATTGGTTTTACCAATTTTTTTATCAGGAATATATTTTTCAAACTATGAAATTATCTCGTTCTAAATTTAGGGAAAGATAGAGGAGAATTTTTTCCCTAAAACCCAAGAAATAAGTTGTATCATTATTTGAGGTAGACAGAGTATGACTCTGCATATGGAACAGATTGATCAGGACTTCTAAGCTGTCATTACCACAGTTACTTTCCTTCAGCATATATCAAGTTCCCTGGGTCTCACTTTTCTAAACTAAAATATCAGAGTTTGGACTTAATCTCTTAAATACTGTATTTTCTCAAATTATTTTATCTATCTTAATGTATTAAGTGTGTTTCTCCAGATGTGCTTCCATTACTGTCCTAAAAACCAGCTCTTTTCTGGAGTTTCCAAGAAACTTTACAGACAAAACTAAACAGGAACACAGATAATAAATATGTTTTAGGTAAATGTAACTTGAAATTCACAAATTTTACCCTGAATTATAAGCTCCAATTTCAGTAAATTCTCAGCTTTCTTGTTCATTAAAAATTAAACTGTTTGAAAATGTGCATATTAATAAAGTAGAGTAAGAGATAATTTACTGAATGCACAAATAATGAGCAGATTCCTCTGTCACTACAATATGCAGCTTTATTGTTGATTCAAAGAATTTTAGAACTGAAAGAAATCTCAGAAATCTAATTTTATGCATATATAAAAAGTTAGAAACATTGATTTCTACTATTTTATATTTTTGATATATAATTTGTGTACAATAAACTGCTCATTTTATAGCATGAAATTTTATGTTTTGATATATGTATGCACCCATGAAAGCCTCAACAAATAAATACAATTATCATATTCTTCAACCTAAAATTTCCTTGTGCCTCTTTGTAAATCACTGTCCCCAAACTCCCCTTTAACCTTTGCCAACAACTGGCCAAAATGTTTTGATATATGTATACACTGTGGAATGGCTAAACCCAGCTACTTATGGTTCTGAATATTAGTTTATATTTCCTATAATTTTTATAAGGATGTATTACATATATTTATTTTTTATATATGGTTATGATATATTTGCTAAAATTTTGTTAAGAAGTTTTGTATCTATTTTCATTTATTTTCCCTTCCTGCAATGTCTTTTCTAGTTTTAGTATTAGGGTAATTAGGCTGAGGGTATCAGGATATGAAGCTGACTTTCTCGTTGATTCTCTCTTAGAGTTTAATTAGAATTGGTATTCTTTCTTATGTTGAATGAAATTGAAGTCCCCTGAGCATGAAGTTTTCTTTATGAGGGATTTTTTTAACTCAAAATTAAATTTCTTTCAATAGATATATGGCTATTCAGATTGATTTATTTCTAATCATTGGTCATTATAGATCAATATACTGACATATTTCTTTTTTGAACCATGAATTATTTATGTGTGTTACTTAGATTCCAATTATTTGGAGATTTTCCAGGTATCACTGGTACTTATGTCTATTTTAATATGATCACAGAAACCATACTTTGTTAGATTTGGATCCTCTTAAATAACTTGAACTTTCTATGGCCGCCTAAAATAGTATCTGTCATGGTATATATTCCAAAACACTTTTAAAAAATTTGCTATTCTACTGTTTTTACATGAAATATATTATAAATGTCAACTGAGTTGGCTATGATTACTGTTTAAACTTCTATATCCTTACTAGATTTTGTTGAATTATTATATTATTGAGAGAATGTATAAATAATAAATATCTCTATAAAGGCAGATTTGTCTACTTCTTGCAAGTCTTTGTTTCATTTGCATAATTTAAAATATCATTTTATACATATGTACTCAAAATTATTAGTTCTTGATAATTAATACCTTTATCAGCCTTTTAGAGAAAGGAAAAATGTTTAATTTTTTTCATGCTGTTATAAACAGAAATCATAGGTAAATTTCTAAAACATCATGATGTGTGAAAGAGATCATAAAAAAACGATTATGAGCATATAATTCTATCTTCATGGTATCTAGAAAAGAACATGCTATTACAACAGTGTTACATGGGTCTGGCAACTAGGTTAGGGACTGATTGAAAAAAAGATTCAAGGACCTACTACATATTTATAGGCAATATGATGTTATTCATATTGCCTATAAATATGTAGTAGGCATTACGACTAATATAACTGATCTTCTCTACATAGTATTAGGGAATCATGCCATAAGTTACATGTGTCCCTGATCTAATGCAGTAGTACACCCTGGAAGAGAAATTGGTCAGAAAGCAGAATCAATTAGAGCTCTGGTATAGAAGCAGAGCTACTATACATATTTAAAGAAGAGAGCTATTATAGGAATTAAACATGACACAAACATGGGAGAAACTGGGAAGGAAAAAAGTAAGTGTCAAAATTCAACAAACATTCATGATTAAAATAGAGCTATTGTCAATTTTTATTGTAGTGATCATGATTTACATGTTGTATCTAAAATATCTTTGCCTAGACATGTTCATAAAGTATTTGCATCTCAAAATATGACAGTATTAAGTTTTACACTTTGATCTAAGATTCATGTTAACTTTGAATATGATGTAAAATATGTCAATATTGTTGTTTTGGGGATTTTCTTTTTGTTTCTTATATATCTCTCTACCAATTTCTCAATTCCAATTTATTTAAAAGCCCTACTGACTTTTAAAAATTATTATTTATTATTTGTTTTTATTGGACAAGTGAAAAGTATACACATTTGTTACACAAATGTTTTGAGATACACACACACACAAACATACACACACACACACACAAACTATGGAATGGATAAACCAAGCTATTTATCACACGCATTAACTCATATACCATTTTTTATGAGAACACTTAATAGTAATTTTCAAGTACACAATAGATTGTTAACTATCATCAACAAGAGCTACAACAGATCTATTGAATTTATACTTCCTAACAGAACTTTTGTGTCCTTTGGCAGCCCTGTTGTCCCTGTAGCTGTAGATTTAGCATTCCTTTTTTAGTGATTTCCCTAAAGACTACAAATGAATGGCTAAAATTAAAAAGACTGGTGCCAGATGTAGTGGTGCATGCCTATAATCCCAGCATCTAGGTAGGCGGAGGCAGGAGGATCTCAAGTGCAAGTCACTCTCCGCAACTTAGCAAAGCCCTATACTACTAAGCGAAACCCTGTCTCAAAAATAAAAATAGAAAACAGGCTAAGAATATGACTCAATGGTTAAGGGACATTGGTTCAACTCCTGGTACAAAAAAAAAAAAAAAAGAAGATTGATAATGCCAGGTGTTGGCAAGGCTATGGAGTAACTGGAACACTACTGGATTTGATCCTCAGCACCACATAAAAATAAATAAGTGAAATAAAGGTATTGTGTCCAGCTATAACTATTGGTGGGAAGAAAAAAATGGTATAGCTACTTTGAGAAACAGTTTCTTAAAAATTTGAACATATACCTCCCATATGATCCAGACATCCCACTCTTGATATTTACCCAGAAAAATAAAAGTATAGATCCAGATGAAGATTGGTATACAAATAGTCATAAAAGTTTTATTTTTAATAGTAAAAAATTATTATACAAACCAAATGTCCATCAAGAAGTGAATAGATGAACAAGTTGTGATATATTCTAACAAAGGAAAAATCCTGCTCAGCAATAAAAAGACACAAGCTGTTGATACAATTTCAAAAGCATGCTATGTAAAAGAGTTCATACACAAAACAGGATATCCTATACAGTTTTTTTTTATTTGATATCTTTTAAAAGCAGCATTATTACAACAGAGCGAAGATAAATGTTGCCTGGGTCTGGCAGTTGGATTAGGGATTGATTGAAAAAATGGCACAAAAGATAATTTGAGGTAAATATTTCATTATATATCTTGGTTATGTATAAAAAGCTACAAACAATACCAAAACTTGTTAGATTGTATGTTCAAAATGAATGTATTTATTGTAGTAATTTATACTTTAGTGAATCTGTGGGGAGAGAAAGACAAAGTGGTGAGAGCAGAAGCAGGAGGATAAACATCCAGGAAACTTGTCTATATGGTAATCTTGTAAACACAGGTTTTTGTTTGGTAATCTGGTAAAAGCAGGTTTTTGTTTGATAGGATCTAAGTTCCAAGAAGAAATGCTAAGCACAGAATGGAATGGAGGTTGAATGAATAAATACCATACAATGAATGTTACTTGATTTTATTATTGATTTATAGGGGCTATTTATAAAACTTACTGATCTTAATCAGTTGCAATTTCTTGCACATGCTCTCTCTCTCTCTCTATTGTTCTCTCTCTCTCTCTCTCTCTCTCTCTCTCTCTCTCTCTATATATATATATATATATATATATATATATATTTTTTTTTTTTTTTAATTTATTTTTTTTTTTTTTTTTGCTATCAGATATTGAACCCAGGGGCACTTAACTACTGAGCCACATTCCCACCCATTTTTTGTATTTTTTATTAGAGACAGGATCTCACTGAGTTGCTTAGGACCTCAATAAGTTGATAAGGCTAACTTTGAACTCATGATCTTCCTGCCTCAGCCTCCTGAGTTACTGGGATTACAGACATGCACCACTGCGCTCAGCTCCATATATTTTTGTATCTTTTGATAACAGCTTCAATATGTATCAATATCTTTTTTATTATTTGTTCTTATTATGTATTGTATGAACAATCACAATTTCATATTCATAAGAATGTTATTCTCTATTTTTCCAAGGTTTTATATTGTTGTCTTACACATTTAACTATTAATTCAATTAGAGTTGAGTTTTTGCATGTGAGTTGAGAAAAGAACCCAATTTCATGGAAAAACAATTATCCTATCACTATTTACTCAAAATTAATTGTATCATACTGTGTCCATAGCAACTTGTATTGTATGAACAAGGTTTGCTTCTTGGTAATTTATGTAGTCTTTCTAGCTTTTTCTTCTTCATAAATATCTTAGTTAGGGGCTGGGGTTGTGCCTCAGGAGTAGAGCACTCGCCTTACATGCATGAGGCCCTGGATTCAATCCTCAGCACCACATCAAAATAAATAAGTGAAATAAAGGTATTGTGTCCAGCTATAACTAAAAAATAACAATAAATAAATAAATAAATAAATAAATGTCTTAGTTATACTTGGTCCTTAGTCATTCTATGTAAGTTTTAGAATCTGAAATTTTAATTTGTCAAATTCCAAAAGAGTCCTATTAAGTCTAAGATCATTTGGGGGAAAATTAACATCATAAATATATGGCAGCTTTCAAACTATGAACATATTGTGTTTTTCCAGTTATTTATATCCTTTCAGTGTATTTCAGCACTTGATTTTTTTGTAAAGATCTTAGAGACCTTTGTCAGACTTTATTCTAATTGTCTTTTAATCCATTTGTAAATATTACTTCATAACTATGTGAAAAAGTAATTCTTTTTAAATGACTTTATATTTATTAATGATAGTATAATAATTAATCTAGTTTTTTCTGTGCTTGCTATATAGGAAAGTCATATTACCTGTTAATATCTTTGTTGTCTTTTTCTTTTTTTCAAATATCTGTTTGGTTTGTATGTTAATCAGCTTTTTATCACTGTGACCAGAATCGCTGACAACTAAGAGGAGGAAAAGTTTTTTTTTTTTACTCCGAATTTCAGGGTTTCCATCCATAGTTGGTGGGCTCAATCAACCTGTGCCCAAGGTGAGGCAGAACACCCTGGTGGAAAGGCATGAAAGAGAAAAAATGCTGCTCACTTTCTGACAGCCAGGAAGCAGAGAGAGGGAGAGGGAAGGAGGAACAAGGGAAACAAGATATAATGTCCAAGGCAGACCCCCATGCCCCACCTGCCTACAGTTTCCACCCAATCAGTAGTCCTTAATTAATTCATCATGAATGAATCCTCTGATTATATTACATCTCCCATAGTTCAATCATTTCACTTCTGAATGTTCCTGCATTGTCTATCACATGAACTTACTGGGAATATTTCAAACCATAACAGTTTGATAGTCAAATATCTGAAATACTCTTATATTTTGATACAGCTAGTTTTCCCCTGTTGGATCTAAAAATTCATTCCTTGTTGGTTTTCTGGTTCATGAGTTTCATTGGAGGTTCATATTCCTTGGATTTTTTTTTTTTTTTTTTTTCTGTGAAGAATCTTTGAAACCTGGCTTGCAGACAGGATTCTCCAGATAGGATCTGAATTTGCTTCTCCTTAGGTTCTGGAGGGCATGATGAATTGCAATGTACTTTCAGCTAATAAATTTCAATTTTTTAAAGAACCCACAAATAAAGCTATTTCATTGGAAAACCTGCCTATGGTTATGAATGACTAAGGGCAGGTTTTCCACCACTGAGCTACATCTCCAGCCTTCTAAATCCTTTATTCATAAAACTTTCACCTTTTTAGTTTTCTAGCTTATTGAAGTGGATCTATCTGATACTAGATTCTCCAGTGCAGAAAGCATTTTTCCTGAATTTTCTCTCTTTCCTCCTATGTCTTGGCAGCAAAAAGTAAATTCAAGATGAGAGTCTGAGCAAATGCTCTTTAAATGAATTAGTGTCTTAATATTTTAGTAGCTCAACAATGCCTTCTAAAAGATACAAAATATTTTATGAAACACTTTCAATTTTGTAATTGAGGTCATTTAATATATAAAGGCTGCAGAAAATGGAAGGGCTCATTCTTTACAGGTCAATACAAATTCTCTGCTTAAGAAGTCCAGGAAAAACTGTAAATTTTCAAATATTATTTATAAGGTTAAAATAATTTTGAAGATTTGGAAGTTGTTATAAAAATATTTCCCAATATATTTGCTTATGAGTCTATTATTTAGGAAAATAATATCTGATTCAAAAATATTTTTCTGATCTATTTAAAATTGCCATTTTTATGTAGGACAACAAAAATATAGAAAACAAAAGTGTCAGAAGTTGTTAAAAATGCAGGATATATAATTAATAATTTTAGCATTACAAAACATTCTCTATCATGACCTGACTCAATGAATATGAAACTAAATAGTGTTTTGGTTTTTTTCTCTTTAGAAGAATCATTCAGATTCTAAAGTGGTAATAAATTTTTTTTAAAATGTTATAAAATGGGGGCTGGGGATGTGGCTCAAGCGGTAGCGCGCTCGCCTGGCATGCGTGCGGCCTGGGTTCGATCCTCAGCACCACATACAAACGAAGATGTTGTATCCGCCAAAAACTAAAAAAATAAATAAATATTTTAAAAAAAAATGTTATAAAATGGGCTGGGGATATGGCTCAAGTGGTAGCGCGCTTGCCTGGCATGTGTGCGGCCCGGGTTTGATCCTTAGCACCACATGCAAAACAAAGATGTTGTGTCCGCCGAGAACTAAAATATAAATATTTTTTTAAAAATTCTCTCTCTCTCTCTCTTTAAAAAAAAAAATGTTATAAAATATCTTTTAGTAAATCTCCATCCCTTACAGTTACATTTACATTTCCCATCATGACTTTATAATTCCTAATGACTCTAATAATTAATGTTTAATCTCAGTATGAACTCTGAACCTTAATTTTATAAAGCTTAATAGAATGGAAGGTTTCATACATATTCTTTGAGTCTTAATGAGATATATACTCCCTGTAACCAAGCTTCTGCCTGGGATTTTTGTTTAACTTACAGTTGATGGGGCTAAGAACCTATGTATGGCTTGTCTTGTATGTGAATAAAATGATCTTAAAAATTAAAGGAGGTAATGAGGATTTCAACATGATCTTTCCCCTCAGATCTACTTGAGACATATGAACTTTGTAGAAACAGCACAATTACATCCCAAGAAGAAATAGAAAAAAAGTTTATCCAACTACCAAATTAAATGCAGTCTCTACAATAAACTCATGTTAGACAACGCAGGAATGCTCAGAGGAGAAATTATTAGATTACAAGAGTTGTACACAAGCCAGTGGATTAATCCTAATACTTTTGACTAACTGTATGTTAATTAATAATAGGCAGATGGACATGGTTGGAGGAGGTGGATCACTGGTGGTGTGCCTTGGAGATTACATCTTGTTCACCCAGCTCCTCCCTTTCTCTCTACTTCTTGGACAGCATCTTCTGGGCTGCCTTCTTCTGCCATACTCTTCTGCCATAATGCTCTGCTTCTCCTCAAGCCCAGAGCAAAGAAATCTGTCTACCATGGCCTGGAACTCTGAAACCATGAGTCCAAAATAAACTTTTCCTCCTCTAAGTTATTCTTGTCAGGTATTTTGGTCACAGAAATTAAAAGAAGACTGTTACAGGGACATACCATCTTTATTGTTGATTTCATTTTAAATCTGATCCCATGGGCTGAGCATGTTGCTTAGTAGCAGAGCTGTTGCCTAGCGCACATGAGGTCCTGGGTTTAATTCCCAGCATCCTGAACATACATACACACAAGCTGATTCCAAAGATTCATCTCAATACCTTTGTTTCTTTAAACATTTACCTTCACGGGCTGGGGATGTGGCTCAAGCGGTAATGAGCTCGCCTGGCATGCGCAGGGCGCTGGGTTTGATCCTCAGCACCACATAAAATAAAATAAAGATGTTGTGTCCACCGAAAACTGAAAAATAAATATTAAATAATATTCTTTCTCTCTCTCTCTCTAAAAAAAAAAGATTTACCTTCATAGGTTATGATTTCAATAGAAATATTAGGTAAAAAAAATGATGGAAATATTGCATAAATTTCTATAGAATCTAGGAGTTTGAATTTCTTTTTTTTCCACCTTTCCTTTGAGTCTTTTATTTTGAGTTCTTACAAAAAGAGAAAAAACACAGAAGCCATAACCAGAGGAATAGGCTTGGGGCCAGCCAGAAACCAAGTGCATGGGATGGGCACACACTTGGCATCACTGGGTCTACAGAGCAAAGTGTTGGGAATTCTCAGCCTTTGGACATGTTGGATGTATTGAGGGACAAGTCACTTAATATATATTGTACACATCTATATGAAGTGCCCTGTGTTAGTAGGGTTAGTGGGGCAAACTCCCAAGGCCCCTCCTCCTCAGCCTAGGGTTCTGGCAGGATCACAGGCTTGGGCAGCATGGGGATACTGCATTTGCCATATTCTTCTGCAGAGGGAGAAGTTAAACATTCAGTCTCAAGCCACTTAGGCAGAAGTCAGAGGACTAGAGATGGTCCGCACTCCATTAGGAACCCCCTGTCTTGTATCCAGCCTCTCATGTAGTCTGCTCTTCTTTTTCTTTTTTCTTCTTTTTCATCTGAAGAAGTGATTTGGTGTCTTTGGTTGAGGCTTTTTTTTCTTTCTTCTTTTCTTTTTCCTTTTTGTCCTTGTATTCCTTACCTTTATCAGATTTCTTCTTCTCTTTTTGGCTTTTTGAGTCATTTTGATCTCTACCCTCAAACTTCACCATTGCTGCTCCCCTTCTGGATTTTCCTTGGCCCCTTAGGAGGTGAAATATCCGTTCCCCTTTTTCTTTGCTTTGTCTCTCATTGATTTCCCTTTGGAAGGTCTGGAGGCCTTTTCTGAAGAAATAGTGCTCTCCCCACCTTCTCCAGCCACCAGCTGCTGCTTCTTGCTCTTGGGGGCTGTGGTAGCTAACTGGTCTCCCGACAGCTTCCGCTTCTGGCTTTTCCTGCTGATGTTCTTGGCAGCATCTGCAGGCTTCTTCCTTTCCTGCTCCAGTACCTCTGTCACAACCTTCCTCAAAGCATCCCACATCTGGGCCTTACTCAGGGGCCGGTCACCCCCAGGAAGTACTGGGTGGTGCTGCCCTGCAGTGCCTGTGTTGAGTCTATGGAGCTATGGGCTCCCTTTGTGGGCTTCACAGATGTGGCGCCTGAGGTGGCTTCCTTTATACCTGTTTTAAAGGTAATGGTGCCTGCTTGCTGAGACTCCAGTCTGCTGTCTGTGTCATTTTTGTTCACCAGAGTAGAGGAAAACAAGGGGCTGCAATCTGGCTTTGCAATCACTTTGGAAGCCTGGTAATTGGCTAGGGTCTTCCTCTGGGAAGGGGCCACCAATTCATCCTCAGTGGACTCTGCTGATGACTCCTTCAAAATATTCTTCATCAAGGGGGTTTGACCTACAGAAGTGGAGGACTGCGTGGGAGGAATCAGGTCCCCATCCTGGCTCTCAGAGGAGAAGTGTGGGATGGTGCTATCAGAGACCCTGTCTTTCCTCAGGGTGTTCCCACCTTGGGCCTGTGTAGGAGTAGCAGCTGGGCCAGGTGGACTATGACCATTAGGGTCGACAAAAATCAGAGAGGATTTAATCACCTGGATTGATGGCAGTTCTTCGCCACCGCTGTCTGAGGACACCTCTGCATTCTCAGTGGGTCTTGATGTCAGGGCCTTGCCTCTGGACGTTTTAGAGGTACCATCCTGGTTGGGTGTTACTACAGGGAAATCTTCATGACTCACAAATGACTCCTTGCTATTCTCCAACTCCTTTATTGGCTTCTTGGCCTCCAAGGTTGTGGTCATGGCTCCTCCTCTGACTTGGGATATCATATCCTCCAACTTCCCAGGTCTTTGGGCTGCCCCTTTCACTGAAGACCCTTGGTGGCAGCTGGTGAGGCTTTCACATCCATGTTTGTCTCAAAACTAGAGCTGGAGTTATCCTCACTGGAGCTGGAGGAATTCTCACTGGAGCTAAAGGGATCGTCACAGGAGCTGTCAGCTGGCCCACTGTCATGGTCCCAGGCTTGGTAGAGGATCTGTGTTCTGGGACAGTTCCCTCCTTCTGTGTCTGACACCATGATAGTATTTGCTGAGGGCTCTGTTGACTTCTTAGGTGTATTCCCAGAGAGTGTATGGACCACTGACTTTGATGGGCCAGGATGTGACACAGAGTTCACTATCTTAAAAGATTTCTTGGGCTTTGACTTGGCCTTCTCTTTCATGCTTAATGGCAAATCTGCCCCCACAGCTGAGATATTGGTAGATGTGAGTCTAGAGGTGGCTTTGACAGTTTCGGCTTCTGCCTCATTTTCCTCTTCTGAGCTCTCCGAACTGCTGCTGCCGCCTGATGCTTTGGTCTTCTTGCCTTGCAGGGCTGCATCTTTCTCTGCCTTAAGCTTCCAGCCAAGCTCTGAGGTCTGTTGCCAGTGTGTATAGATGTCCAAAAGAGTAAAAGGCTGAGGCAAGCATCTTTTCTGGCCACTCTGCTCTTTCACTGACTGTACCTCACGTATATATCCTGACTGTACCTCACGATGCTGGTAGATCAGGAGAAGGAACTCCTTCCGCTTCCTTGCTTCAGTCATGCCTGCAACCCAAGACTCACCTGCAGGCCACCCCACGTTCTCCTGGGCTCTTAGATCTTTCGCATCCCACTTCCAGCTTCTCCTTTCTGAATTTCTTGTTTGAGAACAAAGAACAAAAAAAAAAAAATACTGTTTTCAGAGCAGAATCTAGTAACAAAATATTCATCTTACATGTTTTCAAAGGAAAGCAAATATAAATTGAAAAAATAAGATATCCCATTTGTAAATATAATTTGCAAATATTTTCTCTGTAGCTGGTCTTTTTACTTTCCTGTCCTCCCTTCCTTTAAACTGCTTAATAGATTTTCTATCTCTGGGACAGTGACAGCAGCAACTTTACTTTATTAATAAATAGGTTTGAGAACTCTTGGAGCTTTTTTTTAAAAAAGTATTTAAAATAAAAATGAATACCCAGTGCCCCATATGTCAAGCTGATTCTAGGTAAAGTCCTTCTGTGAACACATGCATTTCCCAATAAAAACTCAGGTCAAAATATCAAAATAAAAATGATAACAATGTTGCCAAAGCCTCTTTTGTATAAATGCATCTGGCAATATAAGAAGTTAACAGCATTATACTTCACAGGAAGCTTTTTGTTGTTCTTAACTGTATTTGATTGAAATTCATGGGGGAACAGATTACTAAAAACTAAATTGAATGCATGTGCTTTTCTTGAATCAAACTCATCTGTGCATCTGATGGAAAATATAGCACATCTAAATATGCTGTAAGGGAGTATGGCACAAATTATGGTCCTCATGGAGAGGAAACCCATTATCCTATATCATGATAGTTTCAAATACAGTAAACAATGAATTCATTATTATTACTGGATTTTAAGCCAGAATAAATCTCTTAAGTTTTATAGTAAAACCATGCAAAAAAAAAAAAAAAAAAAATCAACCATGCTAGCTCTGGTAATGCTTTCCTAATGAAATACCTTGAAATGCATACCAATCATACCAATCATACCATAAACTACACTTAAAGGGTTAGTGATTATGGCTCCTCTGAGGACAACAGTGAAGTATTACTACTATTTTCCATTTCAAAAGGAAATATAAATTGAAGGCCATAAACCAAATTTCTTTCCATTTTTTAGAAAATGGATTTGAAGTTTAATATATCACAAAAGCTCAGTAATAGTTTCATTTTCACTCCAAAGTGGGAAGTATTGTCTGCATTCTGTGTTCTAACAAATATCAACTCTTGTAGGTGAAAAATGAGCAATTATGTAGCTCAGCATGGCTCCCTTCAGGCAGGTAAATATCTACAGATTGTACTGGTTATGGGTCTCTTCTTAAGGATCTTTAGTTAGACGGGTTCTGAAATCAAGGACCAGGTCTTAAACTCCACTTGCCATCTATTGCTGTATAAGAAAATACCTCAAAATCAGTGACTTAGAAGAGAAATCATTTATTTGTTTTCTCAGTGTTTTGCAACTTGAGGAAGGCTTTTTGGGGCAGTTCATTTCTCCAGCAACTGAAATAAACTGACCTGACTTAATCACTGTCAGGCTCAACTCTCAGATGTCCTCACTGCTATGATGGCTAAGATGATACTAAGAGTTGGTTTGAAGCTCACTTAGAACTCTTAATGAGGTCTCAGTTCTCTATGAGACCTCTCCATGTGCTTGGTTGTGCTTCTCCGTGGTCTTAGAATAGTTGCATTTGAAAGATGTCCAACTGCCCTCAAAGAGTGAAAACAGATGTTGCCAAATCTTTATGCAATTTCTAACACATAGTACTGCGTATGCAACAGGTTCATATTTAAGAGGAGGCCTTATAAAGATGTCAATACAGGAAAGTATTGTAACCGATTATTATGTACTTCAGCACTATGCATACATATGGTACTAATTGAGTAGTACTTATATGAGTGGATTATAGACATCTAGACAATCTGATCGTAATGATTTTCCACCTTGATTGCAAAGTTTCTCCTGATAGCTAATCACAATTACCCCTTATTTTTTTAACCATATTTTTTTTCTAAATTGAAATCACTATAGTTCATAGTTTATACATGGTCAACAGCATGTTCACAAAAGCATGCTTTTTTTTAAGAAGAAGTGCTAAATTAGAGATTTATAATGAAATTAAAAAACAAATCTATTTTACTGCTATGTGCGAAATAAGAAAGACACTTAAAGGCTTGGCAAAGAGAATTAATGACTCGTCCTTAGAAATTAGAAGAGTAATTATTGTTTTTGTTTTAAACACAAGATATTTTGCCTGTTCTCGAGGTGCTAGATAAGGAAGAGACATATCACAGGAATGATTTTGTCTTCAGTATCATATATGGACTATACGTTATTAACTTTGGATTTTAAAAATTAAGTCCTCATTCTGCCACAACTAGTGTTTCTTAAACCAGTCACTTCATCTCTCTAGGGGTTCATTTTTTCTCAACAGTAAGAGACAGTTATTGTCAAAAAAAAAAAATTTAAGCAACTTTCAGTTACAAAATGACAAGCTCCTATTCATAAAACTCACAAACTTTGCCATTAAATGCATTCTTCATTTCTTTCTATTTGCATAGTTTCACATACATGATATTGAGATGAAAACACACCATATTATACTGACAAACATGAATTTGAAAAATGTGCTTACCCCATACTGGGAACAGTTTTGCTGAAAAGTTCTGTGCTGCTTTATATTTGAAATTTATTTCTCCAAAAGGGAAAAATAATGGGTATTTGTATTTTATTTTATTTGTTGTTGTTGTTTGTTTTGTTTTGGTGGTGCTGAGGATCAAACCCAGGGCCTTGTGCATGTGAGGGTATTTCTATTTTTAAGCATGCTTCCTTGTAGAATGACTGCTGTTGCTATTAAAACAATTATTATTTGTAAACAAAAGTTTCAAAAATGTGTGAATGGAGTTTTTAAATCAGGAAACAAATTTATAGAATTGTAAACACATTGTGGTTTTTTAAAAATAGAACACCTTCCAATTCATTCATTTCTATATCTGTCTCACCATGGATCCATTTAAAAAAAAATCCCCCAAAGTGGTCCTGGATGAAGCATAAAACAAAGTAGTAGATGAGTAAATTCTTGACAGATAGACCAGTAGTGTGATGGAGTTAACTTGCACCAATTTGTGAAAGCTGATTATGTCCATCTCTTCCCAATCTGCAATCAAAGAAGTCATACTGGTAAGAGAAATTAATCAGTCATTCTGTGCCTCTTTCTCTTCTAACTATTTATTTAATCAGTTGTTAAACACTGACCTGCACACCACTAATCCAATCTGTTTAAAAGAACAAATAGTGGGAAGTCAGGAACCTAAATAAAGAGATAAAATAATAATGGGAAATATAAACCAGCATTTAAATTGAGACCTGAATACCAATTTGGAGTTGGTCATATAACCTAGTGGAGTATATTTTGATTGTGTACAAAGATATGGAAAAGTCCATATTCTAATCCCATGTTATTCTAAGCCAAGAAAAATACTGATGTGTGACGAACAGAATAGAGGACAGTAGGAATGGATATTCTTACCAATTAGATATTGCTAGAAGAAGAACATAAAATTTGGCAGGAGCCAAATCACACAGAGATCTGTAGAATATGGTAAAGATTTTAAGAATGAGTATGGTGTGGTAGAATTGAAGTGTTTTAAACTGAGGAGTTAAATTAACATGATTATCTTTAAAGAATAACTTAGAAACTCTGGGTCAAGTGAATTGGAGTTAAGAATTGTTAGGGTCTATAAACAAGTCAGGATGGCGCCTGGCATTTTGCCAGAGGGAGTGGTTTGTGAAGTAACACCAGCGAGCCATTAAGTGTGGAGATTCCTTATTGGTTGACTGCTGTATCTAGTTTATGTTAATTAAGATAAGCTGTGTGGAATGGATATATACCCCTCCTGTCCTACAATAAACGGCTCCCACTCCTGCTGTATCAATGTACACAAGTTGCTGGTCACCCCCGGGGTTATTTTGCTGCAGCCGGATTGTGGCAAAGAATATAAAGATAAAGTGGCATAAATCACACCTGTTATGAAAATATTTTACTTCCTTCAATGAGAAATAAGAAAATGGGAATGAGGGGACATATTGATGAAGATATAATTAGATAATGAAAGAGCAAGATCATAGAGAAACAAGGATAGGATTCAGAGAACAGATGTGGTGGTAAGAAGATGATGAGGTTAATATTACATTTATTTTCTTAAATAAATAAAAAAGTTGTCCATGAAATAACAATGAGGCAGGGAAAGCTGTGAACAGAAGAGAAATTATTAAATATCGGTGAGGGTAAGAACCCATAATTGGGTTTCTGGGACAATTTAAATACCCTTTTGAGATTGATGGTCATGAATTTAAAGATTTTGTTACTTTAGTGGTGGAACTTCCTCTGGTAAAATTCAACAACTCTGAAGGTGGATAATCCTCACAGAGAATCTGCTCAGCCAGGGAAGATATGGAAAAGATGTGGTCAATGCCACACTGTGCACTGCCACTTGATATTGTCAGTGTCCACAGAGGGTTTCCTAGCTCTACTTCAAGGGATATTTATTATCAAATTAACAATTAGTGTAGTCCTTTGATATCAGCTAGCTTAAGAAATCAATCAAGAAAAAATCAGGGGGAAAAAGATCAGGAGGTAAAATAACAGAAGACTGGGTAAGAGTAGAGCAGTGATTAGACCAGACCAATTAGTAAAACAGTAAAAGGGGCAACTGTCTGAAATACAGGTGCTCAGGATGAGAGATGGAATTCTCTACCTGCAGATTAGCTCAGCAATTTAATTTCAATAGGAATCTCAACCAAGGCAGTCTACCCTTACCTGTAGGGAATATGTTCCCAGACCATTCAGTGGATGATTGAAACTGCAGATAGTGCCAAACTCGATATATACTATATGCTTTCCTTTACAAACATACTCAAGATAAAATTTATTATATAAATTTACCACAGTAAAAGATTTGCAATGATGATAATAATAAGATGGAACAATTGTAACAATATACTGCAATAATAGTCATGTGAATATGCTCTCTTTCTCAAAACATCTTATTGCACTCACCCTTTTTGTGATTATAAGATAAGACAATGCCTATATGATGAGATAAAGTAAGGTGAATGCCATAGGAATCACAATGGAGGCCACTACATAAGGGTTAGTAGAACACCAGCAATCAAAATGCTGTGAGAGTCTACCAGACAACTGAGATGGCTACTGAGTGACATATGGGTGGATAGTGCATACGACAATGGTATTCTGCACAAAAGGATGAATGTCACCCACATGGGATGAAGTGGCATGACACAAGGTTTAATATGCTTCTCAGAATGGTATGTAGTTTAAAACTGATAAATATTTTTTTCTGGAATTTTTATTCAATAGTATCAGACCAGAGCTCAACAGGGATAACAAAAATCGTGGAAAACAAAAACCACAAAGAAATGTGGGAATACTGTATTGTATTTGTGTATCCTTTCAGTGTTTAGGTGGGAACTTTCATCTAAAAGGACTGTCCATTCAAACCAGCTCTTTGAAACCTTCTTAAAAATTACATTGAACTGCAAAGTAGTTGCTGTAATTTTTATAATGTATATTTCATTATGCATATAATACTTTAGATAGATATCAAAAGGATAAAACATTTTTTCCAACCCAACTATTTTTGCTATAACAGAAATACAAAAAAAATTATAACCCTTAAAGTCTGTTACATTTTTGTCATTTCCAATTTAATAACAACACATTTCCTCTAATGTAATGCTCTACTTTACTGTAAGCCCAGCAAATACTACATTTTGTCACTACTCAACATAAATTATCCAGTTTAATTCAGGCAAAAAGCCTCAACCAAAGGATATTATTAGCCCAGTTTTATGAATGCAAAAAAAAGAAGTCTCAAAAAATTCAAAATTTAAATTGATGACACAGAGATCATTTATTTATCAAAGTATTAATGAACTTATACTGTGCTTCAGGCAAGATGTTTAGGAATTAGTGATCTAAAAATTAACATCAGGAAAAAAGAAATGAATTTAGGATTTTTTTTTCTTTTTGGAGTCACTTTTTGAGACAGATTTTCAATATGCTGCCTAGGCTAATCTAAAACTCTTGGGCTCAATCAATCTTCCTTCCCCAGCCTCCCAAGTAGCTGGGATTACAAGAACATACCACTGCACCCAGCTTGAATTTAGGAATTTAATAGTAGTTCAATCTGATGGCAAATTGTATGGTTCTCCCATCATGCTATATTCCTAAAAGTGTAACAGCATTCATCTCAGTTTGTTTATAACACATATTATTTATATCTATTAGTCCAGAATATTTATTAATATCATTCCATTTTACATTTTGGATTTAAAAAATCTAAATTGAGTATACATATTGACCATCTCTTGTTCACATTTTTTTATCTCATTGATATTTCTCATTTATTAAAATTAAAAATTGATTTTTTATAAGTCATTTTACAAATATGTAATATTCATCACTAGAAATATATTTATTGAACATGTACTTCAGAAATTCAGAAATTCACTGAATTATTTTTCACCGAAGTAGAAAAAACAATTACAAAATTCATATGGAACCACAAAAGACACTGAATAAAAAAGCAATATTGAGCAAAAAGAACAAGCCAGAGGCATCATACTACCTAATTTCACAATCTACTGTAAACCTACAGCAATTAAAACATCATGGTGTTACCATAAAAACAGACACATACAACAATAGAATAGGAAATGATAGAAGGAAGTAATAAGGGAAGGAAGGAGAAGAGGAAAGACAAAATTATGACCTGAGTGAGCCTCCAAATAAATTCACACATCTATAGACAATTGATTTTTTACAAAGCTACCAAGAACACACAGTAGGGAAAGGACAGTCTATACTAAATGATACCCCAAAACTAGTCAAGAATACACAGAAGAATGACATTAGACACTTATCTCTTACCAAAATCAACTATAAGTGGATCAAAGGTTTAAACAGAAGACCTGAAGCTATAAATCCACTAGAAGGAAACAGGGGAAAAGCTCCAAGCCATTGGCCTGGGTAATGATTTGTTTGGATTTGACCTCAAAACACATAGTTCAAAAAAAAGAAAGAAAGAAAATGTAGACAAACTAGATTACCTCAATCTAAGGAACTAATCCTTGGCATAAGAAACAATCAACAGAATTAAGAGACAACTTACAGAAATGGAGAAAATACTTGCAAACTTTATGCCTGATAAGGAGTCAATATCTACAATACATAAGGAATAAAGCAACTCAATGGTAAGAAAACAAATAATGCTTATACACTGTTGGTGGGAATGTGAATTGGTATAAATATTAAAGAAAACAGTTCAAAGATCCCTTAAAAATAGAATTATCATATGATCCTCAAGTCTATACAAAGCTTAAAGAAATGAAATAAGAATGTCCATTGTAGCATTATTCATACTAACTAGAATATGGAATCAATCTAAGTGTCCATCAATGAATGAATAGATAAAGAGAATGTGATAAATAGTGGATACTATTCAGCGTTTAAAAGAAAGAATTTATATCATTCTTTACAATAAAGAGAAACATGAAGAACATGGTAATTAATAAAATAAGTCGGGGGGTTGGGGATGTGGCTCAAGAGGTAGCATGCTCGCCTGGCATGCACAAGGTTCTGGGTTCAATCCTCAGCACCACATAAAAATAAAAAAATAAAGATGTGTGTCCACCGAAAACTAAAAAATAAATATTAAAAAAATTCTCTCTCTCTCTCTCTCTCTCTCTCTCTCTCTCTCTCTCTCTCTCTCTTCCCCCCTCTTCCCCCCCCTTTAAAAAAAATAAAATAAAATAAGTCAGGTACAGAAAAACAAATAACAAATACCGTATTATATCACTTTTATCTGTTATTTTGTGTATTGATCTGAGAAGCAGAGACTAGGGCCTGTGGTGGGTGTGGAAATGGAGAGTTGCAGAGATGACCAAAGGATATAACATTTTAGTTAAATGGGAGAAATTCAGGACATCTATTGTATAGCAATGACAATGAATTCTATTTTTGAAAATTGCTGAAAAAGTAGATTTTAAGTGTTCTTATCACAAAAAAGATAGGTGTTTGTGCCACTGTCCGGCTGCAGCAAAATAACTGTGGGGTGACGAGCAACTTGTGTACATTGATACAGCAGGAGTGGGAGCTGTTTATTGTAGGACAGGGGGGGTATATATCCATTCCACACAGCTTATCTTAATTAACATAAACTAGATACAGCAGTCAACCAATAAGGAATCTCCACACTTAATGGCTCGCTGGCTTACTTCACAAACCACTCCCTCTGGCAAAATGCCAGGCTCCATCCTGACTTGTTTACAGACCCTAACACATATTAATAGGAATTACATAAAGTTTGTACATTAGTTTAATTCTTTATTCTACAAACATGGTATATATCAACAATTATTCAGATATTATTTTATTTTTCAGTTAATTGTGTTTTTTAACAAAGTACCATTACTTTGAGTGATTCCTTATTTTCTTTAACAATAAGATCTTCCATCTCATTTTTATTTTTCCCTTTCTAAGATCAGCAGTTGGAGATTTTACTGAGAACTCTGGTTCGTTTCAATGGGGAATGGTATTTAGAAATCAATGAGCTCTAGCGACTTTCAATAAACTGCCATAGCTCTCTTAGTAAGGGGATGCATGCTAAGTAGTAAAGGTATATATTACCCAGGCTTTCTTGCTAAACCCCATGTATTAATCAGATTTCTGTCACTGTAACAAATACCTAATATTCCTAAGCTACAAGAAAAAAGGTTTGAGCTCACAGTTTTAGAGATTCCTATCTGCCATCAGGCAAGTCCATGCTTGTAAGACTCTGGTAATGTTGCAGGGTAAACCACTCAACTTATTGTCTGGGATGCAAAAAGAAGAGAGTGAGGAGTGGATGATGGCATGTCCTCACTGACCTAAAGACGTTCCACTAGGTTGAATTTTTTTGAACCTTTTTATGTAGCACCATGTTGTGGACCATATCCTGTATGTAGCACAGGAACCTTTGAGGAACAACCAAGATCCAAACTGTAGCAGCCAATTCTCTCAAAATTAATTTAATCCCCCTTTAAAATGTGTATTTTCCACCATTTCAAATAATTTTTAGAAGTTTTATTGTGTATTTTCTTTCAAATATATTTTAGCTAACTTTTTTTCCAAACTCTCTAAAGACAGTTTTTACCATATGACTAGAATAGTCATATTTTAAGCATATCTTAATATATCAATGCTATCTAATATTTCCTGAGTGCTACTAATTTGAAATTGGAATATTTCCCTTTTAGGCAAATATTCCATTTGATTTTATTCTCAAGAACATATATCTTTATCAATAGGGCATCCATTTATTATCTACTTTTGATGTACTTACACATCACCTGTTTTGGGGATTCCATTGATGTCCTTAAGTTCTTGTTTTGTCTGATTTATAATATATAACTTACTTGCCATACTTTTAAGATTTCCTGTACATTCACTCCTCATTTTCTTCCATATTATACTATGATTTCCTTTACTTTGATGTCATATTTTCCCCTGAATATTTTAATGTTAACAAAACTTTAAAAGTGTCATTACTGGTTCAAGGATGTAAGAACATCTTCTCTTTGAAATCAGTATTTGAAAAAGGCTGCGAAAGCATTTATTAAAGCCACATTGTGGGATTGCAAGTAGGTTAAACTACCCAGTCTCTCAGAAAAGACGGCAAGGAAATTTTTTGCAGTATTCAGGTTTTATGGCCAATGTAATAAAACTTTAGAACAGAATGAAAGAAGGAAAGAAAGAGGATGTTTTAGTCAGCTTTTTCACCTCTGTGACTAAAAGACCTGACAAGGACAATATTATGGTATAGATATTAGGTGTCCCCTAAAAGCTCATGTTTGAAACAATGCAAGAAAGTTTAGAGGTGAAATGATGGGGGTATAAGAACCTTAACCTAATCAGTGCATTAATCGCCTGATATGGATTAACTGAATGGTAACTTCAGGCAGATAAGGTGAAGGTGGAGGAGGTAGGTCCCGGGGGCGAGATGTGGGGGTTGATATTTTGTATTTGTTGAGCAGAGCTTTTTCTCTGTGTCTTGGTGTGATGTCCTAGCTACTTTCCTCCACAAGTAAACTTTTCCTCCTTTAATTGTTCTTGCCAGGTCTTGTGGCCACAGCAGCAAAAAAGCTGACTAAAACAAACAATTTTAAGTATGAAAAGTTTACTGGGGGGCTCACAACAGGGGTGTTACAGACTGCCAGCTCATTGCTCAGGGGCTGAAGTGAGGCAGAACACTGTGGTGGAAGTGTGTGGAAAATGAAGGCAGCTGGAGACATGGAACCAGGAAGCAGAAGAGAATTGTGCTCACAAAGAACAAAATATATACCCCAAAGGCACACACATATCCTCATTTTGAAGAGAAAATGAATGGCTAGAACTCAAAATTTATTCCTTCACTTGAGCAGCTAATATATGCCAATCATTGTTTTGGGTGCTGGAGAAATGGCAGTGAAAAAAATCTCTTATATTCTTATTTAGGTGTCTTAACAAAAATGTCTTAAGCATTAGGCTATGTTCCTGTGGCATTCTCAGGTAAGGGGCTAAAACTGCATTTAGAGGTTCAAATAAACCAAGATTGATTTTATACATCAAGACAGATTTTCACTTCCTGAGACTTCTACTCTTTCATAGATCCCGAGGTTAGGAGGGGATTTCTAAAATAGTTTCGAAGAAGTAGTTCGATTTCTCAAGGGATGTTCATAACCCCAGATTGAGAAGTTAAGACTCATGGTAATGGGTTAGCTGGATCATGTGCTAGTTCCATTTCTAATTTTTTTGAAGGACCTCCCTATTGTTTTTCATAATGACTGCACTAATTTACATTCCCACCATAGTACATGCTGGTAGGGTTCTCTCTTTTCCCCACATCCTCACCAATGCTTGTTATCTTTTGTCTTTTGGGAAAAATTTTAAAAATGAAAAAAAAAAAAAAAAAAAAATATATATATATATATATATATATATATATATATGAGATGGCTGCACTCCCACATTCTTTGCAATATTAGTCACAATATCCAAGATATAGAATGAGCCTATGTGTCCATAAATGGATAAATGGATAATGAAAATGTGGTATATATACACAATGGAGTACTAGTCATTCTTAAAAAAAAAAAAAAAAAGGAAATCATATAATTTGTAACATGGTTGAACCCAAAGGAAATTATGTTAAGTGAAATAAGCCAGGCACAGCAAGATAAATACTGGAAGATTTCAATTACATATGACATCTAAGAAAGTTGATGTCATATAAGTAAAGAGTAGAATGGCTAGTTACCAAGGGCTGTAGTGGTTGAGTCAGTGTTTGGGGGTTCGGGGATGCTGGATGAAGGTTAGAAAATTTTAGTTAGCTAGGAGATAAGTTAAAGACATCTATTGTACAACATGATGATTATAGTTAATAACATATTATATTCTTGAAAAAACATTGAGAGTGATGTAATGTGTTCTTATCACAGAAATGATAACTGTGAGGTATTAGTAACTGCTGTGTTTATGAACTAGATTTACATGAGTACATGTACTTACACAATGTGCATATACTTCAGAACAATTTTTTAGTGATAATTACTATTTTTAGTAGCTAAATTTTGTCATTCTGTCATGTATATATATTTCAGAACAAGTATACATAAAATTTTCTCTATTAATTAAAAAAAAAATTAATGGTAAAGTCAGAAGCAAGTCTACCAAATGGCCACCAATTCATTAGATAGGTTCTTTAGCCAATGAGTCAGGGGGACTTTTCTCCCATTACTGTGTTTCTCAGTCAGGCTGGGAATTAACAGAGCAATAGAATTTCTATATTGTCTTTTATCTTTAAGAACGGCATATAAGTATATTACATCAAACCAGTTTTCTTTATTGTGATCTAAACTTTATCCAAGGCAAAGGGTGAATGTGACTTGATTTTCTTCTTAAATTATGAAGACTATCCTAAAATTCCTAGAGCTCCTCCTCCATATCCCTCATTATATTATCTCAAATTGACTTGACATAAATCCTGATCGTTGTAAATTTCATAAAGAGAGACTATACTATCAACCACAAGACATAAATTTTTAATCGGTGAACAGTTAAAGAGGCCTCTTGGCCCTCATTATATTTTGGATAAGTGATTTTCGGTAGAGGCACAGAAAAAAAAATACATGGAATTATTGTAAAGCTAAGAAGAAAATTTTAAAATATTAGGCCTCTATTTTTTTTTCCAGGGATAAGTATGCTCCAGCAAACAAAGATAGGTCTAAAAGCAGATTTTAATTTTAAAAAAATTAATACAAGAATAGTGAGAGAAATGAAAAAAAACCTAAAATGGAAGAAATGCTCAAGGAAGGGAATCACTTTAAGAAACATAGTGCTATCTAATTGTTCAACCTAGACATGAAAGAAAAAAAGGCAATGTGCACATCCCTAAGTACTAGAAAGACTGAAGCTAGGAAAAGAGCATATAATCTTGGTGGATGAACAGAATACATTGTAACCAAGTGGGAGTAACTGAGAGTTTAAACTAGGGTAATTCCAGGGAAAATTCCAATAAAGGAATCCAACAAACCACACAGGAAACTCCCTTGGATAATTGGGATAGATGCCTAGACATTTTCATAAAATATACACATATTGTAGAAATAATTCTTCAGCAATAGATATGAGTAATTTTGCAACATTTACTAAGTTTCAAAATGACAGAGCTGCTGTTCATAGGCAAATATGGCAAGTATGTTAAGAGGAGAGTTCTGGAGAATTCTTAATGTTCTGTTTCTAAAGAAGTTGCAAGCAACTTAGGAGGCATCATTAGGAAGGTCATGGAGGGTACTGTTCATTTAGAACAGGATTGATGATCTGCTGAGTCGTACCTTCTAAATGGAAGACCACTCACAAAAGTGAGGGTGCCACCATTTGTTCTATTGATAGGTGGTTTTGGTTGAGATGCAGTTTATTGAATACTTATATCTGCCATGGAAAAACACCAATGCAGAATCTGGGAGAACATGTTTAGAAAACTAATTTCAGGTTTTAGAAACGAAGAAGGAGGAAGAGAAGGGATGATGACCATTGGAACCTACTGATAGTGATCAAAAAGAAGTAACTAGGGCAACAGTTTAAATTTTGAAAATTTCTGAACTAGCTTGAAAAACAAAAGAAAGAAACAAGACTGGCACATTCTGCTCTTATAGGAAAAAAGTCTGGCAGAAAATGACATTTAACCTATCACTGAAGTAGAATTAGCCCTTATGGTCAAAAGCCTCAGTAAATAGTTCTAGTTTACCTTGGAACAATCATGTTTCTATAGATAACAGCCTTTCCACACCTTCTCCAAAATACCTTAAAGGCTTAAAGTGAAGCAAATTAAAATATCAATAACTTATATTTAAAGTGTAACTAGAGGATGGAGTATTACAAATTCCAGTTTATGACTAGAGGTGCCACCAAAGCAACCAAGACTAAAGGTGGTACCAGAGCCCAGGTTGGTATGTGCTTTTGGATGGAGCTGAACAAAATTGTGGGTAGTGGGTTGTAGGGGTGAAATCGAGAAAATATTATACAGATTTGCCTCCAGAAATAGTGAAACTGAGTGGAAGCTAGAAAGAAATTGTGAGGCTTAGAACCTCACAGCACAGGCAACAGTAACAAACCAAGGGCTGGGAAAGGCTGTCTGAGGAAAGTATCTCCAAAGAGAGTTAAGGATAGGATGACCTGCAGCTGGTCTGTGCAGCTTCATATTTGTCTCTGGAGAATCTGGAAGCTTTGTACTGACCTTTGTCCAATAAAAGGATGAAGTAAACTAGCTATTTATTTTTAATGTGCTGTATAAAGTAATGTGCCCTGGAGACCTGCTGTGCTGGCTTGTTATCTACCTTGGTGAGCGAAATGTATAGATTAATAGTTACACCTTGTTCAACTATTATAAAACCTAGGTTTTAGCTATGTGACCAGTGGAGTAAAAACGACTCCTCAGTAAACAAGTGCCTTGGCTCCTGGGCAACCAGGGTATCTGTGTGTCTCCTGGTGGTTCATAAACCAAGGATGAACCATATCCTGTGTGACTCATCAGGACCCTGAGGGGCTGCACTCATGAACCCTGGGCTTCTCTCAAAACCTGCACTTTCTGCCTCTTCTTGTAATGTACCCCTAATCTTTATAAAGCTTTACATGAACTATATCTGAAGAGTTGCATGAGAACTTTCAATTATATAGTGCATCATTTTTGCAGCAGTGGCTGCAGAAATTTTAGTTTTAAAGGAAAGAAAAGGAGCAGTTGATGATAAGCTTTCTGTTGAACAAATCTTAATATGAAAATTAGAGTGACCACCACAACCCTGACTATCACCAAATAATGATTTATATATTTTAAAAATGTCATTCCCTATTACAGAAGCAGAGACTTTAATATAGGATTTGGAAAACCTGTGTGCTACTTCCAGCCACATTAAAGGAATAATCTTACAGTCATCATTCCTGGGAAAAAAATAGGGGAAAAAAAATAAAATCATGACATTCATCCTATGGAAAACAAAGCCTAAAAATAAGGTCCAAACAATTTCACAGATGAAAGAGCAAGACCAAAAGCTGCCTAGAATTAGTATCCCTACAAGAATGTAAAACAGCAAAACAAGAAATTATAGATATGAAAGGACACTAAAAATAATAAAAATCACAAGTTTCAAAAAGTCAGAAGTAATGGAAGATGTGAAATGGGGAAATGAAAAATACTGGAAAAATAATATAAAATTAACTTATAAATTGAGATTAAACCATAAAGTACCGAAAAGATAATAGAAGCTACTTAAGGTACTTTAAGTGACATCAAGAGGACATAAATGAGAAAAATGGGTGGATAGTAGTAGATTTGGGGAGAAAAAGATAGAAGACAGGAGACAGGAAGGAGGGAAGTACCTAATCAACAAAGAAAATCATTTTACAAATAACGGAGTACCAAAAGAAGAAATGAAGACTAAAATAAACACCTATAAAAGTCTTTTCTATTGCTGAAAGAAAGCAAAAGAAGTAGAAGTAGAAATTAAAAATTATTCAGGCTATAAAATTATATCAACAAATTAAATGACTATTTACTAAATTATCATGAGATTTACTCATGATAGAGGGGAAAAAATTTCATATAGTCTCACAGAGCAAAATGCAACCTCATACTATATACAAGGACCTCTTATCTAGTTTTTGTTTGTTTGTTTTTGTTTTGCCCTATTGGTTTGTCTTATTTTGTTTATTTGTTTCATTTTGTTTTCAGTGCTGGGGATTGAAGCCAGGGCCTACTGTATGCATAGCGGTGATAGACAAGTACTCTTATCCCTGAGTTACACCCACAGTACTTTATATTTTAAGACAGGTTCTCACTAAGTTGTCTAGGCTGACCTAAAACTTTATCCTTCTGCTTTAGCCTTTCAAGTAGCTGGGATTACAGGTGTGCACCACTATACCTGGCAAAAGGAACACCTATAAAATCAAATATTTGGGAAAAAGAATAAGAGGCAAAAGTGAAAAAGAAAATGTAAGAAGGCAAAAGTAACAACTGGATATAAGACAATGTATAATTCAGGCTAAAAAATATTGTGTGAGGAAAAAAGAGATGTTTATAATGCTATATTTTTACACTAAGGATCAAAATAGTTATGAATCTCTAAGTGCCATATAATATTACCAACAACATTCATCGAGCATAAGTTATAGATGATGTCTTAGAAATATGCTAACAATATATTTTCTGCAATAAATTTTTTACTCCAAGACAGATAAAGAGTAAAAATTTTATGAGAGGATCTAAAGAGATTATAGCTACATTTATGTATTTTACTGAAAGAATATCCCAATATTAAAGAATACAACTTCTTATCAATTGTAAATAAAACAATTTGAAAATTAAAAATTATTTAGGCCATTAAATTATATCAACAAATTAAAGTTGAATGCCATGCAAATATAAAATAATAATAAAATTTGGTTTTTTACTTAAAGATTAAATATTCCTCTATCAATCAGGAATCTGGGGTCAAATTAAAATAGTACTCAGAAGAACATTTAAAACAAAAATATTACTATCACTAAAAATTAAAGAATTTAAATAATAATAGAGTGATAAACAATAATAACTCTTTAAATAAAAACAAGCAAACAGATATTCACTGCACAATAATATTGTGGAAAAAAAGAAATGATAAGTACACAACAATCACCAAATCAACATTTGTCTAAGTCCTGAGACAATTTAATATATGACCACAAATAAATTTTAAAATCTGCATAAAATGGATAATTTGTAGGACAACTTGATTTACTAAAACTGACCCCACATATGATAGAAGAAGTCAATACTTATATAAATGATAAAGTTAAAGAAATGATATTTGTAAAGTAAGCAACAGACCATAATCATAGTGGAATTTCCCAAGTATTTAAAGATCAGAGAATCCCAATGCTACTGTAAATTGTCCTAGGGCATAGCAAAAAAAAAAAAAAAAAAAAGAAGAAGAAGAAGGGAATAAGTGAAGGAAATATGAGGTAAGAAAGGAAGGAAAGAGAAACAAAGGAACAAATAAATGAAGAAATGAAGGAAGGAAAACCTCCAAATTATTTTAAGGTAAACACAGGCAGATAAAGATTGAACAAAATAAGAAAGCTAGGGATCAACCTTTGAACACTGATACAAAAAAAAATCTACATAAATATTTAAAGCATAAAAATATTAACACATAGGGCTGGGGTTGTAGCTAAGTGGTCGAGTGCTTGCCTCGTATGTTGTGAGGCCCTGAGTTCAGTCCCCAGCACCCCATAAAAATAAAAAAAATATATAAATATATTTTTAAAAAAAGACTGAATCTTCTTTTAAAAAATTAACATATAAATACATCATCACCAAGAGGATTTTATTCCAGGGTTGAAAGCATCCTTCAACATTGTATTATTATTAATTACTTGTATCCATCTATCTAAGGATAAATATGTAAGGGTATCTCCAGAGATGCAAAATGCATTTATCAAATAATTCTGATTTTCTATTTTTGATGAAACTATCAACAAATAGTAATTGGGTCATATATCAAGATGTTATAGCACAACCCCATCCAGTGTATCAGAAACCAGCCCCAAGTATTATGAGACTGAAAAAAGAAGCAAAGAGAACTAGGATTACACAGAATACAATATATTGATAGAGCTATGGAAGCATGGTCCAGAATCTACCTGGTTTATTTTAAGTTAATCTCAAAAAACTATATACTCTTCTGGGATCAGGCTCCATTTGTGGTAAGTTCCACTTACCACTCTAATGGTTTTGTCTTTGTATAGCATATTAGAAAAACTATGCAGGAAAAACCAACCAGGGTTATTCAGGGACAAACATAGCCATTATGTCTCAGGATAGCTACAGTCATGGCAAAATGAATCCATACACATGAACATAATAAAAGTTAAGAATTTCTCAGTCTAAGGGTCTGCTTCTTATACAACAGTGAAACGTTGTAGGTAGTCAAAATCAGAAAAAAGTCAAAAGTGCCTTCTGTTGCTATTTCTATATTTAGCATCATATTAATGAAATCAGCCAATGTTATAAAATAAAACAAGTAGAAGCTTAATAATAAAACTCAGCTTAAGCTAAAACTATTTTTTAGATAACAAGGTTATATATGTAGAAAACCAAACAAAACTAAAAGAAATATTGTAAATTACTAAAGTTATTTGGCATGCAAGCAGGATATAAAATTAACATACCAAAATAATTACTTTCTTATATTTGAATGATAAACAATAGAAGATATGAGGAAAAAGGTTCTTATTTACGATAGATGTTTAAAAATACTCAAGAAATACAATGTTTGGGGACTGTTTTCCTGCTTCTGTGAAGAATGCCATTGGTATTTGGATGGGGATTGTATTGAATCTGTAAATAACTTTTGGTAATATAATCATTTTAACAATATTAATTCTGTCTATTCAAAAACATGGGAGGTCTTTCTATCTTCTAATGTCTTCTTCAATTTCTTTCTTCATTGTTCTATTATTTTCATTGTGTAGATCTTTTAATGAAGGATTTAATTGTAAATCCTTGGTTAGATTTATTCCTAGGTCCTAGATTTGGTTTTTCAATTTTTATGTTTTGGGTTGTTTGTTTGTTGTTTCTGTTACAAATGGGACTGTTTTCCTTATTTCTTTTTCAGTGTATTCATTAGTGAGGTATGGGAAAGCAATGAATTTTTTTATATGTTGATTTTGTATCCTGCCACTTTGCTGAATTTATTAGCTAGCAGTATTTTGGTGGAGCTTTTTAGGTCTTGTAAGTATAGGATTATATCATCTTCAGAGACAACTTGACTTCACTTTTCCTATTTGTATCCCTTTAATTTCCTTCTCATCCCTAAATGCTCTGGCTAAAATTTCAAGTACTGCACTAAATAGGAGTAGTGAGATTGGACATCCTTTGTCTTGTTCCTGATTTTTCAGGAAATACTTTCAGTTTTTGCCATTCTATATAATATTGTTTTTGCATTTCTCACATTAAGTCTTTGTGATGTTAAATTAGGTTCCTTCTATCTCAGGTTTCTTCAGAGAGTTTTTAACATGAATGGGTGCTGAATTTAGCACAATTTGGTCAATTTAATTACCCACTATCTCCCCTTGCCCTCCCATTCTCTCTCCCTCTCAATTCCCTTCCTCTGCTCCACTGGTGTCCCTTCTATTTTTATGTGATCCCTTTTCATTCCTTTTTTCCTTTCTAGTTTCCACATATGAGAGAAAATATTCAACCCATGACTTTCTGAGTCTGGCTTATTTCACTTAGCATAAGGTTCTCCAGTTCCCTCCATTTATCAACAAATGGCATATTACATTCTTCTTTGTTGCTCAGAACACCATAGTATAAATATTTTCTTTATCTGTTCATCTGTTGATGGGTACCTGGGCTGGTTCCATATCTCGGCTATTGTGAATTGTGCTACTATTGCCATTGGAATGCAGGTATCACTATACTGATTTTAGTTCTTCTGGATAAATACCAAGAAGTGGCACAACTGTATCACATGATAGTTCCATTTCTAGTCTTTTGAGGAATCTCCATACAGCTTTCCTAAGTGGTTGTAGTAATTTACAGTCCCATCAACAATATGTAAGTGCTCCTTTCTAATAACATCCTTGCTATAATCTGCTGTTAGTTGCATTTTTAGTGATTGCCATTCTAACTAGAGTGAGATAAAACTTCAGTGTTGTTTGGATTTACATTTTGCTAAGAATGTTGAACATTTTTAAATATATCTTGGCCATTTGCATTTCTTCCTTGGAGAAATAGCTGTTTGGTTCATTTTCCCATTTAGTGATTGGGTTGTTTGTTGGTGTTAAGTTTTTTTTTTAATTCTTTATATATTCTGAATAATAATTTCATGTCAGAGGACTCTGTCATTCTCCACAATGAATCCCACTCATATGTAAAATTATAATGTTCTAAAAAAGAAAAAGTGCAAAGGATACCAGTAAAGTGGATAAAGGGAGCTGATGAAAGGAGTGGGGAAGGAAAGGGGGAGATACTGGGGAATAAAATGGCCCAAATTATGTTATATGCATATATGAATATGTCACAGTGAATCCCAATATTATATATAATTATCATGTACTAATAAAACCCACAAAAATTTAGCAAAATATATAAATATAGATGTAAATAACTTGAAACATTTCTGAAATGCCCAAAAGTAATCTGCAAAAGTTAAAAAATAAATTATCTTCTTGGAGGAAAAAAACAACCTAATGAAGATAGCATTTCTTCATAGTCAATATATACATTTAACATGAACTCAATAAAAATACTGCCAGTAATTTTTATTCAGATGGAGGCAAGATATGTATAGCAGATATAATGTTACCTACCCCTCTAATACCCAAACTTAATTCCTCCTTTTCTCTTATATTCTAGTTCACTTGCTAGAAAGTCCTAAAATTTCAAACCATCATTATTGTACTTGTGTAACAGCAGCATCCAACACTAAATCATTGTCTTCTGTCTTGATTTTCGCAGTAGCCTCTTTATGGACTCTCCTGGGACTTTTCTAGCTTCTCCAAAGCCCCTCTCCACAAAGCTACCAGAGTAATTTTGTTAAAAATATAAATCATATTGCTCTACCACTTACCCTCAATGGCTTATTGTTGCAGCTATAAAAAAATGACTCTTTCTAACTGTTCAATTTTCTCTTACACCTTCTCACTTTTTAAAATATGTTGTTCATTGAAAATGCCAAACTTATATGTAGCATGTGATTTATTTTATTTCCTTATGTCTGCTAAGAACGCCTCTTGACTTCAGGCTGTTGCTCTTTTCCCTTCAAAGAGGCCTTTCTATCCTTCCCAGACTTTCTCTCTGTGTAGCTGTGTCTATTATTTCATTATCCCATTTATTATTTTCCTAATTATCACTTATAAAACTCTGAGTATATTGGGTTTGTCTGTTCATCCATTGTTTAGCATATACATACAGGAGAACATATTGTTCTTCAGGAGTATTTCTTTTTCATCCCGGTTTCCATGTTTAAGCCAATGTCTAGCCATAATACTGATTAAAATGTGCATCCAATTTAAAATTCTTTCCTACCTTCAACCAGTTCCCAACTTGTAGGCACGCTAAACTTGCAGTGAACGGGCTTTTTGTTTGTTTGTTTGTTTTGGACCCTTTTAATTATTTGTGTACATGACAGTAGAGTGTATTTTGACATATGATAGGTACATAGAGTATAACATTCTAATTAGGATCCTGTTCTTTTTTAGGGGGGATACCAAGGATTGAAATCAGAAGTAATCAACCACTGAGCCACATCCCCAGCCCTATTTTGTATTTTATTTAGTGAGTTGCTTAACACTTCAATTTTGCTGAGGCTGGGTTTGAACTCCTGATCCTCCTGCCTCAGCCTCCCAAGTGGCTGGGATACAGATATGCACCACCACTCCTGGCTAGGATCCCATTCTTGTATGTGAACATGATATGGAGTTATCCTGGTTATGTATTTATATATGGACATAGGAAAGTTGTGACTGAGTCATTCTACTGTCTTTCCTATTCCCATTAGTCCTCCCTTCCCTTTATTCTTCTTTGTCTAATCTAATGAATTTCAATTATTCCCATTCCCAGCCTGATCCTTATTGTTTGTTAGCATCCGCATATCAAAGAGAACATTCAGCCTTTGTTTTTATACGATTGGCTTTTTTCATCTAGCATGATAGTCTCCAGTTCCATCCATTTACAAGCAAATGCCATAATTTCTTTCTTCTGTATGGCTGAGTAATATTTCATCATATATATATATATATATATATATATATATATATATATATATATATATATATATATCTCACATTTTCTTTATCCATTCATCTGTTGGAGGGTACGTAGTTTGGATCCATAGCTTAACTATTGTGAATTGAGCTGTTATAAATATTGATATGGCTGCATCATTATAGTACGCTGATTTACAGTACTTAGGGTATATAGCAAGAAGTGGGATAACTGGGTCAAATGGTGGTTCCATTCCATGTTTTCTGAGGAATCTCCATCCTGCTTTCCTGAGTGGTCACTCCAATTTGCATTGCCACCAGCAGTGTATGAGTATTCCTTTTCTTCTCATTCTTGCCAATATTTATTGTTACTTATACTCTTGAAAATTGCTATTCTGACTGGAGTGAAATGGAATCTCAGTGTAGTTTTATTTTTCTGTAATTGCTAGACATGTTGAACATTTTTTTCATATATTTATTGACTGCTCGTATTTCTTTTTCTGTGAAGTGCCTACTCAGTTCCTTTCCCCATTTATTGATTGGGTTATTTTGTTTGTTTGGGGTTTTTTTGGTGTTAAGTTTTTGAGTTCTTTATATATCTGGAGGATTAATGCTCTATCTGAGGAGAAGGTGGCAAAGATTTTCTCCAGTTTTGTAGGCCCTCTCTTCATGTTCTTGGTAGTTTTTTTTGCTGTGAAGAAACTAACCAGATTTTATCCTATTTGTTGATTTTTGATTTTCCTTCTTGTACTTTAGGAGCCTTAGTGAGGAAGTTGGTTCCTAATCCAACATGGTGGAGAGTTGGGCCTACATTTTCTTCTGGTAGGTGCAGGGTCTCTGGTATAATGTCTAGGTCCTTGATTTACCTTTAGCTGAGTTTTGTGCAGGGTGAAAGATAGGAGTTCAATTTAAATCTATTACATATAGATTTCTAGTTTTCCCAGCACCAATTGTTCATTGCTCTGATTGTTGAAGATGTATGTTTATGGTGACTTTGTCTAGTATGAGATAACTGTATTTATTTGGGTTTGTCTCTGTGTCTTCTATTCTGCTCAATTAGTTTTCATGTTTGTTTTGGTACCAATACCTTGCTGTTTTTGTTATTATAGATCTGTAGTATAATTTAAGATCTGGTTGTGATGTCTCCCTCCTGCTTCACTTCTCTCATTAAGTATTTCTTTAGCTATTCTGGTCCTCTTATTTTTCCAAATGAATTTCATGACTGCTTTTGCTATTTATATGAAGAATGGCAGTGAACAGTTTATATTTTCTGAGAACCTTCAGGTGCAGATGATATTACATTGTATTAAAGAGGGAAATCTCTAATTACTTCAATATGCTGTGAACATATCATTCCCTGGGTCACAATTCCAACTTAATGGTCATCATTGTTCATAAAATGGAAAAAGAAACACATATAATTAAGTATAAACATTATAATTGCCTTTAAAAAATCAAAATTTTATTTGTCCCATGATATCAATACCCAAAGTACCATAATACTGTGAAAACAGATCTCGAAAAGTGAGATTGTATGAGGAAAATAAGTGAAATTATTAGATAAAATATGACAATAATTTGTGGATTTTAAATACAAATGTCAAACTACTATGAAATTTTTTAAGAGGAACTAAATATCAATAATAAAAAAAGGAAACATCCACACATTTCACAGGAAATTCATGGTCTTCTAAAGCATCAGTAAAATCTGATTGAAAACAGCATGATGGATAAGGAACTAGCTCCACTCACCATGTGTGCAGACAGAGAACTGGCTGAGTCCCAGCTCTGGTGCTGGCCAGCCTCATTCTCACCCTGCTCACTTCCAGGCCTCAAGCCTGTCTACAGTGTGCACAGCATAAGCAAAGGGAATATACTCTCTTCTGGTAATTCTTTCAAGATAAAGAATATCCTTCCTCAGCAGACACTCTCAATTGTTTTTCTTACATCCCTTTGACCCAAACTGCATCATGTATCCTCAGGGAAAGGCAGGTCCTGTCCATTTCTCCAGGTTTCCCTAGCCAGGTATTGGTCATGGATGTAAGAATGTGCTTACCTTCAAACCAATCAAGCCCACTCTGATGGTCCAGAGGCAGTTTCACCAGATACACAGAGCTGCCTGGATGAGGGAGGAGGGATGAACACTGAAACAAAAAGGAGGGTGATTCCTGAACCGCCATTTTTTTTGTCAGTTCTACACAATAAAATTTAACTCCTGATCTCCCACATCATAATCTCTTTCCATCCCACCACTGGTCCTCTTCAGTTCATGCCTGATATTTATTTAGTAATGATTTCATCAATTCTAGAGAAAGAAACTTCCTGTTAAAATAGTCCCATATATTCTGTTAAAGTTCATGCAAATCTAACTCCAAACAAAGTCACAGATTTCAAAATTTTGAAACCTAGTAATGAGATAGGGGAATTACTGGGTAAATAGGCAGGGACAAGTGGACCCAGGCAGATAATCCCCTCCTCCTCTTCCTTATCAAGAATTTAGAGTTCCAAATGGCTATAAGCTCAAAACCAAAGGAAATAAACAAGACCAATAAATGGAAGTTGCCCAAGTAGCCCACAGCTCCAGGGCACAGACCAATGGTCAGATGCCAGCAGCAGGTGCAATCACATAATATCAAGACCCCTAGACTCAAGCCCCAACTATGATTTTAAAAAATCAAGTAGCTCCTCTTTTTTGAAGTTTAGGGAAAGTTGTGAGCAAAGTAGTACATTTGTTTATTCTGAGTTTGTAGGATAAATTTCAGATAATGTGAATATTAAAAAAAAATAATAATTTAGGAGCAACACTTATTTTATGAAGCAAAAGTAAAACAAGCTGCAGACAACATCCTGACCTTCAGCTCATCTGTGCTGATCATGCCATACAACAAAAAATCAGGATAAAATTTCAAGTCAAAATAATATACTGATTTTAACCTAATGAGTTGTCTATTTGTGCTTAGACAAAATCATTTCTGTGAACATCTATATAAAACAACTTCATTCAGTCACATGCAAGATAAAAGAAATACTCAGCCTAAAAAGTTAATAGTTCTTGCGAATTTAGGTTACCAATCACAGAAGTAGAAAAATGTTACGTACATAACAAAATACGGTTGCAGACATAACTAGGCTATTTTGTGGGTTTATGTCTAAGTGTTTATAAATACACTTGTATATGTGTTTTACATTACAATAAATCTACTCTGAAAACCAATTTTTGTTCCTGAGCATCTGCTTTTGCCAGGGGAACAGTGTCCAAGATTGCTGACTCAGTGGATTTCAAGTTCTGTGTTTCTTCTTGGGGAAGCTACAGTTCTGGTCTCTTATTGCTTACACTCTGGAACAGGGCCACAGAGCAGCACAGAAGAGCTAAGGCTGTAAATGCACAGCCCAGATAATCTCAAATATATAGTTAAAACCTTATTATTATAGAACAGCAGCCAAATTCAGTCTATTATCGTGTCCAGTTATATTTAGTCAGGGAATTTATAAAAGACATTCTTGATAGAACTTAGACACAATTTTTAAAGAGCACTAAAAGCCAAAGTCACTTTAGAAAAGGGCATCTCTTGCCTTTCAATAACTTCTCATTAAAACTATCAAAGTCTAGCAAGAATATTCTGAATGAAGGTTTGCATCCTTGTAATAGCTCATCTGTATGACACACGTATTTGCAACATGAACTTACACAGGGCTAGAAATGTGCTGCTCAGAGAAGCCTGCAACAGTGAACAAACATTTTGAGCATCTTCAGTGTGTTGGGTGGTACAGGAAGTGTGGGGAGGCACAAAATTTAACATGCATACACAGTCCCAAATCTCATGGTAATTCAGTTTGGAAAGGGAGAAGGAGAGCAAACAAATAAACTGAAAAGAAATTAGTATTCTCTATAACAATAACATGATATTAAAAATTAATAATTTTCTATGGGGACAAATAGTTTATGTACAACTGATAGAGACAACCACTTAAGCATATTCAAATTCTAATGACTCTATGAAGAAAAGTGTAAGAATGTATAAGTTTTGCTCTTAGAAACAAACAAACAAAAAAAAAAGAGTGGGGCTGACACACAGTGATCAGGATAAATGAGGAAAAAAAGAAATAAGAATGGAGAAATAATTTTTTATTGTGTTGTGGGGGCCAAGGTATGTTTTTTAGACCTGAATAGGAGTATAGAATTTGTTCTAACTGCAATAGACATTCCAAGGTCTTAATGTAGAAAAATAAAATGATCAAATTTATGTTATAAAAATATCAGTGTAATACCTGATGTGAAAACTGACTGAATTTTTTAGGAGGTGACAAGAGGGAAAATGTGTCAGAAATGATGGCTTACACTAGAATGCAGAAATTAAGATGATGAGAAGTAGAGAATTTTAAAATGTATTTTGAAATAAGCATTGTGGATTGAATTAGGGAATGAGTGTGAGAATGTTATAAAATAATTGACCCTGAATTCCAATTTTTTAGCCTAAGAAATTATGGAAATGGTCTTGTCATTCTTGAAATAAATAGACTTGAGAGAATAATGTCTCGATTGCAGGTAGAAATAAAAAAGTCTAATTCTAGATGTATTGTGTTTACAATATTCCTAAGACACCCAAGTAGAACTATGTGATTAATCAGAGGATGTATAGATATTTAATGCAAAAGAAAGTATTAGACTATAAATATAGAATGATATTTTAAGCCACAGATTAAAACATCATGTTATATACCATAAATATATTTATATACCATAAATATATTCTATTTTAATTTACAATCCATGAAGAAGCAATGAAAATAAATGGATTGCAAAAGTACAATTTAAACTGGAGAAGAATTTAGTATTGGATAGAAAATTTGGCCAACTATCCAAAGGTATCAAGAAGTTTCTGTTGGATTTGGCATAATTGTGAAAGATCTTGACAACAGCAGTTACATTGGACAGGTGATGGCAGAGCTAGGTATAACTGGGTTGAGGAGTGAACAGGAGGAGTGAACGAGCAGAAAACTCTTGAAATATTTGTTCTGTGAATGGTCACCAAGAAAAACGAGAATAATGGGAATCAGTTTAATTTAGAAACAGAGAACACTAAAGTACATTTACAGGGTAATTATAATGTTCTAGTACATACGGTGGCATAAGTGCCATAGGAGAGAGTATAGATAATGGAAAATGCAAAGTCCCTGAGAAAGAGAAAGGAGATGGAATCAGCATGCCTGGAATCAGCATGGAAAGTCAGATCCTTTGCAGTACAGAGGAGGGCTTGATTCATTAATGAAAGAGAGGGAGGAACATATGGAATAGCACCTAAAAGCCAAACGAGTCAAATATAGTGACCTGTAGGAAATACTGAAAGAAACTTTGAAAGAAATGCACTGGACAAGATGAGCAAACAAGCCAGTGCTGTTCTGGTAGAGCTGCTGGTGATAGGGAGGGAGTATGAAGCCAAAAGGAATACTTAGCTCCCCTGAGACAAAGGGCTCAAGAGCTGGGTGGGAACATAGGTCAGCTGTGTTAGCCCATGAGCTTAAGCAAAGAAAAGCTAAACTTTTCTCTTCAGGACAGGAATTATTTTCATCACTTGGAATAAGGCCCCCACAAGGGTAGACTTGGAAATAAGGACGCAGTCCTCCTTGATGACTGTATTCAAAAGATGACTCCCAGGCTCTGAATAAAATATCCCTGTATTGAAAAATATGGCAATAGGCTTTTTAAAGATTTAAATCTCATAAGGGCAGAGAAAGAATTTACAATTGTAAGTTTTCTGAAGTAAATGCTCTAAGAGAGGTCAGGAACCTAGTTAGAGTCTATGTAAAGTTTAGTCAAGTTGAGAGGAGCATTATGGTAGTTTCAGTCTCCACATAGAAATGAAAGACCATAAAACTAAAATATAAAAAATACTTGACTATATGCCCATATATATAATATATATATATATATATAATATATATGGGCATATAGTCAAGTATTTATATATATATATATATATATATATATATATATATATATATATATATATGCATATAGTCAAGTATTTTAGCTGAGTTTTGTGTGTAAATGTAACATTTTCCACACTAATAAGTTTATTCAAAGGAATTCATATATAGATTGAATGCACAATTCATAATATAAACTCCTATGGCACACTCTGTAGATTTCCCTGGTTAAATTTACAATACTGTATTATAATTATGTTATTATGTGTATCCCCTCATCCCCTCCCATCCACTGAAGGTTAACTCCTAATACTTTAGCATATTTTACATTATCACCAGAATTTAGCAGAGTGCGATTTATAGTGGCTAATTTTAAAATAATGCTCACCTGGTGGAGCACATTAACTATACGCTCATTGTCTGCACCAGATCAAATCTTCTGCTCTCTTGTTGATCAAGTCGATAACTGAGACACCACATAATTTCAACTCCATTTATCAACTTCTGTCCCTGGCTCACCTTTGCTCCCCAAACTTAGCTTCATCCTGCTTGCCTAAATATGAGTTTCTAATGGATAGGCTGAATAAGGAAATATATTTCCTGGGGCTTAAGAAATAATTCCTTCTCAACCACCTTCCATATCTTGTTAGTCAGCTTTTTGTCACTGTGACCAAAACACCTGACAACTTAGAGGAGGAAAGATTTATTTTGGTTCAGTTCCAAAGGATTCAGTTCATGCTCAGCTGGCTCCCTAACTCTGGGCCTGAAGTGAGGTAGAAGGGCATGATGTAGGAAAGCATCTTAGCTCATGGCAGCCTGGAAGCAGAGGACAGGAAGAAGAGCAAACAAGAAGATAAATCCTACCACAGCCACAAGCAGCCTGCCATGACCTGTTCCCCTCCAACTAGGTCCCACCTCCAGTAATGCATTCAGCTATCAATGGATTAATCCACTGATGAGGTCAGAGAACTCATCTCTAACCACTGCTTTTCAAAAATTCCCACCTATGAATCTTGCTCTATGGAGGATCAGGCTTTGAATTATGAGCATTAGGGGGGCTTTCCAGATCTAAAGGTTAACACTGCTCATGATGGCCTGCTGTGACCTGCTATTGGGAGTCGGTGTTCTTCACTGTCTATATATACATACACAGAGATATATCTGTAGATATGAATATATAGATATATATCCTACTTCAAAAGAGGAGTATTTTTTGGAAACACCTTACCATCATCTGTCAATCAAAAGTCACTAGATCCCAATCACTCACCATGGCCTATCAATTCCACTTAGTCTTATGTCTGATTTCTTCCATGAAATAGTTTACTAATTTAGTCCAGGATGATCTATATTACCTGGAAAAATTAGTTTGCATGCCCTTGGTCTCCATTAACAATATCAGGAAACTGATACTATTCTTTATTTTATAGATGAGGAAGTTTAATCAAAGAAATGAAGTAATTAGTCCAAAATCATTCATCATATACAATAGATAAGCAATTTAGCTCTAAAGCCTGAGTCTTAACCACTGTCCTACACTGCATTTTCATAAAGAAGGACCAATTTGAGAAATTTAAAGGTAAACTATGTAGTGACATTTAACAAGTCTGTAAATATTTACTTTCTAAATGCTAGTAAACTTCCAAGTGTACTAGAGGAAAAAAATTACCAAAAAAATAAAACCTACTAGCCACTACAGATCACTTTTTAATACAAACAAAACTAATTTAAGCAATCTGTCTGGGGTCAGGTTTTGTAAAGAATAATTATTTAACTATTTTTTTATTTTAAAACATTAGTTTACACATATTTATGTAGGTCATTAGAAAATTAATATAATCTTTCTAATCTAAATTCATATATTTCAGATTTAGCATTAGCAAGTAGAAAACTGAATCACTAATGAAAAAAACCTTTACTTCATTAAGAATAGGCAGAAGACTTTGATAAATCAAAAAAAATAAACATTTTACAAAATACCAGTTTTTGCAGTATTTAAGTTGCATTTGTTTAAATTAGTCTTTTTCTTGTAGCTGCACATGGCAATTAACTGGTGGTTAAAAACTGACTGCTACACAAGAATGAAATACCACGCACTAAAAGAGGCTCAAATTACCTTTAGTCAGGAACAAATGGATTCTAGACTGGGTGGCTGACAAAACCTTCATTTTCTTTTCTTTTCTTTTCTTTCTTTTTTTTTTTTATTGACCTCCTAGAAATGAAAAACCCTTCTGAAAACAGGTGGTCCTGAAAATCTGTAGATAATTAAGCAAAATGAGGCTTGTTGACAGCTTGGCATGAAAGTTGAATCTTTAATTACATTTTAATGACAACTCTTATTATTTTACATAACTATGCTAGGTGGTATGACATAATTTTAAAGATTGCCAGTATAGATTTTGGATTTTTAAAACATTCATAAAAATTCAAGCAATAGAATCTTATTTCAAGATTAAATAGCTTGTGGAAGTCCCTTTCACATATGCAAAGTGTCCATCATTTTTGTTATGATTCTTTTGTAATTTTTCAAAATATCATTGTATTAGTTCAAAGATAGCTAAATTGAAAGAGTTGATAGGCTAAAATCATGCTTAAAATCAGTTTGTGAGCAAAACCAAGTTAAAAGACTTATTAAAAATCTCCTTAAAGACTTTCACTTTATTGTTTAAAGAGTTTTAGTTCTTGGAAGATTCAGCAAGAATTATAATTCTTCTTTGTGCTTGATTATAAACTTAGTGATTTTTTACAATACTAGTGAACTTAATTCTTTGAACTATAAATTATCTTAAAAAACTTAAATAGATGAACTTGAATCCAGATTTTTCCCAAAATGATTTCAACCATCTGTGAAAATTTGTGGCATATTATAGCACTCATCTATCCTAATCAGGTTTTATGTTATTACCTAATCATCCCCTTGACCAAAAAGTTCCTGTGATTTTTTTCAAAAGTCATAAATTCTAAAGGTATTGAAATGAATATGTTAGTAGATTATATTTTAATTTGGATCATAATTTTGAACATGAAGAAATACTGGGAATTTATGTTCCCTTTTTAGAGTAAATGATAAGATACAGTATGTAATATTTTACTTCAGGAAAAGGATTAAGCAATATAAAGTTAGAAAATACACATGTATTTGATGTTTAACAAAATATACAATTGTCACAAATCAGCTAGTCATTATTCTGATAGAAAGTATAGTCACATCAAACTGCATATGTTCCAAATGGCACTCAGGACATTTTCTTTGAACCTGGTGTCCATTGGTGCTCTCCATCTCCGTAAATCATACCACCTTTATCCATTTGTTCTTGCCAGAAATTTTACTAATCCATCTCCCTCCTCTCACATACTATCTATTACCAAGCCCTGTTGATTATATCCTCACATGTGTCTTCATCATATTCACTTTTCTTTATATCCACCAGCCTTATTAAGCCATGGCATTGCAATTTGGTTTTTTGGTTTTTTTTTTTTTGGATCTATTTTCTTCTGTTCTCAAGCCATTCTCCACCCTATAGGCAGCATGAGTTTTTAAACATTAAAGCTGATGATGCAACCATTATGGATTAAGACCTAGCACTTTAAAACATAGAACTAGCACATACTTACCTCAACAACCAACAAATCTCTTGTCCAGCACGGTGGCACACACATCTAACTAATCCCAGCAGCTTGGGAGGCTGAGGAAGGAAGATTGTGAGTCCAAATCCAGCCTCAGCAATTTAGTGAGGCCCTAAGCAATTCAGTGATATCTTGTCTCTAAATAAAGTATTAAAAAAGGCTGGGGATGGGGCTGGGATTGTGGCTCAGTGGTAGAGAGCGCACCTAGCATGTGCGGGGCACTGGGTTCTATCCTTAGCATCACATAATAATAAATAAAATAAAGGCAACTGTGTCCAACTACAACTTAAAAAAAAACTATTAAAAAAAAAGGCTGGGAATGTGGCTTAGTGGCTGAAGTACAAAAATAAAACAAAATAAAATAACTGATAAATCCCAATGCTAGATATTTACATAAGTAAATCCACATATATTTATGTATACATATGTATAATATTAAAAGCCTTATATAAGAAGTTCATGACGGTTTTATTCACAATATCAAAACTGGAAAAGTTCAAGTTACCATCAACAGGAAAATGGATGGATAAATAAAATGTTCTACATTTACAGAACAAAGTACAACACAGCAATTTAAAAAGAAAACTGATATATTCAAATGTCTCTTAAAATATCATGCTAAATCAAAGAAGATTGAAACAAAAGAGTACATACTCTTTGATTCTATTTACCTAAAATTCTAGAACAGGCAAAATGATCCTTTAAAAACAAAATCAGAGACCTGGTCCTTAGTGTGAAGGGCAGAGTAGGACCAGAAATTGATTTGTAAGGTATTCAGCATTCTACAAGGTCAGATTTATGCATTTACCACTGCTTGAAGAAAGGTTATAAATGGTGCCTTTTTCTTTATGAACATTTTACCCCAAATGTATAAATCATCTTTGACAAATGTTGAGATCTTTTTAACAACATGCATCCTGAAGTTCTCAGAGGTGAAACAGCTGATGTCTGGGGAAAAAATAAAAAACTTTGAAAAGATTTAAGCATGTTAGATCAAACTGTTTTGCAACTTGGTTGTGGTGGGAGCTACATGACATTATGTCTGCTCAAGGTTCAAAAATCTGTATACTAACTAGGGTAAAATGTACTGATTGTAAATTATGTCTCAATTTTTTAAAACCCTTTGAAAAACAAGGTGGATTGACAGATGAACTAAATGGGTGGGTAAATGAATGGGCCAAAGCACATCTAGCAAAATATTTATAATTATAGAATCAAGGTGGTACCTATTTGGAAGTTTACCTTACAATAATTTTAATTTGAGGGGATGTTTGAAATTTTTCATAACAATACCTGGGAAATTTATAAAGCTGGCTAGACTGCATTGTTCTCATACTTAAGATCATATAATGGTTTCCCATGGTTTTGGAAGCTTGCTCTAGAATTATGAATGTGGCATAAAGTTCCCACATTCTAGGATTTCTGTGAGCCTAAAAGCCCATAAAGGGTAATTTCCTTCTCACCTAGCATGATGGAATTATGTCCTTCCTTGTCAGTTTTTATAAATAACAGACCCTCCCAAAGGCTTTGAAATCTTAAAGTGGTATAAATAATGGTGTGATTATCTGCCCCCTCTGGTAGTCTTTAAAAACCATTAGGTCATGGTCCTCCAAAATCCCCTAGTCCGTACTCTCTGACCAAGCACTTGGACTAATGTAAGTACTCAATAAAAATCAAAGTACACATGAAAACTGACTGAAGAGAAGGTGCTTTGTCATTTCAAAGTGAATCATGATTTATTTGAGTAGTTTAACCATTGTTTCTTTATTATCTCTTTGTTGCTTATAAGGGTGGTGATTTTGAGCCATGACAATGAAGTTATACTAAATAAGAGGTTAGGAAACTTATCATTTTCAGAAATTTTCCAGTAGCAAAGTGTCCCAGTATTTTATCTTGTTATGGAAAAATATATATAATTCTTTAAAAATATTTCATGCAATTTAAAATTTTTGCTTTAATTTTTAAGGAACATGTAAATCAGTGTTTCCTGAATTTAAATTAATTTTAAATTTATTTAAATTTAGTTATTTAAAGTATGTCATAACAAAAATATTGCTTTTTTATGTGAAATAAAATATAAGTTGGGGCTGGAGTTGTAGCTCAGTTGTAGAGCGCTTGCCTATCATATGTGAGGCACTGGATTTGATTCTTAGCACTGCAAATAAATAAATGAAATAAAGATCCATCAACACTAAAAAAATATTTTAAATAAGTTATACTTCTAGGGAACAGTAGGAGGAAGTCAAGAGACTATCTATTGGGATAACTACAAAGTTCTTCTAATTATAGTATAAGTGCAATTTGCAGAATAATGATTAATTTAAATTGTTTATTTTAGTACTTCTATTTTATTGCTATTGTTGTTAATCTCTTACTGTGTCAAATTTATAAATTAAACTTTATTGTGGTTTATGTATGTGTGTATATTTTTAAAAATAGCATATTTATGACTTAGTACTCTGTGGTTTTAGGTACTCACTCAGGGTCAGGAAACATCCCCACTCACACCATGGCTAAGGGGAGATACTGTGTATCCAAAGAGGTCTCATCTTTACAAGGTGAAACACATCCAAATCTTTTTTATTTTTTAAGTTGTTGATAGACCTTTATTTTTTATTTATTTGTATGTGGTGTTGAGGATCAAACCTCACAAATGCCAGGCAAGTGAGCTACTGCTGAGCCACAGCCAGAGCCCCTCATCCAAGTCTTAAACTAAGTGCATTGTATATGCAAAATAGGAAAAATCTATATCCTTTATTTTTCTTTCCTATTTTTTATATTTTCTTTCTTATTTCCATAATTCAGAAAAGAAACCTATAAGACCCCAAAGAAACATGTAAAAGTGAGCAATTTTTTAAATTTGATTTCTTTGGAATAAAGTAAATCAAATTTCTTATCAATCAAGGATAACCTGAAAGAAAAGGAGACATTACCCGATTTAAGCTTCTTTCAGCATTTACCTAAATCAAACTGAATTATTACACTACTTCCCTGTCTTTCATAGCAAGGCTTTGTGAAACAGATTTCCACACAGTAAACTTTATATACATGTCACAAAGGTAAATACATCCTTTTGCATTCCTGTCACTCCTTCAAATACTTAAAACTGTACCCTTCCAAATATTTTGACCTGTTTGATTTTTCTGTTTTGCATCCAGAAAATTTGGAATTTGTCCATTGATGAGTATTTATAAAGCTATATAGCTAGATCTAACTATATTTCTGTCTCTTCTCAAACCCCTAATTAATTTAATTTCTTTGATATCATTTAAAGTATCTGAAATGATTTTGTTCTATAAGTCTGTGCACATAGAAAACTATGTTTAAAAAGTATAAGAAATATTTTTTAATTCTTAAAGTTTAGTTTTAATAAAAGTAATTTAATGTTCAAAAGGCTAATATTTAAATGTGGGGCACTGGTTAGGTGTGTCTCTAATTCAAATGCCAATTAGTCATTTACAAAGGTGTTTGGATATAAATGTGAAATATTGGATGCACTGATGAACTGAATGTTACTGCTGTAATCGTGCTTGTAGCTAGAAATAGTTAAACAGTTACTGTAGCCTAGTATTATATTAAGCATAAATTTTCATTAATTTGTTTAATATTTATAACAATTTAGGTATATTGGTTTCATTATCCTCATTTTTTATATTATAAAACTAAATTCAGATATGTTAAACATCTTGTTTAAGGTTATTTAGCATGCCTAGCCATTCTAATGAAAACATTTCTACCTAATTGTGATTAAGAAATCAAGCTGGGTTCCCAGTGTCTCAGGAGGCTGAGATAGGAGGATCATGAGTTCAAAGCCAGCCCGAGCAAAAGCAAAGTACTAAGCAACTCAGTGAGACCCTGTCTCTAAATAAAATACAAAATAGGGCTGGGGATGTGGCTCAATGGTCGAGTGCCCCTAAGTTCAATCCCCAGTAACCCCCTCAACAAAAGAAATCAATATAGGAGCCTATAAAAATACTCAATGTGATTATTTTCCTATTAGCTTTAGATCAGAGCTACATCTGTCTAGTTTCCAAAGGACATCTGCAAAGTCGAGCTGTCTGTGTAAGCCCTTGGCATCTTCCTTTGACTCAGGATTATCATCTTCAAGTAGACAAGAATGGCATCATTGTGAATTGTGCTGTGGGACACACTACTGATCATGCCCTTCCAGCTTCTACCACCTTTTTTGGTGGAGGGGGGGTAAAGCCTGTCTTTAACCTTTCTTTGTGGGAATGTCATCTCAATCTGACAAAAATATCAAAGGAAAAGCTGAATGGCCCAAAATAGGCCCATCATACTAGATGTCATAAAAATTTAAATCTTGAGTGAGTGGAACAAGAACAGAAAATGACAAAAATGAATCATGAGATTAATCTTCCCGGAAAAGACTGTCATTAAGTCAGAGCTGCTCCCTTCCTGTCTTTCTGACAGCTTTTGCTTTGGTTGGATCCATTCTATTACAACCAGAGAACCCCAACCAGAATCCCCATGAAGGAACCATTCAGGAAAGTTACAAATGATTTTATTTCACACCGCAATCAATCAGAAGCCTTTGTTAAATAAAGCACTGGGTTATCTGCATAATGATTTTAAAAAGAAGTATAAAAACTCCCTGTCCTAAAAATATTGCAATCTAAGTGAAAATATAGGGCATATATGCATACAAACCCGATGTCATTCATAATCTGAAAGTTCGTACAAAGTGCCAAATAGCTGAGTAATGCAGAATATAGAAGCTTTTCCTGTTGATCAGAACACAAAGTCACTTCCATAAGGGTCACAGAAAGGTTTCATTTTATAGATGGACTTCAGCTCAACACATTTAAATTTTAATAGGGAAATGGTAAGTTCTACCAGCTTAAACGTATAAAGCTTGTCCTGGAGTGCACTTAGAGAACCAGTTTAGAGTAAAGTATCAAAGATGGCACGATGCAATTATAACATAATTAGCATGTATTGATTAGGTGTATTCTAGGATATGTGAGGTTTAGTATTGCAGACGCTTATCTTTCTTTCATGATCTAACCTTTAGTTCTACATACTACTTGAAAGAAAAAAAGTATATAATGGCCAATTATTTGACAACCTGCCATCTAACATGGGAGTTTCATACAAAACTGCCTGGCACCTGGATTAGAGACAAGCCAACAAGATAAACAAGAGAAAAGAAGGGCACACTATCACACCATAATATTTTATGAATCTTAAAGCTGATTTTATCACTTTAATATAATTGGGATTGTATACTTTTGATGATATTAATTTTCTTTTGTAAATACTGCATCTCAGTCCTAATTAGAATCAGAACTTCATATATATCAGAAGAGATTGATATGTTAATAAATAGAAATTGATAAATTTAGAAATTGATAATTTAGAAATTGATAAATCTAAATGCATATGTTTAATATTAAGTGAACAATTAAAATATGAGCTTCTTGGTTCTAAATGTTTATCATTAAATATTTGTTTGACTTAGACTGGGTATTAGCAGCTTCAGATAGAAATCACCAGTTATCTTTTGTATTAGACTGGGGTAAATTTAAAATTTATATTAGGTTGTTGTTCTTTATTTTTTTAATTGCACAAGCTTTCCTAATAGTAAATATAAACAAATTGAATATATAGCTGTTATAGCCTATATGTTAATATTTTATTTTTGATCATATTGATGTGTCATGCTACATTATTGATAGCCCATTTTTCAAGTGGGGAGATTTTTCAGATAGAATTTTGTAGATATTAAGAGAAATTTAGATCCCAAATCTGTCTATATCTAAAGTTTTTGTTTTTGAGAACACAGCATTTCTAAACCAGATTCATCATCTCTCCATTCTCTCTCCCTTCCTGCCTTCCCCATCTATGCTAATTTAGAAAAATTATGGTGCTTAGAAGACAGGCTCTTGAGTTGGACTGATCCACCCTCAAGTCCTGGCTACAACATTTACCAGCTCTGGGATGTGAGAAATTTACTCAAATTCTCTATGCCTCAGTTTTCTCATCATTAAGATGAGAGTAGTAATTATTCCTATTTTATTCTGGTGTTATAAGGAGTAAATTTTTAATAATTGGGCAGAGTGTGTACCACATGGTTAGTTAAAAAATGTCAGCTATTTTTACTCTTCTTGTTTTCCATATTTGGATTTATAATTTAGTTGTTCATTTTGCTATTTTAATGAAACATTGGAATCATTTGTTCTCAGTGCTTTTCTTTCTCTTAACTACCAACAACACGTAGTTAATCCTGGTCTTACTTTTGAAATGATTTGTTCACAAATTTTAACCCTTATAGTTTCTCAGACATAACTACAAATCTGGTCTTTATGGATTATTCCAAGTTATTCCAAAAATCAGGACATTAATCTTCCTGTTTCTGGAGGTTTCTCCAGTGAAATTCACCCATTCTGAGGGATGAGCATGACAGATGAGTAGAGCTTGAGAGAAAAATTCCAAAGCTGAATCTTAATTCACTTTAACCCATCTAAATAAGTTTCCAATTAAGTATGTATTTTGAAATGTACCAAAGATTATTACAGTAGTTACTGGAGGCCAGGAATGGGGAATTGAAGAGATGGTGGTCAAAGAATAAAAAAATTAATTTGATAGGAAAAATAAGCCCAAGAGCTCCATTTTGCAACATCATAACTATAGTTAATAACAATATATGCTATGCTTTGAAATTGCTGAGACAGTAAATTTTAGATATTCTTACTGCAAAAATAAGTATGTGAAGTAATGCATATATTAATTAGCTCAACTTAGTTATGTCACAATGTATAACATTTCAAAACACATTATACATGATATATATACACAATTTTTGATATTATATATAAAAGTTAAAAGCTAAAAATATTATCACAGTAGTATGTATACATATGCTGATAGTATTCATGTATTAAAGATGTTTCAATAATGTTTTATTTTAGGATGGATGTTTTAAAATATTCCTGATAATACAGTCTCTATAATTATATGGTTATAAAATTAATCATGTACACCATTTATTATAATACCATACAAAAAATATGAAAATTCTAGTTATCTACTCTTGCTTTCAAAGTTCAATGTGACCAGACCCAGTATTAGACTCTGTTTCATTTCTATTTTACTTGTTTTAATATGTTGAGAGCCACAGCCAAGTCGGGGTGGCACCTGGCATTTTGCCAGAGGGAGTAGTTGAGAGGTGATGCCAGCGAGCCATTCAGATGATGATGGTTAAGTTAAGCTGTGTATTCAGTTGTATATAGACCTTTGCTGTCCCACAATAGGGCGGCTCCTGCTGCCTCTGGTGCCTGCTACTTTGGAGTTCCAGTTGAGTTCTCGCGGGGGTTCTGAGAGTGTGCACATGGAGCCCGGAGGAGGGTGAGAGTGTTCCCGGGGAGCCTGTGTGGAGTGCCGGTGAGAGTTCGGGAATAAAGAGTTGCTGTTTGAACCTACAAGTGCTTCGTGGAGGCTTGGTTATTTGTGCCCAGTCGGACTGTGGCATTAATATAACCTGTTTTCTACCTTACTTGAGTATTTTATTAATCAGATTCTTTGGAGTCAGAATCAACACCACACTACCCCCCACTTTTCCATGTACTTTACCTGATTTGAGTCTTTTTCTAACCCCACAGATACATTCCTAGGAAGCAAATGTTCTTGCTAGATTGTTCTACTTTGAAAACTGAAATTGGGCAAGATAGACTTAGGAGTACAGTTCTGTTCTCCTTTCCTTATCCATATTTCTTCTTAAATCCACACCTCTTCCAGAAATCAAATTTGCAGATTTGGGAAATGAACAATGAGCAGGCCATGTATAATCAAAAGGAGAACAAATTGAGTTCCCAGTACAGAAGTTGATTTGACTCTTATTAATTTGAAATATCACTCATCTGATTCTAGATAAGAAATTCTAATAAAAGCATGAGTAATGGAGAATATAATGCTTCATAGTATATATTGTACTTCTATTATCAAAGTGCACCATTTCATGGCACTAACATTTTTCTCAGCACCTGTTCATAAGTTGTACTGAGGTAAGAAATAATGAATTATAACAGAAATTAAACCTACTTTTAAGTATAATATGACTTTAAGCTAATGTTTCTTCTCAGAAATTATTGGGGAAAAATCAGTTACCTTGAATTTTTAAGCTTTCCTTGATCATAAAAGATAGAGAACACTCAACTTTTTGTTTTTCATGATAAAAATACGTTTCACCAAATCCTTATGAGTACAAAGATAGGGAATATAATAGTAAAAGCTGATAGCACAGGGCATTCAATGTATACAATGTACAAATATAATGCCCAAAGTGGAACCTTCAGAGTGCTTTCAACTTTACTCATGGCTCTTATTTTAAATATACTTTGATATTGAGCCAGAGAAGAGTTTAGTCAGGCAATTTGGTTATAAGGAACAACAAATAATGTGAACCAACCATAAATTTCAAAACATGAAATAGATTGCAACCATACATTACAAAACATGAACTAAATTGTATGCATAAAAATATCACAAGCTCTATCCTTAGGTAAGATGTTGAAATCAATGATAACCTTAAAAAAAAGAGAGTTTTAATAAGACTAAGGAGGCCCTTGAAATACCAGAAGTATATCATACCCCAAACAGTAAAATGAATTTTAAACTCTTAGGGCTACCCTCTATGACCTTTAATATCTCAATATGCATTTAAAATGTGATGTTTGTTCATACTTCATCTCTTTATTTTGGCAAAGTCAATTTGTTTTCAGTATGTACAAGTACTACAGAATGATCCTAATGGAAGATAATTATGTTCTCTTCTTTGTGTGATTGCATTTTTCAAGTGAAATTAGAAAGTTTAAAACCTACAAGGGAAACTCATCACAAGGCTTTAATTGAAATCTATCACCTCTAAACATCTATGCAGTACAGGTTAACAATGACCTAAATTCACTTTCATCTGAATACTCTAGTATTTATAATGAACTGATGTTCCCAAATATGTATCTAATGAAAAAGTACCTCCTCTATGGAATTCTTTCATCATCAATATCACACATAAATCAAGGGAAATTCTTTCAAAGTTACGAATTATATTTTCCTTCACATTTACAAGTTTTAGTAAGTTATTATAGAGTATAAAGATGGTCATTGTGTACATTGAATGCCCTGTGCTATCAGCTATTACTAATAATTACTGGATTTACCAGATCATATTTTCAAAGACTGGAATTTTGTTTCAGACAAAAATCCACTTAGCCATGCAGTTGCTAGCCATCAAGATGATCTGAAATGATCCCAGATCCCTGGAATTCATACCTTCTCTAGTTTCCTTGCCTATAATATAAAGCCTGCTCAGTGTAGCAACTAAAATACATCAGAAGTACTGATGTGCTGTTTCAGAGGCTTCCTCCCTGCTCTCGGTCATGCATTCCAGGGGAAATAAGCTGCTACATCACAGGACATTCAGGTAGCCCAAAAGAGAGGACCAGGACACAAGGAGACAGGGATGTGGCTGCACCTCAGATTCATCAAATGACTGAAGCCTGGGTCAATACATTATTTAAGCTCATGAGAGACCCTGAGTTAGAAAAACATGGCTAAGCAGCGACTATAGTCATAACTTTAAGAAACCATGTGAGATTACCTACTTCTTTAAAGTACTAAATTTTAGGATATATTTTCACAGCAATACATAGTACAGCTTTCTATATTTATGTAAGACAAATAAAGAATTCCAAAAGAATCATAATTTTTCTTTGGCCATTCGAAAAGATTATACAGCATTTTAGAAACTCCTTCAGTCAGTGGATGAGCTAAAGACAACAACAACAAGAAATGCACATCATCAGGAGTCTAACTAGTTGTTTTATGTATCTAGAAAATGTAAATATGCTAATATACATTAAACAGAAAAATTAAAAAAATGCTTGTTATTATTTTTATTGCCATTATTATTTTCTCAAAAAAGTTTGGACCATGGTTTATATGAACCACAGAACTGCTTTAAAAAAAGAATTTAAGCGAACCTAAATTAATAACTTATTTTCACCTGCAAAATTTAGAATGAGTCCTTTATTTCTTCACTGAATTGACAACCTTTTTAAAAAACAGAGTTTTTAATTAAAAATAATCTAAAGAGTTATTGAGAACTTGTAATTTTTTTTTTAGTGTGCTTGAGAGTCAAAGCACATATTTATACCTACGTAAGAAACTGGTGTGAGTTTAATGTATCTAACAATATTTCATCAACTGTCTTTCTTCAGCATTAAATGTTTAAGTATATTCTCACAGAAAAATCTCCAAAAATGAATAACTTATCTAATGATTTTTCAACTCAGAAATTCATAGAACCTAATATCCCAGAAATTGCTATAAAGACATATAAATTGCTGTTCTCATTGTATTTGGTTCAAAATTAGAGTCATGTTATATAATTATTATTTCCTTTTTACTTTTCTATTTCTGGTGTTTTATTTTACTTTTTTTAAGAGAGAGAGAGAGAGAGAGAATTTTTAAATATTTATTTTTTAGTTTTCAGTGGACACAACATCTTTATTTTTATGTGGTGCTGAGGATCGAATCCAGTGCCCTGGGCATGCAAGGCAAGTGTGGTACCGCTTGAGCCACACCCCCAGCCTTCTGTCATTTTATTTTGCTCTTTCTTGTGTTTTCGTATTCTCATTATCACATTTTTCTGTTCACGGTCTTAATTTGTAAGTAAAACTTGAAATAAATGGTAAATTTGGAATAGGGAACAAAATTTTAGATATTGTCTAGGGCTCATTTAAAAACAGATATAGAGAGGAGCAAGATGGTAGCTAAGATCCTCTGGTGATCATCTCCTCACAGACACACCATGTTTAAATGGCATACTCATACATCAAATTACCTTCACAAGAGCTAAGGAAAATAGGTAAGGAATCTTTTTTTTATCCTTAATAAAGGGCAATATTGAAGTAGGCGAAAAGGAAGAGATGCCATAGTCATGTCTTCCCCAGCTCCAAGCAGCCCAGCTTGAAAAGACTTGATTCTTGCTTATTCTCTTCATAAAGTCTTTGTCATAAAAGTAAAAATTGTAAAGAAGCCCAAGTTTGCATTGGGAAAAAATCATAAATCTTTATGGTCAAGGTGTTAGTTCTGGAAAAATCATTGAGATAAGATGAGCACTAAAATTGAACAAACTGATAGATATGAAACATCAGTCCAAGAATGTGTTCCAAAATTAAGATTTTAATGGTAACAAAGAAAAGGTCCTATTTGTGAAAAATAAAGCATACTACAAAGATGTAGTCATCAAAATAGCATAGTATTTGCATATAAAGAGACCAATGAAACCGAATGAAAAGTCTAAAAGAAATGTACATCTACAACAGCTGGTTTTTGACAATGGTACTAAGAACACACACTGGAGATACTGTAGTCTTTTCAGAAAATGGTGCTGGGAAAATTGGACAGACACTTGGAAAAGCACGAACTGAGACAATTTTCATTTAGCACTTAGAAAAATCAATTCAAAATGTATTAAGGAAATGTATGGCATGAACCACTAGAAAAAAACACAAGGGAAATGCTTCAGGATATTGGAATGGGCAGGGTTTTTGGTCAAGATCCCAAAAATGCAGGACACAAAATCAAAAATAGAGAAACTAGACTACATTAAACTGAAAAGTTATTGTATAGCAAAGGGAAAAAAGTTAACTGAGTGAAGAAACGACTCACAGAACTGGAGAAAATATTTACAAACTATATATCTGACAAAAAACTGATATCTAGTATCAATAAAGAACTCAAAAACTCAATAGTAAAAACAAAATAAAATATAACCATATTTTAAAATGAGCACTAGTATGCAATTGATAGTTCTCAAAAGAAGATATACAAGTGGCCAATAGCCATATGCAAAAATAAAGAACATCTCTAATCATCTGGAGAAAACAAATCAAAATCATAATGACATCTTACCTCACCCCAGCAAGAATGGCTATTATCAACGAATAAAGATAATAAATGCTGATAAGGATGTGGAGAAAAGGGCAGTCTCTCATGCTGTTTATGAAAATGCAAATTAGATATGCCTTATGGAAAACTATATGGAGTTTCTCAAAAAATTAAAAATAGAACTGCCATATGATCCAGCAATCTCACTTCTGTGTATATATATATATATATATATATATATATATATATATATATATCCATAGGGAATGAAATCAGTATATTAGAGAAATATCTGCACTCCCATGTTCATTGTAGTTATAATAACCAGGAAATGAAAACAACCTATATGTCCATCATCTGATAAATGGATAAATAAAAGGTGGTATATATAAACAATTGAATACCATCCTACCATAAAAACAAGAAAATCTTGTCTTTTGCAGGAACATGGATGGAACAGGAGATCATTATCTTAAGTCAAATAAGCCATTATCAGAAAGACACTCATGTTGAATCTACAAAAGTTCATATCATAGAACTGAGAGTATAATAGTGTTTACCGAGGATGGGGGAGAGTAGGGTGTGGAAAGAGATAGGAAGATGTTTATCAATAAGTACTAAATTATAGTCAGATAAAAGCAAGAAATTCTGGTATGATATTAAACAATAGGGTAAGTATATACAACAATAATGTACTGTATGTTTTGAAAAGCTTTAAGAGAGAATTCGAAAATTTTCACAATAAAAAGGACAATACTTAAGCTGACTTAAATACTACACAATGTATGTGTGCAATGCCCCACAGGAATGTATAATATTTAGTTCTTATGTTTCTGTCAAAATAGAAATTTAAATAAATAAATGCATATTTGAAAATCCTAGTGATTTTGCCAGACACAGTGGTGCATGCCTACAATCCCTGAAGCTCAGGAGGCTAAAACAGGAGGATCTCTAGTTCAAAGCCAGCCTCAACAATGGTAAAGGAGTAAGCAACTCAATGAGACCCTGTCTCCAAATAAAATACAAAATAGGGCTGGGGATGTGGCTCAGTGGTTGAATGTCCCTGAGTTCAATCCCCAGTACCTACGGCCCCCCCAAAACCTTAAACTTAAAAAACCCAATAAGTTTGAATTATATTTGAAATAGCATTTAAAGTTCTTGCCATGAAAATAAATAATAGATAAATCTAGAGGTTCCTTTTTTCCTACATGTAAAGAGCAAAATTGCTTCCATACTACATAGAATATATGCCATAGGAAATAGAAAATATGATATTACCTTCCCTTTCTGATATACTACCTGACCCAGGAGCCTAAGCATGTCTTTGGTCTCTGATCTGTATTTGCCCTCTCTCTCACATAGATTCACCCTCTTGTAATCTTGCTTTCCTATTAACACTTAACTATGTGGACATTCCAGATAGGAGCAGGGGCAGCAGAAGAATATAGAAAGAACAAGATCACAACCTGAAGTAAGCTCTATGGCTTTTAAGTATTAGCTTTCATTGACTATTTTACATTGGTGTATTGTGTTGAACTATTCTCAAGATTTTTTCCATATGCATGTATTTTCTATTATGTAATTTTTTTCTTTAAATTAATTCACTTTAATAGCTATATTTTTCATTATGCACATTAAAATAGACAACTAATGAAAAGAAATTTACTTTGCATTCCACCTACAAACTGCCGCAGTCTTGCTGGGCACAGAATCACGAGCCACCATACAGCTTGTAGATTCAAACAGCAACTCTTTATTCCCGAACTCACACCAGCCGTCTACAATCACGTTCTGGGGAAATCCATGTTCTCTGCCCAAAATCACCCCCACTGGGCTTCTGTCTCCCAAAAAATACTGTCGAATCCCGTGAGAACTCAAGGGGAACTCAGGCAGCAGGATACGCCCTATTCCCAGCAGGAATCATCTTAAACCTGGAACCACCCTAAACCCGGATAGTCCTAAACCGGAACACCCTAAACTCGGATCTGCCTTGGTCCTTGAGCAAGGTCACCTACATGCAATGTCACTGCAAAATGTCCTATTTCCACGAGTCCTTCCACTAAGCAACATGGGGTACGCTGGCAAGGAAATTGTCATACCTACTTGGCTAATGGCTCCCAGCAACAAGCAACTCAAATGTTACTGTGAGTATGCTGTTCTATACTATTTATTGATAATGGAAGACCTTTGCTCCTAACCAGAGCTCACAAATTACTTAAAAGTAGAAATTGTACTAAGCATAATAGATTTCATTTTTTTAGTTCTCACAGCACTTAGGAGGATTATTGTTCCTAGTATGAACTTAAATATTTAATTCTTACCTAAAAAATTGAAGTGAATCCCAACCTCCATAGCTAGCCTCTTCTCCCTCATCATATTCTTCCTTCATCTTTTCATTCTTTCTGAGCATTTCTTTCTTTTCTCTTTTCCCCATCATTTGCTTTTCCAGTCTTCTACATTCACTACCCTCTCTTTTGAAATGATCTTTTGTTTTCTCAGCTGAATAATATCATGTTCTTGTTCTTACCAGTAAAGCCATCTATATCTCTCAGTCCTTGCCACCTTCAATAAAAGACTCTTTTTTTACAGACAGAGTTCTTTGAGAGCAGGGATCTCCAATGTCTAGTATCACTTTCAGCATGTGTTAAGTGCTTAATGGAATTTGAATTGTTTTGAAGTGAATTCCATTGAAGTAAAATCTAATTGAAAAATAAGAGCATACATCTTCAATCATCATTTGTAGAATGGGTTCTAAAGAAAAAAAATATTGTCAGGTAAAAAAATGAATAATATTACTTTCATGTTGTGGCACAGCAAATGTTGTTTATCCACCAAATCCCTGGGTATATAGAATTCATTTCTTAGCTTCCCTGAATCTGGGTAAAACCATGAGATGGAGTGTGTGCAAAACTTAAGATAAGTACCTAAAATCCTCTTATGTTGCTCTCTCTATTCTCTTGAGTGCTATAAAGCTGTGAAAAATCCAATAGATATACAAAACTCTAGGATAGAAGGACCTTGGGGTTCTTGGATGAATCAATGAGCAGAGACCCTTCACAAAAAAACCTTTAGTCCTCCAACACAACAGGACTCGTAACCTGAACAAGAAAAGGCATATGTGTTTGAAGCTATTGAGATTTAGTTTTAATGTTTGTTTGTTGGTTTGTTATAGAAAACAACAGTAATTCACTTTAATGCATATGTAAGAATTATTTTCTTAAACTTGAAGTTTTAATTATTCTGTTTCATTTTGGGGGATTACAAATCATGATGAGGGATAGGACATCTATTAAGGCTGGTACCAGAAGAAAGGATGCACATGAGTTACACTCTTAGTTCTTTTATACATGTTTTTATATCATGAAAGGATCACAAGTTATAAAAACATCAGAATATGCAATGTTTTATTGTTCAGATGTTGGTATTAAACACCTATCCTTGAGATTGAAAATTCTCATTTACTTAGAATCATCCTTATGGAACGTTTTTTGGCACTGTACATAGCTGAGACCTGCTTCCAACACATTAAAATAAATATAAAATTTAAAAGCACATCATAACCAGAATTATACTTCCTAGTTAAATATAAGAGTCTGTGGACCTAGGAATACATTAGTATATAGTTAAGTTGTAAAACCTCAGTCCAAAACTCTTTTAGTGTGTACTTTAAATAAAAATATTCAAGTAAATATATTTGGTTTTATTATTAATCAATTTTAAAAGAAGATCAGATCTAGTAATTATTAAACATTTATATTTGCTATAATAATTTGATCATGAGTATCGAAAAGTTCATCTTCAGAATTAAATAATTTAGAAATTGACCTGACTTCAATTTTTTTCATGTAATTATTTCAATAAAACTTTTTATTTTCATAGCTTATCTCCAGTAACATCAATCATGCTACACTTAGCAGAGGATATGAGGTTGTTACATACCTGAGCACCAACCTAAGGAGCAAACACCAAATGCCTACAGGCCCACAGCCTGCTTCCACCACCATTAAAAGAGCAGCTATTTTGATAGTCCTAATGAGAACATTTCCTCCCAAATGCTTCTCCCTTGTTTTAGGCACTATTCTTAGAACAGCTTCAAAGAACTTTTCAGAAAGGGGATCTCAAGAGGAGTATTAGAGCCCTAATATCCAGAGTATACAAAGAACTCAAAAAATTAGACAATAAGATAACAAATAACCCAATCAACAAATGGGCCAAGGACCTGAACAGACACTTCTCAGAGGAGGACATACAATCAATCAACAAGTACATGAAAAAATGCTCACCATCTCTAGCAGTCAGAGAAATGGAAATCAAAACCACCCTAAGATACCATCTCACTCCAGTAAGATTGGCAGCCATTATGAAGTCAAACAACAACAAGTGCTGGCGAGGATGTGGGGAAAAGGGTACTCTTGTACATTGCTGGTGGGACTGCAAATTGGTGCGGCTAATTTGGAAAGCAGTATGGAGATTCCTGGGAAAGCTGGGAATGGAACCACCATTTGACCCAGCTATTGCCCTTCTCGGACTATTCCCTGAAGACCTTAAAAGAGTGTACTACAGGGATACTGCCATATCGATGTTCATAGCAGCACAATTCACAATAGATAGACTGTGGAACCAACCCAGATGCCCTTCAATAGATGAATGGATAAAAAAAATGTGGCATTTATACACCATGGAGTATTACGCAGCACTAAAAAATGACAAAATCTTGGAATTTGCAGGGAAATGGATGGCACTGAGAAGATTATGCTTAGTGAAGCTAGCCAATCCCTAAAAAACAAATACCAAATGTCTTCTTTGATATAATGAGTGCAACTAAGAACAGAGCAGGGAGGAAGAGCAGGAAGAAAAGATAAACATTAAACAGAGACATGAGGTGGGAGGGAAAGGGAGAGAAAAGGGAAATTGCATGGAAATGGAGGGAGACCCTCATTGTTATACAAAATTACATATAAGAGGTTGTGAGGGGAATGGGAAAATCAACAAGGAGAGAAATGAATTACAGTAGATGGGGTAGAGGGAGAAGATGGGAGGGGAGGGGAGGGGGGATATTAGAGGATAGGAAAGGTAGCAGAATACAACAGTTACTAATAGGGCATTATGTAAAAATGTGGATGTGTAACCGATGTGATTCTGCAATCTGTATTTGGGTTAAAAATGGGAGTTCATAACCCACTTGAATCTAATGTATGAAATATGATATGTCAAGAGCTTTTTTGTAATGTTTTTAACAACCAATAAAAAAAAATTAAAAATTTAAAAAAGAGGAGTATTTTCTAGACATCTTTGAATTAGGCTCTAAACACTACAAAGTTATAGTACTTTTCATTCTGTTAGTGTTCTACATGTTGGTCTCTGGAGAGTTTAAATAAGCAAGTATGGAATTTTCCCAAAGTTAGAATGGTGTCACAATCAATTTCTGTTGAGCCAGCTGAGAAGCTGAAGTGGGCAGCAATGAAGCAGAGTCACACGCCTTGGAAGAAATTTCCTAACCGTTTTCTTTAGTTAACTAAGATGCAGAAGAAATGTTAAGAATATACAAAAGCATAAAGGTGTTACATTTCTACTTTAAATGGCCCTGAGACTATTGTTTTTTTTTAATTAATAGACTTTACTTTTAGACCAGTTTTACATTAAAATAAAAAATGAGCAGAAACTGCAGAGAATCCCTATTTGCCTTCATACTCCCAAACACAAACACACACATGCACAGTCCCTCTATTATTTATCTCTCGCATCAGTGTGGTACATTTGTCACAATTAAGGATCCCACATTGATATGTTTTTACTAGCTAAAGTAAAGTTTGCAGTTTACGTTAGGATTCATTCTTGTGTGTTGTACACTCGCAATTGAGAAACATATAAGTATTTTCCATAACCCAAATCATACAGAATAGTTTCCCTGCTCTAAAATTTTTCTGTCTTCTACTTTATTTATCATTTCCTTCCTTCTGCCAAGCCCTAATCTCTTTGTCTTCATAGTGTTGCCTTTTACAGAAATGTTGGAATGCTACAATATTTTAGATTGAATTTTCTCACTTGGCAATATGTGTCTAAGGACCCTCCATGTCTTCTTTTGCTTTTGACAGTCCTTTTCTTTTTATTGCTGAATAATATTTCTTGGATATACCAGAGTTTGTTTAACCATTCATCCACTGAAGGACATTTTGCTTGCTTCCAAGTTTGGGGAGTTATCAATAAACCTGCTATACATATTCATGTGTGGGTTTTGTATTGACATAAGTTCTCAACTCTTTTCAGTAAATACTAAGGAGTAAGAATATGATTGAATCTTGTGAGAAGAGAAGTTCAGTTTTGTAAAAAACTACCAAATATCTTCCAAAGTGGCTGTACCATTTTGCATTTCCACCGGAAATGAATAAAAGGTTCTGTTCCTCCACATCCTTGTCAGTATTTGGAGTTGTCAGTGTTTCAGATTTTGCCCACCACAATAAATATGTGCTCTTGTCTCATTGTTTCAATTTGCAATTTCCTAATGATATATGATGCCAAGAATTTTTCCTTATATATATGCCATCTCTATATTACCTTTAGTGAAACATTTCTTGTTACCCATTGGTTATATTTTAATTTGATGATTATTTTATTAAGTTTTAAGAATTCTTATATATTTTAAATATCAGTCCTTTATTAGATATACATTTTACAAATGTTTTAAACATTTCAAAATTCTATTGTCCTTTTTAAGAAAATGTAAAATATATATTTTAAGTCATAAATATGAGGGAGCACAGGGTTGGACATCTGCGCCTCCACCAGATCAGTACTAACTCCAGAGATGGGAGTTCAAATCATTCCCACAGGGGTAAAAGGATCTCTTCCCAAAGGAACAGTAGGCTTATTATTGGGACGCAGCTCTTCTACTCTAAAAGGACTTATGATAAGTCCTGGGGTAATTGATCCCAATTATGAAGGTGAAATAAAAATTATAGCCAGTTCTCCAAAGGGTATATCAGTAATTTCACCAGGAGATAGAATAGCACAGTTACTAATAATACCCAGCCTACATGATAAATTTTCCAGTCGTACTGTAGAAAGAGGTCCCAAGGGATTAGGCTCCACAGGTGTAGATTGGGCTATGCTTTCTTTAAATTTAGATTCTCGCCCCATGCTAAAACTAAATATTCAAGGACATGAATTTAATGGACTACTGGATACAGGTGCAGACCTTAGCATCATCTCTCGTCAAGAATGGCCAAAACATTGGCCATTACAACAAGCCACTCAAACGCTTCGAGGCCTAGGAGTGGCGACTAATCCCCATAGAAGTGCAATGGTATTATATTGGAAGGATCCTGAAGGATGTGAAGGAATTATACAGCCATATGTATTGGATCATCTTCCCATAAATTTATGGGGACGAGATGTCCTAGATCAATTAGGTTTGACATTAACAAATAACATCAACCAAAATGCACCCACTATTATGACTAGACAAGGTTTTAGGAAAGGAAAAAGATTAGAAAAACAAGAACAAGGTATAGCAGCACCAATACAAATAGATCAAGGAACGGACAGACATGGGTTGGATTTTCAGAAAGGGCCACTGAAACAATAAAATTTACTTGGAAATCAGAAAGACCAGTATGGGTTCCTCAGTGGCCCCTGACTAAAGAAAAGATACAAGCAGCCCATGACCTGGTCAAACAACAATTAGCGGAAGGACATATACAACCTTCTGTATCTCCCCATAATACTCCCATTTTTGTCATCAAAAAGGAATCTGGTAAATGGAGATTATTGCAAGATTTAAGAGCCATTAAAAATGAGATGGTTATTATGGGACCTGCTCAATCGGGGATTCCTCAATTGTCTGCTTTGCCAAAAACTTGGTATGTTTTAGTTATAGATATTAAAGATTGTTTTTTTTTTCAATTCCAATTCATCCTGAGGATAGTCCATATTTTGCATTTACTATCCCTGCACTGAATCATGAATGTCCTGATCAGAGATATGAATGGAAAGTACTCCCTCAAGGGATGGCTAACAGCCCAACTATGTGTCAAATTTATGTTAACAAAGTAATCCAGCCACTTAGAAATCAAAATCCTGAACTACAAATATTTCACTATATGGATGATGTATTATTAGCACACAAAGATAAAAACACATTGCTAGAATGTTATGCCACACTTACAAACTTATTAAAAAATTATAATCTAGAGATAGCAATAGATAAAGTACAATTAAATTTTCCAATTAAGTATTTAGGAGTTCTATTATCCTCAACCATGGTCCGTCCACCAAAAATTCAAATACGAGTAGATCAACTCAAATCATTTAATGACTTTCAAAAGTTATTAGGAGACATAAATTGGATAGGGCCTTATCTAGGTATACCAACAGGAGAGTCAGGACCTTTATTTGATATCCTAAAAGGTCCATCAGATCCAAATTCACCCTGAATGTTAATGCCAGAAGCAAGAAAGGCATTAAAAATCATTGAAACATATATGGAAAATATGCATTTGGATAGAATTGATATAAGTTTGCCTTTATTATTTATTGTACTACCAACAAAAAATATTCCTACAGGAGTATGTTGGCAAGAAGGTCCATTATTATGGATACATTTATCTTATTCTCCTAACACTATTCTTACTAGATATCCTGAGGCTGTAGGACAATTAATACTCAAAGGAATAAAAGCAGCAAAGGGAGTGTTTGGAATTTCTCCCAATAAAATTATTACTCCATATACTATGAAACAAATTGATGAGTTAGCTAATGAGTTAAATACTTGGGCAATAATCATGTGCAAATCTAATGTTTCATTTGATAACCACTTACCATCTAATCCTTTATTGTCTTTTTGGTCATCACATCCTGTAATTTTTCCAAAATGACAAGAAAAACACCTATCATGAATGCTCCAAATATATTCACTGATGGATCAAATAATGGTACAGCAGCAATAGTTACACCTGATCAAACTTTTACATTTTTAGTACCCAAACAATCAGCTCAAAAGGTAGAGCTTAATGCAGTATTACAAGCTTTTGTGATGTTTAAAGATTCTGTATTTAATTTATTTTCCAATAGTCAGTATATAGTTAATGCTATAGTATCCCTTGAAGATGCTGGTAGGATTTCCCCTTCCTCTACTGTTTTCTCTTTGCTTTCCACTATACAAAGTCTAATCTGGGACAGAAAAGATCCATTCTTTATAGGACATATCAGGGCACATACAGGATTGCCTGGAGCCCTTAGTTTGGGCAATGATTTAGCAGATAAAACTACACATGACATACATATTTTCTCTACACTAGAAGAAGCTATACATTTTCATAAAAAGTTCCATGTCAATGCTAATACTTTACATAAGCGTTTTAAAATAACTAAGGAACAAGCTAGACAAATAATAAAACAATGTCAAAATTGTGTGACCATTTTACCACAAGTTAATCTTGGAGTCAATCCTAGAGGATTGATACCTAATCATATTTGGCAGATGGACATCACACACTTGCCAGAATTTGGAAAATTAAAATATTTGCATGTTACAGTTGATACTTCTTCTGGATTTTTGATGGGCTCCCTTCATGCCGGAGAAAAAACTAAAGATGTTATAGCTCATTGCTTACAAAATTTTGCCACTGTGGGCGTTCCAAAACAGTTAAAAACAGATAATGCCCCTGGTTATACTTCTACCTCTTTTAAACAATTTTGCTCATCATTTGGCATTACTCATGTAACAGGAATCCCATACAATCCACAGGGACAAGGCATAGTTGAAAGAGCTCATCAAACTATTAAAATGTACTTATTAAAGCAAAAAGAAGGAATTGGGAAGGGGTATATATTCCCCAAAGATAAACTTAAAATAACCCTTTTTACTCTAAACTTTTTAAATTTGGATTCATCAGGACTTAGTGCTGCGGAAAGGCATATGTGTCCAAAAAATGTACATAAGCCCAAGGTACTTTGGAAGGATATTCTAACAGGACAATGGAAAGGTCCTGACCCAGTAATTGTCTGGAGTCGGGGGTCTCTTTGTGTGTTTCCACAGGGAGAACAGCAGCCGATTTGGATTCCAGAGAGATTAACTAAAGCGATTTCTACAGACCAAAAAGAAGATGATTTGGCTCAAATCCATAACAGCTGATATCCAGAACTCCAGTTTGGTTATTCTTACATCTGCGACAGAACCAGGATGCTTTTTTCAATATCTATTTTATTATTGCCCTTTCCCATATCATGAAGTTCTATTTTGTTTTTTGAGCTCATACAGACCTAGGTTAATGTTTTGCTGATCAGTTCTATTTTTTTGACTATAGAGTTTTTAAACATTGCAATGGAGATTTCACCTGTAAAAAGTTATAAGACCTTTACTATTATGTTATGTGTTGTATGTATTATATTATGTGTGCACACTTGTGTTTTGTGTTATAAGTTTGAATGTACGTATGTCCATATATCATATATGATGAGCGCTCATGAAAAAATGGATCCAAATATTTTTTTTATTCACGTGATTTAAATGGTTTAATTTAAATTGGGTAAACAGCTGTTGAGGATTGTTTTAAAATGTGAACAAAAAAGGAGATTAACAGATCTGTTTGTTTACTTTCACCTTTCCTTTTCATTATATTTAGTAATTCTCTTCAAGACAATGTAAATTGTTAAGAAAATTGTTTTCTTTTAGTGCCTTCTGGAATGTTACATAATTTTTTCTTTAGCCATTATTGCCAGAATTCCTATCTTCATCCCAGTGCCGCTGAAGACAAAGATAAAACCAATCTACAGCTTCTGCAATAGCCATCACTGAACTGCTTGCAGAACTTGCCTGGACTATGTATCACTTGTATGCATTGTGAACTCACCTGCATGCATTGTGAACTATCTGTTGGTGAAGAGACTTGTGGTAGTGTTGGGGTATTTTTGCTGATGATGTCATCGGTGGTACAATTTTTCCAAAAGGAGCCGTCAATTGGCTTGGTGTATCTTCCTCCCTTCTGCTTGTCATGGTCGTTCAGCCTAAAATTTGGGGGCCAACAGAGGTGAGGCAAAGAACCTCACCCCCCGCCGCTGGTACAAAGACCTCTCCACAGGTGTGGCTATATACTGGACCTATAGTCAGTGACAGGTAAGATCCAATTGCAATGGTACCAACCTAAGACAGGAGGCTGACGCCTTGAGGTCAGCTCATCTGATAACGGGTAAAGACCATATGTACTATTGGACAACCTAAGGCAGGCACGGTCCCTAAGCCACATGCTTGTTGTTTAAACAGAGAGGGGGAGATGTTGAGAGTCACAGCCGAAGGGGCCCCAGCAAACTTTCAGACTGCCAGCTGATGATTGGCTCACAGCGGCCTCAGCAACATCTAGCTGATTGGCTCCTCTGAGGTGATGCTCATTGGAGATGCTCATTGAGCTGTTTCCCCGCCCTTTCAGACTGCCAGCTGATGATTGGCTCACAGCAGCCCCAGCAACATCTAGCTGATTGGCTCCTCTGCGGTGATGCTCATTGGGCTGTTTCCCTGCCCTTTCAGACTACGGAGCTGCTCATTGGGGGACTTTTTTGGCTCCGCCCACGCGACCCAGCCAATCGGCCTCAAGAGCAGGGTCTGCATATGCAATGAGATGGGAGATCTTTCCATATCCTAAGTTCTTATTCAATTCCTTTCTTCAATGTTCTATAATTTTTATTATAGAACTCTTTAACCTCCTTGATTAGATTTATACCCAAGTTTTTGTTTATTAATTTGTTTTTCTTTTTGAGGTTATTGTGGATGGAATTGTCTCCCTGATTTTTTCTCAACAGTTTTATTATTGTAGTGTAGGAAAGTTATTCATTTTCATATGTCGCTAATTCCTGCAGCTTTTCTGAATTTGTTTACCAGTTCCAGAAACCTCTGGTGATATAAAATCATGTCATCTGAAAAGGATAATTTGATGTTGATGATTTCTTTTCCCTTTTGTATGCCTTAATTTCTTTCTCCTGCCTAATTGCTCTGGCTAGAGTTTCAAGAGTTATATTGCATAGTAATGATGAGGCTAGACATCTTTGTCTTGTTTCTGACTTTAAAGGAAATATTTGCAGCTTTTCTTCCTTCAATATGATGTTGATTTTTAGTTTGTAATACATAGTCTTTTTAATGTTGAGGTAAGTTTCTTCTACCCATATTATCACCGGTGTTTTTACCATGAATGGATACTGAATTTTGCCAAAGGGTTCTTCTGCATTTATTGGGAATGTCTATAATTCATATTCTTAGTTATATTTATGTGGTTAATTACATTAATTTATTTGCATATGTTAAACCAACCTTGCATCTCTAGCATGAAACCCACTTGATTATGGTTTCCTATCTTACTGATGTATTTTTAAATGTGTTTTGCTAATATTTTATGAAGAATTTTTGCTTCTATGTCCATCAAGGATATTATTTTATAATTTTCTTTCCTTGATTGTCTGATTTGGTATCAGGATCATATTGGCTTTAAAGGAATATATTTGGGAGTGTTCAGTCTCTTTGTGTTTCATGGAATAATTTGAGGAAGACTGGCATTAGTTTGTCTTTAAATGTCTGGTAGAACTCCCCACGTGGTCATGAACTTTATTGTAAGGTTTATAATGACTGCTTCAATCTCATTGCTTCATGTTGTTCAGTTTAAACTTTCCACATCTTAATGGTTCAATGTGGATAGATGGTATGTGTGGTATTTGTCAGTGTCTTCTAGATTTTCCAATTTATTGGGATTAAAATTCTCAAAAGAGGATCTAGTGATCCTCTGGAATTCCAAAGTGGCAGTGATGGAATGATGCCAAAATGGCTATGCTACCAAAAACATTATACATATTCAATGAAATCCACATCAAAATATAAATCCCCAGCAGAGAACTAGAGAAAAGAGTCCTAAAATTCATTTGGAAGAATAAAAGAGTTATAATAACAAAAGCAATACTGAGGAAGAAGAGGAATGTTGGAGGAATCACAATACCTGATCTCAAATTATATTATAGAAGTTTAGTAACAAAACAGCCTGGTATTGGCATCAAAATAGACATAAAGATCAATGGAACAAAAGAGACAAAGATAGATCCACATAGTTATAGTCATCTGATACTTGACAAATTTGCCAAAATATAGGTTGGAGAGAAGATAAACTTTTTAACAAATTGTGCTAGGAAATGGATATTCTTATGTACAAGAATGAAAACTAGATCCCTACCTCTCACCAAGTCCAAAAATTAACTCACAGTTGATTAAGTATTGAGGAGATTGGACCAGAAACTTTTCAACTACAGGAAGAAAATAGGGTCAATACTACAACATATTGGCACAGGCACTGCTTTTCTTAATGAGACCCATAAAATTCATGAAATAAAACTGAGAATCAATAACAGGGACAGTGTCAAATTTAAAACTTCTGCACAGCAAAGGAAACAATTACAAGTGTAAACAGAGAACCTAGAGAATGGGAGAAAATCTTTGCCAGCTACTCATCCAACAGGGGATTAATATTCAGAATATTTAAAGAACTAAAAAAAATACAAATAGACAATCAATACATGGGTAAAAGAACTAAACAAACATTTCTAAAAAGAAGAAATTCAAATGGCCAACAAATTTATGAAGAAATGTTAAACATCCTTAGCAATCAGAGATGCAAATCAAAACTATATTAAAATTTCATCTCACACCAATTAGAATGGCAATCATAAAGAATACAAAAAAGTAATAAATGCTGGTGAGGATGTGGGGGAAAAGGTATGCTCATACATTTTGAAGGGAATTCTAATTATTGCTATCACTTTGGAATGCATTAGGGAGATTCCTCAAAAGATTAAGAATGGTATTACTGTATGACTCAGCTGTCCCACTCCTTGGTATTTATCCAAAAGAACAAAATTCAGCATACTGTAGGGATGCAGGCACATCCATGTTTATAGCAGCACAATTTTAAATAGGCAAGTTATGGAACCAGCCAAGGTGCTCATCAACAGATGAATGTATTAAGAAAATGTATACATGCACAGTAGAATTTTACTCAGCCATAAAGAACAAAGTCTGGGCATTTGCTGATATAAAGATCAAATTGGAGAACAGCATACTAAGTCAAATAAGCCATCTCAGAAAGTCAACAGTCACATGTTTTCTCTCACATGCAAAAGCTAGAGCAAAGTAAGGTTAAAAAGAAGGAAAGATGCTATGAATATAGAAGGAAGATCAGAGGAGTAGAGAAAGAGGATGGAGAGGGAGGAAATTGATTCAGGAAAAGGGAGGAACCTCAGGACAAAATTGATCAAATTATGCTATGTACATGTATGAAGGTACTACTGGGAATTTCACCCTTATGTATATCTATGGAGCACCAATTTAAAAGACAATAAATAAATAAAAGAAGGACCAGTAATGTAGAGGAAGTAGAACAGGGGGAGGGAAAGGGAAAGGAAAAAAGGACTGAAATGGAGCAAGTTCTATTCCATGCAGGTATGTCTTTTTTTTTTTTTTTTTTTTTTTCCACATAAATCGCATTTTTATGGCTGGCATTTAGCAGTATTACATAAATGTCACTTATGTTTTATATTGATTCCATACAACTCTTGTAATGTTTAACTTATGTCAAATTCTCTTCCATACAATAATTTCCATCAGAGTTAACATAAATAATAAATTTGATGAACTCTTGTTATATAAAGTACCTCCATTGTGATGGAATTAATATAAAAAATACTAAGAACATGTCTAGACGTGACATTTTGGGTTCAAACTTTATAAAGACTCCCTTCTCATTATGCTAATGTAACAAAAATAATGTTTCAGTTAAATCTAATTGGGTAGTTAAGTTCCTTTGTGGTTTCATGGAGATTAAGCAGGGATCACACTGTATTGACTAAAAAATATTTGTGAACATTGAATCAATATATAGCTTAGAAAAAGTCAGTTTCACATATTTTATTTGTAAATTGTTCACAAAGGATTCTATTTACTCTTTTATGAAAGCATTTTTACTTTAGAAAAAAGATCAATGCTTTTTGCTTATCTAAATATTTATCTTATAGTTCCCAATGACCTCAATTTATTTCTGAGTGTTCCTATTAATACACATCTTGAGTAGGAAAACACCAAGAAATAGAATTATATTTTGGCAAAGAAATTTATAGTTTTGTGGTTTGGGAGGTACCAGAGAAATTAGCTTCTCCCAAGTTTTGTCAGGACACCATCTGAAAAAGAAAAAAAAAAAAGTCTAAATCCCAACTTTGCTTGAAATACTGTAATAATAAATTTCCCCATTACATTATAGTCCTTTCCAACTTCAAATAGATCCAATTATTTAATATTCTTTCTACATATTTTGATACAAATTATTCATTCTACACATTTTTCTGAGTGTTACAGAGTAAACATAACTTAAAAATAATTTACCATGTTTTTATTAGTCAGGCACTGTTTGTGGCAGTTGAGAATGTAACAGTGAACACAACAGACAAAAGTCTCTTTCTTGCCTCTAGAAGGAAATCAAAGTAAAAAACTTAAAAATTATGAAAAAACATGTTACAATGTGACAAACGCTACTGGGGAGAATAGGCACAGCACAGAGGATAAGTATGTGTCTCTGTGGAAGTGGAGATGGGGAGATGAAAGGCTCAATAGATTGGCCAAGGGATTCCTCAGGTAAGGTGAGGTATGAATAACCATATGACAGTTGTTGTGAACTATGTGGATATCAAGAGAAGCATTCCAGGGATTAGGAACACAATGGTAAAAACCTCACAGGTGGGGAGTGTGCCTGATTTGTTAAATAATGAACAAGGCGAGCAAGGTAACTAGAGCAGAGAAAGTGGGGTGTTAAAATATTAGGTCAAATTGGGTGACAGGCACCAAATAACACAAGCCTTTCTAGGCACTGGTAATGTTTTTGACAATTTATCACAGTAAAATGGGAAATTATTTGAAGGGCTTGGGGCAGAGGAACAAAATCTGATTTATGTTTTAACAGGCTCTCTTGCTACTGTATCGAGAACTGACTGAAGCAGAGAAAAAAATAGATGTAAGACAGATAACTTTGACCAGAGTACCATAAGAACAAAGGTTCTAGCACATCATTGGATTTATTAACTCAAGAGGAACGTACTCTGGTATGGCTCTGAAGAGTAGGATATACAAAATCTTTGCTCTTGCCACTTAATGGAGGAATAAAAATAAATAAATAATAATGTCTGAAAATGTCCCATTTCTATCATATAAGAGAGAGTGATGGGTTTGATGGCTTGGGAGGAGGTGACTCATTTAGATTAAGTGGGTAGGGAACCTTCTCTAGGGGCTAGACATTTAAGCTAAAGCTCTCGCAAACTGCCTAAACTAGAGGAAATACTGAAGAGCATGAGGAACTGAATGAAGTCAGAGTAGCTAAATGATATGAAAAATAGGAAAGGATACAGGGGGATGACTGAAGGAGATACAAGCCAACTTACACTGGGCCCACAGAATGAGGAGGTATTCGTTTGCTATTGATGCTGTAACAAACTGAATGGCCTGAAACACTTGCAGTTCTGAAGGTTAGAAGTCCAAGAATGGATATTTTAAGGCTAAAGTCAAGGTATTAATAAGGATAAATAAGAAAAAAAATAGAACTTCCTGACACTTTTGCTAAGATAAGCTTCAATGTATTTTACCATACCTCTCATCTAAGCTCTTATAAAAGAATTGCTTTAATTTATATGATTAGTTTGATAATTTTTAACTTTATCACCATAGTAGGATTCAGGATAACAAACTAATTATAATTTTCTCAATAAAAGAATATTTTCATTACAATGAACTGAAATTTTCTTGTCAAAGATGTCATGTAATAGACAAATCTGACTAGAGCTAATTAAACCTGAGAGAAAGTGATAATTTTATTTGGAAAGGCTCGTTTAAAAGTTTACTTTTGTCTTTATATTGTGAACTATAGTAACTCACCTCAGAGAGAAGATTCTTCCTCGAAGATATATTATTTATGGAATTATTATGAAAACTAGAAAAAACAATAATAAAGATGGTAATAAAAGCTATCTTATCTATAAGATGGAAACAGTAAATCACTATATTTTGTAGATTAGGTTACATAAAAAGTAGTTAAATGATGATCACAATTTGAATATTAAGCATTTCAAAAAAACAAGCAGTAGGCAATTACTCTAGTTTTCTTGAACTATAAATGAAGAAATATGCAAAAAATATATGAATAAAGAAAATGTGGTATATATCCACAATGGAGTATTACTCAGCCATAAAGAAGAATGAAATTATGGGATATGGGTTGTTTTGGGTTTTTTTTTTTTTTTTTTTTTTTTTGTAAATGAATGGAACTGAAGATTATTATGCTAAGTGAAATGAGCCAGTCATCAAAAATTACAGGGTAAATGCTTTCTCTGATATGCAGAAGCTAATTCATGATAAGAGACAGGAGAAAAAGAGAGAGATAAAGGACAAAAAAAGGGGGTGGGAATTTCATTGAAATAGAGAAAAGATCAGTAAGCAAAGGGGATTGAGGGAGAAGAAGAGGGGACAGGAAAAGGGAAGAACAGTGGAGTGAATCTGACAGGACTTTCATATATACATACATGGATATAGCACAGTGAATCACAACATCAAGTATATCCACAGACACTAATTAAATATATATATATATATATATATATATATATATATATATATATATATAATCTCAGAAAGATCAGTAAAGTAGAGGGAGGGGAGCAGGGGAAGAGTAAAAATGCTGGGGACTGATTTACAGCAAATTATATTTATGCTTTTGTGATTATGTCAAAATATATCCCAATCTTTTACATAAATGAAAAGAAACAACTAAAAAAGCAGAATTAAAAAATGAAAGCTTGAAACTATTAAAAAAGTAAAAGCAAAATGAAAGCTTTTTGAACTCTGCTTTTTAATTTATATTTCTATTCCCCCTGTGCATTTCATTATAAGTGTTCTCTCCATCCTTTAGGTCATGGACCAGCATTTCTTTTTCTGTAAAAGGAAAGGAATTAAATATTGTAGATTTTCAGGCCATGTGATCTCTTGGAAGTGCTCAACTCTGCTTTACAGCAGAAAACAGGCACAGATGATATGTAACCAAACAAATATGGCTACGTTTCAGTAAAAATCCCATTTTGCTTGCTGAATCACAGTTTTCTGACCCGTTTTTTAGATTATTATTTCCAGTTCAATATTTTGTCTTAATTTTTAAAGAGAGCATTTGTCATTTAATCTTAGAAACTCTAGTTTAAAATTAGAAATAATTTCCTAAAACGGGACTTCATAGAATCTTCAATGGGTTTTATCTATACTAAGTGAAGTTCCAAAAGGTGAATACTGTATGTGGGATTTCTAAATGAACTGGGAAATTAAAATATTTTTAAGATCATCTGCTGGGGCTATTAAATCACAGAAAACACTTGAGTAAATCTTGTGAGATATAAAAACAAAGAGTAATTTTGTGTTATTTCCAAAACAACTCAGGAATTGGGGGAAAAAGTGTTCGAGAGAATATTATAACACTTTGGAAAACAGAATGGAAGATACAACATATTTTGCAAAATTAAAGAACACAGTGATAAAGACTATAAAATAAATAAAGAGGTACATTGAGAAATAATAGCAGGGAGATATAAATGAAGACAGGTAAAGTAGGAAGGACTCTTGATAAAGGAGAAAAAATAGACACATGAAGAATACAGTGGAGTTGGGTGAACTTGATGGGACAGAATTGTAAGACTTTGTAAATATAAACCAAGGCAGGCTATGAAAAAACTCAAACAATGTTTAGGTCTAAACATTGCCTTGAATGAAAATAAGAAAAGAGCAAATGCTTTTTGGGCCTGCAAGCGAGATCTCTGGTTCTTTGTTTTGAAAAGAGATATTGGACATAAATTTCTAGAAAGTATTAGAAGGTGACCAGAATGGAGACTAAAAAGCCTGTAGAAAGAGTATTTGAATACTCTAATCAAAGTCATTGAGGCTTTCAAATACCAATGCTGCAAGTGGAACTCAGGAGTTGAACCATCGAAGAAGCAGGAAGTATATGGAATTTGTTGGATAAAGCGGCTGTTAACTATGAAGGAGTGAGGGGAAAAGAAGATAACTCAGAGTTTTCTCTTGAATTACTAATGATGCTATTAGATAATAGTAATAATAAAATGAATGCAAATAATATTGGTAATATACTGTAAATTCTTGAAGATTTGGAATGCATTTGAAATACAAACTATTAGCTATTTTTCCCAATTCATTTTTTAAAGCTTAGAAATATCTATTCCTAAGGAACTTTACCTGTTAGATCAACGCAATTGTTTAATTAAGGTGAGTCTAATTAAAATGCTGATCAACATACACATGAATAAAATAGAGTGGCAGACTTATGTCCACTTTGTTAAAGTGGACAGAAGAAATTTTGTTTAATTTCATGACCAAATATTATTTTTTAATCTAAGAATTTAGGATATAGAATAAAGCCACTGTTCTCTAATTGGATCCAATGTGAATCATATACAGCATTCCTTCCCACCCCATGTTCTGTCCAAAATATTAGACACATCCAGCATTTATTTCACAAGAACCAAAATCAAACATCCTTCATTACTTGTCAAGTTCTTATATGATGAGTTATGGCAAAAAGTTTATGTGGACTGTGAATATAATTTTTGAAAATAAATTATTCCTTTTCTGTATGTAAGCTCAAAATAAAAATTTTAATTACCTTACATCATGGTTTTTAATCTTATTACTATATGTATTAAAACTACCTGAGGTACTTGGTAAAATATATGTTCCTTGATTCTACTTTCTGATTCAGTAACTCTTAAAGGAATCCTAGCAATCTGTCATTTAAATAAGTGCATCAATAATATCTTATGTTTGTGTTCCCTGGGTAAGGGAGCAATACTCTTAAATAAAGAAAAATAATGTGAGTGTTGTAAACTTTCTGTTATCATTTCATGTTTTGAAATTGAAATTTGAAATTGTAATATATAAAATATTTCCAATTATTTTCATTGTGTTTTTAAGTCTTGCAAATATCTTGACTGTGTGACATGAATAATCTGCCTTTCTGTAACTTTCCTCCTTCCCTAATGTACCTACTGGGACTTGAAGCAGACTAATACAATGCCATACGTGTTGCCAGACACATTTCCCCTAGGTAGCGAAATCACTCTCACATCCTGTGAAGAGTATATCAAGTTGAATAAAATAGCTGTGACAAATTGGAGAGATTGCAGTCATTATTTTGCTATGATGTAGCTTTTAAATCCTTTTTCTTATAAAAGAAAAAAAAGTGAATGCATTTCTTTTCAGATCCATCAATGATATATTTAAGAGGTAAACAACAGCACTGTCCATCCACTTAGATCTTCCTGAGTAGATATTTACGGTGAAAGAAGCAATTTGTGGATGAACTGCTTCCTAGTTACCTTTAATTGGTTCTCTACAAAAATATTCTCTGTAATTTCACCTCTCTTCCCCCAAGAAACTCATGCTACTAAAATGTAAAAGAAGTGAACTTACAAAGTAATTGCTCAAGACCTCAAACTTGAACACATTCCTTAGTGCTGTGATTTTGTATACATTCTCTGAACAGGTGCTGGTTTGCTCTGATTCATCCAACCAATGGTTAGAAAGCATCCACTGATAAATACCATCACCTTCCTCTGTCATTAAGAACAGCTGCTAGAATAATGAAACATCTGGTATCTTCCTTTTTTGATTAAAAGGGTCATTCCAAAGAACTGTTGTTCAGCCCTTGGGCATAAATACTTGAGGCTACACATATTCCCCTTCCATTCATGTTTCGCAGATGCAGGGACAGTCTACAAAGGAATTTGTAAGATAGGACAAGGTTAAATGATCACACACTTAATATAATAGGATGTTAAAGGAGATTCAATTGTAAGATCTTAATTTTTCTTGTAAATTAAAATGCTATTAGGTTTAACAATTTGGAAAGATAATGAAATTCAGTGTAATTAATACCATATGATTTATTCAGGAAAAAAATATGTAAACCTTAATTCTAGTGTAGTGGAATTTGAGCTTTCTATCATGGCTCAGGAAATGAATCAGAGATTGACTGAGAATATTATCTTAAACTTTCAGTAAAGCAGTGCAGCTGGGAAATAGAACTTTAGAAAGAATATAGAAAATATATTGCCACCTCTGTACAACACATTCATCTGCACTTGGAAATTCTATGTCATGTCTTTTCATCACCCCTAGCCAACAGTAAAACAGAAATTGGAGGAAAAAGCAGAAATTAAGGATAATGAAGAGAAAAAGTTAACAGAGTAACATAGTTTTATTAATAGACCAGACAGTTAAATGTTTCTTACAGACTAAGGCGATGACTAAGAGGCTAAATTATTTGGAATGTACCAAGGAAGAAATAGGATAAATTTTTCCTCTTTGATACTAAAATTTGGAAAGAGAAACTTTTTCATACTTGTAAGATGTTTATATTATAGAAACATTATAAGCTTATAGCTAACAAGTCCATAATGGATCATCCCTGCCAAAAAATGTTTTGCAACATATCTAAAACTCCTCCAAAAACTTGACAGAGGGAGAGGTTGAATTGGAACAGTCTAACAATTATTATGTAACTAATATTTTACTTTTTTTTACAGGTGATCAGTCTTCAATAATAAATTCAGTAGCAAAGTAGATAAACCTTTCCTCAAATATTGGTGTTTCCCAAAATTCATTATGTGGAAATTATTTCCATTGCATATTAACAGCTATTATTGACACAAAAAGGGTTCTGTGGCTAAGTAAATTTGAAATTCTAAAAACATTCTATATTGTAGAACTTCTCAGCATGCTTACTATCTAAAAATATGTTTTAACTTCCTTTAGAGCCTCTTATATATAATCCTTTAATTTTATTATAAAAACTGCTTCTGATTTTTCTTAGATCCCTCAGAACTAGTTATCCAAAGCAAAAATTTGGGGAAATATCATCATCAAGCATTATAGGCAAAAATTCTCATTCCAGAAACTATTGAAAATTCAAAGAAGATCACTAATATTAAGAATGAATTTAGTGCTTTTCTTATGATTAAATATTTGTTTGCCACATAGTAGCACTTTCTCTATGGACACATTATAATAATGTGTTGATAATTATGACAGTTCCTAGAGATTTAGGTAAATTTCTCATGAAGTAAATCACATTTGGGGGCAGGAATATTTCTTACTTCCTTTTTAAGGAAGGGAAGATTAGATTCCTATTGGCTCATGTAATATCCTTGGAAAATGAATGAATTGAATCTTGAATGGCCATACTCATTCCCACTCCAAAAATTCCTCCCTTACTCTCAACTCCTCCCTTCCCCCTGATCCCATTTCTCGACCCTTCAGGCCTCCCTTCTCTTTTCATGAGATCCCCTTCTCCTCCTCCTCCATCTTTTTCTTTTCTTTCTTTCTTTTTGCTGTTGTTGTTCTCTTCTCTAGCTTCCACAAATGAGAAAAAAAATCCAGTACTTGTGCCTTCTGAGTCTGGCCTCCTTATCTTAACATGATGCTTTCTCTAGTTCCATCCATTTTCCTGCCAATGACATAATTTTGTTGTTCTTTTGCTGAGTAAAACTCTGTGTGTGTGTGTGTGTGTCATTTTCTTTATCCATTTATCTGTTGGTAGATACCTAGACTGGTTCTTTGACTTGATTATTTTCAATTGTGCTGCAATAAATGTGACTATGCATGTACCACTATAATATGCTGACCTTATTCTTTTGGATAAATTTGGAGGCATAGTACAATTAGATCCTATAGTGGTTCCATTCTACTCTTTTGAGGAAACTCCATACTGATATCCATAGTGTCTCTACTGATTTTCATTCCGAAAAAAAGTGTATGACAAATCCCTTCCCCTGCATCCTAACCAACAGGGGGAATATACTGTTATTTGCATTCTTGATGATTGTCATTTAAACTGAAATGAAATTAAATCTCAGTGTAGTGTTTTTGATTTGCATTTCCCTAATTGCAATGAATATTGTACATTTTTTATACTTTTTTTTGGCCATTTGTATATCTTGTTTAGAAAAGATATCTGTTTAGTTCATTTTCCCATTTATTGATTGGATTATATGGGGGGGAGGGTTGTGTGTATGTGTGTTATGTTTTATTTCCTTATACAGTCTAACTTTAATCCCCTGTAAGAGGAGTAGCTCATTCGGTAGGCTTTCTCCTCATGCTCTTTTTTTTTAAATATATGATAATAGAATGTATTTTGACATATTATACATATATAGAGTATAACTTCTCATTCTTCTTGTTATACATGATGTAGAATTGCATTGGTAATGTAATCATGCATGCACATAGGATAATAATGTCCAATTCATTCTATTATCTTTCCTATTCCCATTCCAGCTCATTCCCTTCATTCCTCCTTGTCTAATCCAAAGTACTTTTATTCTGCCTTACCCACACATACACCCTTATTGTGAATTAGCATCTGCATATCAGAGAAAACTTTCAGTTTTTGGCTTTTGGGGAATGGCTTGTTTCAATTAGCATGAAAATCTCCAGCTCCATCCATTTACTAGCAAATGCCATAATTTCATTCTTCTTTATGGCTGATTAATATGCTATTGTGTATATATACCACATTTTCTTTATCCATTCATCTGTTCAAGGACACCTAGGTTAGTTCCATAGTTGAGCTATTGTGAATTGAGCTGCCATAAACATTGATGTGGCTGTGTCACAATAGTGTGCTGATGTTAGAGTCTGTAAACAAGTCAGGATGGTGCCTAGCAAATGTTAGAGTCTGTAAACAAGTCTGGATGGCGCCTGGCATTTTGCCAGAGGGAGTGGTTTGTGAAGTAACACCAGCGAGCCATTAAGTGTGAAGATTTCTTATTGGTTGACTGCTGTATCTAGTTTATGTTAATTAGATAAGCTGTGTGGAATGCATAAATACCCCTCCTGTCCTACAATAAACGGCTTCCACTCCTGCTGTATCAATCTACACAAGTTGGTGGTCACCCCCCCCACCCCCCCCCCCCCCCCGGTTATTTTGCTGCAGCAGGACTGCGGCATGCTGATTTTAAGTTCTTAGGGTATAAACCAAGGAGTAAGATAACTGGGTCAAATGGTGGTTCCATTCCAAGTTTTCTGAGGAATCTCCATACTACTTTCCATAATGTTCACATATTTTTCATTCCCACCAGCAATGAATGAGTGTACCTCTTTCCCCACATCCTTGCCAACAATTAGTTTTACTTGTATTCTTGATAATTTCCATTATTACTGGAGTGAAATAAAATTTCAGTGTAGTTTTCATTTGCATTGCTCTAATTGCTAGAGATGTTAAACATTATTTCATATGTTTGTTGACTGATTATATTCCTTGTTCTGTGAAGTGCTTGTTCAGTTCCTCAGTCCATCAGTTAATTGAGTTATTTGGTTTTTTTGTTGTTAAGTTTTGTTAGTTCTTTATTTTTCATGGAGATTAATGCTCAATCTGAGGTGCAGGTGGCAAAGATATTCTCCAATTCTGTAGGCTCTCTCTTCATGTTTTTGATTGTTTTCTTTGCTATGAAAAAGCTTTGTAGTTTGATTCCATCCCATTTATTGATTCTTGATTTACCTGGTTTCACTTTGGGAGTCTTGTTGAGGAAGTTGATTCCTAAGCCAACATGATAAGACAGTTTGACCCTACATTTTCTTCTAGTAGGTATAGGGTCTCTGATTTAATGCCTAGGTCCTCAATCCACTTTGAGTTGAGTTTTGTGCAGGGTCAGAGATAGGGGTTCAATTTGAGTCTACTACATACAGATTTCCAGTTCTCCCAGCACCATTTATTGAAGAGGCTATCTTTTCTCCAATTATGTTTATGGCAATTTTGTCCAGTATGAGATAACTGTATTTACGTGGGTTTGTGTTTGTTTCTCTACTATTCTGTTCCACTGGTCCACATGTCTGTTTTGGTGACAATAAAATGCAGTTTTTGTTACTATAGTTCTATAGTATATTTTAAGGTCTGATATTGTGATACCCCCTGCTTCACATTTCTTGCTATGGTTGCTTTGGCTATCCTAGGTCTTTTATTTTTCCAAATGAATTTCATAATTGCTTTTTCTAGTTCTATGAAGAATGTCATCAGGATTTTAATAGGACTTTCATTAAATCTGTAAAGTTGCTTTTGGTAGGATGGCAATTTTGAAAATGTTAAATTTTGCCTATCCAAGGCCACAGGAGGTCTTTTCATCTTCTAAGGTCTTGTATGTTGAATAGAAGTGGTGAAAGAGGGTATCCTTGTCTTATTCCAGTTTTCAGAGGAAATGCTTTCAATTTTTGTCCATTTAGAATGATGTTGGCCTTGGGTTTAGCATATATAGATTTTTCAATTTTCCTACTAAGCCTAGTCTTTCTAGTGTTTTGAACAAGAAGGGGTGCTGTATTTTGTCAAGTGCTTTTTCTGCATTGAGACAATTATGTGATTTTGTTTTTAAGTCTATGGATATGATGAATTTTGTTTATTGATTTCTATATATTGAACCAACCTTGTGTCCCTGAGATGAACTCCACTTGATCATGGTGCACAACTTTTTTAAATATGTTTTTGTATGCGGTTTGCCAGAATTTTATTGAGAATTTTTGTGTCTATGTTCATCAGGCATATTGGTCTGCAAATTTCTTTCCTTAATGTGTCTTTGTCCGGTTTGGGTATCAGAGTGATACTAGCTTCATAGAAGGGTTCCCTCCTTTTCTATTTCATGGAATAATTTGAAGAGTAATGGTGTTAATTCTTCTTTGATGGTCTTGTAGAACTCAGCTGAGAATCTGTCTGGTCCTTGGCTTTTTTTGATTGAAGCTTTTGATGGTGTTTTCTATTTCATTACTTCTAATTGATTTGTTTAAATCATGTATGTTCTCCTGATTCATTTGGGTAGATTAAATGTCTCTAGAAATTTGTCAGTGTCTTCAAGGTTTTCTATTTTATTGGAGTATAAATTTTCAAAATAGTTTCTGATTATCGTTTATATTTCAGGAATGTCTATGGTGATGTTTTCTTTTATTCATCTTTCTCTTCATTAATATGGTTAAGGTTTATCAATTTTATTTATTTTTTCAAAGAACTAACTTTTTGTTTTGTCAATTTTTTGAATTGTTTCTTTTGTTTCAATTTCATTGATTTTAGCTCTGATTATAATTATGTCCTGTCTTCTATTGCTTTTGGTGTTGATTTGTTCTTTTCCTAGGGCTTTGAGATATAATGTTAGGTTATTTATTTGGCCATTTTGTATTCTTTGAATGAATGAGGTCCATGCAATGAACTGTCATGTTAGAACTACCTTTGTAGTGTTCTAGAGATTTGGATATGTTGTATTGCTATTCTTATTTACCTCTAAGTATGTTTTTTAAATTTCATCCCTGATTTCTTCTGCTAATCATTCATCAATCAATATCATATTATTTAGTCTCCAGGTGTTATAGTAGCTTTTATTTTTTTTTATTTTATTCTTGATTTCTAATTTTATTCCATTGATCTGATAGGATAGAAGTTGTTATATCTAATTTTTTTTATATTTGCTAAGAGTTGCTTTGTGGCCTGTAATATGATCAATTTTAGAGAAGGATTCATGTACTGTTGAGTAGAAAGTGTATTTAGTCCTTAATGGATGATATATTCTATATATGTCTGTTAAGTCTAAATTATTAACTGTATTTTTTTGTCTATGACTTCTTTATTTAGTTTTTGTTCGGAGGAAGTATCCAGTGGTGAGATAGGTGTGTTAAAGTCACCGAGTATTATTGTGTTGTGGTCTATTTGTTTCTTGAAATTGAGAAAGGTTTGTTTGATGTATGTAGATTCTTCATTGTTTGGGGCATAAATACTTAGTATTATTGTCTCCTGGTGATATATAATCTCAATCATATCCCACATGGGTGAGGGAGAGGGTAATCATTGCAGATGTGGGCTGGCTGCAAAATAAAAGCTATGGAAGTAGTATTACAAAATAAACACAGAGCAGAATAATTTTAGAAGCAGGAAAGTGATGGAGATGTGACAGATTGAGCCAACCAGATGGGTCTGACTTCTAACAAAGAAAAAAAATGGTGCTTGCTTTATTTGTATCAGTACAGACCAAAGGGGACAGATAGGGATCTCCTCAGAGCATATATGATCGGAGTGGAGATGAACAGGTTGTTTGTGCTTGCAGGTTATACCCATCTGTGACAGCTGTGTTTCAAGTTGGAGCTGTGAGCTAGGTCAGGGTGCCATCATGATCTGGGATTTCTCAGACCAGGGAATTTCACCCAGGCATTTCCAGAAGAGTGGCTTCCCTGTCTTAATGGCTCTAACATTGCCCATAGTTCACATATGCCTTTCAACAGTATAATTCCCTTAAGCAGTGTGAAATGTCCTTCTTTGTCCCTTCTGATTAACTTTGGCTTAAAGTACAATTTATCTGATATGAGGATTAAAAACCCCTGCTTGTATAGATACATGTGAATGAAATATTTTTTCCCATCTTTTACCTTTAGTCTGTGGATGGCTTTGCCTATGAGGTAAATATTTTAGAGACAACACATTGTTAGGTCTTGTTTTTTAATCCAGTCTGCCAGTCTTTTTTTTTAATTGATGAATTTAGGCCATTTATATTCAAAGTTATTTTTTAGATATGATTTGTATTCCCAGTCATTTTGGTTTTTTTCTGGTTTTGAAAATAAATTAGTTTCTCTGTCGATTGACTAAACCTTTTGTGTCGTTCCTCCCTTTACTGGTTTTCACTTTTATTTTTCATTTGTTCATTATTGAATATTTTGCTGATAATATTCTGTAATACAAGCTTTCCAGTTGTGAATTCTTTTTAACTTTTGTTTATCATGGAAGGTTTTATTTCATCTTCAAATCTGAAGCTTAATTTTTCTGGGTATAATATTCTTGGTTAGCATCCATTTTCTTTCAGAGCTTGTTATATGCTGTCTCAAGACCTCCTAGCTTTGATGGTCTGGGTTGAGAAACACAAATTTTTTTCCCCTCTAAATTTATTTTGACATTTTTCTCTTGCAGCCTTTAAAATTATATATGTATTCTGAATGCTTAAAATTTTAATAATAATGTGCCTTGGTATGGATCTGTTGTAATTTTGTATATCTGGGGTCCTTCTGAATTTGATTTTTCCATTTTAGTCTTCAGGTTTGAGAAATGTTATGGTATTTATGAAAATACAGCATTCCTTTTGTTTGAATCTCTGCATATTTATCTATCCTGATAAATCTTAAGTTTGGTCTTTTCATGTTATCCCATATTTCTTGGAAGTTCTGTTCATGGTCTCTTAATATCTTTTTTCCATGGTCAACTGTATTTTTAAATTATATATTTTGTCTTCATTGCTTGAAACTCTGTCTTCCAAGTAGTCTAGTCTGTTGGTGATGTTTTAATGGAATTTTTAATTTGGTTTATTGATTCCTTTTCTTCAAGTATTTCTGCTTGATTCCTTTTCATAATCATTGCCTCTTTATTGAAGCAATCTTCACCTTCTGAATTTTTTCTCTGATTTCACTCCTTACATCATCCTTTACCTCCCAGATCAGTTTAACTATATATATTCTAAACTCCTTCTCTGACATTTCTTCCACTGTGGTGCCAGTGGAATTCTATTATTGGAGCATTGTGGTTTGTTTGGGGCAATGTGTTCCCTCCTTTTTCATGTTGTTTGTGTGTCTACCCATGGAGCAGTGTGGATCTGAGGCAATACAGTTTCTACCCTGTAGCATTGTAGCATCCGTGAATGTTTCTTGTACCTCACCGTTAAGGGGGAGACAAATAGTAACAGCAACCAATGCAAACACTATACAGCCTTAAATCAAATAGCTCCTACTAAGAATTCTACAGTTTTGTCACAATAAACAGAAATGATATATTTTATTATTGCCTACAATAAAAATGGTAAGTTTGTAAAAGGGTTTGCCATTTCAAATGGTGGACAAAGAGAGGACAGAAGTGATGTAGGATGTGATGTTTATGAGGAAAGAGGAGAGAAGATAGAAGTAAATAATTAAAGAAAGTGTGAATTAGGGAATAATAGACCAAATGGCTGTTAGCAGGAGAAAAGAGAAAGAGAATCAAAGGAAACAGGTTAGAGGAAAAAAAAAAAAAAAAAAAAAAAATATATATATATATATATATATATATATATATATATATATATATATAAAGTAAGTTTTTTAAAAAAAATAAAAATAAAAAAAAATAAAAACAAAAGACTATAAACACAACTGAAATCAGACATCTCACTCCTCAATAAACTGATGCATGAAAAATAATTTGTTTCAAAAATGGTGGAAAAGTGAGAGAAAAAAGAAAAAGATATTCATGGATCTCTATGAAAAATTGAGCATGTGATTCCATTGGAGTTCAGAAGATTCTCAGCTTCCCTTCTCAGCAGTTAGATTGTTGTCTGGAGTATCCAGGCTTGCTCCACCCTCGGAGGAGGGTGGGGATTGCTAGGTCAAGAAATTTAATCCTGGAGGTAGAACTCCTCAAGGAGGGGTTTAGGCTTAGGTATGCTCCATTATCTTTGTTCCATGCCAATTGGTCACTTGGTCTGGAGATTTTAAATCAGCTTATCTCTGGGGTTCATCAATTGCCAGTCTACACTAGAAGACTGCACCCCAGCAGCCAAATTGGAAGGGACAGAGGGGGAGGGAAGCTGGGTGAGTTTCTGCCACCAGTAGTCCCTGTGTAAACCTCTCTCCATGCTTGATTTTTCTCCTTAGGCACACTGTTACCCAACATGGGTTCACCCAGACTTGGATCTGCTAGAAATTGGCTCCCCCAGCTGTGGGCCCCCATGCCAAAGCTGCAAATTCCTTCCACTGTCCTCCACAGGCCACCAGGAAAGAAGCAGCCTCTCCCACACAAAAATATTATGCAGCACACCTTAGTATCCAGTCAGGCAGAGACTCTGATCTCCAAACTCTCCAAACTCAAACATACCTCAGTCTTCCCAAGAATGGGTGTTCATTAGTTCCCTTATTGTTTTACTGCATTCATGAAGGGACCCTTCTGGTTTGTGCCTCCAGCCACTGCTGCAGGTGTGGCACTGGAGATTTCTTCCTTGTTTTATTATAATACTCTATCTCCTGAGTCTTCAATTTGTTTTGACTGTACAGAATTCTAGTAAAGTCCCCCATAATTTTGTTCACTCACCCACCTTGCTGAAAAGCTGTCTGTCTGCTTTTCTTGATTTCACACCACAGAGACACCAGGGAAGCAACCTCTCTATTCCACTATCTTCCTTTATTCCCCTTCATGCTCTTAATCATTTTCTTTCTTGTGCACAAGCTTTTCAATTTGATACCATCCCATTTATTGATTCTTTGTTTTATTTCTTGAACTTTAAGGGTCTTACTAGGGAAGTTAGTGCCTGTACCAGCATGTCGGAGTGCTGACCTACATTTTCTTCTAGCAGTTGCATGGTTTATGGTTTAATTTCTAGCTGTTTAATCCATTTTGAGTTGACTTTCAGGAAGGGTGAGAAGGATCTCATTTCATTTTACATGGATATCCAATTTTTCTAGTACCATTTGTTACAAGTCTGTCATTCCTTCAATATAAGTTTTTAGTACCTTTTTCAAGAATTAGCTAATTGTATGTGTGTGGACTTGTCTCTGTGTTTTCTGCTATTTTTCATTGATCTACATGTATGTTTCTATTCCCATACCAGCTATTTTTTTTACTATGGCTCTGTAGTATAACATTTTAAGACTTTTAAAAAAGAACTTTTCAAACTGAAATTATTGTGTGATAAAAACCAAGGTTCCCATCACCAACTTCTAGTTACCAAAATTTGTCAGTCCTGTCAATATACTAATTTAATGGCATAACTGAGAAATATTCTTGCTATTTTCTTAGAAATTCTAGTAACTACACACATAAGTGATAAAGGGCTGAATTCTAGGAGTTAACCAATAAATGAGGCATAACTTATAGACTTGAAGCATACTACTTTCCCCAATATGATGAAATACAACTCCTGGTTCTTTGCTGGAAGACACAGAAACCAATTAATTCTTCTGTACTGTTTGAAAAATAGGAAAACTGTGTGTTCAATATAAACTTTCTTGATTTTTGTAATAGAGGTGTCATTAAAATTGTTCCATAATCCAGGCACATGGTGCATGCCTGTAATCTCAGTGGCTCCATAGGCTAAGACAAGAGGATTGTAGGTTCAAGCTAGCCTTAGCAATGGCGAGGCACTAAGCAATTCAGTGAGACCCTATCTCTAAATAAAATACAAAATAGGTCTAGGGATGTGGTTTAGTGATTGAGTGCCCCTGATTTCAATCCCTAGTACCTACCCCCCCAAAAAAAATTATTTCATAGGTTTATGTGTCATATGTAATATCTATAAGTAACTCTTTACCTAATTTTTACAATTCCTAAAATCCTCAATTTAATATGAAAGTTATTTAAACATTTTAATTATAACAGTCTTTTGACAAAATATTTTAAGTACATCCCTACAGTGTATAACCATGGCAAGAATGACACTTCAACACTGTATAAGAGATATATGAAAATTTTAATGAGGATTATTTATCACCCTGCAAAAATGCTGATAAAACTCATTCCTATAATAACCAAACCAGAAAATTAACTCTGACTAAAAATATGCTACTATATTATCATGTTAAAAAGATGAATTCTGTAGTATTATTTCTCTAGTGTTTATTTCCATAAAATCTAATTTATCAACTATCTGTATGAATCTTCATGTAGAAGATAGTTGCTTCCCTTATCTTTTTCATTGCATATATGTCATAGTACCTACCATGTAAACTACCAGTCTTCAGTTAGGAAATTTAGGGTTCTATGTTCCTCCAAATAAAATCCTAGAAACAACTGATTGAATAATTTAGAAATGTAGAAATAGTGTTAATAACTCTTACTACCAAGAATGTACTTAATTCAACAACTGCACTCAATTGGCATAATTAATATACTATCCTCATCCTCAGAAATTTAAAAATATTAAATGGTTTGTATGACGTCATAGGCAATAGGAAACAGACTAAAATGCATAATCTGATGTTAGAACCCAAACTCTTAATTACTAATTATATCGCCACTACTGTGTTATGATTTAGATATGAGTTGTCCCCCAAAAGCTCATTTGTAAGACAATGAAAAAAGTTTCAGAGGTAAACTGATTGCATTATGAAAGCCTTAACCTAGTCAGTTTATTAATCAACTTGAATGAATTAAACTGGGTGGTTACTGTGGGCAGGTAGGGTATGGCTTGATGAGATGGGTCACTGTGGACCTGCCTTTGGGGCATATATTTTGTCTTTCTTTGCTTCCTGGTGGCCATGCCCTGAGCTTCTTCCTCCTCTCCACCCTGTTGCCAAGATATTCTGCCCCACCTCAGGTCCAGAACAATGCAATTGGCAATCTATGGATTGAGATCTCTGAAACCATGAGCACCAAAAAAATTTTGCCCCTTCTAAAATTGTTCTTGTCAAGTCTTTTGGTGACAGCAGCAAAAAAAGCTGACTAAAAGAACTATTAAAATTTGCTGAGATAGATAGGCTATCCTCATTACAGTGAAATACCTGTATTTCAGCTTAATGAAAAATTAGTGTCAATATCATGCTGTTTTTGTTATTATTGTTCTGTAGCATAGTTTAAGGTCTAGTGTTGTGATGACTCTTGCTTTACTCCTCTTGCTAAAGATTGCTTTGGCTATTATGGGCCCCTTATTTTTCCAAATGGATTTTATGATTGTTATGTTCTAGTTCTTAGAAGAATGTCATTGGAACTTTAATAGGAATTTCATTAAATCAGTATAACAATTTTGGTAGTATGGCCATTTTGACAATATTAATTCTGCCTATCCAAAAGCATGGGAGATCTTTGCATCTTCTAAGGTGTTCCTCAATTTTCTTCTTTAGGGTTCTATAGCTTTCATTGTAGAGGTGTTTTATTTCTTTTGTTCAGTTGATTCCCAAGGTTTTTTGTTTGTTTGTTTGTTTGTTTGTTTTAGGCTATTGTAAATGGAGTAATTTTTCTAATTTCTCTTTCAGTTTATTCATAACTTATGTGTAGAAATGCATTTGATTTATTGGTATTGATGTTATATCGTGCTACTGTGCAGAACTGGCACCAAAATAGATATGTATACTAATGGTACAGAATAGAAGACACAGAGACAAACCCACATAAATCACAGTTATCTCATACTAGACAAAGGCATCAAAAACGTACATTGGAGAAAAGATAACCTATTCAACAGATGGTGCTAGGAAAACTGGAAATCCATATGTAGCAAAATGAAATTAAACCTCTATCTCTCAACCTGCACAAAAATCAACTCAAAGCAGATTAAAGATTTAGGCACTAAACAGAGACCCTGCGCCTAATAAAAGAAAAAGTGGGATCAAATCCCCACCACGTTGGCATAGAAACTGACTTCTTTAACCAGACTCCTAAAATTCAAGAATTAAAATCAAGAATGAATAAATGGTATGGATTCAAACTGAAAATCTTCTTTTTAGCAAATGAAACAATAACGTGAAGAGAGAGCCTGCAGAATGGGAGAAAATCTTTACCACATGCACCTAAGACACAGCACTATTCTCCAGGATATATAAAGAACTCAATAAACTTAACACCAAAAAAATATGCAATTAATAAATGAGCTAAGGAACTAAACAGACATTTCATAGAAGAAGAAGTACAATCAATCAACAAACATATGAAATAATGTATGATAACACTACCAGCGTGACTCTGCACCTTGTTCATCCAGAAGAAGGAAAAGTTCACCACATTTGTGTACAATATACCTAAATGCATTCTACTGTCATGTGAAACTAATTAGAACAAATTTTTTAAAATAAAAAATTTAAATAAAAAAAGAAAAGTTAGTTCACTTTTTGCTAAGGAAGTGGAGAACTCTTTTTACGCAGTCATTCAGGGATTCAAAATTCTGCCATATAATGTCACCACCATAATCAACATGGGATTTCCAAGTTTTGGGAAAACAGTAATAAAGTATCTCTGTGGAATTATTTTTCCTATTTGCGGTTCTAGGGATTGAACCCAGAGGCACTCTACTCCCAAGCTACATACCCAGCCCTTTTAGTTTTTTGTTTTTTTTTTAATTTTGAGCCAGTGACTCACTAAGTCATAGAGGCTGGCCTTAAACTTGTGATTCTCTTGCCTCAGCCTCACAAGTAGCTCGGATTTTAAATCTAGGTTTTAGTGCCAGGTTGTGTGGAGGACTTTTATTATCAGGTCTAGAAGTCATACATAATCTCTTGTCAGCATAGGTCTGCCAAAGTTTAGTGGCATTTTTCCTAACTTGAGGGGTTTAGGAATATAGTTTAGCTGTATGTACAGAAATAAATGGGTTTTTTAAATTCACAGCTATTCACTGACACAACTCTGCTGGAAAATTTATAGATAACTCAAAAATTTTGTCTATCTTAATTAATAAGCTTACTTTCATACTCACAATTTATCTACCACCATTAAAAAATTTACTTTTATACTACCTAAGAAAATAAGAATAATCCATCACAAATTATGTTTAGTATGTTTTAGACTGAGTTCATTTTCAATTAGCTTTACTATCTGAATAAGCCTTCCTATAGCTTCAATCCAAATATTGATGGATTTCTGAATGTATATAATTTGAGGTGGTATATGTTTAATACAAATAAAGTCACTTGGAAAACTACAAAAAGTAATAAATAATAAATATTTCTCATAGTAAGACGGAAAGTGCCAAATGAATAGACACAAGGACTGAGTACACTTAGAAGTTATATTTAATGTTAAAATCCATGAGAATCAACAGTATGTTTATATTCAAAAGAAAAAAAAACTGACATTCAGCATTACTTCATAGCAGGAAAATAGACTTTTCATTATACTTGGCATTGGTGAAATATTTTTTTCATTATTTTGTCCAAATTGATACACAAATTTTACTTTGAACATTCAAGTAAAAAGAAAGTAGCTTAGGGAGAATGTAGAGAAAAAGTAACAGAATTTTATTACAGTTTCTGAAAAGATCCATGTGTCAGCATGTAGGATTATTTATTTGAGGTTAAAAAGTATTAAAAATTATGAAGATGTAGCCATATCACCAGGTGTTCTCATACTTCCTACAGAATCAAAAAAGAAAGGAAATGATTCCTTGAAGATGGTGGAATAGAGGAAGGGTGCCCTCTCTAGTTGCTCCTTAGTTTGAGATTCAAGCAGTAGGTGTATTGCTTCTCAATGAGGTAGGTTACTGCGGGAATTCACTGAAAGTCAACATGGGACAGGAATATAATCATAGAGATATGGAAATACAGAAACTTTGAACATAAAATAAGAAATAATACATTAGAGACCTGCCAGCTTACCACTAGTCCACTCTGCGAGGGGAATACAAAGGCAGAAAGAAAGGAAAACATGTAAGATAAATTTGCTTTGGGAGAACCTGTAGAAAGGGAGACTGATCTTAGCTGACCCAAGGATGGTGGGGCATGTTTATGATTGAAAAGTGACCAGAATTTCTCAGCTGCTGAGTGGAGACTCGTGAAGGGAACCTTGTAAGTGGCCACATGACAGTTTTCAGAGATGGGAGATTAAGAGTTCATAAAGATCACCCTGACCCAGTCACCTGTTGTGGGTCCAGTGTGTGCCTGGACCAGAGAGACAGAAACAGGCACAGAAAGGATTGTGCCCAGGGTGATCCATGCTGGAGATACCAAGCAGAGAGAGGTTCAAGTTTCCTTTGTTGCTGGTAGCCCACACAAGCCACTGGGAAGAGACCAGAATCTGGACAGACAGGCATCAAATTAATAAGTTTCAACTAACTCTCTCCAGTCAGAATGGCAATCATCAAGCATAAAAATAAGAATAAATGCTGGTGAGGATGTGGGGGGAAATGTGCATGCACAAATTTCTTGTGAGACTGAAAATTAATACAAACACTTTGGAAAGAAGTATGGAGATTCCTCAAAAGACCAGAAATAGATCCACTAGGACCCAGCTATCCCTGTCCTTGATATGTATCCAAAAGATTGAAATCAGCATACTATAGTGATAGAGGCACCTTTGTTTATAGCAGCACAATTTACAATAACCAAGTTATGGAACCAGCCTACCTGTCCTTCAACAGATGAATATATAAAGAAAACGTGATATATATTATATGTATAATATATACTGCACACATATATATAGTATATATATGTATATATGTGTGTGCATGTATATGTGTGTGCGTGTGTGTGTGTGTGTGTGTGTGTAATGACAGTGGAATTTTACTCAGCCCTAAGGAAGAATGAAATTATGGCATTTGCTGGTAAGTGGATGGAACCAGAGACTCTCATGCTGAGTAAAATAAGCCAGATTCAAAAAGTCAAGGTCTCATATGTGGAAGCTAGAGCAATATAATTAAAAAAAGGAAGTGGGTCCCACCAAAAATAGAGGGGAGATCAGTAGAGTAGAGGAAGGAAAAGAGAAGGCAGGTGGGTTGGAGAAAAGGAGGACTTTCAGAAAAAAAAATTCTAAGTTTCCTATGTCCATATATAAATATACCACAGTAAATTCCATCTACACATATTTATAAAACACCAATTTTAAAAAATAAATAGATAAATAGAAGAAAGGTCAGTAGAGTGGGGGAAGGTAAATAGAAAGAAGAAAGAGGGGAAGGAAGAGAAAACATGGGAGACTTAAATGGACAAATTATATTTCATGTGGGTGTGATTATGTTGGAATGAACCCTACTATTATATATAACTATAATGCAACAATGAAGCATTTTTAAAAATAAATAAAAATAATAATAGTGTATTACTATAATTCAATAACAAATATACTTTGAAAAAGAAAAAATAGAATACATTATACACTTAAACAATAGTCATGTTATTTTTAATATACAAAGAAAATCATCACTTAGCAATCAAGCTTACCTGTAGCAAAAGCTTTAAAGCAAAATAGTCAAAGGTTATGAGCAAGCAACTTACAAAAGAATGAGTTAGAATGAGTAATTTCATTTTTATGATACATGTTGTTTGAGGCACATAAGTGACAAATTTGCAGCTGACATTGTAGTAAAGATTAGAGATATGTAAAAAGAGTAAATAGAGGTGGCATCCTCTCTGGAGGAAACTGTGGTTGTCCTGAAAGACATGGGGCATTCAGAGAAATAATTACTAACAAAGAGGAAATAGGACATTTCTGTGAGATTTTTACTCACTTAAGTTTCAAAATCACTTTACAAAACTGTAATTGTAACCCTGATATTTAAATTTTTGTTCTATTTCAGAAGCTTCTAAATGTATCAGACATTAAAAGGATGGATAGTTGGTTACTGTGCTCATTGTGAATAGAACAGGTCAATTAATATTTCACTACTGAATAATGATCTCTCCCAAAAGGCATGTGATTCCAATCTGAACTACATATCACCATGTGAAGACTAGTTCACTAGCATTAAACATAGCTAACTTGGATTCACAGAATCTAGCATAAACCCACTGAGTGACACATGTGCTGCTATTTTTATTTGTTTTATGCTTATGAGATCTCTGGTTTCCATTTTACATCCTACTTTAAATTATTTTGATCTTATTATGTCTTTTTTGGATAACCCTATAATGTTGACCATGTTTTTAAATCCCAGATGTACCTTAAAGGTTTGGGCTGTTGTATGCATGTATTTTCTTCTAGAAAACACAACTATGACAGATCTGGAGGTTTTAGAATATTATATTATGCATGTTACAGTATATATATATATATATATATATATATATATATATATATACAGCTTAACTTATTTCCCTGTAATTATGAAAAACTGCAGTGAATAACACATAGAGAACTTAATCAGCTTGGATCTAAAACTGACCCAATTTATTTCAATTGCCTCCAAAAAATCATCTAGCTTTCAGATAACCATCCTTGTTATATAAATAAATATCTTAAAAGTTCACTTTAAATTAGCATTTAGATATTTGAAGACAAATATGTAAATTTCTAATTTTTAAAATTAATGTTTTATTATTTAAGGTATTTTAGAATGACTTAAGGAATATAATATGTCTGAAAATAATAGGCATCATTGTCACTTTGGAATATGGAAATTTTGAGGGAAAATGCCTTCTAAAAGTACTAATGTCAAAACTGCTTCTTTTTTAACAAGTACCTTTTTAATCTTCAATCTCTCTCCTCTGCAAAAAACAAAATTTGTGAACTTCAAAGATAAGGAAATACATTCATATAAAGCTTCAGATAAACAATACTGACATACAGAATAATATATATTGGATAATGATGTATTTGGGATTTTCAAATTTATTTTTATGGAAGGTAAGAGAAATGCTTTATCTGAACTCACTATGTTTATAACAGAGATGTACTTTATTTTGGTAAAGCCATTAACTAACTTGAAATTGAGCAAAAACTTCTAATATATTTATAATGTATATTGAATGGCGAAGTTGTGTTGTTGTTGTTATTGTTTTTCAGGTGTTTAAAATATATTTTATTTGATGCCACTATACAATATAAATACTGTCTTATCTAAAATTTTTCCTCCAGCACATTTCTTGCATGATCCATGAGATAAAATTTCTATATGTAACTTGGCAATATGACAGTACCACAAGATGCATGCCTTCAGCCTGAGCAACTTGTGACCCTGTCTCAAAAAAAAAAAAATTAAGGGGCTGGTGGTGTGGTACCCCTGGAAATCTTCAGTATCACTAAATAAATAAAAATATCCTCTCTCTTAGAAATATGAACAATTTCTTCCTGGCCCAAGTTTCTAGGTAATTCTGAAGACCAAAATAGAGAATTGGGTTAGGTCTTGACTGTCCAAGAATTATCATAATAAAATTTTAATAAACAAATAATATACCACTGCTTTCAGCTCCAAAAAAATCTAAACTGATAACTGATATTCACAATACCTAATGTTTAAGGAAACAAAAAATAATTTTCTTTACATGTTTAAGCCTCTTAAACCAATAATAAGTAGTAAAAAAATAAGATGCACCTCTATGGTTTAGGGACTTATTTTTTGTGTCAGAAGAAAATTTGCTAAAATTACCCTTAAACAAAATTTCCATCTACTAACGTTGATAATCACCAACCTCCAAGAAATTGTGCTTTTTTAAGGGGTGCATTTTATTTCTCTGCTTGTAACATGAATGTAGCAACCTATATTAATAGGCATATTTCTTTGTGTATTCTTTTAAAAATTCCCTGAAAATAAATGCAAACATTAAAAGTACTATTACTATTAAACCAAGTAGAATACTGAAGAGAGCTAAATGTATATCAGGATAAGTAACTAAGTGATTTATATGAATTATTGTTGTGATGACAGCTGCTGAATTTTAGTGAAAAACTTTTTATTACATATATTGTTTAATTCTAATGATGACCCTTCAAAGTACATAGGGTTGTTTATCAATATTATCTCCATTTAACACATAGGGAGATTACAGCTCAAGAAATTTAACAGTTAAATGACATGATTTTTATGGATGTAAAATCTCATGATTTAGGGTTTGGTGAGACTCTTTTAACTGAGACAGAAAACTTTGAATGCAAAAAAAAAGAAAACTTTGAATGCATACAAAATACAAAAGATATCATAAAATATGAAGGAAAAATTAGAGAAAATACTTGCAATACACACAACCCATGTTTAATTTAGATAGACAGACAGATATGTTGACACAAAGTTTGTGAAAAAAGTACTTTGCAAAATGGCAAAATGAAAGGGCAATTATTAGGCAATTTAAACAAAATCAAATCCAAATAGCCAATGAACAGATTTACAAAAAGACAATCTGAATAATATTTAGGCAAATGCAAAACTGAAAATGGAAAAAATATGAGCTATTACTTCTCATTTTTAAAAAACTGACAACCAGAAATGTAAGGAAAATATAACCCCAAACATTGTGAATAGAGAGGTAAGACTATAGACCATTAATATCTATTAAAATTAAAATTGTGCAGACTCCTTGATTCTGAAATCCCAGAATATAATGATATGTGTGGAAGCATTTCTGTTGCCTGTAACACTAAGAATAAAATTAATGACCTATTCATGTAAAATTATTTATGTGTCTACCTATGAACATACACTTAAAGAGGTATTTGAACGGCTGACCACCATAATATTAGAAGGATATCGTTTCTGTATTGTTTCAAATGTTATAATTAACCTATATTAGTTACATACAAATTAGAACTGTTTTCATTTTAGGAAGCAAATCAAATTAATTCTTTACTCACTCTTTTAGTCATCTATGTCAGATATTCTATGTTTCTGAAAGGAGGAATCAATAACTCAGCGTCTAGGGGCAGGATTAATTTTCTAGAAATCCTATATTGAGGCAGAAATCTAGTACTAACACCCTAACTCCTAAATTGCCCCTTGATTAGGATATCCTACAGCTTGGCATATATAATTACACTTTAATTTACATATATAGTGGAAATAGTAAGAGTTCTAATTTCACATTATGTTTTCCTTCATTGTTATCAAATCATTTTCATGTTTTTATAAAATATCTCATTAAGATTCATTATCTAAAATTAACCAAACCTACCAACTAGGACTCTGGTGCTCAGTGGGCAACCACTGTAAGCAAGACTTGCAGAACTGTTTTGATAAGACTTAATTGTATTTGGAAGTGTTATCCTCCAGAGTTTGTTTTTACACTGAAACTGAAATGTCTTAAGGTAGGCAGGGGTAGGGGGTGAACTAAGTTTCTATGACTCTTCTGCCAACACGAAAGCTCTCTCATAGATGAGCTCGGCAGCATCTGGCATCTGTTTCATTAAGTTCTGCTAAATGATCAGATGTTCTCATCACTCATTCTTTATGTTTATGTCAGCCCAAGTAATCATACTCAGTATTAATTTACAGAGAGGTAATTTTTCAAAAAGTTTTTGGTTGACTCTTGATAGCTATACTGTCTTTTAATGAGAAACCTGCATTAGTCTTTGTTTTAAAGTGAGGTCCTAATAAAAATAAATGTATTTCTACATGCTCTTAGGAAATTGCATCTTTGTAAGAACTTTGAATTCCTGAAAACTAGATCATGTGGCATCTTTCTCTGAAAAAAAAAAAAAACAGAAACATTTTTTGCATGTAAAATTCTTATAGGTACTTAACTTTCAATATTGTCAAAACATAATACCAAAATATTTTAGCTGCATAGATTTCTGTTTCTATCAAAATAATTTAAAGGCATAGATTTTTAGAAGGTAATAGTAAGTCTATGTTGGCTACCTATGTTTCTTCCTTGTCAGTCTTTGGGTTCCCAGTCTAACAGCATCCACATAAGCATCCTCACATCTGTAATCATGGAGGTAGATGGTGCTTACACTTGCTGCCTGAGATTTAACATCTGTTCCCTAAGACAAGCAAGCAAAGTGCTGATTTAAGCCTTCAGGGCTATAAATCCTTGTTATTTCTCCAGTACCATCAAGAAAAATTTAGAAGAATTTTAGTATTATAACAGCATGATTAGACCCTAACCACTTTTTACTTCAGAGCCTGGCCCAGATGGATTTTATTTCAAACAATAAGGTCCCTGGATCAAGGACACATTGTTGAGAAGACTCGAAACTCTCTAGAACACAGCTTAGTGGACACAGGGTGACAGAGCCTGCGAAGTAAGGCACAGTATTATGAACCAGAAATACTCATTCAACTAGAACCAATCTTTCAACAATGATTTCATCTAGAAATATGGAAAGAGAATGATAACTTTTTAAACTAAGCTACAACATTCCCACACACTCCTAAATTTTGCATATAAGATTTTGCATTTAATTATAATTTTTAAAATTTGGTACATTTAAGTATTCCATTCATCTGTAATTTGTTTTTGTATGTTATGTAAGGAAATGTTCAACTTTTTTTCCTCTTCATCCAGATGAGGTGTTAGTCAGCTTTCCATTATAATAACAAATACCTGAGATAATTGATTTATGAAGATAAAAGGTACATTTGGCTCACAGTTTTAGAGTCTTCAGTTGCTCTGTCACTTTGGACTTGTGGCAGTACACTGTGGTGGAGTACATGGTGGAGTACATGTTGGAGCAAAAGTGCTCTCCTCATTGCCAGAACGCAAAAAAAGGAGCTGGGGCACTCTCAGAAAGGAGCTGGGGCACCATGATCTCCCGGGAGAGCAGCCTCCAATAACCTCAGGACCTCCCTCCAGACCCCTTCATTCACCACCTCAAAATATCACCAAGCTAGGAACCAAGCCTTTAACACACAAGACCAGGAGATGCTCCAATTTCAAACTATAGCAGATGGCTATTAGCCAGTTCAGACAGCCAACTTTATTAAATAGAAGATTCTGTCATACTCAACTGAAAACACCAGCTTTCACATTTCCTAAATATCTGTAAATATTGTGAGCCTTTTCTTCTCCACTGAATAGTTGGTCCACTTCTTTTAAATTACCACATAGGCTCATTATAACAACTTTGAAATAAGTTTTAGTATACAGTAAGATTCCTCCAAATTAACAAGTAAATAAATAAACAAAAAGGGATTGTGAACAAATTGTTATGAGACTCAAAGCTAGAGAAGTTTATAGTCACATTATCTAGGGTCCAGAAAATGCCAGAGCCTTCTAAGACAGTCATGATAGCCTCACATATTTCCAATGGCAACTGGAATAAAAAAAAAAAATGATAAAATTTGGAGTGAGGCAGGTTCTACAGGTCAGGAGTCCAAGAGGAATTTAAAAATACTTGTACAGGGATTTTTTTTATATATATACAACTGCAGATTTTCAATTCCAGTAAGATTGACTACTTTCATGGGAATGTTGGCAAATGAATCTATGTAACACAAATTGCCTCCAAAGATCCTGACTTTAACCATTTTGAGATAATCATGTCATTAGCAATTTCAATGCCAGAAAGCAAAAAAAAAAAAAAAAAAGAGAGAGAAAGAGAAAGGGGTTAGGGCACCACTATTTCTTCTGAGAGTATGCCCACAGTGAACTTAGGACCTCCCACCAGACCCACCAGACCTCACCTCTTTCACCACCTCAATTAGCACCAAGTTGGGAAACAAGCCTTTTATGCCTGCAGGCGCCTGCATGCATGTGAGAAGAGATGTCAATCAAATTGTTTAAAGTATCAGCAAGATGAAAGGAATAAGTTTTAGTGGTTTTTTGTTGCCCTGTATAGTGACCATAGTTATAATAATATATACATTTCAAAATTGATGAAATAATAGATTTTATAAATCCTCACTAGAAAAATATTGATGGTTGGTTGGCTGATAATTTAATTAGCTTGATTTTATCTTTTTGCAATATATATAGGTCAAAAATCACACTGTATCCCATCAATGTATACAATTTCTATTGATCATTTAAAAATAATTTTTAAAAACTTAAATATGTGACTTGCATTATATTTCTATTGCAAAGTGCTGATCTCCAGATTGGAATTCTATTAATTCAAATTCTAAGAGTACTTACTCTGCTCTTGATTGGCTTTTGCTTTTGTTGACTTATTACCTCAGATATCTTGTAATGTGTTTTGTGTTCTTAGCTTATTTTTCCGTCAGGTGAAAGAAAAATGTGTTACATGTGACCATTTAATTTCTCAGTTTACACTATCTCAGCCCATAAAAATAATGCCAGTTTTCATTTTAAGCCTTATAATGACAAGATGGTGGCTACAAACTCTTGGAGAAGATATTTATCCCCACCCACAGTTCATGTTGAGGCAAATAAGTTTTTTATTTTTTTAAAAAGCTTCCATTTCTGAGGGCCACTTTTTGTTAATATATCATTTCATTGGTTAGGTGTGTTAGTGGTTCTACTTGATCTAGGTTTTTTCAAATTGAGCACCATCTCTTAAAAACCTAGTGCTTTGCTTCCTGGCCCTACAGGGACATCAAAAGCAAAAAGATCCCTTGTCTGCCTTTCTAGTCCTCAACTTCCTCTAGGTTTATGGCTTTTGTGTACTTCTTTTTCATTAATTTTAAGATGCCATTCATTTACAGAATGTTTTACAATTTATCCAGCAGTTTAGGTGCTTTCTACTGGAAATACTTTGTATAATCTAATCTACAATCTTATTAAAAATTGAAGATTCCCTCATTATTTATTTTGTAATTATTTTGCTCCATGAGATTTAATCTTGACAAAAGTACATTAAAATCACACATAAAAATTATTCATGATGTTCTCCTTTCACCTATATGTTTCCAAACTTATTATATCGAATGCAGTAGATTTACTACTCATACTTTCATCCTCGGTGGTACCTATGTTCATTATCTCTTTATAACCTTATAGTTGACTATGTTTTATGTTGCTTTGACAATCTTGCCATATTTCCCTTCTTTCTCCCCCTTTTCTTTTTTTTCTTTTTGAAATGTTATAAAAATATATAAAAATATATTACTTGCCTTTAACTATGTTTCTCATAAACTAGAATAATATCCTATCATTATTTTCAAGTTGACAATAAATATTTATGATACTAGAACAAAAAAATCAGGAGATACTCTTGTAGACACATAATCAGTTTTCCTGGATCAGCTGCCCATTTGTTGAATTGTTTAGTGAATATAGAATATTCAATTATAAACAAGTTGAGGAAAAATACCTCTCTTTCTTCCAAACTGGTATGTGAAGTTGTTTTTTAAACTTGGTTTCTGTTCTCAATGACTGTTTGGAAGCCTTTAGAAGTTCTTTCCACCCTCAGTCTTAATCCAGTTTGAATCCTTTTCTTTGGGGTTTGGATGATGATGATGATGATGATGATGATGATGATGATTTTGGTTTCTTCTTCATTCTTGTTTCATTGTCTCCATTGAATGCTGTGATTGGATGCTCTTAGTCAGGAGCTCTTTCTGTGTAGGTCTAAGGTTTGTTAAAATTTGCCCAGTAGCTTCATAATAGCCCCTTTTCATTTCCAAGTACTGTGCCATATGTCTAAGTTATCTTCCTTTTTTTTTCTGTGTCCTAATATCCCTCACTCCTCGAGTAAATATGAACCATTAAAGAAGGAAAGATTACATATCCTGATTACAGTCCAAAGAAAATCAATCTCTTTCCCTCATATCGGACATTGTTGCAATGAGAATTTTCATGCAGAATCATTACATGCTCTAACCCCACCCTCTTTCTCTACCATAACTAAAGACTATTACTCTATAACTATTTCACACACAATGTCATGTATAAAACATTGAAATATATGGAGATTTTATCACTGTATATATTGTGAATCTTTCATCTAAAAATGAAGATAGATGTCTCAAATACAAAAATCCATTGCATTCATATTAGTTCTCATACTAAAGCACTAAGACATTCTTAGGATTAATCTCAGACAAAATTGTGAAAAAAATATTAAAACTGAGCACCATTCACCTAAAGACTCAAATACTCATGGTCACACATCCTCCCTAGGACTTCTTATGGACAGGCATTTAATTTGTATACATATTGCCAGAGTTATTATTTTGCCTTTCAGTGAATAACAATTTATCAAGTTTTCTTATATCCACACTGAAAATAATCTTTTCTACATTAGAGTCCCTCAGAGTTACAGGGAGACTGTTCAAGGTACAAATTACTTCACTTCATTCATTAATAATCCCCAAATGCCAAGCACAGTGCCTGAAATATGAGGCATTCCATAAATTTTTTAATTTAGTGGAGACATGAATATTTTTATGTTCCTCTTTTATCACCAGAGGGAAATGGTTTCTAGGACAGCTGGTCTGCATAGCAGTAAAGATTGTGGTAAAAGGAAATATTTCTCTGAATAGCAATAACTTACTTACATGGATATTTATATGTATCTTGGGTTAAGGATGCTTCTCCTAGTTCCATTTACCTTTTCAAACTCCCAAATACAACGTAATACCTGGCAATTGGATATATAATAAATGTTTTAAAATAAGTGAAAGCATATATAAATGAGTGAATGAACATATGTATAATAAATACAATGTTCAAATCAACTATTAGTGAATTCATAAAACAAGTAACACAGGGCTCAGTAACCAGGGAGACCTCCTCCAAGGAGTTGGAGGTACAAGGAACCAGCAAGAAAATATCTAGAATGTCAGCAAGGGAGTAGCAGGAATAATGACAAAAGCATCAGAAAGGTGATAAAAGGAACCAAACCCATCTTCATTTTTCCTCTCTTCCTGCTTTCTATGGATATTTGTAGATTCCTATAAGGAGCCTGGCACTGTGTTAGGTTTTAACAAGAAAAGGATTATTAGGACTAATCTTTCCCCTAAAAAAGGTCCCAGCCAGGAGTTTGAGAACCTGAAAGAAATCAATTTATTGCTAATACACAATATTTATATTTCCCTGCTGTTGCATATGATATTATAATCATCCCAATTATTCATCCTGGGCAAATAAAAAAAAACTTAGCATATATGAAGAGAAACAGTCCTTATAAATGTTTGTGTGTGTGTGTTTATAGAAAGCATTTTTAACTACTTAATTTGGAAGCAAAAATATTTTTGAGCAGCTGTATATAAAAACAGACTAGCACTGAAATTTGGATCAAAAGTCTTAGAGATCTGTTATATAATCTTTAGCAATTAACTGTGTTTATTCATGTGTTACACATAAAGATTTGGCTAAGTTGCCCAGTGGGTAAAAATCCAGAGTTCTATATAAGGATTACTGGGACACAGCCAATGTTGTTTGAAAGTTTAAAAGTGTGAACTGTACAGTAATTCTGTTAGTGTAAAGCATTAACATTTTCTTCTTTATGTCTCTTAAAATGATTTGACTATACTCAGTGGAAATTGACTGTGTAGCTTTGGCATAGATCAAGAGATTGTTTACTGAACCTAGAAGGGATAATATATGAAAAGGAACTCATAATGGATATAAGAAAGTGTTTTCTCCATACCATTGGCTTGAAATGTCTGTAAGTAACCAAGCCTTATATATCTCACTCCCTTACCGAGGATGAAGAGTCCTGAGTGAGGAAATTTACAGTCATAGAAACCAGAAACTGGTAAACTGTGATTACCAAGCCACAAAGATCTTCAGTAGAGTGGGAAATTCTTCATGCTAAGCACTACCTTATTCTCTCAGAAACACATGTTCAATCTTTAGCTTCTGAGGCAGCTCCATAGAAGAGTTTTTCTGAGCATGAAGAATTTTGATTAATATGGGAAATAAATTTCAAATTCCAGGAAAATATGTCGTTTATTTATCTTTATGATTTTACTTGGTTATTTAAAATAATATTTTGTTTAGCCATGTTATTTCTGAGTTTACCATATTTCTCATTTATTTCAGATTATAGCCTCAATGTGATATGCATATTCTACATAGAACAGGGAAAATAATAATTTTCAAGGAACTGGAAAAATGCAGGTTTGGGGTTAAGGATGATTCTCACCAAATTTGATTGGAAAAGCAAAAATGAAATTAATTAAATTAATCAAAATTGAAAGTCCTTGATGTACTAATACATTGAATTAACTTTATCTATTTTTCCCTTTTGAATTTTTTACATATATAGTCTTAGAAATTGGATAGAAATGCTTAGTCGTATATTAGTGGTACATAACTATCTAGGTAAAGCCTTAGTAATTTTGTCTCACATATCACTGTTCTCACCCATGTCCCCACAGCCCATGGACACATGATATCTTTGATGAGTCTTTCCCATACATTCTTCATACTTGTTCTTTAAATATTTTTGTGTGTATGTTTTTAGAAGTATGCAAATTATTTTATACTCCAAAAAAATTGTTTTTCAATTAGTATTGTTTTTGTGATGCATATGATAAATAGGTAAGAGATGCAATATTATTCATATTTTTGCTTATGATTATACATTACCTTGTTAAGCTTCTCCTTTTCAAACTTATATAAAATTAATTAAAAATCCCTTGCTTCCATGACTGATTTCTCAGTGAATATTATGGCACTTCTATGTTTTCCTTCAAAAAAGATGGAAAAAGTTCTCTAAGACACATATGTGGAAGGAAATAGTAAGCCCAAACTATGAACTACTTTTTTATATTCTACTGCCAAAATTCTCTTCAAATATCTAATTATTTTATCTAAACTCTTTAAAGACAGTTCATATTTATTCACCTTCTTGCCAAACTGTGTTGATATTTGACTTTTTAATGTTTACCAATCCGGATGGAAAGTATTATTTTAATATGATTTTTTTAATTGAAGAAAAACAGCACCTATTCATTAGGTTTGAGGAGGGTTTTTTCTCACTAATTTTTCATTTAGACAATTTATTGACATTTTAAAAGTATTTTTAAAAGTGATTTGGGGATTTTCTAAGTATATTTTTAATGACATTCCTTTGTCTTCTATGTATGACACAAGTACCTTTCCTAATGCAATGCTTCACTTTTAATGCAGCTTTCTATTCCATCATCTTGTTTAATCTAATCACAGCCGAACCTATTTTTCTTACATGATGCAAGGTTCTTCATTTATTTTATTATTAATCTCTTGCCAACTACAAGATCATAAAGGTGACTTTCTATATATTCTTAGGATAGTCATTTTCATCATCTGTTTTAATTGTGAATGTGGTACTCTGAAATAAGTATCACTGTTGTACCCATGCTATAGATGGGGAGAGACAGAGGCAACACTGACATGATGGCTACACACCACTCCATCAATTAGACGGTGCACATTTCAAATTCTAACTAAACACAAGACAGTAGTCTGTCTTAGAGATCTCAAAAATGGAGCTATACTACAGATGTATGCCCTGCACAGCATTGTCCCCAAGATCATACATGTTGACATGCAAATAAAAATAAATTACTAGATATTCTATAGGTAAACACCAATAATGTTTGATTTTCTGCTTTTGTGATTTGTTTATCTATTCTCATAACAGTTAAACCAACCCAAGTTAAAACCGAAAAGCAATTTTCATTGGAAAGATTTCGAATTTTTTCACACAGAAATAAATGAATGCAAGTCTTTATAATCGGTACATATATTTGGTTAGGCAACTTAAAAAATATATACTTCTCCTAATCATTATGTGCAGTTAAACACCCATAAAATTGAAGGAAGAAAACCATAAAATTCTATCTGAACTAAAAATTAACTCTATTTTTGCACTTACCAAAGTGCATTTATTTATAAAAATATTTCCGTGGGACTTTATAAAATAATTTGATGTTATTTTACATAATTATCTCAACAACCTCATGATGAAAAATTGTTTTTTAAATTAAAGATCAGAAAACTAATTCTCTGAGAGATGGTATTATTTGCTTAGAGTCAAGCAGTTAGTAAATGGCAGAGGCAGAACTGAATCAAATCCAGTAGCTATCACTTTCTTCCTCCTTTATCACATTAACTGTTCTAAGCAGAAAGCTCAAAGAAACAGTGCAAATCTCAATGTTAAAATAAACAAAATGAGGGTGTGCTAATCTAATGTGCTAATTTAGAAAATGTGATTACACAGTATCCAAAGAGGCAAGATAATTAAGTTCTACTTAACATACTTCCACTACACAAGGAAGATTTAATAATGAGGAGAAAAGGAGGAAACTAACATTTTTGTCTTGGACAGTATAAATATAAAGGCAATAAAATTTATATATAGGGAGGCTGAATTTGGGGGGAATAAAAGTTTTCTATTTAGGCCTGTTTTCTTTTTAGTATACATACAGCATGGTGTGCTCAGGATACATATTTAACTTTAAGAGAAGAGAAATGCCAAGTACTTTAGTATCTGTAGTGTTACCAGAAGGAGCCAAAAAGCAGGCTGGAGTAGTAAAATAGCCAACACAGTGTATCTTAAATTTCTAATGCTTACCTTGTTCATTGTCACTATTTTGTTCATTCATGAGAAGCCAGAAACTAGATGTTCTCTCTGGATAGTGAACATCAGTTAGCATCATGTTTTGTTTAAAAAAGCTCATTTGTCCTTGTGTAACCAAATAATATTTACGTATTAGTTGGTGATGTAATCCCAGAAGGCCTTTTTAAATGTCATTTATTTTGTTTATCAACTTCTTGAACACTTATTGCATACCATTTCTGCTAGTATTTATCATTTTCTTATGCACAATACATGTGCTAATTTAGTTTTAGTGTGTCTTTCGATGCACTACCTTAAATCATTTTACTTACGATCATGGGAACATAATTGCATTTTGGGAAACTAGAGTTTTGTTAGTTTTGTTTTTAAAAAAAGATAGAGAAAGAAAAAAATGAAGGAGAAAAGAAAAGAAAGCAGGTTCTTATCAAAGCTGGGGTATAACCATTACATGTTTCTGTGAGATCTAGCCATTACTCACAGACAAATTACGGCGCTGGCAGTAGCAAGACTTTGACAGAGTTGTTACATCTAGTCTTTCAATATTTAGTACTGATATTTAATAATGAAAACAAGATGAATTATTCCTTTTTGCATATGACAGGCATGATGAATTATGAATTATCATAGCTATTTACTACTTTTAAAAGAAGAAATGTGATAGGAAATGAAACCACTCAATAGGATACTTTGAAACCTTCATCTACTGTACCTCATAAAAGTGTCCGTTGGAAATGCCTGAAATAATTCTTCCCAAATGCATTTACTTTAATGTTTCTCATAGGATGGAAAACTTTTATCCTTTTACTTTGTGCAAATTTTAACAGTATTTTATTGAAAGTAATCCTATGATCTACTGACTTGGCATGGAAATCATTTTATTTCTGATTTTCTAAAGTTGGCTCACATCATCAATGGAAGAGTCAAGAAAAGTGCTAATCAATGATCTGATTTGTGATCTCTCATTAAAAAGTGAGATATCACGATACAACTTCCAGAGGAAACACAAAGTTTCCTTACTGCAAGTATAGTGAATAATAAAAGTAATATTTAGCTAATTTATATATTTTGAGCAAAGAGGCCAAAAACAGTGAACAGACTCAACATATCTATAAGAAGGCAGGCATGGTGATACATGACTGTAAGCCCAGCTACTTTTGAGGCTATGGTAGGAGGATCATAAATTCTAGACTATCCATGGCAACTTAAAAAGACTGAAAAATTTTTAAAAAAAAAAGGAGCTGAGGATGTAGCTCAGTGATACAGCACTTGGTTATCACATGTGAGGCCATGGATTTGGTCCTCAATACCACAAAATATGTGGGGAGGAGGGGGTGCACACATGTGCACATTACAAATATACACATATAGGAATATGTATGAATGTACAAGTGAATGGGAAAATGTGCCTAACAGACTAATAAGAACAGAATTTTGAAACGTTAATTCCTATGCATTTATGAATTGCACAATTGCAAAAGTATTAATTGAATATCTACTATGAGTTAGGCAATGTTGTAGATTCTGGGAATAGAGCAGTAAGCAACAAATCAGGAAAAAAAAAAAAAACGCACTTTGGTGCACAGGAAACCAAAACCACTTTAGTACATGGAACTATACAATAAACTTAGTAAATAAAACTCAATCAAAGGGCATGATTAGGGTGCAGAGATAACCTTTTGTTTGTTTGTTTGTTTTTTGTTTTTTGGTTTTTGTTTGTTTTTAACAGTTGCTTAGGGAAGGCCTAAGAAAACTTTATTAAACCAAGACTTCATAAGAGTGAGGGAATGAACCTTGAATATGTGGAAGAATTATATTCCTGGAAATGAGACTAATAAGAATATTTCATCAAGTGTGTACATACCAGGAATGTGTGAGGAACACCAATAGTTGGAACAAAATGAACAGTGAGGAGAGTAATAGAGGAGAAATGTACTGAGAAGGACCCTGAAAAGCAAGGAAGCCTGCTAGCGCCACTTCTAGACCCTAAGGTGCTGGAGATATAGGGAAGCCATGTCTAAGCTCTTCATTACAGAGATAACCAAGTGAGGTCCTACATGCAACTGAGGGAGATGAAACCCTTCATCCAACAGTCAACAGAGGGATACAAAGTCCGAATTAGGAAAAGAAGGAATATGAGCCCAGATGTCAGGATTGCCACCTAAGGGCAGAGATGGCTAAGAGCAGAAAAAGATAGTAGTTAAGCTGAAAACATAATGAAATTTGAAAATGTTTTATTTCAAATTTCTTTTTCCAGTATGGGATTTGAAATTTTCATTATTTTTTTTCTGAGATTTCAGAGATTTAAAGAGAAAGGTTAAACATTCTTGAATTTATATTATAATAATTAGAGTTGACCATGATTATGAAGTTAAAAAGCTCATGCATCCTCGAAATAATTAAAGATGTCAGTGAACAACTTGCCTATAGGTGAAATTGTCTCTTGCACTTAAATGTTTCATGTGATTAAGTAGAGGATGTGCTATCCGTTTCCAGTGGGGATCCGCTATCATTTGCCAAATGGAAAAGCACTTAGAGCAAGTGATTAATAGTTGTGATGGGAGGTGGGTAATGGGAGACTTTCATAGATATTATTAACTTTATATATGCTTAATACAAATTAAACATCTAAACTTTTTTTTTTTGGTCCTGTTTCCCACATAACCATATTTTCCCACTCTGGGTTTGTTGTTGTTTTGGTTTTGGTTTTGTTTTTTTTGGTACCAGGGATTGAACCCAGGGTTACTTAATGACTAAGCCGCATCCCCATCCCATTTTATTTTTTGAGACAGGGTATTAGGGCCTTGCTAAGTTGTTGTGGCTGGCTTTGAGCTTACAATTCTCCTGCCTCATCCTCCTGAGCCACTTGGATTACAGGTGTGCCCCACCATGCCCTGCCCTACTCTGGTTTTTGAAACAAAGAACATGCTCCAAAAAAGAAAATATTTTTTTTTCCTCAAATGATTATAAGCAAATCTGTTTATTCCTAAACCCCCAATTGCATATACAAATTATAATAGTATGAATATTATAATCTTAAAATTGTAAAGAACACTGGAACACATATTAGTGAATTTGCATTATAAACATAAACAATGAATTGCCTTTTCATGATAAAAATGCTCAGCAAACTAGAAATCAAGGGAAATTTCCTCAATAAATAAAGAACATCTATAAAAATATATAACTGATGTCACATTAGTGAAAAACTAAAAGTTATCCTACTAAGATAAGAAACAAAACAAGGATATTCCCTTTCAACAATAATTTTCAACATCATACTGAAACTCATAGCTAATGAAATAAGACACAAAAAGTAAGTGAAATTATACAATAAAGAAATGGGGGGAACTGTCTTTGTATCAATTACATTAGTATGAAATATATATATAAGTATAAATTTAGCAAAAACATAAAAAAAATCTATGTGAGGAACACTACAAAACCCTGATAAAACTAAATCAAAGAAAAACTAAATAAATGAATACCATGTTCATGAAAAGTAAGACTATATATCATTAAAATGTCAGTCCTTCTTAATTTGATCTATAGATACAATGCTACCCCAACTAAAATACCCACAAGTTAGTTTATATATATTGACAAACTGATTCTAGTGTTTAAATGGAAGACTAAACATTCTAGAATAATCAACACAATTTTGAAGGGGAAGAACAGGACTGGCACTATCCAACTCTGAGATTTATTATACACCATAGTAATCAAATGTGGTAATAATAAAAGATTAGATACATCAATCTACATTATATATATACATACATAGAACAAAATAAAGACCCCTAAGATAGACCCACACACAAAAAAAGAAAAACCAATTACCTTTGTGAAAAGAGTAAAAGCAATTCAATGGAAAAAGTCTAGCCTTTTCAATAAATAGTGCAGGAACAACTGGAAACCTCCACATGCAATAAAATAGATCAACACACAAACCTTACATGTCTCAAAAAAATGAGCTCAGAAGGATCACATAATCATAAGGAACATGCACAACTATAAAATCCTAGATGATAACTCAGAAGAAATCTACATGACCTTGGTTTTGGTGGCAACTTTTGAGATGCAACCATCAAAATTAGTCAGTAGTATTTCATTAAAATTGAAATTTCTGATCTTCAAAAGAAACTGTTGAAAGAATGAGAAGGCAAAACACAGAATGATTATTTTTTCTCTTACCGTGATATAGCTGTACACTTTAAATTTTGAGAAAGATATCTATCAGTGATTATGAATCCTAGCCTACCTTGGAATATAGAATTAGTTTCTAAAGTGTATCTGTTTTTGGTCATTTTACTACAATTATATCAAAAATTTTTGCTGTTAGTTATTCTATTCTATTGAATGAGCTCTAACTTAATGGTACAGAAAATCAAAAAGGAAAACAGCAATTAAAAGTCTCAACAAGAAAATGTGAAATACAACCCTCCCACACCACCCACCATCTCTGTCTCTCTCAACTATTTTATTTTAAATTTGCCAATGGTCTTGACCCAAGCTTCATTTAGTTTATAAAACAACGTTCCTTTTAAAAAAAAATAGGAAGCCACTAATATTTAATTTGTTAAAATTTTGAAGGGCTCCAATTTTTTTAATGCAAGTTAAAAGCAAACTGTATTTTTCAAGTTTACTCATTTTCTCCTATGAAAATAGTGACACCTTTTAAGGGACTATGCTTTCTTGTTTGTAATGCCTGCAGTTGACTTTACTCACTGCCCCTGGGAGAGTTGTGTCCTAAATTATAAAGAGCTTTCTCAAGAATTTCCACTTTGCAAAATCAATGAAAATTATCATTGTCATGGTCAGGGGCTTACCACCAATCATCTATTACTATTAATTGGATTCATGAAATGAAATTTTTCTGTAGTTTAATGAGAATAATATGCTAAACACTTCACTGAACTCCTGCTCAAGTAGACAGGCTTCACCAGACACAGGAAAAAAGTCTCTGCTACTACTCAGGGCTCAGATCCTTTCAGTCAGTGCCCAGCAAGCCTCTGCCTTTCAATCTGGGTTGTATTTCAGTTGCAAAAGAAAAATAGGGCCCATATTTTCCTTATTTTATCAATTCAATTCACATTTGAGCTAACAATTTCAGAGCATAAAACTCTGCTAAACTGACACAAAATATAAACATTTTTAATTTTTAAATTTATGATGAATAATTTTGAGTAGTTTACCCTATAAGAAATTTGTAATGTCAGGGACTAATGTTTTAATACTAAGTATATCATTTCTAGGATTACAAGGTACATTACTTATATCTAGGCTTAGGCCTACATCACGAGGTTACACCACAAAAAAATATGCGACTGCATAAACACATGCATCATTTATCTTTCACACTGTGTTTTATATTCAACACATAAGAGATGAGTTCTGTTTTATTAGATATTCTCCAACTGAAGATTTTAAGGACACTGTAGCAAAATTCTAGGCATATAAATTTCTGCAACATTAATAATAAAATTAAGAGATAAGTAAATTTGTGCCTGCTGATTAGAACTTGCTTTAGTGACTGCAGTTAATCACTCATTGAAATTATCTATTAATGGGTCCTCCGCAAATTCTCTCAAAACATTACTTTGAAATTGCTGTATTAAGTGAAGGAGGTGCAAACCTGAGCAAGGTCTAGTAGTCACATCCCTAAGTCTGTTAAGAGATGTAGGCCTGCAAAGCAAATATGCACAACACAGCAGCATACTTCAAAGTACTGATAAACTAGAGAATATGGGCTGCTTTCATGTGGGAAAGTTTAGATAGACTATATTTTATGGAGGGGAATATTCAATCACAAATGAAAAATGGTGCATCCTGAAGATAGCAAAAACATTTCATCATTGACTGACATGCATGGACTGTCTCTTCATATGTCTTATTGCTGAGAGCCATAGCCAAGTAGTAATGATGCACGGCATTTGGGGTTGAAAGGTGACTCCAGCAAGCCATTGAGATGATATGATTATGTTAAGATCTGCATTCAAATGGATATTAGACCCCTGCTGTCCGCCTCAGCCTGCTACTTTGGAGCTCTAGCGGGACTCCCGGAGAGTTCCCATTGGTTGGGGAAGTGCAGTAGGAGGGATTTCCGGAGGAGGGATTTGTCTGTTAGTGTAGTGTGGCCTGGGAGAACGCTGTGTGTGGGTGGTTCGGCATATTTCCCAGGAGAGTGCGTGGCATTGGCGGGAGTTTCAGAAATAAAGTTTGTTCCTGCTTGAGTGGCTCGTGATTTTGTGCCCAGCCAGACTGCGGCATCTTATGATACACAGCCATTTGAGGAATACTTTCCTGGCAATAGAAAAAAAGTTTCAGGATTATTAAAAACAAGAAATTAAAAATTTGAAAATGATAAAATTATAAGATCAATGACTTTTTGGCACAGAGTAATTGACAGATATTTGCAATTGGTAATTATTTGATGAACAAATAAACAAACATTTTACACATAAAATGCCTCATTTGTTATTCACAACAAGCCTACATAACAAGCAAGGCAGGAATAACTTTTCATTTCAGAAAATTAAACCTAACCTAAGAGAATTAGCCAAGGTCAACCAGGAGGTAAGTGACTGAATAAAAACTCGAGCAAATTTTGATTTCAGAGGCTGCTGTTTCTACCGTGTCATACCCTTTCTACCTATGGCTTTCTTATGTATTTGAATTTGAATATGTCTGGGAATAAGAAAATGTGTTTATGACAAAGATAAGTGAAAAGAGAAAACCCTACATTACTGGGAAATCCGCTAACAAAATCAGAGATATCTCTGTGAATAGATACAGTATACAATAATGTGTGTAGGGTGATTCAAGATCAAAGTGAGTTCCTGGTAATTTCCATGAAATAGCCAATTACTGCTCTCTAAGCAAAGAACACTTGAGTTGGGAAACAATATTGAGTGTTTTCTTAGTCTTTCCCCAGTGAGAACATTTGCTTATCAGAGTAGTCTTCCTAACATTCTCTTAACAGGGTGAGAAAGCCTGGCAATGGCAGAATCGAATTTATTTATAAGTCGTAAAGTATAAACCTGGTTGATATTCAGTGAGAGGTCTCAGTGATGGAGGACTGTGGACTAGTGCCCAGAGGCCCACCTTGGGATCCAGATTTAAAAAGACAGTCTAACAGGGTGCTTCAGACATGGTCATGGTATCATCAGGAATTGGCACAAGTGATAGGAAGATTGGAGGTAAGTGGAGAGAAAAAATAAGTCAAAAATGGAGAAATTCGTTATTTTACTAATGTCCAGTCTTACATAAGATGAGAAAAAGTAATTCAGGCAGTAGACTATTATATTTTGTGATACTCTGCTCAAACCATAGTTTAAAGAAGTCATGAATCCATTATGCTTCATAGAAAGGATATGACATTGTGAGGCAATACTGAAATCATGCAGTTAATTGTAAAATTTCCTCAATATTGTGGACAGTCTCTCAAGTTATGCCAGAAGCATGGTTAGCAAGAGTTAATCAGTTGATTGCTTTGCTGGCAAGATGCCTTTTAAAATAAACTGCAAAAAAAACTGAATTTTTTAAAGATAATTATAAATTGCTAAAAGGGAGGTTGTATTCAGGAGCAATAACTCCTGAGGAAAGCTCCCAGAACTGGTAGGTTCTAGGAAGGCTTAATTCATGTGAAGACACTGGAATTGCTCTTGACAGCTCTCAGTGTCAATCATTCAGCAAAAAATACCAGGCTTTACCTGACAGCTATTTATCTTACTACGATAAACTATGTGTTTTCATTAACTTATTTATTCATTTATGGAACAAAAATTTATTGACTGTTTACTAAGTAGACAACAACACACTAGGTACTGGAAATAATATATAAATAATAATTTTATTTTCTTAGTTCACAGTCTAATGAGAAACAGCACATAAACTGCACAGCAGGTACAATAATGGAGTCTCAACTGGTCTTTAAATTCAGAACATTACAAAGCACAGAATGATTGTTTGGGGCAGTTTTCCTGAACCATATACTGAAATTGAACTGAATGTATAGACATTTTTCTAACAGAGAGGTGGAAGAGAGAACCTCCTTTATATGGATGCCATATGGAAGGAGTTAATAACTTTCAACAACAAAAATGCTATTCACCACTGAAGTTTGATGCTAGTTAAGTGAGGGATGCCTGAACTTGCAAAATATTGAGAACAGCCCACAATTTAAATTACAGTTTTGAAAATAAGACACAAACAAGAAAATGCAAAATATAAACACCTTTACACAGCTTTCAACAATTGATTTTAAGCTTACTTAGTATAGACTTCACTGGAGACATGCCTTTGAGGCTGAAGGTAATCACAAATAGTGTATTAGTTTGTTTTGTTTAAATGGAGGGTATCTGGGGAACTCATGGCTAATATAATTTTAATTTTGTAAGAAAATTTGACAGTAGATTATGAAATATGATTTTATGGTCTAATCAATTCATTATAATGAGTATTTTTTTTAGATGTTGAACACTTTACAAGTATGTACTATATACTTTCAGTAGTCGTGACTAGCCCTATGGAATAAATGAGAGTAGTGTGGCAGATTGCCCAGAGGCAAAAGCTAACAAGTATTTTAAAAAATATTGTAACAGACCTTTTCACTGTTTTGTCTTCTGCCATTACCACCATGCATTGTATTTTTGGTCCTGGATTATACATTGTACATTGTTCTTCAAACCCATTTTTTGCTTTTGCACCTACAATATCACACTGCTAATGCCGAGTACCCTCACCTCTTCCCACTCCCTGAGTAACTCAGGGTAACTAGTGGTTAATCTTCCTTTCTGCTCTTGTACACATGGTAGTATTTCTCACCGTCACTGGTTTATACAAATTATTTTTGGCCTGGACCATTGAAGTTGTTGTATTAATTATTTTTGTTAGGGATCACAATCCCAACTGGGTTGAACCTGCCCAAACAACTTTTTTCCCATCATAAAAAGATCTTTGTAATATTAATGTAATTTAAAAGCATACTATCTATCAGAAATTCTATTTGAACTGTGGTTTCTCCTTGGAATTAGTGAGGTCATATGAAGTGGGGGGGGGGACACTGTTAAGAAGGCATTTCCTCAGTAACTTGTAGGGAAATTGAAATCACTTTAATTTCGCTGAGTGGCAAAGAGATTAAAATGCCTTACTGGCTACAGAACAGTAAACATTCCAGTTTATCCAACAATTTCTTGGCTGGTAATAACAGTATGATTTTGGAGACCACCAAAAGCACTGGAAATAATGTAAGGCTGAAACAAAATGCCTAGGTAAATTAAAATCACAATTATCAGGGGCTGGGATTGTGGCTCAGCCGTAGAGTGCTTGCCTAGCACATTGAGAGGCCATGGGTTCGATCCTCAGCACCACATAAAAATAAATTAGTAAAATAAAGATATTGTGTCCAACTACAACTAATAAATATTTTAAAAATTACAATTATCAGAAAGATACAAATTCAAAAAATGTGATAATTACCATAAAACATATTTCTCCACCTTAATTTGTCGTCATGAGTGCTCTGAATTTTCTCCCTCTCCAGTCTGGCTGTGAAAATGCAGGCATCCCAAAGTTTTCAGAAAAAGTTGGCTAAAAAAAAAAAAAAAGAAGAAGAAGAAGTTGGCTAAAGCTAAGCAGAAGCTAGAAGGCAATAGACCTCATTAATGCAGCCCTTTCATTCAGGCCCAGGAACACAGACTAAAGTGGAGGAGAAGAGTGGATATGGAATTCCAGAGAGAGGGCTTCTGTCTACCATAATCAGAAAATCTTAAAATGACGTCTGGTTAATTTCACACCTGGTTGCATACAAAATGTCTTTCTTCCCTCCCTCCCTCCTTCCTTCCTTCCTTCCTCCCTCCCTTCCTTCCTTCCTTCCTTCTTCCCCAGGTGATTCATGAACACATTATCGTTTGAGAAGAATAGTTGCATACTGTAAAGGTCATTAGTATTTCTTCAGCCTAAAATATCTTTCTTGTGTCTGAAAATACTTCATATTTATTTTCTTTTTAGTGAATATCTCACCTCTCTACATCATAATTCTGAGATCACATTTCTTTATGCCAAAGTTTATGCCTCAGGGCTTTTGTGGGGATTGGGGCCTTTCAACCTGAGTCTATACTTTCAAGTCAGAAAAGTTCTCATTTAGTTTTTCTTTTTAGATTTTTCTAGGAAAATTAGAGTATCTAGAAATATAAGCAAGACAATTGTCTGGGTTCACCTCTTGATAGCTAGACTCATATCCTCAGTGTGCCATGGTCTCTATCATGTCAGCACATACTCTTGTCCCCTCTTCTCTGGCAGCTTCACTCACTCATGTTGCCTGCCTGCAACTACCTCTTCAAATTGACCCAGAATCCCTGCCTGGAGGAGAGGTATTGTTTGTCCTGTTCAAAGTCCTGGTTATGACAAACACCTAATAAGTCTTTTCTAAATCAATGATACTTTCCATAGACTTTCTTTTTAAAGTACTGGGGATTGAACCCAGAGGCACTCTGCCACTTAGGTATATCCCCATCCTTTTTATTTTTATTTTTTGAGAAAAGGTCTTGCTAAGTTTCTAAGGCTGCCTCAAACATGTTTTTCTTCCTCAGTCTCCTGGATAACTGGGAATACAGTTGTGCATGACCAAGCCTGGCTTAGACATTATTTTTTAAGGTGAGATAAAAAAAGTACTTGACCAAAAGAAATTTACAGCATGGTTCTGACCTTAAAACTATATCTGACACCAAATACTGGTAAAGATACAGAGAACCTGGGTTAATCACATATTACATATTAATACTGAGGAGATTAAAAAAAAACTTGGGAAATAGCTTGGCAGATTTAGACAAAAGTAAATATGTTCTGACAGTATAATACTAAACAATTGTACTCTTGAGCATTGATTCCAGAGGAATTAAAACATGTTCACACACATAAACATATACACACATACACAAATAAAAAAATATCAAATGTTCTTAGCATCATTATTTATATTACCCCCAAACTGGAAACAAACCAAGTGTCCTTCAACAGATAACCTGGTAAACAAACTCATATTTATAATATAAAATACTATACAACAATAAAAAGGAACAATATGTTGCTACATGCAACAATTTAGATGGCTTTCAAAAGAAAGTTACATATTATATGATTCCATTTATATAACAATAAATAACAAAATTATAGAGATGGAGTAGAGAGTAGTGGTTGTTGGGTTCAAGATCTGGAGGTTCTGGCTGCAGAGGGATAGCCCAGGGTGTCCTGTGGTGACGGAACAATTCTGTACCTTGACTGTGGTGGTGGTGGTAACAGGAATCTACACATGGGGTAAAATTTCATAAAACTACATTTACACATACTAACAATTGACTTGGGCATGTAAAATCTATGAAATATAAACAAGTTCTATGGATTGTACTAATGTCCACTTCCTGGCTTTTTTACTCTATTACAGTTGGTATTGGGCAAAACTGGGCAAAGAACACATAAAACTGCCCTATGTGTTTTCTATAAAACTTCCTATGAACTTATATTTATTTAAATATAACAATTTTAAATGATATGCTAAAATTACTGGCACTGGAGAGTATGCAAGGTTTAAAACAATTATTTTCTTTTCTTGGTAGAGATAAAACACACAAAGAGGGTAGAGATCTCTTTTTATTTTTTGGTGGTGACCTGAGAAGCCAAAGAAAGTGAGAAACACAACAGACATGTGTTCATATGTATTTGTGTGTCTACTTTAACTTTTACAAAATTTACACCATGCTTTGATAAATTACCATCAAAGTGACAATTGTTTCTGAGAGCCCCAGCTAGGTAAAACTGCAACAGAGGATGTTTATTAGCACATGTTAATACTGCATGTGGTTCCTGTAACTTGAGAACTGCTGAGACAATAAAGCTTTCTCAGTTAGGCAAAACAATGGTGTTTAAATATTTACTGTATAATAGCTGACTGTAAAGTTCATATTAGGTAGGAATAGTTTATTTTGTTACTCTTCTCTCAGCCACTACAGGATGATTTGTTTATTATTAGTGTATCCTTAGCCAGAAATTTTATAGCTATAATATCTGCACAGATTTATAATGTATAAAGTACTGACTTATGGCTGTATTTTCCTCATTAAAAAAAAACTCAAGAAACTTTCCTATGACTAAAACAGAAAGATGATTTTAATATAGAATAAACAGCAAATCAATAACAACCCATGGAGTAGGCTCTTGGATTTCTCTCAGAAGATGCTTCCATATTTCACAATAATCATTTCTTGAACAAATTCACATTTAAATAAAGAATGGGATGGACATTAGTTTAAGAATACAGATATTTAGTCTCTTTATAGCCAGTTTTATCACCACCTTTTGGGGTCATTTTAGAAGTTTTTCTCTTTGTTTCTAATTTTTTTTCTCATAGAAATATCAACTATTTTGTAGAAATATTGACAAAATGACAGAAAGATAGTAAAATATTGAGTTTTTCTTCCACAATGCATTTATTACATTTCCACAAATAGCCTAGTGAGCACAATGGGGAAATGTTGACTGAATAAGAGTGCAGCTTACTGGTTTGTCTTTGGTTCCATGAGAGAACGTAACAAATAGAGTCAGTTGGTTGGTTATAGTGGTGGAAACTGGTGCTGACAAGTACCAGGGATTGAACCCAAGTGTTCTTAACCACTGAGCCACATTCTTAGCCCTTTTTACTTTTTATTTTGAGATATATCTCAATATTTTTGCTCAGCCAGCTCCTAAAGATAATATACAACTCACTTCTGAGCATACCTATGAAATGCAAACCAATCAATCCTGAACACATTACCCCAACCACCTCCTTATCCTTACACTCTGAACCACTATTCCCCTGACATAATCACCCCAAGGCCAGGTACGAAACAACTAGAGACAGTCCTGTTATCCCACAGTCCTGCTATCCCAAAGAACACTGAAATTATTCAAACTGGCAAAAGCTAAGGCTGCTTACCCAACCTTGCCCATTACTTTCCATAGAAACCACAATAAAACTTACGTAGTAGACCTTGGTGCTTCCCAGCGTGACATAGGGGGCATGCCATGTTCCTATTTTTAGGTATTTGCAAGTAAGAATAATAAACTTTTCACTTCATAACAGTTATTGCCATGTCTTCATACTTTACCATAACTGATTAAAACAAATCCCAGATACACTTGAACACATGCCCAGGCAAAGGATTGCCCAGGGACAAAATCTGATAGGATTTTTTCAAATTCTATAGCAACAAAAACAAAACAAAAAATAAAATAAATGTTAGAAATCACTTCAGTATCTCTCCCCATCACAGCAAATGGTGGCATTATACATCAAAGTTATATTTGCAAGACACCCAGGGCCACAGCGGACATCTCTTTTCTTCCTTACGACCCATATCAGCTCAGTCAAAAACTAGACCATGAATCTACTTGCAACACACACATCTCTTTCTATCTCCATCTCTTCTGCCACTACATTTACTAAGCCACCATAAACTTTGGCCTGGATACTTTCAGTAGCCTTCTAACTTTCAAAGCCATTATTGATCTAATCAACTCATCATATGGAAACTGTTTGCATAAAAGTAGCTTCTTCCCTAAACATCTTTCCTTTGCTTTTAGTTTTATTCCAAGATCTTTAACATGCCTAATAAGGTCTTCTAGGACATGAGTTCTCCTCACCTGTCTGGCCCCATTTCTGTGCCATTCATTCATTAGTTGTTTTATTCTTGACTGAAAGAATTCCAGATCTATCTTCAGTTACTTAATGCTCTTTTGTCACTTCACTGAATAATACCTACTTGTATTTCAGAGCTCTGCTAAATTGTCCATTTCTCAGAGAAGCATTGCCAAGTTAGGTCCCCTTGCATCTTTAATATTCTGTAGCTTCTTTTCAAAGAAATGAATACATATTCATACACATTTAATCTGTCTCTTCAACTAGACTATCTATACGCTTTGTTACCGAAAGAACAACATGCATCTGTTTTCTGTGTCTTACCCAGTGTATATTTATGCAATCAATGTCTTGATAAGTTACAATTGTTCTGCCTTTATAACATATATGGCATGAATTGGGTAAACTACCCTCTAGTTTTCAACCAAGCTCAAAGGATAATAAATCAAAAGATAGAATAATATTTTGTGTTTCTGGTGAAGAAGACATTGGGGTAAAGTGTCGTGTTTGGTGAGACCTCACTTACTTGCTTAGTGAGGTCTGGTGCAACCTATTACCAAGGCATGATCCACAGATCAGCAGCATCAGCATTGCCTATAAGGACATTAGAAATGCAGATTCTGGAGCCCACTGCTGAATCATAAATCTGCATTTTAAAAAGGCCCTCAGGAGATTCATAAACACATAAAATATTAAGAAGTTTTAGCCCAGTATATCTTCATTTTCATGCTATTAATAACTTAAAAACAATTATTTTAGTTTTCAATATAATGGATGTACTAGAGCACATCACCAAGAGAGAATAAACTGTACTACTGAGGTTTATTTCAATCATTCTTCCTTGGATGTTTCTTATGAGGAAATGTAGAGGCCGTGTTTAGTTACCCTTATGATCAGGGCAAGTTGACTTGACTAAAAAGCAAAGAAACAAACAAAACCTTCAAAGTCAAATCAATAGAGAAAGCAGATGGCAAACAGTCTCACAGTTTAAAATTCAGTCTGTAAGGCCATTTTGCATGATGATGTGTAATACAAGCAGCTAGTTTGTAGCCTGTCATTTGGTATATACCTGCAAAACAGACATTTCTGAAACCCGTTTCATTTCAGTGACTGTGTTGCTGTATGCAACTGCAGTTATTGAGAGTGATTTCTAATTATTTTGGCTTCCTTCCGGTAAATTACCAGAGAGAAGTCTAATTTACCATATGGTTTCCTGATACGCTAATATTCACAAGCCATCGTTAGGTGCAGTTAATCTACAGTCAGGTGCTCTGTTTGTTCAGGCATATTGGAACAACCACTGATTAATATCACTGAAGAGAGTGGTTAATTTTATTAGCTGCTAAGAATTCTACTGTGAAAAATTTTATTTGCTTCATTTGAACGTTCATCCCAGAATGTGTATCACAGAGATTGTACTTTAAATGCAAACTCTCCTAGAAATTCATTCCAACAATGGGAATGGAATACCACAAAAGGTTCAGGACTTTATTCAGAGTTTGTAATCTGGGATTTGAAGGGTTCTTTTTTCCAACTATGTTTCTACTGTTATTTTTATTAAGAGTTGCAGTATTTTCTGTCAACCTCACCCGGAAAGACATTAATCCTACCCCATAGGGCTTAGAATCTAAACCAGTCCGACAGTACAACTCAGACATGTTTCTAATAGTCGTTTAGAAGTTCTGTGACAGAATTCTTTTTCCATTTGTCAAGAACTATACACAGGCATGTTGATCACTGTCACAATTTAGAGAGTAGGTAAGGATGAATGTCGGGAATCCCCCTCCTACCCAGGGACAGATTCTGTGTGATGCACAACTGTTTAATGAAAAGAGCAGAGTTGGAGAGTAGAGTGCACCTTCCATTTTACCTTCCTCACTCATAAGCTTGACTCCACCCTCTCTTTCTCTTTTCCCTGTGGTGCTCCTTGGCTTCTAACATTTTTGTCTCACTCAAACAGGCAACATACACTGGTCAAAATAGAATTTCAGTTTGTTTTAGAATAGTCAGAATTCTAAATGAATGCTGTTTTCTAGAAATCACTTTCAAAATTGCAAGTATTTTTAATAGTTTTACTGCACTGTGAGTTGTTTATAATAAAAGAGATTAATTGTAATCTGGGATTTGAAGGGTTCTTTTTGCCAGCTATGTTTCTATTGTTATTTTTAATTTGAATCATTTTTTGTCCTCAGATATCTAAATTTTTGCCCATTATTTCATTCATCTTACTGTAACAATTCTCTGAGCTCTTTGAAAAATATCCCTAATACTAGAAAGACTTTTGGATATTTGATATGTATCTCTTACAGATAGATGTCACTACAAATTAATGGGAATTATTTCAAAATATGCAACATCATTGTTTCTTTCAATATTCCTTGCCTGTGCTTAAGCATACACATAGCCAATACATAATGTGTCCACTGCGTTGCAGATAGATAATAAGATACAAGCCTCTCTGAGCAGGTGCTTTGGAGTCACAGAGAAATGAGAATGAGTTCCACTTACTACTTACTACCATGACCTTGGGCAAATCGTTTAATCTCTAGACACTTCATTTTCTCCATAGTAGGGGAATTAGAGCTTTCTTACAAACACCCCTCAAATTTCATACCAACATAAAACTTTTATCAGGACTAAAGAGAAAACATATCCATAAAACTATTAATGCTGTACCTTCCTGGCAAAATAAATACTCAAAATGTAGTTATTGATTATTTGGATATATTTTGGGAAAAAAAAATCATCAAAATAGTTCAGCATTTCTGTGTGGGTGCTTGTTGTACATTGGATTCAAATAATGGTTCATTTGGTGACAGAAAATTTTAAAAGAGCTTCTTTTGGAAGTAACAAATTCACCCACAAGTATAATATTGAGACTCTGTGACCCACATAATACCAGTTCATGTTTCAGTTGAATGATACAGCAAGAATGCAAAAACAGCTAACAACAAGTTTTATTGGGCTCTTGTGTATGCAAGTATTATTCCTGAAAATAAAAGAACAATAAAAATATTTGGTTTTCAAATTTGTTTTAAGTTTTTCCTATAAAAGTTAGATAGCATATGATTTTTAAATAAAAATAAAGATCAATAGGCTCAAAGGTTATGTTCTTTCTGATCTAAAAATAAGAGATTACAAAACCAGTGATTTTAAAATATATATTGGATTTTCCAATTCCAATTGCATATTCCTTTCACCATTCAAAGACAGACTCACTACCTGCAAATAGCATCATGATGCTTTTGTCTTTCCCATTCTGGTAATTGCTGAAAGCTACAAATTAAAAATATAATTGTGTGTACTTACAATATTTGAGTAGTGATTGCTACTTAGATGTGCTCTTGAGTGGTGCTGACTAGAGGTATGTACAATTTTCCTGGGAATAATTAGTATTGGGGGAGTCGGAGACCAAACTTGTCATGTGTACTTCTTCATTTTCATACAGCATCAGAATTACTTAATTTTACACTTCTAATATTTTTGCTTAAAGCTCAAGTACTTGAAATAATTTCTTTTAATCACATACAGTGCATTTTGTTAAATAATAATTACTGATCTTTAAAGTTCTTTGCAAAAGTAGACCTGAATCTTCAGTAGGCCATTATCTCATTATTTTTCAATAGTTAATAAAGATAGCACAATAGATGAGATCCTTTTAAATGCATTTCTTTCATTATAGTTAGTTTAAAAAAATGTTTTAAATACTGTAATTTAAATTGTTTTTATATGAATAAGATAATATTTAGTTATATTTGAAGATATTTTTATTTGGTCAATTTTGTTGTGGTTGTTACCAAATTCTATAGCTGTTTCTAGGAGGAAACATTCACATCACAATTCACCCACTATGAGAGTTGGGTTACAGTTTCTTAGCTAGCAAAGTGACAAGTAACTGTACTTTTAAGCGTTCAAGCCCATAGAACCTGCAACTTCCATTCCTTGGTTGAGCTCAGACTCCATAACTGCTAGCTATTATAATACTGAAATAAAAATTGCACTTACTTACAGATTTTCAATATTCCTGTACTAAATTCACTCCAGCTTTCAATTTGTATTCAGAAATGACCCTGACTGCAAGGATGTTTAAAGGAGACTCTCTTCTGTGGGTTTCTTCCAAGAGCTTATGTATTCCTTAGTGTTTAGTTATCTCCCATTTTTCAGCTTTAGAAGTTTAATTTTTGTCATCCCTGAAAAGATGATTCTAAGAGATTCATGCAAACCTCTTCACATGAATATATAACTAAATTGTCTAATTTATTAACTACATTGATGAATCCATCTGCCAAGAGGATAGAAGATGACAATATGCATCTTTTGTCAGAGGATTCCTGCCCTGGAGGAAAAGCCATAAGAAGCCAAATTATAATCAAAAGATTGCTTGATGATTATTCAATAAGAACAAGGGAATTTTTTGTATAATTTGTATGTTTAAGGTCAGGAGTTATAACTGGATATCGCAGTTGCCACAGTTAACTTGATATCTGTCACTGAGATTCAGTCTCTGTCAGAGTCACCCTGTCTCCTGGAGAAATATGCCTATCTTATGGGGACACTGACCAATACTTTACTGACAGTCCTTCCTGAGCTTGTCTTGTCTTTCTTGGTTCAGAAGGTCAATCTGTGCTTCTTAGTTTCTTGACTGCTATGGTTTGAATATGTGGTGTCCCCACAAAAACGCGTGTGTGAAACAATCAAGAATGTTCGGAGGTGAAATGCTTATAAGAGCTGTGATCCGAACAGTGAATGCTTTCACTTAAATGGATTAACCAAGTGGTAACTACAGGCAGGTAAGATGAGACTTGAGGAAGGTCACTGGGGTTTATGTTTTGTTGGTGGCACCTCCTTGCTCTGGTCTCTCACTCTGTCTGCTTCCTCACTGTTACGTCCTGAGCTGCTTTCCTCGGCCATGTCCTTCCACCATGATATTCTGCCTCTTGTTGGGCCCAGAGTTAAAGTGTCAGCCAGTCATGAACTGAACCTCTGAAACCATGGGCTCAAACTAATCTTTTCCTCCTCTAGGTTGTCCTTGTCAGGTATTTTGGTCACAGCATCACAAAGTTGACTAAAACAACGACTTTTTATACTTCACATCAGGCTTTCTGTATTGGAGTAAAGGCCTTTCCATTTCCTGTTGTCAAGTTCCTAGCGGAATATTCCTTGAACCTAGCAAAATCAGCATCATTGTCTTAAATGAATTTGTCTGAAAAGTGATAAAATAATAAATGTCAACATCACTTTCAAATTAAATTAGCTTTTTCAATGTATTATCTCATATGATAAAAATAACATTTTTTAAACCTAGAAGACTCCAGTAAGAACAACAACAAGAAAATACATAATAGGGTCACTGTAATAACAAAATTCGTGGAAGGAGATAGAATTGTTTTTTGTTGTTTCTGTATTAACTGGTCACTCACAGGAATTAAACACAAAGGTAGATTATAAATCAGCATGAAAGATATTTTAAATACACTTTGTTCTTTCTATCATAAAAATATTGATACATTTTTCTTGGACTTTTCTGGCTTTGATCTTTATCTTCATTTTTATTTTGTTTCTAAATGTGGCAACTGTCGGCAAAGCAATCATTTGATAAAGAATATTGTCATTAAAATTCTCTGAGAGGGAATTATAATGCCAGACAGTAGGCAGAGTACTCTGAAGAATAATTGTGTGGAATTTGCAATCAGTGTGAGGGGCACATTCCTGTAGTTTCAGGGAAATTACAACAGAACAATTATGTAGCATGTAAGAAAAAGCATTGCCTGTAAAATGGAGCAGAATTAGTAAAACAGAGATAGGTGTAATGGGAGACAGAGACCTTCCTACACAATAGTGAAAGGCACTCAAAATCCAGTGATGATCAAGAAAAGTATACTGTGCTTGATGCACTCCCTACAGCAGCTCAGCTAAGAAAGAAATACTATTGTTTCCAACAGGGAAAGTCCCAATTTCTATTTTTTTAATTTTAATGTTTTTATTAGTACATTATAGTTATATATAATATTTATTTATAATATTTATAATATTTATAATATTTATATATAATATTTATAATATAATATTTCTATAATTATATAATTTATATATTTATATATAATATTTATAACATAGTTATGATAGTTATAATATATAATATATTTATAGTTATATAATATTTATATATATAATATTCTTACATAATCATATTTGAGTGGAATATAATTTGTTTCATAACAGTCCCCAGTCTTCCTCTTTCCATATCCTGCCCCCATTTCCCTTCCTCTGCTAGTCTTCCTTCTATTTATATCTAGTGGTTTTTTTTAAATTTTCATTGGTCCATTATAGATACACATAAAGGTGACATTCATTGTGGTATATTCATTTATGTGCCTAACATCATTTGGCCAACTTCTATTTTTCACAAAGGTGGGAGAAGAAGGATTCTTTTTATTTTGCTCTACATCTCAATGTCTGGTCTTGTAGTTATAGATGATTTGTTAATTGCTCCTTCCCTGCAAAATAACATATGTCATGCACTCCACTAAGATTCAGTTCCATGGTTTCATTTTCTTACTGGACATTTCTACTCAGATGTCCTGCAAAAACTACAGACTTACCTTTTCCAACACTACTTTTCCTTTCCATGTGTAATCCTGCTCCTTTTTTCCTGACATATTCTTGACTGCCGTCATTAGTATCACCATCAACAACACCTTCTCTCAGTCAAACGCTCAGTCATCTTCTGCTCTTCTCTGGACTTCAGCTCAGCATCCTGTCACTCCTTGCCAAAGCCAGTTGTCTGTATCTTAGAAATATTTTCTGCTTTTCACCTGTATCCCCCCCCTCCCCATGATGCTGCCACTGCCTTTGTGTTCTAATCACCAGCTTTGATGAACTACCTAACTTTCCCTCACTCATCTGACCCTGGGGTAGTATATCCTTTATGTGGCACCAAAGTGATTTCATAAGTAGAAGAGCTGATAGTGAGACTCTCCAACCTAAGGAAATCACCAGTCTCCATTAGAATAGCCTGTCAGGCCTGTGGCAAAAACAGGCCAGCTATTTGTCATCTTCCTTCCCGCCTGGGCCAACAGTGAGACTATACTGCCAAGCCTTCCTTGCAATTAGACATGGCCAAGTGACTGAGTTCTAGTCAATAAATTATGGGCAAATGTACACCATTTCTAGGCCAGACCACCAGCTGTCTATTGATGCCTGGGGCTCCCTCAGAAGCTCTAGGTTGAAGATGGATATTCCATCATCCAGGATCCCTGACAGGTTGAGTCTAGCAGAGACCCCACACACACGTAGGAATACTCACAAGTAGGATTATTCATTTTGGATCACAAGAAAATGAAAAATCAATTTGTGTTTCTGAAGCTATTACAATTTTAGGATGTACCTATTATAGCTGCTGTTGTTACTTGAACACAAAACAATCTTTCCCACCCACAAACAACTTCTTCCCTCATCATCCTCACATCCCTGGGAACATCATTACCACATTTACCACATTTAGCCTATTGTTCATGAGCCTCTGCATTTCTCACCGCTCACCTTAAAGTGTTTGGAAAATTGCAAGTCATCCTTCAAAATTGAACTCAAATATTACTCTTGTGATGGTTTCCTAGTCTTCCCAGGATTCTGATACTACACATACTCCATCACTTATCATAGGGGCCATAACTGCATGTGATCATTTTATAGAAAAATCCTTGAAAGCAAGGACCACGTGATAAATTAATATATAGCCAGCTTCCTGCATTTATCTTTCAAAAATTTTTTGTTAAACAAATGAATAAATTAGCTTTTGAAACTACAATTTTACAATAGAAGAAAATAGCCAGTAATTAGAGTTTCTTTATGAAAATTATTCTCCATTTGAACAGATATGATTGAACAACATATTTTCTGAAAAACGGATTTGCAAATCTTCCCCAGTATGATGTGTAAATAGCTGTCTTTTGTTGTTTATTTGTTTGCTTTCTGGGGACAGCTGAGGCCAGAGTACATCTTCCTCAGCCCTTTCTAAAAGTTTCACATTTTTAAAACGACTGATTTACTTTTTTAAAGCTTCGCCATGCAGTGTTAAGCAAAAAGGATGAAGAAAGTAGGTCAAATTTCTGACCTTAATCTTGCTTTGGTTGTACTTTTACACAAAAGCAAGGGCAAGCATTTAAAATGCAGATATATGAACTGGAAGCACAATACCAATGGCAAAATCTTTCTCCCCACTTATATCTTTTCATTGTTCTCATAGCAGGATGATTTTGACAATGTGTTGTACACAAGAGAAATACTTTAAAATGCTGCTAATGGCTAGAGCTCCACATAAAACAGCTTCATATGAAACACGTGACTCCAGGTCTAAGATGCTTTAATTTTCTTTCCTATGGAGCATCCATTAAATAATCTTATGAAGTACAAGTTCAATTCACAAGTTGTGTTTCTTTTACTGTAAATAATAGGAAATACATAGAAAATATAGCGTAATTAATCTTTTTGTCTCTTTAGTTATTGTCTATGCTATTAAATCATTAAATCTTAAGCTACTGATTCTTTTCAAGATGACAAATCTCACTCAACTCATTAATGTAATTTCTTACATGTCAAATATCATACAATAGCTCACTAAATTCTTTTAGTAATAATACTTATCTCAGAAACTCTGATATAAAAAGTTGATTCAAAATATTATTATTAACTTGAGTTATTCTATACTCAGATACATAATATTTACCTTTAAGTTCTAAACAATCTGTATTTGCTCAAAATAGACTATCCTTGTTATGCAAAAGAACACTTGAATTCTTCAAGTTCTTGCTTACAGTATTTTTGGCTGAAAAATAAGATCATCACTTTACAACATTTTAGCTAACTTGAAATTTATCTAACTGCTTTTATGATGTTACCCTAATTCTTGGTTTATTCTTCCAAGGTCTGTTTCCCATTCTCTAAGCCTTCTCTTTTTTGATAATTCAATTAGGTTTTATAATATTTAATCAACTGTTTAGTCTATTTATGTTTATTGTCTAATATGAATAAGGCTCTTTCACTAGAACTTAGTTATTCAGTGAGCATTATACTCCAAACATACACTCTCATCTACACATAAATGCTCACAAGTCTTAAAGATAATGTACTTATAAACAAGAACCAGCAGCCGGTTCTTTCCGGAGGTTCTAGAGGAGAAGCTATTTCTGTGCTTTCCCATCTTCTAGAGTCTACCTACATTCCATGGCTTGTGCCCCCTCATTTGTCCAAAGCCAGAAAAAAATAGACTGACTCCTTCTCCTGCTGCCATTTCTCTTTCTCTTTTGCTTCCCTCTTTTACCTTTTTTAGGGCTCCTATGATTGCAGTGGGCCCACCTAGGTAATCCAGGATACTCTCCCTACAGTCAATTAGCAACCCTAACCCATCTGCAATCTTATTCCTCTATCTCATGTAATACGACTATTAACAGGTTCTGGGGATTAGGACGCAGATGTTTGCGGGGAAGGGCATTATTCTATCACAATTAGGAAAGGCATGGACTAGGAAACTGAAATATCTAGATTACTACTCATTATGAATTCACTAGTTTTTTATTATAGGCTGTCATGGGAATAGTAGTACTTATATCATTGGGTTACACCAGAAAGAATTTTTTTAAATGAATGTTGAGAGCTTTTTAGGACAATACCCAAGAGATTTTAATAAAAGTTAACTCACACTAAAGTTTTGGTGATTTCCTGATTGTTATTTCATAAAGTGATTGAGCAGAGTTCTTTTCCTTTTCTCTCTTTTTTTTAAGATGGACACAATATCTTTACTTTACTTTATTTATTTATTTATTTATTATTACTTTTTTAATGTGGTGTTGAAGATCGATCCCAGTGCCCCACATGTGGGGGGCAAGCACTCTACCATTGAGCTATGACCCCAAAACAGAACAGAAGTTGTTTCTTATGTCAAAATGACAGTGATGAACAGTTAAATTGATAATTTAAGGTCTAAAATTTTGGGAAAAAAGGAAAATTAAATCATGTAGTCCAAGAAATAATGCTATTTGGACCAGTGGTAGTGCACACCTATAATCCCAGTGGCTGGGGAGGCTGAGTCAAGAGGATTGCAAGTTCAAGGCCAGCCTCAGCAACTCAGTGAGACCCTTTCAAATAAAATTTTACAAAGTTGGTGGTGGGGCTGGGGATGTAGTTCAGTGATAAAACACTTCTGGATTAAATCTCCAGAACCAGACCACTCCACCCCCCCCCCCCAAAAAAAAAAAAAACAAAGGGAAGAAAGAAAGTTATTTTGAAACACTGAAGTTCTACCTAAGTATATTCTATAATGAATTTATCCCCTTTGCTTAATTGCATTGGCCTTTTAAGGAAACCCATGTCCCTTTAGCTCTGTCTCACACACAGATATTAAGCACAATGTTCACTGACCCCGAACGTAGTTCTCCAGCTCAATGTAAATTCTGCAGTTAAACTCTGGGACATTTCCTCTCTTTCACAAATAATAATTTCATTTCATAAACACTTCACGGGAGTCTCAAAATAATTCCCATATAGCCAGAGCCTCTTTCAAGTCCCAATACCCAAAGTAGGATGTTTCAAAGTACATGCACTTAGTATGGAGAGCAATTTTGCCACCTTTAATCTATAAGTAAATGCTACAGACAGCTGTTCTGCTGCAGAAGGCTGTGTTTGGTTCCCAATTCCCATATTTCCCATTCCGGCTCCCAAACTCAGCTATCTTCATGACTGTTGGTGGAAATGGTTCAACCAGTTCTCTGGAACCCACAAATACATTTTTTTTAAATTATAGATGAAATCCATTTTTCATTGAAGTCCATCTACTTTATAGCTTCCAAAAATCCATCAGTCGTTCTGTCACACAACCATCTTTCTATTTTCCAACAATGCTGTTGGGTTTTCCTATTTTTTTCTCCTTTGGCACTTTTATGGTATCATCTGCTAAAGGATCAAAAGTCTAAACCATCACATTTGATTTCTAAATATTCCTAGGTTACAAATTTATTTGCAACAAGCAAACACATGTTTTTAAAATGAGCAATGCATTTTCATTGATATAGCATTGAAAATATAGTATATATAATTTTAACAGCAGAAATCTCAATTTTCTCTGATGGCTGAATACAGTGCTGCCATTTCTCTTTCTCTTTTGCTTCCCTCTTTTACCTTTTTTTAGGGCTTTATAATGTATATATGTATTTATATATTTATACATGTACTATTTTATATGTATATATGTATTTATATATTTATACATGTACTATTTTGTGTTTACTGAATAAAGAAAATGATGAAATTAGAGCTAATTGTCAAAGTTAAAATTTACTTTCAGATCTAATTTTAAGAAGGAAAATACCAAATCTAAGTGGAACATAATCCAAAAACACTTTAAGCCATAACATTAACTCACTTCTTATTTCTTCTTCTGATAAGATTCAGTAAAAGCTATTATCAAACATACAATTTTAAAAGTTGTATTTCACATTAGAGTCCAAAGACTTATACTGCTATCTAGTGGTAACATTGAGTAATTTAAAATTATTAGCTGTGTAATCCTCTTGTCAAGTGCATAGTACTAAGCATTGCCATTAAATTTTTGAAAAATTTTCCAATTAATCTCGTAGGAAGACCAATCCAAAAAAAAAAAAAAAAAAAATTCACTCTACTTGCCTACAGACAACAAGTTTGGGGTTCTGTCATTTAAATACAATATGCTTTATGAATAAACACATATTATTTTATAAGATAAGATAATGTTTATAACATAATGTTTAAAATGGGAACATAGGACAAAATATTTTTCAGGTAAACATTCGAGCAAAATTTAAAATGGTTCACTCCCTTACACAATAAAGCAACAAAATAGATAGCTTTTTCTAAATATGTAGTTGATTATCCTTGACTTCAAAAAAAAATTTAGAATTCACATTCATACTTTTATTTTATATTTTCATTTATTTACATATTTTTGTACTGGGAATTGAAATTGGGGGCACTCAACCACTGAGATATGTCACTAGCCCCTTTTTTATTTTGAAACACGTTCTCCTTAAGTTGCTTTGGGTCTCACTAAATTGCTGAGACTGTCCTTGAACTTGTAATCCTGTTGTCTCAGCCTCCCAAGCTGCTCAGATTACAGGTGTTCACCACCATGCTTGAATTGTATTTTTACTCAGAGATTTTTAGTGGAAATACAAACTAAGTTACATTTTAAACCAAACTATTTATAGGACACATAAATATCAAATACATTCTAAGGTAAGTGTGTGTGTGTGTGTGTGTGTGTGTGTTTAGTACTGGGGATTGAACCTAGTGCCTTGTAGACTGAGGTACATGCCCAACATTTTATTTTAAGACAGAGTCTTGCTAGGTTGCCTAGGCTGGCCTCAAACTTGGATCCTTCTGCCTCAGCCACCAGAGTTTCTGGGAATACAAGTGTGCACCAGCAAATCCAGCTTCTAAGGTAATTGTTTTTGGCTTGCTATTCATACATTGAGAATTCACCTTATACAAGAAAACTGAGATTTCTTAAAACCTAAATTATTTACAATGAAGAAAACGAAGGAGAGTTTCCATTTTAAGATTTGGTAGCTGAGGTTGGGATCAAACTGGAAAAATGTAGCAGTTGGTCTAATATTTGTAGTGACTATATTGCATTAACATTATTGAAAATATCAAGTGATGATTAATATGGCAAATAGCATATTTCCAAATATAGATATTTTACAACTCCAAGAGAGATTATTCATATATTTAAGTTTTATTGTTAATGGGCAGAAGACTAATCTTCTATTTCTGAAACATATCTAAGCTACAAATATATACCTATTCAAAGACGCAGATTGAACACACACACAAACATGCACACTCACAGAATTCAGGCTGCTTCTTGAACTACAGGAAAAACATTTAGTTTCCCTCTGAGGGTAATTTAATCCTTATTACCCTGCCAATAATCTGAAAGACTTGACATTTTCTGAAGATAGTTCTTTGATGTTTAAAAAATGTTCATTGACTTGGCCACATCTTTTGTGAAGATCTCACAAATTCAGAGAGTAATCATGAGCAATGATGCAAGAAATGAGTTCTGAGGCAGGTTTACTGTGACTTTTGTTATATATGTATTATTTTTAAACTAATGTATATTAACATTAGCTTTATAGTAAATATGAAATATATTATGCATTCCAAATGTTAAGTGCTATTTAGTTACAATCATCTTTATGTAAGAATTTCCACAGCTTGCTTTAGTCACCAAGAGATTATTCATATATTTAAGTTTCACAATGTATACATACATCAAAATATCACATAACCCATAAATATACATGTATATATAATTGTACCCTATACATATATACAATTATTGTCAGTTAAATTTTTTAAAAATGTTTAAAGAATTTCTGATGTCAGTGAATAATAATCTGAGGATTGTTGGCTCTGTTTTTCTCTTTGCTCATTTCAAAACTCAAATATGTTTAAGCAACAAAACAATTAGAGGAAAAGAAAAAACCTAAATTACACTCAGGGGAAACTTTAGGTCCTTCTGAAGAACACATACATCCTTATATATGATTTAGTGAAGTAGTCCCCATTACTTTAACACAGTTGGATTGCAAAGTAGAGATGTCGTCCAGCAGTCTTCTAATAAGAATTGGAATAGAAATAGTAATCTATATGAGATCTGGTGTGGGTTGAAAAGCTTATTTCTGCTCTTATCTCCCTGTGGCAGCATTTTGCCAAGCCTCCATGGGTTATACTAATAATGTAAGGAGAAAAATTTTCCCTTGATATATGAAATGTAAAATTAAAGCAAAATAAACAAGTGTGAATGGGAGAATATAGTTATTACATTAAAATAGATTTTTTTTTTATATTTTCCAATCTCAACCCTTTTGGAATGGGATGTTGGTCTTTGAAACAAGGTGAGCAGAATCCCAATTGTTTCAACAGAAGAGCAAGTGACTGTTCATGGGGACCTTTTGTGTGAATTGCCAGTTCTCTGAGCAGATCAAGTCTTGCAATATTTTCCATTATACCTTTGAGTTTTCAATCTTTGAGGTACAATTTATAAATTTTTATATGTTTACACTATCCTCAACCTCTTTACCTTATGCTACTGTTATAAAAATTTGCCATTCCATTTTGATGATAATTAATACTAAATCCTATTAAGATTGTAATTGTTGATTACAGATTTTCAAGTCAAATACAGTGTATCAGATATGACAATAATGGTGTTTATTATTTTTCATTTATTACTCATATGATAGCTGTGAAAACAGCATAGATCTCCAACTATTGACATCTATTGTTAACATATGAGCAAAAATGTGGCAAGTTTGCATCTTGTCCTATCATCCTTCTTCATTAATACTTTGCCAATGGTATTAGTATTAACACCAACATTATTATTAATACTTTTCAGCAAGCTCACATCCAAACTTTTATCTTACCAACTATTATAAATTTAAGTCTTAAAATTACAATTTCATCAATATGTCAGCAGTCTATTTTCAAAGTTAGGGTGCTTCTTTAATAAAATTTTGAATTGCCTATTTACCTTTTAGGAAATATTCCCAAATTTAAGCAACAGACTTTTAAAAATATAATTCATAAACTAAGAATCTTAGATATATTTTACTACATTGAGAATCTTATATTTTACGTTCTGTTTTGAACTTTATATTTTAAGAGTATCTTACAGTTGAAAAAATAATTATAGCTTTTCTCTATAATTACTTTTAAATAATTGAAAGTAACATTTATAATTATTTGATATTTTTTTGATAAACCAAGCAAAGCAAAATAAAGTGCCCAGTATTTCTAGATATATGAATTCAAAGAAAGAAAAGAATGCTTTCAAAACATGCTCACATTTAAAAAAAAAATGCTTGATAATAGAGGAAATACACATTCTAGAACTTTCACCCATGACCACGTCACACTACTCTTCTGGTTGTTTTCCTCCTACTTTGCTCCACTCAAACCACAAATTTCTTCAAAATTTACTGCACTATGCATGTGGTTTGACAGCAACCCAATAAAGCTAGACACACCAAAGCCTGTGTTCAATTCAGCAGAAAGGAACACTTAGCACACCATTAAGTCAGCCATTAAGGCCACCTTGTTCTCTCTGCTTCGTTGCTGCCTAACGCGGCCAAGTACAGGTACCACAAGTGCTTCCTGTGAATGAGGCTCAATAGAGCAACAGACTCAAATGGCAAGGAAGTTGGAATGTAGGTGCCAGGATGGAAAAGCAGCTGGCTGCCCTTAAGGTTCTCTGATTCTGCATGAGAGCAAGATTCAAAAAGGAAAATACAAATGCAAGGATGGGGCAATCAGTGGAAAGTAATTATTCAGATGTCTTTCCTTTCCTTTGTGTTTAAAAATGCTTTGTTAGTGTTTTGTGTGTGTATGATTTAAAACATTTCAGTTCCCAACAAACAGTATTTTGTGTATGGGCGTCTGTAAAAATAGACCCAAGTTCTTTTTTTTTCTTGTAGCCACCACTGTAATAATTTGACAAATGAAGCACTGGAAAAATTATCATTTCTATTGGGCTACCTCTCTATCATTAGGATGGAGTCTCTATAATTTGACTTATTAAATATTTACAACAATTATTTTTTTTTTATTTTATAAATTAGTAGGTAATTTCAAAGATGCTAAGTAAATTTATCTAAATTCCCACAACTAATAAGAAGAGAGTGGAGTTTGAGCTAAGGTCTATTAGGTATTATGCTCTAGACAACCATTAATTTAATTTCTGTCTCACTAGATTTACCTATTCACACATTTCATACAAATGGGATCAAGCAATATGCAGAATTTTGTGGCTGATTTCTTTCACTTAGCATTATGTTTCAAGTGTTATCCTTGCTACTGCATAAATCAATACTTCATTTCTTTTAAGGGCCAAATAATTTTACACTGTGTGAATATACCACATTTTATTAATCTATTTTTTATTTGTTCTTATTAGTGATACATGACAGTAGAATGTACTTTGACACATTATACATAAATGGAATATAACTTCTCATTCTTCTGGTTGTACATGATGTAGAATCACACTGGTCCTATCTTCATATATGCACATAGGATACTAATGTCTGATTCATTCTACCATCCTTCCTACCTCCATATCCTCCCCCCCCCCTTCACTTCCCTCTGCCTAATCCAAGGTAACTCAATTCTTCCCTAGTACCCTCCCCCTTATTGTGAATTATCATCTACATATCAGAGAAAACATTTGGCTTTTGGTTTCAGTGAACACTTAGATCATTTTCCCTCTTTGACTATTCTGAATAATATTGTTATGGACATTTGTGCACAAGTTTCATTTCTCTTGGGTGTAAGGTCCTTGCTTAACATCTGAATAGCCATCTTAAATGACAGCTGCAATCTTAAGAAAAAGTTTCACTTTCCTGCCCAAGGGCCTTTCTGAGAAAGGCTCACCACTCCCTCATACAAACCCCACCCTTAACTACCAGCAATCTGACCCACCTGGCTCTAATCCCTGAGCCTGCTCCAGACATGTATTGCCTCTCTCTGTCTATGGAGAGATGGCCTTTATTTGTTAGCTCTGACAAATAAACTCTCATGTGTATCTCTGCCTGATCTCCATCTTTCATTTCTCGCTCTTCCGGTTCCTCGCTTTCCTTTCATTGGGTCCATACCAAGGAGTCCAATTGCTGATTTTGTGTTTAAACTTCTGAGAAACTACCAGTATTTGCCCTAGCAGCTGACCCCTTTTCTTCCTGATTGAAATATTTTGACTCTAATATCACCGATATTCTTGGTCAGCTAGCTAATAGTCTGTCCAGTTTAGTAATTTTTTCAAAAACCAATTTTTAGTTTTACTAATTTTTTTTTGTTTTTTCTATTCTCTCTTTCACTAACTTCTGTTCTAATCCTTATTATTTCCTTCTTTTAGATTTCTGTAGATCTAGTTTATATCTGAAGATGTAAGATAAATACATATTTTTGAATGACTAAAGAAATATTTTGAGTATTTTTTAATATGGCTGTTTCTTAAGAGCCTGTATTCAGTCTTTAGAAATTATACTCATGACTTAATCAATTTTATCTCAATTGACTAACATCATCTTTGACCCAAACTATTACCAAAAAGAGGAATAAAATATTATATACAGAAAACTATAGTAAATAAACATATATGTACATATATAGTGTGTGTATATACATATATATGTGTATGAATGCATATATACACATATTGTTAAAACATTTTCATAAGATGGATGGTTGAATGTATAAGTTCATCATATCATTATCCTTCTTGTACTTTCTAAATAAATATTATTTAATATTTATACATACCTAATTTTAATAAACAAAAATAAGTATACATGGAAAGGTCCTTTTTTAAAAAATAAAATAAAGCCTAAAAGTTTGAATGACTAGCTCAAATTCAAATAGCTTGTTAAATCAGGGGCAAACTATGTTTTGTTTTTTAAGATTTTAAGGGCCACCTACACAGTAGTATTGCTCTAACACTAGAGTTAAAAGAAAAATTCCTTAGAATGATTAAATTTAGTAGAGTTTATTTGAGCAAAGCAAAGCAAAACAAAAACATGAGAATAGGACAGCCCCCAGAACCAAAACAGGGACTGAGAAGTCCAGTCAATAATGTGATCATAGTATTTACAGAAAAAAAAAAAAAAAAAAAGAAGTAAGGCATAGGAAATAGCTTAATGGCTATGATGTAAGGGGTAACTCACCCAAGCCCTGAAGGCAAAATAAACCAAGAACACTGTCCTGAGAATTAGTGCCTGGGAAAGGGAAAGTTACTCTCTCCTTTCTAGTCAGCTCTCTTCAGGGGACTTTATTAGCATCATCCCCTCCTACCTCTTAGATTGGAAAGGACTTCCCCTTAGATCTAACTACTTTCCTTTGAAGTATAAATGCCCCTGTGGAGGCTCCAGTCCCAAAGCTAGAGATTTATCAAAGGACTTGTTAAAAGAGCCAGTTCTCCCCCTTACCACACTTTGCTTCTGTGAAGATGCTTCCTGCCTGAAATCCTGTGCACAACTATGTATCCTTTAGACTAGAAAATTTATGACACTAGATAGCCTATAAATGTTGTGAAAAACTAGTGATGGGCACTCAGAATTTGGAGTTTCTCTCCTCTAGACCCGCTGCGTAAAATAAAGTTTGAGTTCTCCCACACTTCCCCTGGGAGTTTGCTAGTTCTTGCCTGATTCTGGCAAAAATAGCATAGTCAACCAACCAGTCAACAGGGTACAACTTAATGAGTTTATTAGTCACAGGGCCTACTGCCACCAACCAAAGCTCAGTTACTGGGATTGAACTCTGTATTGCTTTGTTCTGTTGGGACAAGGGCAGGTGTCCCATCCAAATTCATGTCTTCCCACAAACTTTATTTAACCCTAGAAAAACATTTTAATTTATACAATTGGCCATACTTTCTGCTTAGTATAACAAGTTTTTGCATCATTTAACATTCTTATTAAATTCCCTTTAAAATGCAGCTAGAATAATTTACACTAAAATTTATAAATTTGTGGCTCATTTGCTGAAAGTTCCCAGTCCCAGATTTACTTTTCTGATTGCACAAAAATGTTCTTCTACCCTACTGTCTTGTGTTGCCAAGATATGTTAGTCACTTTTGATTTTAGAAAAATGCCATCAAAAATTCATAATGGACTGTAATTTTTTGTGCATATTTAAATAGAACAAATACATATATTAGTACATGCATATATATTTTTTTTCTTCTAGAAGGAATAAAAAGAATCTGGTAAATGTCATGTTATGTGTATTTTACTACATTTTTAAAAAGTAGTTTTAATGTGAGCCTCAAAGAAGTGGGTCATACAGGAAAGCTCAGACAAAGCTGCTCCTGGCAGTGTTTAGTTCAGTAGTTTACAAAGTGTGGCTCCTGGACCAGCGGCAAAAGCTACAGCTGCACAGTCACCTGAGAACACATTTAAATTGCAAATTCAGTAATTTGTGTTTTAATGAGCCTCTGGATATTTCTGATTCAGGCTTTGAGAATCACTGAGCTAATATATAGCCAGTGTTCAAAACTATTGACTCCAGGGCAAACATTTGCAAGCCTATGACACAGTAGCTTCATCTGAAGAAATTTTAACAAATGCTGAGGGGCTCACCTTAAATCAACTCCATCAGAATTCCCAGAGGTGGAATCTGGATATTGATTCTTTTTTTAAAAAATTCTCAAGGTGAATGCAAATGAGATCCACAATAAACTATCCCTCACACCTATTTGTCTGGCTATTATCAAAAACATAAGATAATGAAAGACCTAAGCAACCTCATTCTACTTGGAACCTCATTTTGCTCTGAAACTTAACCCCTGACCTACTGCAGACCTAAAGTCAGGAAAATACCACAGAAAGCTCTGTGCAAACAGTTCTCGGAAAAGCCTCAAATGGTGATTGCCTAAGATAGGCCAAGATATCGAAATATCTGAAATTCCAGATGGCCCCCACCTGGGTGTGGTGATCAATATCTAAACTAGAAGCCCTGCAGCTAGTACCCTCCTTGCGCCACCCTCACGGTTTCAACCCATCATTTTTATTGCATCAACCCCCCTTGAACTAACCAATAATCCTTTCCAGATTCTTTCCCACCATTTGATATACTAATCATGTTTTAGAGTTGTTTGATTTTCCCATGATGTGTGATGATTTGCTAAGAGATGCTATGATGTATGTGAAGTCCCTGCCTTCCCCAAAGAGTGCTGCAAACCCTGGGCTCGGGGCTTCTCAGCATCACCAGTTGCTGTGTGCGCGTGGAAGACCAAGCTAGCTCGCAATAAACACCTCTTTGCTGCTTACATTGATCTTGGTCTCTGGTGGTCCTGAATTCGAGCATAACAATAACAAATGTTGGCAAGGTTTTAGAGGAATTGGAACTCTTGTACAGTGTTGATGGGGATACAAAACGATGAAGTTTCTATAGAATACAGTGTAGAGGCTCAAAGAAAAAAAGTCAAAAATAGAACTACCATATGATCTAGCAATCCCAGTTTCAAGTATCCCAAATAATTTAAATCATAATCCTGCAAAGAAATCTGCATCCCCATGTATACTGCAGCACTAATCACAATACCTGTAAGGTGGAAGCATCCCAAATGTCCATTGACAGACAAATGGATAAGAATATCGGTACACACACAAACATGTATAAATATGCTTTATAATACATATACAATGAAATACTTTTCAGCCACTAAAAAGGACTTCTTGCCACATAAAACATAGATGAACCTAGAGGACATTTATGTTAAGTAAAATAAGCCAGTCACAAAAGGACAAGTACTGCATGATTCCAATTACATAAGCTTTCAAAAATATTCAAATTCATAGAAACAAAGAGTGGAATGGTATTTACCAGGAATTTGGGGTAAAGAGAAATGGGAGTTGTTATTCAATAGTTATCAAGTTTTGATTATGCAAGTTGAGTAAGTTCTAAAGAACTGCTGTGCTATAATGCCTACAGCTCTCTTTTGAGCACTTAAAAACTCTTTGGAAATAGAGTAGATCTCGTGTTAAGTGTTCTTACCACAAAAAGTGGGGCCATGAGGAAACTTTTGGAAGTAATGAATATGTTTATTACCTTCAGAGACAGTGGTGATGCTTCCACAGGTGTATGCTTATGTCCAAACATATCAAGTATATGCAATAGCTGTGCAGGGGTTTTTTTATGTATATGTTATGCCTCATATTTTTTTTTAAAAGCCCCCAGGTGATTTTAACATGTAGCAAGGGTTGAGAAATATTGCTCTGATAGCTATCAGAAGGTTTAAATCTAGCCTTTAAATACTCCAGCCTCTGTGCATGCCTTAGATATGTAGAATGATATAATGTAAGCAAAACATATGGACAGTTTAATCCCATTAGCAAAATCATCCTTATTGTGAGATGTGATTAGATATTAAATATTTGAATAGTCAGAGTGATAGTCCTTAAGGAAACTATTGATTTTCACTTGATTTCTCATTTGCCATGCTTAGAGTTAAGAAAATGTTTTGATCATATTGCATAAAAGCAAACCTAGTTCTCTTTGAAAAAAAAAACATCTATTGTGATTTAATAAATGGACTTTTGAGACATTTTTATATAAGTCTTACGAACCCAGTTAATATGACTGTGGTGTCATATTATTTGGAGTCCCAAAGTCCTTATTTCTCTGGTGATGAAACCAGTCTTAAAAATCAGGATCTGGTCCCTGTTACCCTATTGTTAAAGAGTGAACACCCAAGAAATTCCAGGGCAGGAGCAAAAAGGTTTTTTTAAAGTATAGAACACACAGAGAGAGACTCCTCCAGAGAAGAGGGGATCCAGAGCTGGTGTCCCCTGGAGTAGGGTGTCTTGCCCCTTTTACAGATTTTAGGTTTCTTCTCATGTTCCCTCCTCTCATCCTGCCCCAAAGGTGAAGTGACCAAAGGTGGGTAAAAGAACCACCCAGGGGTACCTATTAACATCTCTGGCTGGGAGGACAAATCCCCTGGTGGCTGGTGACCTTAGCAACAGGTGAGGAGGCAGAGGTACTCTGGAGGTATTAGCACTTGATTTCCTTTTGAATCAGCTCTCATCATCCTGACCCAATCATTTATTATCTACACTGACTGTCCTTTTGCTCCAGTCTCAGTGATAACATCCCTCCTTAACCTTGCATGTATATTTTCTTTTCTATACCTACTATGTTTCAGTTTGATGATGATTAAGAAACAAAATAATTCTAGGCATACAAACTCTTTGTCTTTTAACTGGTGCTTCAGAAATGGACATTGTTACTACTTTCAACATTCCCTTTCTGCAAACAGTATTTTTATTGGAGGTCATAAAAATCAGTTCATTTCCAACCAGTGCTCTTATCCTGTGGCAGTGCATAGAGATCCAGCTCTACCTGGTGATGCTCTTCAACCTAAGCCTTTAAGCCTTTCCCGTGTCTTCTCATTCACTTGGCTTCAGATAATTTTTGGTTTTGTTTTGAGGTGCTACTGGGAATCAAATCCAGGACCTTGCACATACAAGGCAAGCACTGAGCTACTTTCCCAGTCCTTTTTAAAGTGTATTTTGAGATAGGATCTCATTAAATGCCCAAGTAACTGAGATTACAAGCATGTGCCACCACACCCAGTTATGCCATTCTTATTGTAATCCCCACTGGCACCCTCAAAGAGCATGGAACCTGAAAGGAAAGCAAGGAACCAGGAGCCGGGGAGGGAGAAATGAAAGACGGAGACCAAGCAGAGATGCACACAAGAAGTTTATTGGTCAGAGCTGACAAATAAAGCCATCTCTCCATAGAGGGAAAGAGGCAATACAGGCTTGGGTTCTGCAACTTCCATAGGGCAGGCTCAGGAATCAGAGCTGAGCAAGTCCTAATGAGGTAGTTAAGGGTGGGGTTGGTATGAGGGAGTGGTGAGCCATTCTCAGAAAGGCCATTGGGCAGGAAAGTGAAACTTTTTCTTAAAAATTAGCAAGACAGTGTCTTCAATTTAAAAAAAAAAAAAAAAAAACAGATGCTAAGCAAGGACCTTCCAGAACCAATTATTAACATCTATATTGCTCTATTTCTCAACTGAGCAATAAACAGGAAAATATTACATATTCCTGTGCTTTCTCCTGCCTTTTAAACAAATTAAGAAAATTTCTTTAAACTCAATCATCTTTATTTTTTGTTAGGTGCTTTTGTAAAGAAGTTAAAAATTTAAAAGAAACTTTTAACAAGTAATGTTTCCAAGGTCAGTTGACATCACCATTTGTTAAAAATTATTCTGGTTAATTTTAATATGTCATTGGGTTGCAATACCCTGTCCTATAGTCTATCATTCTCAATCCTGTTAAAAATACTTCTTGAATCCCACTCTCACAGATTCTGTTTAAGCACTGTGGTTGATTTTAATGTTCAGTCAGAGTGGACAGTCATTGCTCTAGACCTGACTCACAAAGTCTGTCTCAGAAACACTGGGAGGATGCTCGGCATCACTAAACATCAGGGGAATGCAAACCAAAACCACAATGAGATATCATTTCACCCCAGTTAGACTAGCTATAATTAAAAAGACAAAAAATAAAAAAAAAATGCTGACAAGGATATATAGAGAGGGGAACCCTCATCCCTTGTTTTTAGGAGTGTGAGTTAGTATAGTTTCTAGGAATATGAATTAGTACAACATGGAAGTTCCTCAAAAAACTAAAAACAGAACTACCATATGATCCAGCTATCCCATTACTGGGTACATAGCCAAGGGAAATAAAATCAATATATCAAAAGATACCTGCACTGCTATATTCACTGAAGTACTCTTCCCAATAATTCATACACGGAATCAACCTTCATGTCCATCTATACAAATGGATAAAGAAGTATGGTAGCATAAGCAATGGAATACTGTTCATCTATAAAAATGGATGAAATCCTGTCATTTGATGCAACATGAATGAAACTGGAGGACATTATGTTAAATGAAATAAGATAGTCACAGAAAGGTAAGTACCACATATTATCACACATAGGCAAAAGCTGGAAAAAAAATGATATCATAGAGCAGAACAGCATTCAGCAGAGGCTAAGAGGAGTGGGAAATAAAGATAGTAGAGGAAAGTTGGATAATGGGTACCTGTTATCATTTAGATGTTAGGTGTTCCCCAAAAGTTCATGTGTGAGATAATGCAAGAAGGTTGAGAGGTGAAATAACTGGGTTATGAGCCTTAACCCAACCAGTGAATTATTTCTTTGATAGGGATCAACTGGGTGATAACTGTAGATAGGTAGTGTGTGGCTGGAGGAGGTGGATCATTCAGGGCATGCCTTTGGGATATGTATTTTGTGCTTATTGAGCAGAAATCCACAAGCTCCTTCCTCCATCCTTGCCACACCCTGAGCCACTTTCCTTCACCTACTCCCTTATAACATGATGATTTGCCTCACCTTGGTCCCTGAGGAGTGGAGTTGGCCATCTATGGACTGAGATCTCTGAAACCATGAGCCTCAAAATGAACTTTTTCTTCACTAATTGTTCTTGTCAGGTCTTTTGGTCACAGCAATGAAAAAGCTGATTAAAACAGTACCAAAATATAATTAGGAGGTATGAGTAATAGTATTCTACAGCACAATAAGATGACTACAGCTTGCAACAAATGATTATATATTTATAGAGATCTAGAAGAGAGCTGGGTGTACACTGCCTATAATCTGGCTATAGAGGCTGAGGCCAGAGGATCCTAAATTTAAGAACAGCCTTGGCAACTTAGCAAGACAGTGTCTTCAATTAAAAAAAAAAACAGAAAGGGCTGGGGATGTCACTCAAAGTTTGGGTGTCACTGGGTTCAATTCCTTGTGCCACCAAAAAAGAAAAAGAGAAGACCGAAGAGCACAAATGTTTCCAACAACAACAAAAGTTGATAAATCTTTAAGAACAAGAGAATGTGAATTACCCTGATTTGGTTGGTCATTACGCATTATACATATGTGTCAAACTATCATACTATTATCTCACAAGTAAGTGCACTTAATATTTGTCAATTTAAAATGTATACAATTTTAAAATACTTAAAAAAACACTAGAGGAGCTCATTAAAACACCATGGATTATGAGAAAACTGGTTGTACATTTTATGCCTTACAAACAACAACAAAAAACTGGATGTTATTATATGTGGACAGTTTCTGATTCCAGTTTCAAACATGTCATGAAATAGTGCCATACATTGGGAAATGTGGAGTAGAGATGCAATTTGCTCCATGCATAGGAAAAAAAATTGTTCTTCAGTAGAAATAATGCATGTAAATAGCTCATCCCCGTGTTATCTGATATGATTTTGTGTAAATTATTTCATAATTCTGTAAATTACAGATAGTTGATACCAATACAAAATAATTAGTCTGTAAACTCACAAAGTCTGACTAGATAGGTTCTATTGACTTCCTTCCCCCATTGTAGAAAAAGCTAGTTTGCATGAATTTTTACTTTCATTTAACTATAAGAATTTTTTTCCTTATTTTTCTTTGAAATAATTTTGACATCTAATTAGTTTTATCATTAATTAGTAATAAAATGAACACATGTTCATTTTTATATCTCTATGGGAGATCTCATTTTCTCAAGTTTATAAAATTATTTTAAATATATTAAAATTTTAATTATTTGTACCCCTAAAATGAAAATTAATTAGTAAGGGACTTTTTCCAAAGGAACATTTAAGAATTTTTAGTGTCACCAGTTTGATGTTGTTTAATTAAAATAATATTGTATATATTATGTTCTTAATAAGATAAAATAATAAGTTATAAACTGAATGATTCTCCAAATTATTTTATAGACATTAATGTAGTGAATATATTGATGAATAACTAGTACATATTTTATTCATTATCTGTAAGGACTTTAAAAATTTTTTATTTATTTATTTTTTCCTTAAAAAAAGTACCAAGATGAACCACTAGGTGGCAAGGTAGCATTTGCAAAGAAAAATATCAAGAAAGGCCTAAATTCTGTTCAATGTTAGCATAATTGAAATAGAGATGTTCAAAGGATAATAATTCAATTAAAATTTTCTAAATATTCCCTTGTTTAAAAACTTATCTGCTTGCCATTAGTATTCTCATGGGAAAATAATTTCACAATAAATTTTTAAAAATGCCACCAAATAAAAATATTAGACTCAACCTATTTCTTGAAATCTTGAATTTAAAGTTATTTTTTATATCTGATACAAAAATATTCAAGTATGAAGGGACTTTAGATATCATCTAAGCTTATTCTTTGTGCTGAAACTAAATACAATTTTCCTGATCTTTAACCAAACTTCCTATTAAACACTTCAGGTAGAGAGAGAAGAAGCCCTGTCTCACAAATCAGCATAACCATGCTATTTTCCATTTCCTTTTTAAATTAGATAACCATGCAATTTTCCATTTTCTTTTGTTTTTGTGGATGGTGGGGGAGTGGTTACCAGGGATTAAACACAGGAGCAAAAGACCACTGAGACACATCCCCAGCCCTATTTTGTATTTTTTATTTAGAGATAGGGTCTCACTGAATTGTTCAGTGCCTCATCATTGCTGAGACTGGATTTGAACTCCTGATCCTCCTGTCTCAGCCTCCCAAGCCACTGGGATTACAGGCATGAGCCACCACGTCCAGCTCCATTTCCTTTTTTAATTAGATAAGTTTCATATAAATTATAGACAATAATATATCTATCCTCCAATTATATACTATGTGGAATTTTTAAAATATTAACTTTTTCCCATCATTGTAGAGTTTAATTTTTTTTTAAAGAATAACATACTTTCCATGGAATAGAACTCCAAACTCAGAAACTTCAGAGAAAAAATGGTTCATGCTCTGAAATCCTAATGAAAAACCATTTCATGACCTTTTAAGGTAGAAAAAGGGAGGTATTTAAAAGATGGCAGGACTTCTCTTAAGATTATAACTGTAATAATTTAATATATTTCTCCTTTTTCACCTTTTCCACCTGCAAACAATTTCAGGAAAATAAATTTACAAACTATATTTCCAGCAGAGTTGTATGATAGATACACACAAACTCCCATATGGGTAAAGACCTTCTAAAGCAGTTGAGGTAGATCAAAAACAATGTAGAAGAATAAAAGTGATAAAACCCAAGGTCAAAATGTGCAACTCTGATAAATCTGGTTCCTTTCTTCATTTGACATTATATACTGGAGGTTTATTTTTATTTTTATTTTCAATTTCCTTTTTTATTTTCATTTTAATTCTGGAAATGTGTTTTCTGTATCACACATTCTATTTGATACAATTCATCTTTGGGGGAGTTTACTGGGGATTGAACCCAGGGGCTAAGCTGTATTTCTAAGCTACATCCCCAGCTGTTTTATTTTTATTTTGAGATAGGGTCTTCCTAAGTTTCTGCGGGTGGGGGTTCTCAGTAAATTGCTGAGACTCGCCTTAAACTTGCAATCCTCCTGCCTCATCCTCCTGAATCACCAAGGTTTCAGGGGTGCTCCACCATGCCTGGGCATACTGATCATTCTTTTCATAGGAATTATAGAAGCATCTGGATTAAAAGCAGGAAGAAAAAATAGGATGCCCATGGTATTGGTTATGTAATAAAAACTAATGCTAACTTCGGAGCTTCAGATCACACACACTGATCATTACACGGTTGCTACAGATCAGAAATCCATGCATGATTTTCCTGGGCTCTCTGCTGAAGATCTCACAGTGTTGTCAGTTTCATCTGAGGCCTAACTGTGGGAAGATTTGCTTTGATATGCAAAATGTAATTCCTTGCAGAGTTATGACTGAGGGTTTAAGTTCTTGCTGGCTGTCACCTAGAAACTGAGTTTCTTTTCTCATGGGTCTCCCAACATAGACGGACCACAACATGGCAACTTCTTCAAAGCCATTAAGGGGTAGAGAAAAGCAAGAGGTTCTACCAGTCAAGTACTACAAACTTATGTACCTACTTATGTACATTTCATCAACTTTGCTGTATTCCACGGGTTATAAACAAGTCATAGGTCTTGCCCAAAGACACAAATATCAGGAAAGAAACATCATAGGGAGGCACCCAAGGGTGTGTCCACCCCACCACCAGCTCCATTTTTTATCTAACAGTATACTTGAGGTACTAACATACAAGAAAACAAAGAGAAGGAAAACAAAAATAGGGCCAAACAGGAAAAACAAAACCAGTGAAGTAAGTCCTTATTAAAGACAATATCTGTGGATCAAATAGTTAATGTGGATCAGATAATTTTTTACAGCTAACAAAAGGCTTTCTATTTTATTTTTGCTAGGGTCCAATATCTTATTAACTATATTTACTCTAAAATGACACAGAAAACCTTTGATGTAAACAGGGAAATTATTTTAGAGGACATGCATAAAAATTCAACAGTATGAAAATAGAACCTTTCTTAACATGTATGTTAATATACAAAGGGACAAAACAAGTTACATTTTATTTATGAATAGCATAAATTTCAAAATAAAATGCCACTTTTTTAAAGCTTCCTATGCTTAAGAAATTCTATCAAGATATTTGTAACAAGCAAAGTAGGACTTCTGGCAATGGCAGCATGAAAAAATCAGATGATTTCTCTCACAGAAAACATCCACATACAATGGACAAAAATATTTAGAAACAACTCTTTAAGGCATGGAAAATGACGAAAACCAGGAAAAATCTTGAGAAGAGTTTACTCATAGTAGGCTGCTATTGCGTGATGTTCTTCCTGGAACATTCCTCAACCACACCCATCCCCTCTGGTCAGGAGGTAGAAAATAGCAGCCTTAACAGCTCAAGATAGTAGAGGATAGAACCCAGAGAAACAGAAAAGCTGGAAATTTAACAGGAAACATTGTGAGATTCCCCAAAATCTGGCTCTACACCCTGTCCAAGTCTCTGACTGATCATGAACACATGTGTACACAGAAAGGATCCAGGAAACCTGGTGGGAAAGAAGCAGAATCTGGAGATGGGTCTACTCCCTGATAGAACTGCTCCTATTGAGATTTCAGGGTTACTTCACCTCTGACCAAAGATAATCCCCACACTGCACACAGTTTAAGAAGCAGAAAGCAGAAAATGTTCAAGGCCAAAGTGTCAAAGAGTAGAAGTTTGAGCTGGCAGAACAACCAGTCATTTAGGAAAAAAAACAGAAGGAAGGGAACCACAAAACGGATGTGCCCCAATTCTGAGTGAGTATAAACTACCTGAAATCTCCAGTTCATCACAAAACTACACAGGTTCTGGGGAAAACTCCAAGAGTCACCATGAAAATGCAGTGTCTGGAAGGCAAAAAAAAAAAAAAGTATACATATAAGCTGCTGAACACCGTGGGGTGACAGATTTTCCTGTTTGATTCTAAGCAAGATAATTATATATTATCATAAAAAATCAAAAGTCCTCACAAGAGCTAAAGAGATCACAGAGGCATTTCCTAGTGTTATTTGAAAGGACAATAATTCAACCAAAAATTATTAGACAAGCAAAAGCAGAGAAATAGCAATTTCTGTAAGGTTGTAGATGTTAGATTTAGTGAATGGACTTCAAAATAGGTACTAAAATATATTTGAATAATTAAAGATGTTACTTTAATGAGTGACCTAATAAGGAATTTTAATAGAGAAGGGGGAGCTATATATATAAGAAAATAAAAAAATAAAGTAACTGAAGTGAAACAATTAACTATGTACAACAGCAGATTTGAGACTACAGAAGAATCTATAAGGATTCTGATCCATAATGGGGGGAGGGGGCATGGGAAGAATGGAGGAAATTTGGACTGGGCAAGGGGAGGGGGAAGGCAGGGGGCACAGAGGTAGATAAGACAGTAGAATGAAATGGACATCTCCAGGTACATGTATGATTGCACAAATGGTGCAACTCTGCGTCATGTACAACCAGAGAAATGAAAAGTTGTACTCCATTTGTGTGCAATGAAATGAAATGCATTCTGCTGTCATGTATAACTAATTAGAAAGAAAATTAAAACTGTTTTAGAAAAGAAAAAAAAGAAGAAGAATCTATAAACTTGAAAATAACTCCTTAAAAATGCTCCATTCTGGCTGGGACATAGTGGCACATACCTGCAATTCCAGTGACTTAGGAGGCTGAAGCAGGAGAATTGAGATTTCAAAGTCAGCCTTAGCAAAAGTGAGGTGCTAAGCATCTCAGTGAGACCCTGTCTCTAAATAAAATACAAAATAAGGCTGGGATGTGGCTTAGTGGTTAAGCAACCCTAGGTTTAATCCCTGGTACCAAAAAAAAATTATTTTGAAGTAGTATGAGAAGAAAAAGTGAAGGAAAGAAAAAAAAAAAAAAACATTGAAGCGTCTAAGGAAAAATATAAAGCAGTTCAAAGTTTATGGAATTTGAATCCCAGAAAGGAATGGAAATAAAAAAGAGGAGAACAATTTTTGAATACAGAATGGCAGAAAACTCCCATAATTTCACAGGAAACACACACTTCCAAAACCCTCTGTTAGAATAAACACAAAGAAATCCACACTTAGATATACCTAGACGAAAGCCAGGGATAAGGGGAAAAAAATCTAAAAATGGTAAGAGATTATAGCAGCCTTATTTATAATAACCAAAACTAGAAAACAATCTATATGCTTATTACCTGGTGACCGGATAGATAAATTTATGAATGGACACTATTCAAAAACAAAAAGCAAGGGCTAGAGAGGAAGTTCAGTGGTAGAATGTTTGCCTGGCAAGCATGAGGTCATAGTTCTATTCCCAGCACCAGGAAAGAATATCTTTAAAACAAAAAGCAAAACAAGTAAGAAATATTCTCTAAAGGAAAATTTAGTGAGTCAACATTATTGTTTAATCCAAGCATATTAGGAATTATTATAATATATAAAAACATAAAAAGTAGAATTTGGAAAGGAACCTTAGACAGATAATCTTGTCCCTGAAATGAATAAGGCTTTACAGAATAGAATCTTGCCCCAGCACAAATAAGACACTGCTTGAAAACCCTTAAAACAAATATTACACATTTTATTAGTGAAGAATCAAACTCATAATAACAATAAGTGACTCCTTAGAGTTATTCTGAAGTAATTAGATATTGTGATTCTCCCAGGGAACTGTGATATCAATATGCCTTCAACTTTGCAATTCTGGTTTTGTTGTTGTTAATGTTGTTATTGTCATTCCAACACTCGAATCAACATATCAGTTTTAGTAACTGTTTTGACCCTTGTCCTTTCTAAACAAAATTGTACCATCTACAGCCCAGACTGATGCTAACCCTGTGACCCTTCTCACAGGCACAGACAGAGAGCTGGGCCAATCATATTCTCCTTCACAGAAATTTGAATTGTAAATATGGGGTGGGTGATGAATTCATTATTAGTGGCAACTTAAGGTGAAATAATGCCAAGAGGTAGATTCAGGGTCATTAGTTGTGTGCTGGATTGATTTTTACGATGAGAAAGAAACTCTAAGTAAATTGGAAATTGAGAATGTGAATAAGCAAGAGCTGAGAGGTAGAGAAATATAGTCAGAGAATATTTCTGTATTCAGCATTTCTGTAACCCAGTGTGCTTGAGGTTTATGAGGAACTTTAAATGCTAAGCCCTAAATCCCTGTGGGGAAGGTTGTAAAGAGACTATGCATTAAATATTTCTAGGTGGTTTAAATGCTATAAAAATTTTGCCAGGGTGCCTTTAATATTTGGCATCTTTTCAACCATAATTACCATTTTCACCTATTTCCCCTAAGTAATATCATTTTTAGTCACGGCATTATGGTTATTATGCTAAAGAAGCATTTTCCTTATTTATCACCTCTTTTAAATGTTGTTTGCATCCTCCAAGACTACAAAAGTCATTAACTTAGTAAACATATATTTATTACGATCTTACTGTTTGCCAAGTACATTGTTATCTATGGCTATATGAAGTAAAATTGGAGGGATCCATGGGAGGACACTAAATGAAAGAAAGCTAATCAGAGAAGGAAATCACTTTTCCAGCTAATATTTAAGGCTTCCACATAACCACACACAGAAAAGAACTAAACAAAAATCCCTATTTGTATGCCAATTTTTTTTTTTCAGAGAACTGAGACCTAAACAACCGAAGGAAACAAATTTTCCAGTCTGGAGCAGAATCATCCATGTATAAGAAACAACTAGCACCAAATCCCTGACAAGAAAATGTATTCAACGCCCTCATCTTAAAAGGAGAAACTGGGGTCCTGGGAATGAAAGATCATGAGCAATGCTGGGACATCAACCATAATATCTTTACTTCAAAGAACATTTCTCTTCCTAAAGGAATGAAAAAATGAGATATAATATGCATTCATTATATGGTCTATATAAAATCAAATTTGCCCACTCAAATATGCCATTGCAGAACAAAAATATTCTATAAAAATTGGAGCATTCATAACATAGAATATCATAAAAGTCATTCAGTAGAAGTTCAATGATATGTTAAATGTTAATAATATATTATAAAAATGAGATTTACACCGAGCATGTGGTTTGCTTTGCCCTGCAGTTCTACCCAAAAGCTATTAGGTGAATCTGAAGTGTAGGTTTTGGCAGTAAAAAAGGGATTGAAGCCAAAGTGGGTGGTCACGGCCTATGGTCAGGAGTCAGAGGGCCCAGTATGAGTAATAAATATAACCATTTGAGAATAAGAAGGGAACCTGTGCTGGCAGGTGACCTGACCCTGGAAGTGGGAGCGCAAACATGGTAAGCTGGACTTCACATGGGAAGATGATTGGTTCAGGGTCTCAGGGTGCCAGGTGAGTCCTGACAACTTCAGTGCAGTAGGCAACATGACATATACAGAATGGGGAAAGAAAGTTACCTATGCAAGTGAGAATGGTGACAGTGGCAGGAGATTATTTACACAGAAGGATAGTGATAAAATTAGGAAATAAGAATAATGATGGTCATGGTTCTCATTGTCAAAGAAGTGTCTATATGAAAAGGGAGAAAATGGAAATGAATCCTGTGGTTTCAGATCAGCCTTAGTTATCAGACATCAGTATTAATTCATGGTTTAGATAAAGAGCTACATAAAGGGATGGAAAAATGGGGTTGTGGCTCAGTGGTAGAGCGCTTGTCTACCATGTGTGAAGCACTTGGGTTTGATCCTCAGCACCACATAAAAATAAACAAAATAAAGGGATTGTGTCTATCTATAACTGAAAAAATATTTTAAAAAGAAATAGAAAAATATAGAAGTAAATGTGTATAGATATATATGAAATACACAGATACATATATATGTGGTTTCACTTTCTGCAGTTTCAGTTACTTGAGGTCAACAGTGATCTGAAATTACAGTAAAGTACAATAAGATATTTTGAGCAAGACCATGTTCCATAACTTTAACTATAGTATATTATTATAATTTAGTATTTTATTACTAGTTATTGTTAAAATCTTACTATATAAAATTTATAAATTAAAATATATCAGGGGTATGTGTGTATTGGATAAAACATGATCAATGTGTAGGGTACAGTACTATCTGAGATTTTAGGCATCCACTAGGAACCTTGGAATATATCCTGCATGTTAAAGAGGAACTACCAGCTCTTTTCATTCTCTTTTTCACTCTCTGTACTTGTATACATGTACAAATGCATGCACACTCACGTAACCTTAGCTTGGGCTGCCATAACAAAATACTATAGACTGAGGGGCTTAAACAACACAAATCTATTTATCACAGTTTTGTAACCTGAAATGTGCAAGATTGCCGCAGTCTGGCTGGGCACAATTCAGGAGCCACTTGTCAAAAGAAAGGAACTTTATTTTTAGAACACACACACCACACCACACAGCTCCTCAGGAAAACCCTCAGAGCCCAACTGCCACCACCGGCCTCCCACAAGCTTCTCCTCCTCCCCCACTCCTCCTGCTCTTGAGGCTGATTGGCTGGGTCGGGTGGGCAGAGCCAAAAAAAGTCCCCCAATGAGCAGCTCTGTGGTCTGAAAGGGGGGGGGGGGAACAGCCCAATGAGCATCACCGCAGAGGAGCCAATCAGTTGGCAGCTAGAAGTTTGCTGGGGCTGCTGTGAGCCAATCATCAGCTGGCAGCTGGAAGTTTGCTGGCAGCTGGAAGTTTGCTGGGGCCCCTTAGGCTGTGGCTCTCAACACAAGATGACCGACTTCTGGCGAGGATTTTCTTCCTAACCTGCAGACAGCTGCCTTCTTCCTGTCTCATCAGACAGCCTTTCCACTTTTTGTACATGCCCTTAAACAGAGGTCCTTTCTCTCCTTCTTCATTTGGGACCACCAAACCTACTGGATTAGGATGCCACATTTACAACCTCAGTTAACCTCATTTACCTACATAAAGCTCTATCTCCAAATACGCATACATTGGGAGTTAGGACTTCAACATTTGAACTGGGGTAATGCAGCTCTGTCCGTAACATATGTATATTGAGTGTTTATGTGCATGTGCATGTGCATGTATATCCATTACCTAGATCTTGATTTCCGATACTGTTCTATACTATAAGGAGCCTGCAATCCTTGTACAAATGGCTGACTTAAAGACTGTGAAGAAAAAAAAAAAAAAGAAAATACACACACACACACACACAAGGTGAAGTAGAAAAAAAATACAAGATGAACTCTAGGAAGTAAGGAGGTACTCAAAAAATGATGAAGACATTTCAAAAGGACATGAAAGCAGATGAAAAGAGCTTCCTCTGGCTGTATCTGAGATATTTGGAGCCTTAAAATAAATTATGGTTTTAATCCATTATTATCCATTGAATAAAATAAGAATCCATAACAACAGTTAATCATTATATTGACTATATATAAATTAACTATGTAACTATAAATTATATAGACTGGAGTTTTTATAAGGCACAGTGTGTTTATATTATTTAACATAAAAACTTCTCTTCTCTCTGGTCCTACTCTCCTGTTTCTCTGCTGATGCCCTAACCCATCCCTAAACTCAATCCTCAGCCCTGAGCACTTCTCACATTGGTCAAGAACATATTTCACCAACTTTGCAACTTAAGAGTCCTCCCTATTACTCCCTTTTCCTAAACCCCTAGATCTAAAAACGAAACATATTAAATGGAATTTATTTTCTTACCATTTTTCAAAATAACCATCCTTCACTGGTACAAGCCTAAATGACTGCCTTCTTCCCACCCTCCCTGTCTCTAGTTCAATCCTTAATTGATTCTGCCATTCACTCATCCAATATACATTCATGTTCTCTTATGCATTACCATAAGATGGCAAGTTCCTGCTCTCATATAATTTATAATGTAGTGGTGATTAGAGAACTAGTTTAATAAATACTTAAAAGTTGATCTTTTAAGCACAATTGTGACAACTGATATGAAGGAGAAATACAGAGGTTATAAAAACATGTAACAAAAATAAAAGGAGTTAGGGGTTGGCTCAGTGGTAGAGACCTTGCCTGGCATGGGGGAGGCACTGGATTCGATCCTTAGCACCACATAAAAATAAATAATAAAATAAAGGTATTGTGTCTAACTACAACTAAGAAAAATATTTTAAAAATAAAAAATCTAATTTGGAGGATGCACTGGGTCTGGTGTTATCAGAGAGAGGTATCGAGGACAACTCCTGAATTTCTGATTTTAGCTACTGGTTAGATGATTATGTTATTTCCTTTCTAAAACTATCAGAGTGATCTCAGGCTCACAAAATGAAGCAAGTAACCACGTATGTTTGCTTTCAGTTTCTAGCTAATGACATTCATTTACCTGTGGAACCTCCTACTGGTGACATGCAGAGTTCTTAGAAGACATGTGATAGACATATTCATTTGAGGACAGCTATGAAGAATATAATTTTTAGAGACAAAATAGCTAAAGGAAGGAAGGTTTTCCAAAAGCAGGACATGAAAAAACAGTGCCAATTTGTGCTGACACAAAAGAGAGGGTAATCACTGGAAAACCTGTACTGGAATTAACCATGTGAAGGTCATCAAGCCCGTAGAACAAACCACTTCACATTCTAAAACATGCTGTTGCCTGGGTGGGCTGACTCACTGACTCTCCTCCACCTTAGGTCACTTACCACATCCCTCCTCACTGCTCCCTTCTGCTGATGCTCCCTCAGAAATATTACCTTCCATTCAAGCCCCACCTCAAAATTCCTCACCTCAAAGAAACTTTCCACTTTGTATTTTGATTTACAATGGACATCTCTTTTAATAACTGTGATTTTTATATGTGCTCTTCCCTATAAAAATATTTGTTCTTTCAGAGCTAGGACAATAGTTTATTCATCTTTGCTTTCACAGTGACTTGAACAAGGGAAATAAATACATGTTTAGTTGTATTTTTCAAATTTCCTATTACTCATGGGTTGCTTTTCAATGGATTTTTCATTGTACCATTTCTCTTTTTGTGTGCATTTCTGAAAGAGACTGACAAGATGTTTCCGAGTAAGCTTTTCCAGGTGTCGGCACATTCGTGGAATCACCATGGATACAAGTTCTGCTCTTCAATTTAGTAAGTCAAATATCTTAATCTCACCAGTTAATCTAGTGGCAGCAAGTTCTAGAAAGTATTCACAACAACCAAGTTTACCAAAAAGACATATGTGCATACATGCATACATATTGTGAAGATAATACACGTTCGTGTGTTAGATGTTCCAAATTAAGTAGTTGTCTGAATGAATATGTAACAGAAAAATAGAAACACATTAAGATATTCAACTTTTACCTCATTTGATATTTGGAAAATGGGAAAGGAAAATGGAATCTGTAGATACAGTTAGCATGATGAAGCAGGAAGAACACAGTGGGTTTGAAATCAAACAGACCAGGGGACTGATACGAACAACAGTTCTTATGAGCTTCTTTGTCTCTGAGCCAGAGATGGGGCTAGTTTGAGAATTCAATGATTTAATTTATGAAAAGTTCCCTAGGATACTACTTACAATAATATCTGAGATACAATGTAAATATTAATTCTGATTCTTTGCCTCTGTTTAAATCAATATATTATATGTCCTTTTGTCCCAATTCCCCCTTTTGATGAGGAAATAAGTACTTATTACCCTAGTCACCTTACATCCCAGCAGAAGTACTACTTTATTTTTCAACTTTTCTGCAATCATTGAAGTAATAGAGTCCAGGGACTCTGGAATAACAAGAAAGCAAATGTTGTTTTCTTAACTCAAAATCAAATGTGAGTATATGGTCAACAGACCCTACTGAACACCAAGACTAGGTTCTCAAAGCACATTAGAATATCTAGAAGTTAATTTAGACTAGGAAAACTATGAGCAAGTAAATATTCTAGACCCCTTCTATCTAGAAAAGAAGAATTTGGGAATATGTTAGTATAGATGTATTATCACAAAATCATGCTCTGAGCCTTGCTAATCTACTTTAATAGCTAATTTAATGTATCAACTTGATGGCACAAGGGTGAACAGACGTCAACCACTATTTCTGTTTCCGTGAAGGTGTTTCTGCATAAGATTGAGTTGTAGATTGAGTTAAGGGGATTGTCCTCCCTAGTGTAGGTAAATGTCATCTAATCAGTTGAAGACCTGAGTAACAAAAGGACTGGCATGTCTTTGAATAAGAAGGAAGTTCTCCTGATTGACTGACCCAAGTTCTTTCATGCCTTTGGATTGGAACTGAAATACCAACTCTTCTGGGGTCTTGTGCTGCCAGCCTTCAGTCTAGAATTATACCATCACCCATCCTGGGTCTAGAACTTGCTTTTAATTTTAAATTTTAGGACTACTTAGCCTCAAAAAAAAAGTATGAGCCAATTCCACATATGCATATATTATGTATCCTCCTCCCCCCCACATTCCCTGTTGATTCTGCTTCTCTGAAAAAATCTGAATAATAAATATAGAGAAAATGAGAGAATGAAAGAGCTTAGCAAGAGTCCTCAAAAGCATAGCTGCTGATCAGGCTTATTACAGATTATCTTTGATATTTGTCATCTCAGTCAGTGCCTCCTCCCATCTTGATTATTGTAGTATGCTAACAGCATACATTTACTAGAAATATTTAGAAGCCTTTGCTGGCCTTTGAATATGTTCCAATGTACATGGGTAAACAAATTTCTCCGTTGTTTTTACAGCAACATCTATTACAGACTTTTTTTTTTCTCCTTGACATATGATATGATTTTTTAAAATATTTGTAGCATTAAATTTGTTTAATCTATCTCGAAAGTGCTTATTAAGACACTGTAGAAGCTAAAGCATGCATTTTAAAATTCAGTGATTTCAAAAATGCCTCCCCACACACTCACTCTCTTTCTCTGCATACATGAGCAACCACAGACATTTTTACTACCCAGAAATGTTTAAATGAGAAAATTAGCATCATATGTTATTTAGAAGTAAAATATACTGATCATATTTTATTGAAACAGTTTGAATTTTAGCCTGATATTGTCAAAATCTGCAACACCACACCTTTTCTCCAGTACTTCATTTGCTATGTAAAAATTGTTGTGTTAAAAAAAATAAGATGTTATCTATGGTCCATTTTGCATGAGCACTTGGAATTTTAGTTAACAGATGACCCACAGTAATTTTACTGTAAAAATGCTTCAAAGGCAACACATATCTGGAAAAAAAAAAGTCAATATAATTTTTTTTTCAGTCAATAATACCTAATACAATTTCTGGCATGAATTTTCTCCTACCTATTTAACTGGACTGGATAAACAACAAAGTTATAAACTTTGTTTCTCTCCTTTATGTCTAAGGAAAAACAAATGAGATTCTTCCCTTGTTTTATTAACAAATAATTTTCACAGAGGGGTAAAATCTTGATTTCCATATAAATTTAAAAAAAAAACTGAGCAGGTTTTAAAAATGTTATTTAACTCTTAATCATGAGAGAAATAGGCAGATGTTAAAGCTGGTTTAAACAAGAATCCAAATGGCTGATACATTTATAGACCAAGAATATTGAAGTAAATGTGCAGACATATACAAAACTCTTTTTTCTCTATAAGAAGGGGAAGAACGAGTAATATCAACAGAGACTCTCCTCAATTTGGAAAGAATTTTGTGTACAAGTAAAAATATTTTGGCATTTGTAATTAGTTATTCTTAATTTACATAGTTGTGAAATAGCTTCCATAGATTTAGAATCAGATGACCTAACAAGGTATCTCTTGAAAATCTCATTTTATACTGAAGTGCAAATTTTTCTTTACATTAAAAAAAAGAAGAAGAAGAATGTAACCTTTCTCTGCTCCCTTCAGCTCTCAGTAAGGAAAAATGTCAGCATTTACATCTTTTTTGGGTGGAGGGGGCATATGCTAACCAAACATCCCATAAAACTTCAGAGGAATCATTTGAAGTCTCACTCCTCCACCCCAGCTGGGAGCATATAGCTAGCTCTTCAAGGACCTAGATTCATTCTAAAATTAAAATGTCCAATAGTTCATATTCTGTGTGGTTGGACTCAGTAGAGTGAGCAGGGGTAACTGAGCTGACTGGCCCCTGCCCCTCATGAACTCACCCTGAATCTAAAGAATAAAATTAATGTGGACTTCTTATTTAATGCAATCATATTTATACAGAACTCTATTACTTTTACACCCCAGAAATCCATTTTTTAAACTGTGTTGAAATATACATAATAAAAAAATTCACCTTTGCATCATTTTCAAGCTGGCAATCCGGTGGCATTAAGTTGATTAATTATTGTATAATGATCCCCCAGTCCTCCATTTTTTAATTCTAGTTGTTTCTAAATCATTTCCAAGAAGAAGGTAGAATGAGGTAGAAATAGAAAGAAAATAATCACTTATTAACATTAAGTTTCTCCTTGTTAGCATGTTTCTTCAAAAACATTCATCTATTGCTAATGTATTTCCTCATCTGTGTAATTTCAAATGTTATTAAAATTGGCCTAAAAAACTGGTCTGAAATTTTGAAAAAATGATAACAGATCTGGAATCCAAAGCTTGCTTGCATGTAAAAAGTCTATTTCTACAAGGCCATCTTTCAAAGCATCACCAACAGGTCTTTTGCCTACTAATATAAAAGGATAAACACATTGCTAGATAATACTACATAATTAAGAGGCTCAGATTTCCCAACAAAGAGCACGTGTGTGGACATCTTGGGTCATAATAACATTTCTGACGTATATCAAATGAATCACATTTAGAACATGCCATCATGTCTGTGGGATTTTCCACTTATGATTTCTTCGATATGGATAAGTCATTTTACTTATTCCCAAAACCGTTTTCCAGCTTGACTATTTCCTGGTTATATCTCATTGCTAAAACAATCTACCTCTAATCAGTGTCATACCCCTCATTGAAAACAACAATCGCTAGCACTTATAATACGCTGAACATTCAGTTCTCACAATGATCCTATCAAATAGGGGTTGACACAGCACAAATTTGTAAATGACAATGAGTCTTTGATTTAACAGTTGACCCAGTCCCAAAGCTATTAAGTGATTGACTTTAATTAATAAATAATTCTTTCATTTCTTTGCTTAAACTTTTAGTAAATATTGCACTAGCTAGACTCTAGAGCCCAAGTATTTAAAGAAAAGATTCTAGATTTTCAGTGGCACAGTTGGATGTAGTTAGCCAGATACCTGTTGAATCTCAACTGGGAAAAAAAATATAATTTGAGGAGTTTATAAGCAGTTTTTACCCTTTGATGAAGTAGCTTTAAAAAGTTCTAGAAAGTGACTTTTTGGTGATATTCAATAGACTAAGAATGATCAAGAAACTCTTTAGTCATTGTTTTTACAAGTCCTGGTCATTGGGAGCAGATTTTAAATCATATGTTTCAAGTCTGCTTACACCTGGAAATCACGTGGCTTCTTAGGAAACATTCTCTACTGAGACATGGATTTAGGTCAACCTGTATCTGAGGATCATTATTTATTCTTGATACATCTGTGTCCTTTGGTCCAAAAATTTCCTGAAAGGAAATTTTGGTCTAAAGAAATAACAAGATAGATACATGAAACTGGTCTTATAGTCATATCAGAGTGAAATTTACAACAAAGAATTGGAATAGATTAGCAAGAAAAGTTACCCAGGGACAATATTTTTTGTCTTATGAATGGTTCATGAAAGGCATAATAATTGGGTTTTAAATGCTTAATGTGGGCTGTTGTGTTTGATCATTTCTGGGTGTTGAGGGTACACTCCTTTGAAGGAAACAGACAAACCTACTTTCAGTATTCCAGGGCATGGAAAGTGGAACTGAACATGTATTCCTCTTTCTTGGTCCAAAGGTGACAGAGGCAAGATTATAAAGTGTAGGAATGCCTGCACAATGGTGAAGAGTGATCCTAACTTTGTGGAAGCCAGCCAAGAATAGGTCTGGACTTTGCAAATAAGGATTGTCCCATGGATTCATAGACTTATTACAGGAGGTATTTCATTCCATCTGATACAATCAAGCTATTCCCAAGCCCTCAGCAAAACTTGGCTAAATTTCAGAGCCTAATTTTTGTTATACCATAGGGAATAAGGAACACTGCTTCTTCCACGAGGTTGGAACAGGAATATTTTGTAGAAGTACCATGAGATTTTAAATTACTCTGCAGAGAGATTAATCATAACTTTTTATATAATTCTTTCATTTGCATATCTCATGACCAATTATTTATTTTTGCTGTTTGCTTAAATATTTACTATATTTATTCCATGAGCTTATAATCTACAAGCTACGTAAAGAGGATCAGAGGTGTCTGGTTTGCTGTTGAACACCCCGTGGCCTAACATAGTAACCCGTATTCAAGATCTACCTAAAAAAATATTCCTTGAGGGCTGGGGTTGTGGCTCAGTGGTAGCACAATTGCCTGGCACGTGTGAAGCACTGGGTTTGATTCTCAGCACCACATATAAATTAATAAAAATAAAGGTCTATCAACAGCTAAAAAATGTACATTTATAAAATAAAAATAAATAATCCTTGAATGAGCAAAGCAGTGTTATTGATAGCAGAAGCAGCAGTAAGATGACAAGATGAGAAAACAATGGAAGAAAGAGGAAAATTATCAACTTAAAACCAAGTTTGCTTAACTTTGGAATTAAGATGGGGAAATGCCTATAGGGATTCTGAGTACCATAAAGCAGAAAAGCCAAGTAATAGTTCAAATTAAGTTTGGGTTCAAGTGCAAAGGAGGACCTGATCCCACTGAATAAATTTAAAATGGTGGTAGAATTCTAATTTAAATTTTTGGGGTTTTTATGATTACATCCAACGAAATGGGACAGTTCACTCTGCTGGTAACATGCATGTGCATGAACCTAATAGATTTCTCAATCCTTATATTTTACACTTATTTTAAATCAAGGGCCATGTTTATAATCATCATTAGTGGCAGCATGAACTAGATGGTTTAAGAAAACCCATGTATTTTTATTTTTAAAGGAAGGCAAGAATGCTGCACAAGGTTTCCACTACAAGAATGATATATAAGTAAAATTAGTAAAATTATTATGAGATTATTTTATAGCAATTTCCATAATTTAAAGCAAACCAGAAATACCTTGATTTTCTCAAAAGAATTTAAAATAGTTACATTTTAGTTACAATTTAAATAGTTACAATTTAAAATATTTACATTTTACAGTTCAGTGAGAAGCCCCCTTGATACTTTTATTAATGATAGTGTCAGGCAAGACAAATTCATCCTCTGAGTCTAGAGCAGGGTTACTTTATAGGCAGGCAAGTCAGCCCTTATTCTAAAACTATGATTATAAATTCTAAAGTGATTGCTTAGCTACTATTGTTACTGATTAAGAGAATATCAATTTGGAATAGCATTTTTGTTGCTTGCTTTCTTTTGTTTCTTTCAAAATCTGGAATTCTGAGTATTTATATTACAGTTTTCATTGTTTATGTCTGAGAAGCAATACAGAGAAATTCACTTTAAAGTTATAAAAATATAAATAAAAAGATTAGGTCTTATCTATCCAATCTCCAAACAATTTCAGAAGGAAAAACTATGGGCATTTTACCTGACTCTATAATTCATCTTTGCTGTTGGAGGTTGCCTTGTAAACCAAATTGAATGCATGAGCTTCTGCTTCTTCAAATTCTGACATGTCAGAGCCCCACTGTAAATAGCACCTTTATTATCTTCATTTTTAGTGGGCTTATTTTTTTTCTTCTCTTTTTTCCCCTTTTGTCATGTATATTTGTTATCTCTCCAGTAATTAATCATGCCTTCCATGCTGTATAAGCTAAATCAAGAAATATGATTTGGTAGATTACACAAATGGATTGTTTTACGTAAGGGAGGAAACAGAAGTTTGCCACCATCACTACCCCTCCAATCTCTTAATAGATTTTGCAGAAAATTCATCAACAGAAAAGCATCTATCCTCTGTAGCTTAATCTTCTTAAAGGTACCATCAACATTCTCCATAATTACCATATTCTAGTTCACTTGTTTGATTCGCTTTTGTGCTCTTTGAGGAAGAACAATACAATCTGTTTTCTCTCAGTGTTTTCCGGGAGCAATTTTGTATCTTTTGACCAGGCTCCTAAATATCTCCTGGAATACAAAGGGCTCTATTCTTCCACTCAGTGTAAAAGAATTGTACCAATAACCACCCATACACATCACTGATTCTGAGGAATAAATAGCCCCCTTATAATATCAAACACATAATTTAAAATTGAACCCATCAGTCATTTAAAAATCTATTATCATGCTTTGAATGTTTGAATTAGAAATTTTAAGCATTAATATTACAAAATATTAATATATTATGCAATGCGAATAATTTGCCACCTTTAAAATGTTAAAGTTTAGAAGTTTCCTGAAGTCTTTATATAGTTTCCTAAAATTTTTAATTGTGAAAGAATTGATGCTTTTGAAACTGAACTTTAAAGTGGAATACTCAACAAATTCCTGATATCTTTTGTGAATTTGTGACATTGTGCCCTGAAGACATGATTAGTCAGACATCATTTTATACATTCTTAAACTTCTTTACTAAAGAACCAGCATAGTGACAATATTATTATTATACTTTATCATGCATCTATCTATATTCCATATACTACTTATATTTAAAAGGTGCTAAGTTTGGTCATAATATTTTCCATTTAATTATTCAAATCAGTCAATTTAGACTGATATTTCTCTTAGAAGAAATCTTGGATTTGAATAATGAAGCAAATCTTACAGTGTTTGACTATAATTAATTAATTAATTAATACTCTAACTAGGTTATAAATTAGAGCCATTTATAGCTGCTTGTTTCTTATTATCTATAACTGTGCAAGTTTTACTAAAGTATTTTTATCTAGCAGTGTCTGTGCTGAAAACCCAGCAGAATTTGCTGATTAAACTTCACCTGTTCTTCCTTCTTTTTCTTTTCTTTTTTCTTTTTTGGTACCAGGGATTGAACCCAGGGGATTTAACCACTGAGCCACATCCTCACCCCTTTTTATTTTTTGAGACAAGGTCATCCTAAGTTGCTTAGGGCTTTGCTAAATTGCTGAGGCTGGCTTTGAACTTGCAATCCTCCTGCCTCAGTCTCCTGAGCTGCTGGGATTATAGGCATGAGCCACCATACCCAGACACCTGTTCTTTCTTTTAAAAGTAAAAATGAAATAGAATGAAAAGCACATTTGTACCAATACTGTGTTTCAATGGAAAACTATGCATCCTCTATAGTATATAGTTCAAGGTTATTGGATTTTAGTCTCAAGCTATTTGCAACTCTATAAATTGTAGTTAACTGATAACCCTATTCTGACTCCACAGGAAGTAATTTAACTGATATCTTCCAACCTATGCGTTCATTTCTAACATGTCTTAATAACCAAATTATTTTTTTCTGTTTTAACTTTTACTTTGAATCAGTTTTAACATATAACTGGGCTTCTTCTACCCTAAGTAAAATAATTTCTTTAACATGTGTTCACTTTTTGATTTATATTAAAGTCATGATTTTACTTTTCTGAAAATTATGTTCTCACAGAATTTTCCAAACAGATTAGATTATTTAGAAGTAGATGCTGAGACAAAGATCAAGGTATAAGAGGTTCATCAGAGATGAATAGCTATGAAAGAGAAAGAAAGAAAATGCAATTGGGTCAAGAAACAAGTGGGATTACAAAGCAGGCTTGAGGATGTCTCTGTGGACAAGTCTATTAGAGTCCCACACTGGCCTTTTAATTGTCAGACCTGAATCATTGCTGGATGTAGAATGCCCTCAGAAGTCTGTGACCTCAGCCAAGGAACTTCCCTAAGGCAGACACTGCCTCCCATTTCTTTTTCTATGCAAAGCCTTACACTAAACACACCTACATACAACCACGCATCTTTTGACCTGCACAAGACTGGATGAACCAACACAGGGCCAACAGGATCCTCCTGGAAACTTTCTGCACAGACCTGCTAGGCTAGATTTAACATGATTGCTCTTGCATGTGACTGTGAAGTATATCAATATGGTCTGCTGATTAAATGTTCAGTACATCCCCTTATCCAGGTTCCAGAAATGCCTGTCACCTCCCCACTAGGCCAATCTTAATTAGGAGAAGGTGGAGTAAAATGGGAAGTGACTTACCCAATTGCAGTTTTGAAAATTTACATTTGGCTTTTCTTCTTCTGGTCTCAATGGCTCTGGCAGCTGCAGCTTACAGTGCAGACATAGTCAAGTCTAAGAACCACACCATGCATAAGTAGTCCCCAAAATGGCACAGAAATAGCATCAAGAAACTCCAGTCACAAAGATATGAATCTCTTAAGCGGGTAGACCCCAAGTTCCTGAGAAATATGTGTTTTGCCAAGAAGCACAACAAAAAGGGCCGGAAAAAGATGCAGGCAAACAACACCAGGGGTATGAGTGCACTTGCTGAGGCCATCAAGGTAAAGCCCAAGGAGGGTAAGCTCAAGAGCATAGGGTGCCATCTGCAAAAGCTTGATTGCCTTGCCTTCCTGGCCCACCCCAAGCTCAGGAAGCATGCTAGTGCCTCCAGGGCCAGGAATCATAGGTTCTGCCGGCCAAAGGCCAAAGCCCAAGCCCAAGCCAAGACATAGGCTGCAACCCTAGCTCCAGTATTAGATCCAGCTCTTGCTCCCAAAGGAACCCAAGGGTGCCCAGATTCCTGTGAAGACTCCATAGTGAAAGCTTCTGTCTGCAAAGGTGAAGACAGAAGGACTTGTGGTGTGACCCCTGGGACCCTGTCTACACAGGGGACTGGTGTCCTCCTGTGCTGCATGTACAAATAGATCCAGAGACAGGAAAAAAAATTCTACATTTGCCAATATCACAAAAACAAATTACATGTCAATATTTAGCAAGGGTCCTCCCTGACACTTGGAAGGGCTCTTTGAAATTTAAGCACCATTCTCTTAAAGCAAAAGTGTTTCCAAGTACAGTCAGCCCTCCATATCCACGGGTAATCCATGGAATCAACCAACCACAGATAGAATATATTAGGAAAAAATTGCACCGATACTGAACAAACATTTATTCTTGTTACTATTCCTAAGCAAGATCCTATAACAATGATATATATGGCATTTACAGTGTATTAGGCATTATAAGTATCTAGAGATAATTTAAAGTATATAGGAGGATATGTGTAGGTTATATAAAAATGCTACATAATTTTATATAAGCGACTTGAGCATCCTCAGATTTTGGAATCTGTGGGTGTCCTGAAACTGATCTACTGTGGATACCAAGGGACACTGTATGTGTATGATCACAGTATCATGTGGAGCCCAGAAGATAGAATGCCTACTCTTGCCAGAAGAGATAAAAAGGAAAACATTACCAAGAAAATATTTTCTTTTTCTGGGCAGAGAGAAGACAGCAGGTAGAAATAATAGACAGCAGGTAGAGAAATAATATTGGACTTAAAACCAACAGGAAACACTTCTAATGAGTGTAGCTTTAAAGTCTGGTTTGCTTAGACTTTCTAAATTTAAGTGTTTATGTTTGCTGTTTTCTAAAAATCAACTACATCTAGAAAATAGGAATGTAAATATTCTGAGAATAGACTATTTGATTAGATTATTACTTCCTGTATAAAGTTTTGCTTTCCAGTAGGGACAAAGCAAGTATTTAGGCTAGATTTTTTTTAAGGAGACATAACAAGCCCTTGATAATATTCTATACAGAATATTGATTAAAAAATAATATATTTTTAATTTCCTCAATAATCCCCTTTTTATTTTTTTCTTTTTTACTTCCTGTCCTTCTACTCTTTCCCTTCTTTTTAATAAACACAATTAAATAAAAATGCTGATTCTGCTCCTCCTAAACCATTTCTAATATACACTCTGGAGAACCTACTGTAATAAACTCTTCTATGTCCATTATAACTTTTTGATATAGCCCACATGCCTATGATCCCAGAAACTCAGGAGGCTGAAGCAGGAGTATCTCAAGTTTGAGGCCAGTCTCAACAACTTAGCAAGGCCCTGTCTCAAAATTCAAAGGAGGAGGAGGAAAAGGAGGTGAGTGGGGGAGGAGTAGTATGTAGCTCAGTTATAGAGTGCAGCCACTGCTACCAGTTTAATCCACACTAGGGTATATCTATCTATCTATCTATCTATCTATCTATCTATCTATCTATCTATCTATCTATCCTCCTGCTACAGCTCTACCTTAATTGAGATCTTTTCTTTTAATATTAAGAGAGATTATTGTTTTAGCTCCTAAATATAGGTAAGCATACACTTTAACATCCAACTGGAAATTTTCAAAGAGTAAAAAGGGAAGTTGTATATCCCATTACACTGGCATCTCAGGTATAAGATTGAAACGCCTGAAGCAAACCTGGATGCGTGTCACTCTACCTCAACCCCAAACATTGTGGAAATTGGCTGCTTAAGAACACAAGGTAGAGTCCTTAAATCTCCAAAACATTTTGTAAGTCTTATCTGATAATTGATCATCCATATAACTTAATTCCTAGCCTAGATCAGTGATTTGCAGACCGAATCTAGCCCCCTGCTTATTTTTATAGATACCTTTATATCATAATATAGCCGTGCTCTTCATATACATGCCATCTGGCTGCTTTTAACTACAGTGACAGAGATGAAGAGTTGCAACACAGCAGACTAGTTCTTTTTTAAAAAAATCTAATTTGTTATATATGACAGCAGAATGCATTACAATTCATATTACACATATACAGCACAATTTATCATATCTCTGGTTGTATACAAAGTATATTCACACCATTTGTGAAGTATTTATAATGTCTTCATGATTAGAAAATTTCGCTGAGTCCTGGACTTCAAGAAAGCCTCATGAGCTGGGGATGTGTGTGTCTACAGGCCTTATTCATCATGAGTGTACACATAGTGTGCCAAGCACAAGGTAGATGCACAAGTATTGTTTTATGGATGAACCAAAATGAAAGATAAGCCAAAAAAAATCACTAACAAAGCATGGCATTATGTTCAAATAGACTAATCAATGAAACAGAAAATGCAAACTCTCCCTAATAGTTGTCACTGTTTAGTATATATAAGGAAAAGATAGTTTATAAAATAAATAAAAGTGAAAATTTTTAAATTATTTGTATAATATATAATATTATATATACATACATATATATATATATATATATATATATATATATATATATATATATATATTTTACTTATTAGATCCTTTGTGTAAAATTTAAAAAAAAAATCTTTTTCCTTAGGTTAGAACTTTCAAACATTAACCAACACATTGATATTCTTTTTCTTTCTTCAAACAGCAGAAGTGAATCTGTACTCTTCATTGGGCTGTGCAATTCCTGTCCTACACTTGGGAGCTCTCACTCCATGCTGCTATTATTATTATTATTATTATTATTATTATTATTAGCACTGAGAATTGAACCTACAGGCAGATTGAGCCACATCTCTAGCCCTTTTTGTTTTTAATTTTGAGACAGAGTCTCACTAGGTTGCAAAGGCTGGCCTCAAACTTGGGATCCTCCTGCCTCAGCCTACCAGGTTGCTGGGATTATATATGCATGCCATCAAGCCTGGCTTACTGTCACTCCTTCCTTCTGTCTTCTCCCCCCAGCATCTTCCGTCTCTAGATGGTCTTCCTGTTCCTCAAGATGCAGTGGTTACAAATGAAGGCTCTTGAGCCAGACTGCCTGGGTTGAAGCCTGCCTCTCACTTCTTTCAGGTGGCACGGTCTTGGGCAAGATTTTTAACCTTTCTGTCCTTCATTTGATTTGTCTTAAAAAGGAGGATCCCTAGTTCACAAATGTCTTATAAGTTTATTTGAAAAGTATACAAAACAATTCATTTAAAATGCAAGCACAGGACTAGGGCTGTAGTTCAGTGGTAGAATGCTTGCCTAGCATGCGTGAGGCACTAGGTCCGATCCTCACTACCACATAAAAATGAACAAATAAAATAAATGCATTCGGTCCATCTACAACTACAATTTTTTTTAAATGCAAGCACAACATCTAATGTATAATAAATCCCTGATTTAAAAATTAAACATAAAATAAATTAAATTATATTCAAGACTATCTTACCTTTAAAAAGAAAAAATCTAAATGTTTCATGATGCTAACTAAATCCCTCTACACACATTATTCCCTTCTTGGTCAAGAGTAGTTAGAGTACATTCAAGTACTCCTTTCCCCTCCACCATTTCAATGAACTGTTTTTCACATCAGGGCCTCTGATGACCCATTTTCTAATACCAAGGAAAATATTTCAATGTACATTTATTGAATGTAGTGTTGATGGTTCCCTGTTAACTATTACATCCCCTTAAAACTCCTCTCTCTCTTTCTATCTGTGAAAATATATTTTTTTCCTGATGGTGCTCCTGATATGATCCCTTCCTTGGCTCTTTTGCTTCCATTAAAAGATTGTTAATCTCCAAATTTCTGTATGGGTCCTCCTCTCCCACCATTCTATTTCTCTTCCTGGACTCCTAGAGTGCCTCTAGCCATATATCCACATCCAAAGTTATATCTTTTGGTCTCTGGAGTTGCCTTTACAAGTACCTTCTCTATATATAATTGGACAGGTCATAGGTACTTCACACTTTTTGTTTCCTTCATCTTTTGTCACCAGCCAACATTGCTTAGTTTTACTAATGGGCTCACCATCTACCTAAGTAATCAACCCCCAAAATCTGGTGGTCCTACTTTCCTTTTGTAATCCTAAAAGAATTACATATAAAGGGAAAAGTGTGTGGTTGGAAGTCAAGCACCCTGCTTTAATTCCAGCTCTTACAATACCTAACTGGTTACCTTTGATGTATAGAAAAACATTCTTTGACCTTCTAGTTCTTCTTATGCAAAAAATGAGGCAGCAACACTCCATTCTCAGATTTGTGGGGGAGATCAAATAGAAGCATATACTGAAGTACCTCACATGAAGCACATAGTAGATATTTAAAAAGCACTAACTTGTCCTTCCTTTCTCTTTATTTTCCATATAGCCAATTCATCTTTTTCTCAATGTTCTTACTATTTGGTTTTCAAACCCACTCATTGTCCATACCTATTGCCACTGCCTTAGATGAGTCTTTTATTGCTGCTGACTTGAATCAGCAACATCTTCAACTCATCCCCCAATTTTCATTCTCCAACATTCTCCAAACATCCTCCAACCCATGTTTTACCATTGGAATGTGCCTTGGAACATTTATGTCTGAATATATCATGCTCCTACTTTAAAATCAATAAATCCCCCAAACCTCCAAAAAATTAAATACAAATTTCTCATCGTACAATTGGACACGTATAGATTCTGATCTCTCCCTTTCTTCTTGACACAGCCACCTCCCAATCTACATCTCCACTTTCAAGTTTCCATTTTTAAACAACTCATTCCTCTGAAACACAGTTTTCCCAACTCTAACTAAAGCTATTTATCCTACAAAGCAGCACTTTCATGGAATGGGGGTCACCATCTCCTAGGGTGGAGGATATTTATCTGAGGTAGGGGGAGTTTTTCAAATATCTGTCATGTCCCTTTCACCATTGAAAATTCTGATCCATTACTTTTAGGGTGACACATCATCCCACATCTCAAAAAGATGGATTGCAACAACACCATTGACATTTTGAATACTATCAACTTCAAAAGGGAAATTTATTGAAATTTAAATTTATTAAAATTTAAGAATATTTATTAAAATTCCATCAAATTTAATTGAAATTATCATAAATCCTGACTTAATAAATTCTAAAAGATACTGTGAATTTTCACTGAATCATAATTTCCTACAATCATAATCAAGATCTTCAGGGAATGGGAATAAAAACTACTGCCCAAATTTCTAGACCTTCTGTAGATGAAATGAATACATACATGCAACAGAGAAAAAGTAAGGTTTATTGAGTCCATAACCAAAACTAGTTCTCACTTAGCTTGTAAATTTTGTGCTCTTTCCATAGTGCTCTTTCAGGAGAAATTAGCAAGAAACCTGTGTGCCTGAAAGAAGACCATCCCTCTGCAGTTTACCATTGATACAAACTGCCTTTGACACAGGTTGAAGGATCCCCTGTGCTCTGGGCAGCAGCCCTTCACTGTCAGACTGAAGGCTTCCAAAGGCAGAGGTCATAAGTTAGATTGCACTAGGAGCAAGACTCTACTCTGCAGAAATCTGTGCCTTTATTGGTACAAGAAAAGCGGCAGACTAGAAGACTTCCTGCCCCTGACACTCAACAGCCTGGCCGCCACTCTCTGCCTTGAAACATTAAGACTAAATCCATTAAGCCTCTTCTATCAGTTAATATTAACCTCTAGAAAACAACCAGCATTCCTGGAATATATATCTGGTCTTCCTGCATAGTGCCTTTTGTGATGCTATACCTCACTGATCCCATCTTCTCTCGCTGCAACACTGGAAGTCATGGTAGATGATCAGCAAATTCTTCTGTGAACCCTCCCTGGGCCATCTTGCTTTAATGAAAACCTTGGCTTTCCTGGAAGCCCTTTTCCTATTTATTGTATGCTCAAATGATGACCACTTGTGTTCCACTTGTCTTACAAGTGGGCCTAGAGAAGCATTAGGGATTCTCTTTGCTCTGCTTTGCTTCTTCCAGCCCACGCTTCTTTCCTCTTCTTTAAAAGCCTTCTGCTTTCAAATTTGTGCCATCAATTTATATCTCCCATTATTTCTCTTTGTTGCAGTCATGTGTAACTCCACAGGCCATCGCTCACCCTCTTCCTTGAATAAGCATCACTGGGTTTCTAATTACTATAATGCTCTCCGCACTACCTCTGCAATTTTTTTCATCATTGCAATATTCATATAGATGATCCAATATTCATTTAGATAGTTACATGGACATTTGAGTGCTAGATCTTCTGCCCGAAGAGGATCTACCATCCTCTCAACATCCTATCTCTCCCCTCTTTAATCTAACAAGTCTTATGTCCATCATTATAACCACTTCCTTATTTACATTCTCAACTCGCTGTCCCTTTCCCGTTTATCTTACTTTCTTGGCTAACTTATGACTTTAGTTAAAACCTAAATATGGTGCCTACTCTTTGAATGTAATCCCATAGCTGAGCACAGCTAAAGAAAAATTCATGGATGTCCATACTTATTTCAATTTCAGTATCACTAACCCAAATAGTCCTTGATGATTCTTCCTTCTATCTTGTAAATCCATTTACTGATCATGTTTTTATTTACCTAGCTAGACTCTGCTTCTGCTGTTCTCAACCTTTTAATAATTCATTTTCTATCTTTATTGTGACCTAAGGATTTGACTTCCTATTCTAGTAAGAAAATAGAAGCAATTTTTGAAAAGATTGAACATAGACTTACAACACTAACATATACATCTATCAGAATCTTTTACATTTCTTTCTGTTATGGTGGGTGAATTGTCCATTCTGACATTAAGGGTCAGTTTTAATTGTTTATCAGATACTATTCCTATGATGCCCTGCAGGATAGTGTTCCAGCAATTAATTTATCTCTCTGTTTCTTGAATCATACATTTTTTTCCTGTCTCTTCTGGGTCATTTCCTTCAGCATATAACAATACTATTCATTAAAATCATCTTTGAAAAAAACCTTTCATATCCTCATTACCTCCTCCTACTTATATCTCATTTCATTTGTTCCCTCTATACTAAATTCCTTGAATGAGGTGTCTATACACCCACTTTCCCTCCTCTCATACTCTCTTGAATCTTTTAATCAACTTTTCACCCCTCTCTGCTTCACAAAATATGCTTCTATTAAATTAGTCACATCGTAATATTCAGTCTGTATTCTTAGTCACTTTTTTTTTCTTCACCTGACGACATCATTGTACCCATTAGGTGATATTTTTTTCCTATCTTGAAAAAAAAAATTGTCTTCTCTTGACAACCAAACCATCACGCACTCTAGGTTTTTCCCCCACCTCTCTGGATACTCTGTTAGTCTCTCCTATTCCTCCATTTCCTGATCTCTAAATATGGAAATATTGGGATTCATCTCCTTATGTCAACACTCAGTCATTAGGGAATTTTGTCCAATCTCATGGTATGATATACCACCCATATGCTGAGGATCCCCACATTTATATGTCCATCCTGGACCTCTTCTCCATGATCAAGACTCATAAATCCATCTGCCTTTTTTATATATATTTGAATGTTTAATAGGCAACTCAAGGTTAAATGGTCAAAATTGAACTCCGAGTATCTTTCCACTACCACCATCAAAACAAAACTATTCTTCTCATTTTTCTTGTCTCCGTCAATGAGAACCCTGGGAAGGCTTATTTGAAGAAAGTAGCACCTGTAATATTACTGTAGTTACATATTAAAGCTTAAGGACTTGTATTTTTATGTGTTACATTAACAGCATATAATTTTCCTCATAGAGCTTGAACACAAAAAATCTCTCTTAGTTTGGACTCTTTATGCGATTAGAAAAAAAAAAAAAAGCCTTCATGTTAATGTGCTAATTACTTAGAAGTGTAATTCCATGGCACCAAGCATAAGAGATAAAGTGAGGCAAAGAAATTGGGGAAGGGGATGCATGGTGTTGTATTATTATGCTATCATAATTTGACAAACCTTGAAGTGACATGTATGGAAAAAGTCCTCCTACGGATTGGAGCACTTCATTGGGTAAAAAGCAGAGAGAAAACTTATCTGTTATATCTTTTGCGTCTCTTACCAGTCAATGGTCAAAATTTGCCCTATGTGTTTTGTCACTGAGTCCCAGCGGGAGCCTCATGGGTGGCCAGATCCCATCTCATACAGTGATGGGACAAGCAGCACAGGATCTGAACCAGAGAACATATGTGAACAGTGTTACCAACACCTACCTACTGCGGCAAATTTGATGGTTCATGTCTTCTCTCAGCAAAAAGTGTCATGTATGCTTTAATATTTAATAGAATTTTTTAAATTTGAAGAAAATAGTGATTTATGAATGCTGCCTGTTTGTGGTCTTTTTTAAAATTTTTATTTTTTATTTTTCTTTTGTTGTAGATGGACACAATGACTTTATTTTATTCATTTATTTTTATTGGTGTTGAGGATTGAACCAAATGCCTCACACACGCTAGGTGAGCACTCTACTACTGAGCCACAACCCCAACCCTGTTTATTGTCTTTTTAAAATGATTTTCAACTTAATAATGTGGCTTATAATTATGGAAAAGTCTGAAAATATACATGAGCATTCTGGACCATTACCTAATCATTTTATGAATATTTACAGCTAGAGTTTCTGAATCATTTCCTAAATTATATTCCGAATTAGAAACTACCTAATACTATATTTTATTTTAATTATACCTTTCAATCTTCTTGATATTTAGAATTTGATGACTAAAGTGAATTATATGACTTTTTAACGTCCAATCATAAAGCAGTATTTTTCCATATAAAGTTTGAATTCTTGCAACAAGGATTCTTTTCCATTTCTGTTTCTACTATTTTTAGAAACCCCTGAATAAAATAATATTTTATGTGAATTAGTTGTGTGAGCTACACAGATTTACAAATAAAATATCACTATTAGAAAACTTGCTTTAACACTAAATTATTTTGTAAGCTACTACTGATTGGTAATGTTAATTGCTCTAAAGATATCTCAAGAATAAAGAAGTCGATCTAAATTATGTCGACCTCAAATCTGGTGTTAACTAAATGGGTAATTCCAACTTCTAGGATATATCAATGGTCAAAGATTTACAACGTATTTTAAACAAATAATTGAGTTATTCTCTATAAGGAAAATAGAAAATAACTATATGTATATATACATAAGTTGTATATCTTTTACCACTAGAGGAAACTTTAATATTAAACTAGTGGAAAATTTAATATTAATCTTTAAAAGGGATTACAAAAATAATTCAATAAAAAAGTATACCCCATTAGGCCTTATGTTTTCAAATAAAGATTGCAATATCAAGAACTTTCTCCAAAAAAACTTTCAACTTTTGCCTTCTTAGGCTTTTAATGTAAATTCTAGTTAAATATAATGCACATGGTATGTATAATATTTCTATTCAAATCATGTTATCCATCTCAATGAATTTATACAAAGTATGACAAGCTCCCAGACCAAGAAAAGAGAACATTACCGAAACACTCCCCTGTTTATATAATAAATGTGGAATTGGGCATGAATATGAATTTATTTAAATTAATAGCTGTTCTATGACACACTTCTGAGTTCATGCCCATCATAATTATTTAAAATCATTTTTGGAGTTAGAGTACAGTGAGATCCCTCTAAGTGTCACAAGTAATGTTCATGGGTGAAGAGAATGTTCTTAAGCACAAATTAAATCCTTGTATTTTAAAGCAGTCTCAATTTATCTTTTATAGGCTAGCTCAGGCGATAAATCTTAAAGCAATATCATTTTGACAGAAAAACATTCATATCATTAATTCATTTTTATATGTGAAAGAAAATATTTTATTTGCTTTTCTTAAACCAACCTGGTGCACACCATATTTGTTCCTAATAAATAATGAAAAGATAAGGTCAACATCTTTCTTCCAGTGAATAGTATTTAAGAAAGTTCAAAACATGAATATATTGTGCTCAGGTTTACAGACTATTAGGTTTAAAGAATATTTACACATACTATTATTACCAAGCAGTGATAAAAGAGCTTACATTACTTTGTTCTGTTAGAAAGCCAAAAAAGCAAATTTCGTAGCTTCTAAAGGTGAATCTTTTTACATAGCTCTTTGTTCTAAAGTAGTGTTTTGTTTGATGTTACAAAAGTAATTTATCTATTTTAGTGGCATTAGCTCATTAGCACTATCTATATACAAATATCTATATTAGAATAACTATAAAATAGTAAGAAGAATAAAACTGTGGACTTTAGGTAAAGTACACAACTGAAAAATAAAAGATGAATTTAATATTGCAAAAACTTGATTCTGTGAAGCAAGACATACTAGTAAATTTAACTAACAAGTGAACCAACTATGGACAACTAATGCCATATTTTCAAATAAAGAGCAAAGACAAATTAGAAACACTCAGGAGGATGATTTTCAAAGACCACTAGGTGCCATTGTTTTGTGAAAAACTCATTAAATGACACAATTTATCTCTAACTTATATCCCTTTTTATTTTTAGTCACATAATGAATTGGGAGGTTGCCATATTATAATTCTAAAGTATTTAGGATTACTGGAGGATTTTGTCTTGGATTAGTTAAACCCATATAAAAATGAAAGTAATATGATTCATTCAAGAAATTATAGAGCATGGATATATCAATGTAAATTTTTGACTGTTAAAACCAATCCATTATTAATCTATAATCAAGGGATTTGTGAGGTGAAAACTTTAATGGTTTGAATATTTGTAATGATATTGCTGTATAAACCTTTTCAAAGCAGAATATTGCTTGGATGCAAAATAATTTCTTTTCCTACAATGATTGCTTTGGAAAAAGGAATAAGATTCCATATAATTTCTTGCAAGCATATCTCCTTATTCCATCAAACAGCATTGTCCCTAACTTGGATGTAAGTGGATCCACTTATCAACTCATCAATATGGAAATACAGGAGACCATTTTCTTATAAATATGGAACTCCTAAGTGCTAATTCATTTGTTCCCAAAATAAACCTAAACAAAGTCATTAACATAATCCTTTAGTGTCAGGCAGAGTTCTAGTATATAACATTTTTTTTCAATATCCATGGAAACTTGATGGGAAGTTGTGAGCTAATAAGTGTTATACTTTTTAACTAACACTAAACTCTAAATATTTATAAGGAACTCCTTTGAACAGACTATGGGTTTTCCAAATCAAAACAAGTGTTTAAAGCCACCAATGTTGATTAATAAATAAGCTATCATGTTATTAGACTAATGTCACCTAATAGGCTCTCTTTTATTATGATGATGAGGAGGAGGATGAGGATGAGGATGATGATGATGGGTGTGTGTTGCTAGGGATTGAACCCAGGCCTTGTGCATGTGAAGCAAGCACTCTACCAAGTGAGTTATATCCCCCGCCCCTCTTTTATTATTTTTAAGTATTGAAGATAACATGTTATATGGAACAGTATATTCTATTAGTTATCTGTTGCTATATAACATAGGATCTCAAAATTTAGCACCTGAAAAATAATAAACATTTGTTCTAATCTCATGGTTTCTGAAGGTCCAGAATCCAGAAGTGGTTTACCCTGATGATCTGATGCAAGTTTTTTTCACTGGGCTGCATTTAAATTGTTATCCCAGGCTGCCATCATCTCAAAATTCAATAAAATTGAAGGGTTCACTTCCAAATTCATTTGTGCTGTTGATAAGCTTCCATTTCATGTTGTGCAGAGATGTTAGTTTCCCACCAGATAGACTTCTCCTTAGAATTGCTTACAATACTCAAAGCCTGCTGGCCTGAGAATGAGTGATGAGAGAAAGAGAGAAAGAAAATGAGAACACCAAGACAGAACTCACAGTCGTTTTATAACCCAGTTCAGAAGTGACATATCATCCCTTCCATATTTTATTCATTAGATGTGCACAGTATGTCCTTCCCACACTCAAGGGAAGGTGGCTATAGGAAGACACAAATGTCTGGGGTGTGGCAGTTTTCTTGCAAACTGTCTGCTGCATTCAATGCCAAAGTCCAGGATACCTTCAGTCACTTTTAAAATCACTAAGATTTTTCTAAAATTCATTTGCCTTATCAGTTTTCATCTGACTACCAGAAGACTAATTTCATTTTAAAACATTTGTGCAATATCGTCATAGCACAAAGGTACTGATTTCCAGAGTATATAAAAAGAAACAGTGAAAGGATTCTGTCATTGTACCTACATACCACCCAGGCACCCAGAAATAAATACCCAGTTTAGGATAGAATAGTATGACGACATTGTTTTCTGAAATCATTCAGCTCTCTTCATTATATCTCTATATATTACATAACAACAATACAATCTTGGTAAAGTAATGGTCTAGTGCAAACCTATCTAAATATTTGTCTTTCCTCTGAATAATATGAAAAATCTTGTGGAGCCATCATAAAATGTGAAGGTTTTAGTTTAATTTCTTGGTGAGAAGTACCATGTGAAGGAGATCTGGCTGTGTGGTTTGTTGCCCCATGATTTTTTCCACTAATGGACTGGTTTGCTCCTTCACTGTGTCAAGTGTTCACCTCCTCCATCTGTGACCTGGATTGAAGAGGATGATATTTCCTGAAAGTGCCAATTAATACTTTCATATTTTATTAGTCTCTAGTGACTCAAGAGTAATTTCCCAAGAGCCCAATAATCACTCAGTAACCTGATAAAATTATGACTGGCATATAATAGATACAACATAACTTGTGAGATGTCTGAACATGCAAACCTAAGGACCAACTTGACCTTTCTTTTAAAGATATTTTAATGTTGTTTAAAAATAACATTATTTAGGCGCCAAATGTGGTGGTACAAGCCTGAAGGCCCAGTAACTCAGGAGGTTGAAGCAGAAGAATCTCAAGTTCTAGATCAGCTTGGGCAGCTTAGTGAGACTCTGTATTAAAATAAAAAATAAATTAATTAAATTTATTTTATTACAAATAAAATAAATAATGGATGTATTATATATTTTACAGGGGATGCAGCTGAGTGGTAGAGCACCTCTGAGTTCAGTCCCTAATACTGCAAAGGAAAAAAAGTTCCTTTAGGGCTGGAGATGCAGCTCATTGGTAGAGCATGTGTCTAGACTGTGCAAAGCCCTGGGTTTGACCACCAACATGGTAAAAACAAACAATTTAATAAATAAATATCATCTCTATGTTGTTTGGCAGTTACTATGGTTTCTAAAATGTATCAAACTCTAAGTATTGATTATTCCAACAGCCCCTGCTGCACACAGTGTGATTGTGGTCAAGTTTTGTGGCCTCTGAGGGAAGAGGATGACTGGAAAGGACACAGTTTGACCCTAAAAGATATCACGAGTTCTTCTGGCAGTTATAAATGTCACAGAAACTAAGCCAGGCAAGGGCAAGGGGAGGTCAGCACTGCTTCCCTGGTCCTTGCCTCTCTTATCTAAACTAGTGATGGTCCTTTTGCACCTAGTCAGGCTCAAGCCAGAATCAAGTTTGTGAGGTATAAACCTGGGAGGAGATAGGATTTATAAAAGGAGAAAAAGAAGAAAGAAAGGGAGTGAAGTGTAAATGGAACTGTGATGATCATATAAGAGAAAAAAATTGCATGAGGAAGGCTTTCTTTCTTTTGGGAAGAATACAGAATTTTTGTGACCTTTCACAGCCCCTTGAAGGCCTGATAGAAGCCAATGGTATAGGCAAGGGCCCAGGAGCCCAAAGAGTTTAATATCAATTTTGAACAAACAAATAATAAACCACAGAAGAAATGTATACCATTATCTTTTGAAGTAAAAAAAAATCAGTTATCAATATCAAGGATCAAGGTCATCCTCAAAAATACACGCATACACATATAAATATACAGAATCCACATTCCTAATTATGCCTTTGTTAACTGTCGGAATATAAACAAGGTATATAACCAATTTTTAAGCTTCACTTTCTTTCTCCACAGAAACAAAACAAAACAAAAAAAAACCCAGCACCTGCCTCACTAGGTTAGCCTACACATTGTATTAATTTGGTATTTCATTAGAAAACTGCATCGTTTGCAGCATGCCCTTCTGGGTTGTCAGATTCTACTCCTGCTCATTTTCTTTAAGCTCCTTTACAACTTTTTTTTTGGTATGTAACTGATAGATAAGTCAATTCTGCTAGATCTGGCAGTGAGTGATGGAAGTGACTTCCTCTCTTTGTCTCTCATTGAAGTTCATCTCGACATTCCTTTATCCCTTGATAATTTTGTGGTGTTTTGACTCTTTTTTTGAACTGGTTATGACATCGACTTGGTACCTCCAGATCATGTATGGAAAATAAATTATTTAATATGTGTTTGTTTTTATATCTGCATGAGCCATAATTTATCTTTTCCTGAAGATTATCTTTTAATAAATACAATAATGTGAACAGAGTATATGACACATATTAGAAACTCTGGAATATAAATTCCATTCCTGTTTTTATCTACTATTAGCTTTTCAGCTTTTATATTTATATTCATTCTTCATAAAAAAAATTTGAATTTTTAAAATAGCACCCAGGAATACAATGTACATCAGTGGGTCACTGTAATATTCTCTTCATCCCTTAGGCCTTCATTCCACAACCCATGAATCACAACATTTATAATTTTCTCTGGTATTTATCTCTGTATATAAATAACATATTTCCCTGTTGGAGCTATCCATGGGCTGTGTATGAGTTATGCAAATTTGAGCATATAAGGGGACTGGTCTGGCCCTGGGCACTGATTGGGCTGTGGGATGTTAAGTGTGCCTTTTCTCTTGCTCTGCTTGTGATCCCACACAGCATCTGAGATGGGTGTGACTTGCCAAGATGTCAATCAATCTGCTGACCCCAAGACATCACCAAGCATGACTCCATCCTTCGAAACCCTACCCATTGACTTATTTGGGTAGAATATTCTACCAAATGTCTTTTCCCCAATAAATATGGGGGATCCGGGAGCACTCTCTTGCTTCTTCCACTGCTATCCAGCCTGGAGCTGACCCTCGGGGTCACCAAACATTCCCACCCTCAAAACTCGTGTTTTGCATGGTTTCTTTGCTTTTTTCTCAGTTTATTGCTGCAGTCAGCTCCTTTGAACCCAGCTCATCTGGCCAGCCCGGCCAGCTGGTGACACACACTTATACAACTATTTTGTACCTGCATCAGTTTTAGCAATCACATTCTGTTTTCGCACTATGGCAAATTAGATTTAGCACTCTTGCACACGAATCTCCATGTCTCCCACGCCTATGATTAATGCAGACATAGAAATATTAGTTAAATCTAGTAACAGTGTTCATGTACATTATATGTTACATGAAAAGTGCCCCTGTGATTCTTCAAAGTAGGAATAGAAAATAAATAGTTACGCTCCTGTAAATATTCTTCGCTTCCCAAAGAGTGCACTTTGATCATTCTTTCCGATGATGTCATATTTATAATCTATGCAGCTTAACAAATGACTCCAATATTTAGTTAAAACAACAATAAACATTTCTAACTTAAACAATTTCTGTGGGTCAGGAATTCAGAACCAACTTAAGTGGGTGATTCTGGTTCAGAACCTCCTGGCAAGTGGTATTCAAGATTTGGCCGGGGTTGCAGTCATCTGAAGGGGTGAGAATGTATTCACAAATTTCTTCACTCACATGGGGCTGGCTGCCAGCAGAAGGCCTGATTCCTGCCACCAGGGTCTTTCCATGAGCTGTTTGAGCATCTTCATATGGCTGGTTGCCCTCAAGAGAGAAAGTGAGCATGCCAAGAAAGAGTGTGGCAGAAGAAGAGTATCACGCCTCATCCAAATTCAGTAGTCACACACCATCATTTCTTTAGGGGGAGGGAGGAAAAAAAAAAACAACCACCTTTGGGAGATATAATTCATAAACAATTCTCAACTGAAAACGTGCAATTCTGTGGGTTTTTTTTTTTTTTTTTAGTGTACACAAAGATAGGTGCACCCATTACCAGAGTCAGATTTTCTATCTCTTATGGATATCCTTTATTATTTTCTCTGGTGCTTTAAGCTTGTTCCTTTGTACCTGGTTTTGAAATTTCACATTTCATGTAGTTCATCAGGTCTTCTTCAAGTTTTCTATGAGTCATACTATAGTCTGGAATCTTAATGTAACCTACAGCCCGTGTTATAAACACTTGGTCATCAGCTTGGTGCTGTTAGAAAATGGTGGATTTTCCAGTTGGTGGAAACTTTAAGAGGCTGGGCAGAGTAGGCGGTTTTAGGTCATTAGAGGTATAACCTCCAAAGGGATAACGGGACCCCAGTCTCTTTTTTTCCTCTCTTTTGTGTTTTGGCCATGAGGTGAATTTTACAATGTGCTTCTGGCAATGATATTCTGTCTCATTGAAGTCCTAAAAATAATGGATCCACCCAATCCTGAAATAAATCCTCTAAAATTATGAGCCAAAAAAAAATTTCTCTTTATAAGTTCATTGTTTCATGAATCCATTACAGTAATGGAAAGTTAATTAACATGGGCCACATATGCTAGACACCTTCAATTTGGAGATTTATGTCCTTTAAGTAAAAAAAAAAAAAAAAAACATAGTTTATATTTGTATTTTTTTTCCTCTCCATTTTATATTAAATGGATGCTGAATATCATGAATTCATTCTCCAACTTTTTTTTTCTCTATTTCCTATTCCCTGTGTGTGTGTGTATGTGTTTTAACCTTTGTTCCTGGACTTTATCTTTAAATCATTTTATACTGTTATTTATTTCTATTATATTTTTGTTCTCTGATGTTTTTCTTTTATAGCATCCTTCTTTTGTTATATCTATTTGAGAATTTTAGAGTTTTTTACATTAAAAAAATTTTTGGATTCTTTTCAATGTTTGTTTGGTTGTGTGTTTTAATATTTGTATATAATCTTTCTTATTGTTTTATTATTTTGCTATCATTTTAGTTAGATTCACAGAAGAAAAACAAATAATTGAGTCACATGCATTTTGAAAAAGAAATTCATTTTACCTTTTTATTTTCCCAAATGGTCATTTCAGGATTATCTGTTTGCACTGGTTTGAATAATGTCCTGCTAGAATATATATCTTCTCAGAACCTATGAAAGAAGTTTTTTATGAAAATAGGATCTTTGCAGATGTAATGAATTTAAGATGTGGTTATACTGGGTCCTAAATTTAATATGACCATTGTCAAAATATGAAAAGGGAAATTTGGATATTCCCAGAGGAAGAAAGGGATTGGAGTGGTGCTGAGAGCCATAGCCAAGTAGGAATGATGCATGGCATTTTTGGTTGAAAGGTGACCCTGCTCAGGGATTAGGGTGGTTCCAGGTTTAGGGTGGATCCTGCTGGATTAGAGTGGCTCTGGGTTTAGGATGGATCCTGCTGGGAATAGGGCCTATCCGGCTGCCTCAGGCGCCCACTCCTTGAGTTCCTGTTGAGTTCTCCCCCTTGAGTTCCTGTTGAGTTCTCCCGGGGTTCTGAGAGAATTGGTACGCAGAGCCCGGTGGAGGAAGTGTATTTTCCCAGAACGTGCGTGTAGAGTGTCGGGGAGAGTTCGGGAATAAAGAATTGCTGTTGGAATCTACATGTTTTTGTGGTGGCTCGGTTATTTTGTGCCCAGCCAGACTGCGGCAGAGTGGTTCATCTATAAACCAAGTTGTACCAAGATTGCTGGTCACCACAAGAAGCTTTAAGGGATAAGGAAGGATTCTTCTCTAGAAGCCTCAGAGGGAGGGGAGCGTGGGCCTGCTGACACATTGAATTCAAACTTCTATCCTCAGAATTGTGAAAGAATAAACTTCTCTGATAAATCAGCTAGTTTTTGATGCTTTATTAAGACAGCCCTGGGAAACAAATAAACCTCTTCTTCATTACTATGCTTAGAGAATGTAGTACAAATAGAAAGCTCAACTTTATTTTTAAAGCATGACTCAAATTAGTACCATTTAAACCCTTCTTTTTCAGAAACAGAAAACTCGGACAGCTCAGAGTTAGGCAGCTCTTCCTTGTGATCACACCAAGGTTGAAGAAGTTCCTGCCACCCCGCTGTGCAGTGGTGTCTCCCAGCCAGGTCAGTTTGGGCAACACTAACAATATTTTCCACCCAATGATGTGTGGGTAGAACCAAACAGTTCTTTCCTGTGGTGATAACTGAAGATAAAATTATAGTTTTGTATATTTAGCTAATTAGAAGTATAGATAATGACTGCTTTTCATATATAATTTTGGGGCCTGGGCAGTTTGATGCTTCTTTCTCTACAATTAGATTGACATTCATTTTTCTTTTATGACTAAGAATTTGTTTTGCTCTGCTCATAATTTTACTTAATTATTTTTGCTTCAAGACGAGTAAGAAGGAAAAAAAGTGTAGAAACAAAGAGTCAAGCCCAGGAAGCGGTGGGTTTAAGAAGGAAATAGTCAATTTTATCAAATGCCACAGACTCCAGGTAAAATACTGTCTGAGAATGGAATTATGCAGAGGACATTACTGTCATTGGTGTCTTGGGGAGGGCTGGAAAGAGCAAATTGCTGCAGGCTCCTGGCTAAATAGAGGTGAAGAAATGGGTAGGTGTGCAGAGCTCTACTCTCAAGCAGTTTGGTTTTGAAAGGAAGGAAGGAGAAACAGTTATAGTGCCGTATTTTTAGAAGTCACTCGGAGTGTTTACATTCAGAAGGGAAAGAAAAGATTCTGAAAGGAAAAGGCCTGTGGAGCTGGTGTTGAAAACAGGCAAGAATTAAAAATAGCAATGACATAGAGATAGAGGGAGTGGGGTGGGGGGGGGGAGAGAGAGAGAGAGAGAGAGAGAGAGAAGAAATAAAAACAGACAGTGAGAGAGCGAATTGGTAAATATATTTTCAGATACTCATATTCAGGCAAAAACAAAGCCCACCCCTCAGACTAGAAAGAAAAATAACTGATGTCCATGCAGTTTTGTTTTCAGGGAGTTAAGTGGGAAGGGAGAGGAAATGAAGACTCCACTTTGGATTTTGAAGATAAACTCATATGCTGAGTGCATTTATAGAAATAAACTAAATTTAACAAGCTGAAATTATTATTTTACCTCCACGTCAAAATAGGGGGAAAATGACAAAAATAAGCAAGTGCTCCAGGAACTCTCTTTAATATAACATGAGGCGACAATCATTGAGTAACACCCAGTGTTCTAAGCACATGGCTCCTTAGCAGGCCATTAACAGAAATTATGGATTTCACATGGCCCATCAATCTTTTATTTTTAGTTCATTTACAAACAATAAATGACAGGTACAGGCTGTGGTTTCAGACTCTAAGAGGCCTGTAGGTTCAGCTATTTTCTTTCTGAAGGCTCTAAGTATCCTGTTTCGATTGAAAAATATATATGTCTGCTTCCTCTAAAAGACATCCATTGAGGATGTGGCTTTATGAAGCAGGGTTTTACTTTATTTGCCTAAGTGCTTGCTCTTCGGGGCATAAGAAAAAGCCATACAGAAGTTGATATTTGACTTTATCTAGAGATCTATCTTATTTCAGAAAAAAATAAAATATATATGTGTATCTATATAAAAAATAAGTATGTCACTCCTGTAGATAAAGTGAAAGCTTCTCACATAAATTTCAAACATCAGTATAGACAATATTACTTACTGAAATATTGCATATCAAACTGCTTTTCTGGAAAAGAAAGTGCTTTCATCAGCTAAGCATATAATTTATTCAGTCCTCTCAATTAAATGAGCACATTCATAATTGAACATGGCACAAATGTGTGCTAGAATGCCAAGAAACACACAGAAAAAGACCTTTGTTTACAAAAAAAAATTCTGTAGACATATTTGTGAAGCACAAAAAATCAAGGAAGCATTGTAAGAGTATTTCAGAATTGCTATTTATATTTGCAACTTTTCTCCTTTTTTTTTTTTTTTTGGTCATGCTTATGTGTATTCTAGACCAAAAAAGGAGAGTAATGACACAGGTACAACTTTTGTATTTGGCATATACACATAACTACCTGTAGCTAGCTCTGTTTTCAAGTGAATCAGTCAGAACTTGTAGAAACAACAGACACAGATTTGGATGAAAGCTATGACTACGTCTAGCAAATTAATCAATGCTACCCTTATGGTGAACCACTTTGTGATTCTTTTCTTCCTGCCCATTGGGTTAATGATGGAAGAGCGAAGTTGTTTTAAATATGGTGCCTGTCTTCTTGGTTTTTACTTTTCCTACCAATGATTATTTCTGAATGGATTTTAGTTTTGCAAATTATAGCACAATGTCAGATTCAAAAATTCTCAGGAAAGACTGAAAATATAGAATTATGGAAATGATCCTAGCCACACTTAAAAACCCTTATTGTACTCATGTAAATGAGACTGCTTTAACTCAAAAGTCAGATAGAAATTGAGGGTTCTGATTACCATTGAAATAGAAGATCTGAGTTTTTAAAATGCTGTTAGCAGCATAATATTTCAAGATTTATTGAGAAGCAGAAGAAGCAGTATGTGGGTGGAAAGATATTGTATACTCATTCAATGTATAATTAATTGATACTAAAGCCTTACATTAATGAAATTTTATCTTTTACACTTTTATACTGGATTTATTATATTTTATTAAAAAAAGAAGAAATCTATTATTTTAAGAAAAATGTTTATATTACACATGGAGGTCTTCTTTTAAATATATAAAATTAAACCTAAGGGAAAGTAACAGATATTTATAGGTATATGTAAAATAGTTTGCAACAAAACAAGAAGCACATACAGGTAGGACATTAATAATGTTAGTGTTATTTAATTATTAACTATATTCCATGTTTAAAACATTTCCACAAACATGATATGCAAACTGAGTTTTGTGCTTGCAGCAAAGAAATCTAGATAAGCTATAAATGTATTGCTTATCGTTGCTCATTGACATAGATGTCCATACATAAATACCTGATGATACAAAGAATAAGTTACTGGTTTGTAGTAATTTCAATAAACTCAAATTTTTGAAATAGAAAGCTCATTTCTAAAGGTTGTGCATCTCTGAGTAATGCAGGGTTCATTGCTTAGCCTCTAAGGACCCATCAGTATGCATTACCAAGATTATCATAATTTGTAATTTGTATGTTTGTATTTGTCAGAATTCTCTTTTTTGGGAGGGGGGGCCGGTACTGGGGATTGAACTCAGGGGCACTCAACCACTGAGCCACATCCCCAGCCCTATTTTGTATTTTATTTAGAGACAGGGTCTCACTCAGTTGCTTAGAGCCTCACCATTGCTGAGGCTGGCTTTGAACTCATGATCCTCCTGCCTTAGCCTCCCTTGCCACTGGGAATACAGGTGCACACCACCATGCCTGGTTTAGAATTCTCTTAATAAAGCTAACTGTTCATATCTTGGTTTGTCTTCTAAGTCCTTATTACTCAAATGTGATTCCTAGATCATCAGTATCCACATCTCCTGGCTGCTTGTCAAAAATGCAGACTTCAGGCCCTAACCCAGATCTTCCTAGTTGTAATTTACATTTTAACAAGGTCCTCCAGTTATCTGTATGCACATTAGAGTGTGAGCAGACATGCTTAAAATATTAGAAACCTAATAAGTCTCGGGTAATGTGGAAAGAAAACAAATTCCAAAGAAATGTAGCCCCAAATTATATTTAATTTAATATTTTCCAATCTTGGATTCTGTTTAGAATCTTTATGTTGTAATTACATCATTGAGTGAATCTGTTAAGCAAATAGGCATATTTCAGGATCTGGTAGAAACCACAAATTTTAATTAGGGTTAGTATGTTGGAAAATTGCTTCTTGCTCTGGGGCTGTAGCTCAGTGGTAGAGCACCCACCTTGCACGTGTGAGGCACTGGGTTGTATCTTCAGCACCACATAAAAATAAATAAAGATACTAAAAAGAGAGAGAGAAAAAAAAATGTTTCTAAAGTAGAAAAATAGAGGTAGTAGTTATTGCTGAGTTGTTTTTTCTGGTGAATTTCTTCATCATTTTAAATCACAAATTCAGTAACATTCAATGTGTCCCTGCATTAAATGCAAAAGTCTTTAAATAGTCAAGTGATTGAAAACTCCATTCACTTTCTTTGCATGATTTGAAAAGACTTCCAAATCTAAAGAAGCTGTAATAAAGTGGAGAATACACAGGCATTGGTCCTCTTGTGACAATCTACTTGATTTATGTGCTGGAAATTTTTCCACCTTCACATATTGAGTCCTTTATGAACATTTGCTAAAAGAATAAACTAGTCAGGAATCAAAGGCAAAGACTATTCTTTCTACAATAGACTATAATAAAAATATACAGGGTAATATGCAAAAATAATATACATTCAAAATGATTTTACTTAACTGTTCATAAACCCAAAAAGCCAAACTGTTATTTTAAAATGAGAATTATATCATCAAGAAAAAGAATACTTGTGTTTACTGATCAGGACATTCTCTTCCTGGAGAAAATATGTTTCAGAAGCAGTGTTTAATCAGAAAGTTATTGTGAACCAGGGATGTTAGATGAATGATTATAATGACTAGTGCCCTCAAGCCTGAAAAACAAATGCATTGGTTTTTGCCATAAGAATGTGTTAAGCTCACAGAATATTTGATTTTGTGTGTTCAGGGCACCTCATCTGCTGATCAGTAGGCACATTTATAACTATTAGTTTTCTTGATTCCTCTCTCTCTCTGTCTCTCTCTTTCTCCCATTCTTCCCTCCTTCTCCCTCTGTCTCTCCTTCTTTATGACAAATAGATTGAGGGATAGATTGAGAATGGATTGAGAGAGAGCAGTTAGGCATTATTGCTCCAGTAAGTTTCTGAGTGTGTGTGTGTTTGTGTGCACCCATGCACACACATGACCTCAGTTACTAGTTTGGCTAGAAAGGCCTTGTTTACATCTATTTATCATTTCGTTAGGATTTTCTGTTTTTATCAAAACATTGGTATTAATATTTGCATTAAATAATCAGGGGTTAGTTTGTTAGTTATAATTTTTATATTTCTAGCTTCTGTCAATCTGTCCGACACATAGTTAACATCTTTTTTAAAAAAAATTTATTTATTTATTTTTATATGGTGCTGAGGATCAAACCCAGTGTCTCACCTGTGCTAGGCAAATGCTCTACCACTGAGCCACAACCCCAAACCCATAGTTGACATCTTAAAATCAATCTTCTATAACCATCTACCTCTTCCAGAGCCTCTCCAGATTCAGTGTAACTAACATTTCCCTTTCAAAGATAGCAAACAGTTAACTCACTATTAACACCAAGCACTCTTGGATATCAAGGTCTAAGGACAGTCAACTCTTTGCAGTTTCAGGTAATGATGAAAAATTATTTTGAAGTTATAATTTCTGGTAGACACTTGACAAAGCAGCCCCTCTTTTGTGACATAAGCCACAGCCCAGAAGATGCTTGAGGTCACCAGTCAATAATAAATGAAAAATTATAAAGAGAAGATATTTCTGCAATATAGGTAGAAAATACTCTAAAATATCTTGCTACTGTAATTTTGACATATATTGAACACTGTGAATACTTTGAATATTTATTTTATTATTTGGTAAAGCTTTTTTATTTTGCTTTAGATGCTTTTGGCAGCAATGAACTCAAAAAGTGAAAAGTATGTTTGATGAAAAATCCAATACTGAATATCCACTTTTCAATCAAATAGAATATTAATACAAACTTGCACAAAAAATGCTAATCAATACTTTTATCATTACCATAGAGACCATAGTAAAGTTAATAGTCACTGGAAGGCCAAGAAATATAAATCTCTAAGACATATCAACATCTACTACAAAAGTTATTTTTAAAAGAATATTCCCAAAGACAACAATTTAACATGTACAGCTGCTACATTCCCATTCTCAAAAGCATGAATTTTCATTTAGGTCAGATCAGTGTTCTTCTAAATAATTAATTTATTTCCAATTCCAAGTGAAGTAAATAGTTTTGATGTTATTTTTATATAAATACTATTAGAAACTTCAAGTAAGACATTATAGAAGATAATTCCAAAATGACTGTGATATTTTTGAACTCACTTTATAGAATCAAAGTAATATTAAAATGAACATTTTTGGGAAAGTGAAACATATTGTCTTTTAATTTGAAAGCTGAACATTTTAAATATAATTGTTTCCTTTTTACAGTGATAATATGAATACTGTAAAAGGCAAGCATTGTGGTAAAAAATAACATTGTATCTAATTTAAGAAACCTATTGTATCAATTGGCCATTTCCACATTAATATTTCATAATAAATCAATCCTAAATCCAGTGGTTTAAAACAGCATTTATTCTCATGGACATATGATTAGCTATCAGCAGTAATACTAGCTGACAGGGTAATGCAATAATCAAGAGTGAGATGATGGTGACCCAGAGAAGAAGTGAAGACTTGTGTAGTGGTGAGAAGTTAATGAATTTAACTGTGGGTTTGGGCTTTGTTTCAGGCTATGGCAGCTCAGGCCAAATGATCTGAGCTCCATTCGGCTGACACTCTATTACATGTTTCCCACCCTCTCATGGAACCAGTTGTCTGTCTATACCAAGTCTTGCTCTTCTCCTAGTGATGGAAAAAGGCTCAGAAGCAGAAGCAGAATTACTGAAGGCCTCTTAGAGCCTAGACTCAGAACTAGCACATTTTCAAACCTATCCACTGGCCAAAATAAGCCAAGAGATGGGGAAGTACTCTTCTCGGAATAAGGGTATAAATTCAAAAAAGATGCAAAGATGTGGGTCAGTCATTCAGTCTATAAACCTTTTTGGAATTGGCTAGCAGGCACACGTAATTTTTGCATTCCCCAAAGTGTAATAATCAAACTAGAGAATTTAGATGTCAAATTTTTATTATTTTGTAGTGGGAATCTAATCCAGAGCCACTGGGCTACCTCTCCAGAACTTTTTATTTTCTATTTTGAGACAGGAGCTCACTGAGTTGCTGAGGGCCTGGCTAAATTGTTGATGTTGGTAGTGAACTTGTGATCCTCCTGCTCAGTGACTGGGATTACAGGTATATGCACTATCAAGTCAAAATTTACACATTTTTGTATGTTCAAAGACTAGATGAACTACAAAAAAATTTTGATAAAAGTGATTTTTAAATAAAACCCACTTCAGTTTGGCAATAGATATTTTTTCTCTTCACTGTTCATCATCAATAAGATTTAAAAAAAATAACTGAAGTTTTGATGAATTTGTTTATACAATAACTTAAAGACTGTGTGGAATTGAACTAAAAAAAAAGGTACATGATTTAATATTGTAACCCTATAATTGCATCCGGAATATTTAAATTTGTGGGATGAACCCTTTAATCAAGGGCTTTTTATTTGATAAATTTATAATTTCTACTAAAATTGAATAAAAGACCTACAATGTCAAATTGGTAAAATATTCATAAACTTAAAATATTCAGAAATTTAAATAATCATCAAAGAAAATTTTTCTGAATGAAGACAAAAATGTTAAAGTGTGCCAAAATATTTAGACTGAAATACTTGTATATTTTAATTAAAATAAGTAAATAAACAGTAAAATTTAAGAAAATTGACAATAACCCCCACTTAGCAGTTTGGTCAGATCTTAACCAAACATTTTAGTATCCATAAAGAGAATATTTAATTAAAAATATGATGATCTACAAATAAAAGTCAGTTTAAATAATCAGCAATTTCAAATTTATTAATTATAAGATGTAAACTGGATGATTGTAGGTAATTTTATCAAAATAGGACAATATTGAAAAAAACATAAGAGGGATTTCTAGGAAGATGGCGGCGAGGGGAGTGCATTGCCCCTGTGTGCTGCTTCACTGTGTGGGAGTATGACAAGTCAGGACGGCTAAAGGCTATCTTGTTAGGAATTTCCAGCAATAGTGGGGTGCTCCGGAACCTGGAGGAAGGAATTCCATCGCACGAGGATCGGCTACGGGGACTCAAACGCGAGAGGTTTGTCGCACGGAGGGTAACACTGCTTATTCAGCAAATCGCCCCGTGGCTAGAGTCTGCAGCGCGCGCTGGGAAACGAGGAGATAGCGATGCAGGGATACAGCGCTGCAGTTTCTGCCAGCCGTGCAAGCACCGTACTCAGGGCTGAATTCTGGGTTCGAGACGGGGGAAGGAAGCGGTCCATCTCGGTTCTGCACACCGGTCAGACCACAGAGGAGGCCAGCAGCCACCATGTTGGAAAGCTGACATCACCATCCCTGTTTTCGACTGACCGCAGCTCATTCAGCCATAGAACAGGTAATTTCAGGCTGCCATTCGCCTGCGGCTTGCAGACAGATTGCTAGGGTTCAGTGACTGGGTGCTCCTTAGAACCTGATCTTATCGGAGCGAACACCGAGCGCGGGACGGCCGAGTTCCGGCTCCCGGAACCGCCCTGGCCCAGGGCTGCGGAGCCTGCGGAGGCTGCTTCTTGGACCCTGCTCCTATCAGAGCATACACCAAGCACTAAGTGGCCGAATTCCGGCTCCCGGAACTGAGCCCACGGGGACTGCTTCTTGGAGCCTACTCTTATAGGAGCTTACACCTAGCACGGAGCGGCCGAGTTCCGGCTCCCAGAAATTCCCTGGCCCGGGGCTAGGAGCCCGCGGAAACTGCTTCTTGGTCTGGGTCCTGCTGAGGGCCGGTCAGGACTCACCCGTTGCTTTGGTTGCCTGGCAAGGGGAACGAAATGCTCCCATTCGCATTGGATACCAACATGGCAGAGATCTGATGTCATCAGAAAGCGGCGGAGGAGAGAACTTCATCAATACCAGCGGCGACATAAACAGTTGGTCTCCTGGTAGGGGGGGTGAGGCACAGACACCCGAGTCTCCTCAATTTGTCGTCGAGCCAGAGGGGAGGAGCCGGGCCGCCGCCAGCACCCGAAGCAGGCCCAGCGGCTCGCCAGCGTGGTGACCGCGTGATCCCAATTGGAGAGGGGGCGGAGCGGAGCTGCCACCCGCACCCGCAAGGTGGGCAGACCCGCGACCCAGTGGTACATGGGCGTGGTAGGAGGGGCAGGGCAGAGCCGCCGTTCGCGCTTGCAAGGTAAACAGACCTGTGACAGCCTGGCGGGTCAGGCCCAGTGGCCTGCCAGTGTGGTACACACGTCACCCTAACTGGAGTAGGGGCAGAGCAGATCCTTCTCCCACGCCCGGATCAGGCCCTGCCGGTGTGGTGGCCACGGGACCCCAATTGGAGTGGGGGCGGAGCGGAACCGCCACCCGTGCCCGCAGGGTTAGCAGACCCGTGACCAACCTGCAGATCAGGCCCAGGGGTCCGCAGGCGTGGTAGGAGGGGCAGGGCAGATCCACCGCCCGCGCCTCCAAGGTAGGCAGACCTGCGACAGACCGGCGGATCAGGCCCAGGAGCCTGCCGGCGTGGTACACACACCACCCTAATTGGAGTAGGGGCAGAGCAGAGTCGCCGCCCGTGCCAGGAACAGGCCCAGCGTCCTGCAGGCGGGGTAGTCACGACACCCCAATTGGAGTAGGGGCAGAGCAGAGCCTCCACCCGTGCCCGAAAGGTGGGCAGATCTGCGACCAACCAGCGGGACAGGCCCAGTGGCCTGCCGGTACGACAGACACGTCACCCCATTCGGAGTAGGGGCAGAGTACAGCCGCCGCCCACGCCTGCAGGGTAGGCAAACCTGCAACCGACTGGCGGATCAGGCCTGGTGGCCTGCCGGCGTGGTACACTCATCACCCCAATTGGAGTAGGGGCAGAACAGAGCCGCCGCCAGCGCCCAGAACAGGCCCAGTGACCTGCCGGCGTGGTAGCCACGACACCCCAATTGGAATAAGGAGAGAGCAGAGCCGCCGCCCTCGCCTGCAGGAAAGATACGCAAGGAGTATGAAAAGACAAGGAAAGAAAGGACCACAAGCAATGCAGGTCAATGCAACTTTAGAAGAGGTAACAGCTGCAGCAGATGGAATGTCAGATAAAGAATTCAGGATATACATGCTTCAGATGATCTGGAGTATCAAGGAAGACATTAAACAGCAAAATCAGACAATGAAAGATCACTTCGACAATGAATTACGCAAACAAATCCAGGAAGCAAAGGATCAACTATACAGGGAGATAGAGGTTATAAAAAACAAACAAACAGAAATCCTAGAAATGCAGGAAGCAATAAACCAACTTAAAAACTCAATGGAGAATACTACCAGCAGAGTAGAACACTTAGAAGATAGAACATCAGACAATGAAGACAAAGTATTTCAACTGGAAAAGAACATAGACAGCTCAGCAAGACTGTTAAGAAACCATGAGCAGAACATCCAAGAAATATGGGATAACATTAAGAGACCAAACTTAAGAGTCATTGGGATACAGGAAGGTACAGAGCTCCAAACCAAAGGAATGAGCAGTCTATTCAATGAAATAATACAAGAACACTTCCCAGACTTGAAGAATGAGACAGAATCCCAAATCCTAGAAGCCTACAGGACGCCGAATGTGCAAAATCATAAGAGATCCACACCTAGACACATTATAATGAAGATGCCCAACATACAGAATAAGGAGAGAATTTTAAAAGCTACAAGAGAAAGGAAGCAGATTACATTTAGGGGTAAGCCAATCAGGATAACAGCTGATCTTTCAACACAGACTCTGAAAGCTAGAAGATCCTGGAATAACATATTTCAAACACTGAAAGAAAATGGGTTCCAACCAAGAATTGTGTATCCAGCAAAATTAAGCTTCAGGATGGAAGATGAAATTAAAACCTTCCACGATAAACAAAAGTTTAAAGAATTCGCAGCTAGAAAACTATCTCTTCAAAACATCCTCTCCAAAGCATTACAGGAAGAGGAAATGGAAAATAACAATGAAAACCAACAGTGGGAGGTAGGACAGTAAAGGGGGGGAAAATAATCAAAGAGGAAAACAAACTATGTTTAGTAACAGAAATAAACAAATATGGCTGGAAGAACAACCCATATCTCAATAATAACCCTAAATGTTAATGGCTTAAACTCACCAATTAAGAGACACAGGCTAGTAGAATGGATCACAAAACAAGACCCAACAATATGCTGCCTACAGGAGACGCATTTGATAGGAAAAGACATACATAGGCTGAAGGTGAAAGGTTGGGAAAAATCATATCACTCATATGGACTTCGGAAACAAGCAGGAGTGTCCATACTCATATCAAATAAAATAGATTTCAAGCCAAAGTTAATCAAAAGGGATAAAGAGGGACACTACATACTGCTTAAGGGAACCATACACCAACAAGACAACAATCATAAATATTTATGCCCCAAACAATGGTGCAGCTATGTTCGTCAAACAAACCCTTCTCAAGTTCAAGAGTCTAATAGACCACCATACCATAATCATGGGAGACTTCAACACACCTCTCTCGCCACTGGACAGATCTTCCAAACAAAAGTTGAATAAGGAAACTATAGAACTCAATAACACAATTAATAACCTAGACCTAATTGACATATATAGAGTATACCACCCAACATCAAGCAGTTACACTTTTTTCTCAGCAGCACATGGATCCTTCTCAAAAATAGATCATATATTATGTCACAGGGCAACTCTTAGACAATATAAAGGAGTAGAGATAATACCATGCATCTTATCTGATCATAATGGAATGAAACTGAAAATCAACGATAAAAGAAGGAAGGAAAAAGCATACATCACTTGGAGAATGAACAATAGGTTACTGAATGATCAATGGGTTATAGAAGACATCAAGGAGGAAATTAAAAAATTCTTAGAGATAAATGAAAACACAGACACAACATATCGGAATCTATGGGACACATTGAAAGCAGTTCTAAGAGGAAAATTCATTGCTTGGAGTTCATTCCTTAAAAAAAGAAAAAAACCAACAAATAAATGATCTCATACTTCATCTCAAAATCCTTGAAAAAGAAGAGCAAAACAACAGCAAAAGAAGTAGAAGGCAAGAAATAATTAAAATCAGAGCTGAAATTAATGAAATCGAAACAAAAGAAACAATTGAAAAAATTGACAAAACTAAAAGTTGGTTCTTTGAAAAAATAAACAAAATCGACAGACCCTTAGCGATGCTAGCGAAGAGAAGAAGAGAGAGAACTCAAATTACTAGCATACGGGATGAAAAAGGCAATATCACAACAGACACTTCAGAAATACAGAAGATAATCAAAAACTATTTTGAATCCTTATACTCCAATAAATTAGAAGATAGTGAAGGCATAGATAAATTTCTTAAGTCATATGATCTGCCCAGATTGAGTCAGGAGGATATAGACAACCTAAACAGACCAATATCAATTGAGGAAATAGAAGAAACCATCAAAAGACTACCAACTAAGTAAAGCCCAGGACCGGATGTGTATACAGCAGAGTTTTACAAAACCTTTAAAGAATAACTAATACCAATACTTTTCAAGCTACTTCAGGAAATAGAATGAATTTGGAAGTTCTCCCTCTTTTTCTATGAGGCCAACATCACCCTGATACCTAAACCAGACAAAGACACTTCAAAGAAAGAAAACTACAGACCAATATCTCTAATGAACCTAGATGCAAAAATCCTCAATAAAATTCTGGCGAATCGGATACAAAAACATATCAAAAAAATTGTGCACCATGATCAAGTAGGATTCATCCCTGGGATGAAAAGCTGGTTCAATATACGGAAATCAATAAATGTTATTCACCACATCAATAGACTTAAAAATAAGAACCATATGATCATCTCGATAGATGCGGAAAAAGCATTCGATAAAGTACAGCATCCCTTTATGTTCAAAACTCCAGAAAAACTAGGGATAACAGGAACATACCTCAATATTGTAAAAGCAATATATGCTAAGCCTCAGGCTAGCATCATTCTGAATGGAGAAAAATTGAAGGCATTCCCTCTAAAATCTGGAACAAGACAGGGATGCCCTCTCTCTCCACTTCTGTTCAACATAGTTCTCGAAACACTGGCCAGAGCAATTAGACAGACGAAAGAAATTAAAGGCATAAAAATAGGAAAAGAAGAACTTAAATTATCACTATTTTCAGGTGACATGATTCTATACCTAGCAGACCCAAAAGGCTCTACAAAGAAACTATTAGAGCTAATAAATGAATTCTGCAAAGTGGCAGGATATAAAATCAACACGCATAAATCAAAGGCATTCCTGTATATCAGCGACAAATCCTCTGAAATGGAAATGAGGACAACCACTCCATTCAAAATATCTTCAAAAAAAATAAAATACTTGGGAATCAACCTAACAAAAGAGGTGAAAGACTTATACAATGAAAACTACAGAACCCTAAAGAGAGAAATAGAAGAAGATCTTAGAAGATGGAAAAATATACCCTGTTCATGGATAGGCAGAACTAACATCATCAAAATGGCCATATTACCAAAAGTTCTCTATAGGTTTAATGCAATGCCAATCAAAATCCCAATGGCATTTCTTGTAGAAATAGAGAAAGCAATCATGAAATTCATATGGAAAAATAAAAGACCCAGAATAGCAAAAACAATGCTAAGCAGGAAGTGTGAATCAGGCCGTATAGCGATACCAGACTTCAAACTATACTACAGAGCAATAGTAACAAAAACAGCATGGTACTGGTACCAAAACAGGCGGGTGGACCAATGGTACAGAATAGAGGACACAGAAACCAATCCACAAAACTACAACTATCTTATATTTGATAAAGGGGCTAAAAGCATGCAATGTAGGAAGGATAGCATCTTCAACAAATGGTGCTGGGAAAACTGGAAATCCATATGCAACAAAATGAAACTGAATCCCTTTCTCTCGCCATGCACAAAAGTGAATTCAAAATGGATCAAGGAGCTTGATATCAAATCAGAGACACGCCGTCTGATAGAAGAAAAAGTTGGCTACGATCTACAGTCGGTGGGGTCGGGCTCCAAATTCCTCAATAGGACACCCATAGCACAAAAGTTAATAACTAGAATCAACAAATGGGACTTACTCAAACTAAAAAGTTTTTTCTCAGCAAAAGAAACAATAAGAGAGGTAAATAGGGAGCCTACACCCTGGGAACAAATCTTTACTCCTCACACTTCAGATAGAGCCCTAATATCCACAGTATACAAAGAACTCAAAAAATTAGACAATAAGAGAACAAACAACCCAATCAACAAATGGGCCAAGGACCTGAACAGACACTTCTCAGAGGAGGACATACAGTCAATCAACAAGTACATGAAAAAATGCTCAACATCTCTAGCTGTCAGAGAAATGCAAATCAAAACCACCCTAAGATACCATCTCACTCCAGTAAGATTGGCAGCCATTATGAAGTCAAACAACAACAAGTGCTGGCGAGGATGTGGGGAAAAGGGTACACTTGTACATTGCTGGTGGGACTGCAGATTGGTGCAGCCAATTTGGAAAGCAGTATGGAGATTTCTTGGAAAGCTGGGAATGGAGCCACCATTTGACCCAGCTATTCCCCTTCTTGGTCTATTCCCTAAAGACCTAAAAAGAGCATGCTACAGGGACACTGCTACATCGATGTTCATAGCAGCACAGTTCTCAATAGCAAGACTGTGGAACCAACCTAGATGCCCTTCAATAGACGAATGGATAAAAAAAATGTGGCATTTATACACAATGGAGTATTACTCTGCATTAAAAAATGACAAAATCATAGAATTTACAGGGAAATGGATGGCATTAGTGCAGATTATGCTAAGTGAAGCTAGCCAATCCCTAAAAAACAAATGCCAAATGTCTTCTTTGATATAAGGAGAGTAACTAAGATCAGAGTAGGGACGAAGAGCAGGAGAAGAAGATTAACATTTAACAGGGATGAGAGGGGGGAGGGAAAGGGAGAGAGAAGGGAAATTGCATGGTAATGGAAGGAGACCCTCAGGGTTATACAGTGGAGGGAGTAGAGAGAGGAGGGGAGGGGAGGGGAGAGGTGGGGAGGGGGGAGGGGGGAGGATGGGAAAGGCAGCGGAGCACAACAGACACTAGTATGGCAATATGTAAATCAATGGATGTGTAACTGATGTGATTCTGCAATCTGTGTATGGGGTGAAGATGGGAGTTCATAACCCACTTGAATCAAAGTGTGGAATATGATATGTCAAGAAATTTGTAATGTTTTGAACAACCCACAATAAAAAATTAAAAAAAAAGAAAAAACATAAGAAAATATTAGTGGTATTATATACAGAAATATACATTGTAAACTGATTAAAGAGTATTTTCTAAGAATAATTATTTTGCTTACATTTTAAATGTTTATATAATCAATATAAATCAATGTTAAAATTTTCTTTATTGACCATGATTATATGTATATGTTATTTCTTTTTTTTACAAATTATTTTATAATTTGAACATTATACTAAAATCATTGTCTTTTACTGGTAAAAAGAGAAACATTTAAAAATATATGCAATTTATTTTGGATCTTCTTTAATCCCCTAAAATATGCCAATTCAAAGGCTTAAAACAAGGTGTCAAACCCATATTTCAGAGGCCTATACATGACAAAATGGTACATTAAACTAGGTAGATGGTATTTGTCAGAGAGAAATGAAGATAGAGTTTAATTTTATTTAAGAAGTAAAATCAATAGGCTGTGACATTGACACTCCTAGGTTTATTGTAGTTAGTGAAACTACGTGGCTAGTGGGTTAGTAGATGCTGGCCTTCAAGGGATTAAAAAAAAAAAAAGATACAGTTTGTCAGGTAATTAGTTTTCAAGTGAGATTTTCAAGAAATATTACCCATTGGTCTGAAGCCCGGAGAAGTGTTGGCTATGGATGTAAACTGAAGGAACAACTTCTTCCTCAAGTGACTGCATCAAAGGCATTTCTCTTATCGAATGTATTGAATTCTATTCATTTGAAATCTCTGAATATAGTCACATTAGGTGTTTTGAAAACATATCACAGAAAAAAATAACATTTTCTGTATTTATCTTGGTAGAATAGAATAAGAAGCAGATAGTAATAAGAAAAAAATACTCATCATGTGTTAAAATTTTTATACCAGGTAAATCAGTGAAGAGTTCAGCAAGATAATATTGAGAAGTAATTTTATAATTACATTTATCCTGAAAACATAATGTATAATTCAACTAGACAATAAATCCATTGGAATTTAGTGTACTAAAGTAATTAAAAATTAACATATTTTCATTCAATATCGATTCATTATTCATAAAAGATACTGTTTTGTTGTGTATAAAGGTATACATGCTACATGCATTGACTCACAGCCCATACAGTACCTCAGTTAAAAGTGATATATAAATCTGGGGCAATGGAGCATTTTATTTATTTATTTTTGTTATTGCTCTTTATTCCATCTTTTTCCCCCCCTTTTAAAAATTTGTTCTAATTAGTTACACATGACAGTAGAATGCATTTTGACACATCATATATATACGGAATGTAACTTCTCATTCTTCTGGTTGTACATGATGTAGAATCACACTGGTGATGCAATCATATAAGCACATAGGGTATCAACGTCCAATTCATTCTACTATCCTTCCTACCTCCATTTTCTTCCCTCCTTTCGCTCCCCTCTGCGTAATCCAAAGTACCTTTATTCTTCCCTAGTCCCCCACTTTTTGTGAATTAACATGCACATATCAGAGAAAACATTGGCCTTTGGGTTTGGGGGATTGGCTTATTTTGCTTAGGATGATATTCTCCAGCTCCATCCATTTACCTGCAAATGCCAAATTTCATTCTTCTTTAAGGCTGAATAATATACCATTTGTATAAATGCCACATTTTCTTTATTTATTCATCTGTTGAAGGGTATCTAGATTGTTTCCATAGTTAAGCTATTGTGAATTGAGCTACTGTAAACATTGATGTGGCTATGTCACTGTAGTATGCTCATTTGAAGTCCTTTGGGGATAAACTGAAGAGTGGGATAGCTGGGTCAAATGACGGTTCCATTTCAAGTTTTCTGAGGAATTTCCATATTGCTTTCCATAATGGTTGTACCAGTGATTGGGCATTTTAAAGGTTTTAAAAACAATAGACTATTTTAAAATTTTAACTTGATCAAGGTTTTTAGTCTTCCAATATATGTAATAGGACACTTGATTTTTGCTTTAGTATTAATTAGGTTATTTGCATTATCTTATTACTAAAATTCATGCTTTTTTTTCCCATCTTTAAGATCTTAAATTATTTTATATTAGTTTAATCTTATTTGTTTGAATATCTTGAAAAGAAATTTTTGCATATGTGTACATTATGGAAAATACTTGTGGAAAATATGATGTAGATTCCTGCAATAATATAACAACTTAATTTATGGGGCAGGAATTGGTATTTCCAGGATTTCTCATTACTTTCAAGGTACTCTAAGTAATACCTGACTCTCTTTTTTTTTTTTCTTTTTCACTTTACTGGGGATTGATCACTAGGCTACTGTATTTCTTTGCGGTATTCCCATTCTTTTGATTTCTTACTTTGACACAGGATCTTGCTAAGCTGCCCAGGCTAATTTCAAACTTGTGATCCACTTGCTTCATCTCCCAAATCTAGGATTAGTGACATATGACTAAATACCTCTCTTTATTGAAGACACTTAGATATTTAGTCAGGCTAGGTGTCAGTGTAGCTAATCAAGTGCTTCCCAGATAACTAAAAGCAGAACAGAAAATAAATTAGCTAAATGGAAACACAATCAATTAGATTATAACAATTATTAGAAAGCTGAATCTCAACTTAATATGAGGCCTTAATTTCTGAACCTGTGAAAATATGTCAGTCAGACTACTTGATCGCTCATCTCTCATGTCATGTCTCACTCATTGTGATATTAGAACACAACACGAACATCCTCCATTGCTCCTAGTGAGAACATCCTCTTCCCCATCCCATCCCCAATTAACTGATGCTCAGGTCTTCCTCTTGCTCCAGACCTGCCTCTGCTCAGCTCAGTCTTTTGCTCTTAGCAGATATCGATATCACAACCTACCTCCTGGTTCACTGAAAAAGTTACTAGAAGCAGATTTATTAATTTTTTGTTCATTCACTCCTACAGGTTCAAAAGAACTCACTGTCCTATTAACTCTATTATCAGCATACAGATATTTTCTATTTCCATTTTTAAAAGCCCTCCCCTAAACCTTTATTTCTGCCAGTTGCTGCTCTATTTAAAAAAAAAAAAAAAAAAAACTTTAAATTTGTTTTAATTTGTTGTACATGAAAGTAGAATGCATTTATGCACTTTGATATATCATACATAGTTGGGGTATAATTTCTCATTTTTCTGATTGTACATGTTGTAGAATCACATTGGTCCTGCAGTCTTATATATACATAAAGTAATAATGTCTGTTTCATTCTACTATCCTTCCTATTCCCATATCCCCTCCTGTCCCCTCCCCTCACTCCCCTCTACCCAATCTAAGGTAACTCTATTTTTCCCAAATGCCCTCCCCCTCACATTGTGAATTAGCATTCACATATTAGAGAAAACATTTTGCCTTTTGATTTTGGGGGGTTCAGATAGTGCTCTATTCTTTTTTTAACTCTTCTTCCCAGAAAAAATATTCTGTTTAGTTGCCTTGATTACTTTTTCTAATTCCATTTCTACAATTCACACATTAAATTACACATACTTGACATGATTCTCCTTTCCACTGATTCTATCCTTTCCAAGATCACCAAGGTCAAAGTTGCCAATTCCAGGAGGAATTTCTCTATGTTTAGCCTACTTGGCCTGACAACAGCATTTCACCCACTGGCTGCACGGTTCTTCTGGAAACCTTCTCTCCTGGATTCCTTGACCTCATAGTCTTGGGCTTTTCGTCCTTCCTTACTGTCTCCTCAAACTCTAATTTATGTCCTGTTCTTTCTGACCCATTTTCTTCATGGCTATTCACATATTTTTTCTCAGTTATCCCTGTCTCTCCTGTTGCTTTCAGTAGCATTTTTGTGCTCCCATTCACAATTCACTTTCTGAGGTGAGGTCTATCCCCTTAATCTCAATTTTAACTCATATATTCAACGGCCTCTCTGACATCTTAGACACCTAATTAGGTTGAAATGTTCAAAAAGTAGCTGGTGATTCTCTTTGGCAACTCATTCCTCATATTTTTCATCTTATAAAATGACCCTGCTAGTTAATTAATTAAAAGAAAAATCTAAAATATATCCTTGGTTCCTCTCTGTTCTATACCACCATCCCTAACATCCTATTGGTCATCAGCTCCTCTTGATTCTAACTCTGAACTGCCACAGCCCTATTCTAAATTATCTTCCTGTCTTTTCTAAAATACTGTAAGAATGTCTTAGTTACTATCCCTCTTTAATAGTTCATCTATTCTCCACATTGTGGCAAGAGTGATCTTTTAAAATAAATTGGATCACTTCCCTTCTCTGTTTATTCTTTGATTGTTCCCATTGCTCCTCTTTTTACCTCTGCAACACAGGTCCCCATATTATCTCTTGCTTATGCTCCATGCTCTCCAATATCCAGGTTACCTTTCTCTGCTTGAAATCTTCTTCTTTCCACCCTTACTCTTCACCTGGATAATTCTCATCCTTCAGATTTGAGCTCAAACTTCTGTTTGCGTAGTCCTTCCCTCTTCATACCATTTAAAGTAGACTCTGCCTTATGTTCTTTATCTTCTCATTCTGTTTATTTGGCCCTGCATCACACCAAAACATCCAATTTGTCTTATTGATAATCATTTGAATATCCACTGAAACATAACAGGGACATTGTATTTTGTATTCTTTTGGTTCTAGAAAAGTGCTTGTACTATATAGCAGTGGACAGATAATTGTTTTCTAAGTTCAAATGAATGTTCAAATGAATAGATTATTTATATAGCTTCTTTTTATATGGAAAAGGCCAAAGACTATGGTGTTGGATGACATCACAACGTAACTCAAAATAAATGATCTGCCAACATCAATTGTCTAGAAAATTCAGAAAATATTTCAAAACCTTAGAGGACATGGAACAACAGCAGAGTTGAAAACAACAAAAATAAACATTTTTTATAGGGACAGTTTTTCTTTCTTTTTCTGAGAAACTATTCAGCAATGTATATATAACTATAGAAATCTTAGATAATTATGTAAGGTACCTGAACTTCCTTCATCTGGTTAGAATCTCAATTAGTACATTATATAATTCCCAGATTTTCCTATGGAGATCTGGGTATGATTACTGAACTCTTGAAATGTGGTTAGTGCAAATGAGAAGCTGAATTTTAATTTTAATTTATTTTTAATAAAACTAAAAACTTAAGAAATATTTTCCAGTAAACACCACTCTATTGTTTGGTACAGTTACATTTATTGAAAATGCAATCTTGAGCCAGGTGTGGTGGCACACTGTTAGAGTCTGTAAACAAGTCAAGATGGCGCCTGGCATTTTGCAGAGGGAGTGGTTTGTGAAGTAACGCCAGGGAGCCATTAATTGTGGAGATTCCTTATGGGTTGACTGCTGTATCTAGTTTATGTAAATTAAGATAAGCTGTGTGGAATGTATATATATACCCCTCCTGTCCTACAATAAAGGGCTCCCACTCCTGCTGTATCAATCTACACAAGTTGCTTGTCACCCCCCAGTTATTTTGCTGCAGCCGGACTGCGGCAGCACACGCTTGTAATCTCACTGGCTCAGGAGGCTGAGTAGGAGGACTGTAAATTCAAAGCCAGCCTCAGCAAAAGTGAAGTGCTAAGCAACTCAATGAGACTCTAAAATACGAAAAAGGGCTGGGGACGTGGCTCAGTGGTCAAATGCCCCTGAGTTCAATCCCTGGTACACACATCCCCACCAGAAAAATAATGCAATCCTGAAATTGAGATATTTTATAAATATAAAATATCTGAAGGATTTTTGAAGAAAATGTACAAAAGAATGCAAAATATCTTAATGTTTTTGTTGATTAGATGTTTAAATGGTCTTATTTTTGGCTCTAATGGATTAAGTTAAACATACCTCAAAAAATAAATTTAACTTATTTATTTTTAGTTTTTCTACTGTGGCCACCAGAAAATTTAGATTACATGTAGTTTATTATATTTCTATTGAATTGCAATAGATATACATATACACATATCTGGGTTTTTAATGAAACTTAATTAAATAAACCACTTCTTAGCAATATCATAAAATCATTGAAGTAAATAAATACAAATTTATATTTGGCCTTTTTGAATAATTATTTAATATTTCACTGTGACAAATATTATAGATTTTTTATTAGTAAATGTTTAGGTGGTTTCTAAATTTTCACCTTTATATTTAACACCAGTATAAATAGAGTACAGGGCACTTTTATTGATGGGGAATGATTATAAAGATCAAGTATCTTCTAGGCTAACATTTAAAAACATTTGAGAAGGCTATGGGATAATTTTGGAAAATCATTTTTATGATGTACATAAGCTTACATTGCTTTGTGAAAGCACAGATCATATAACTTTTCATATTTTTAAAATATTTAGTTTTTAGTTTCAAGTGGACACAATATCGTTATTTTGCATTGTGCTGAGGATCGAACTCAGTGCCTCAACATGCTAGGCGAGCACCCTACCACTGAGCCACAACCCTAGTCCCTAGCTTTTCATATTTTATAAAGTGCATTAATAATAAAATGCATAGATTTCTATCAATAACAAATTTCTTAATGCTAAGACATTTTTAATTTTCTGAAAAATAAAAAGATGATGATGATTATTTTACCTAAGAATGCTTTTTATAATTTTGAATAAGTGAAATATTGCTATTTAAAATAAAATACAAACCCTCAGATATAAGTTACTGAAATCTCTGACCTATTTCTGTCATTTTTGTCTGTCTGTGAGAAGATGCCCTGAGTACAACCTCTTGTAAACAGCCTGCACGAACAGGTTCCTGGAGCAGTCCTCCTGAGAACGTGCTTGTCATCTGTATGCTGATGTCGCCCATCTAGGTTCTAGTCAGGGTTTGCAGACATGTGGAACTGAATACTTCTCAGGCCAGGTGGCAAGACCTTTATCCCTCACACTTAACCTGTTATACCTACTCCACATGAACAGAATCTGTAACAATATCCCTAGAGTATCAGAATATACTCTATATTAGAGGAAATAAATGAAGTAGGACTCTTTGTATCAATTGTCTAAGTGTTTTGAGTATATTATATGCTCAATCTTTCAGTATTATATATATTCAATATGTATTTCAGTATCTAAGGCCACAACCAGGTTCCAAGATAGCAAAGGATTCAGGCTTAAGACAGAGAAAATTACAGATATAGACAAGAAAATACTGTATGGTATTATATTAAAGTAAAAAAAAATAAGATAAACATTATATTTAGTAATGCTAGAAAAAGAATTTTAGAATTTGAATCAGTTGTTTTTCTTAAAACAAACCAGTCACAGTGTATGGGAACTGGCCACCAAAGGCTATAGGGGCAGTGAGACCCATGAAACAGACAGACATATCCAGGACTGCACAAAGTGCAATTTATTGGGGACTTAGGGGCAGAAACATGTCTTGGGCAGCAGCAAGACAGAAGGATCCCCCACACCTCAAGGCAGGAGGAAGGATTTATATGCTCAACTAGACAAGGTGGGTGTGGATAACCAGAATGTACCTGACCTTTCTCAAATAACTGTCAGCATCTGTAAGTCAGTTAAGAAACAGTCCAGGCACCAGTGGCCGGAACACCACACTCTACTGACTATATATATTACTGACATTGTCCTAAGGGCATATGTGACAGGGTCATGGTGGTGGGCAAAATGGCAGTTATGACCAAGATGGCTTTAGTCATGCCAAGCTAGATTCCTATAGTTATGCCACTTGACTTCTAAATCAAATGCCTTTCTTGATTAAGAGCAGTAAAATTCCATAATTTTCCATTGTTAACAAAGTTTTCACTCTTTTGTCACCTAGGTCTTCCATTGGAATTTTACTATAATTTCACTCAATTTAAATGGATAGTGAGATATAACCAATGTTCAATTTCTAACCTTTACCCCTTTTGTATAACTAAGTTAGAAATTCAGTTAGTAGGCCCTTCTGTCTGCGTTATCTCTATAGTGTTCCAGAAGCACCCAGAAGCTCTGTCCTCTTTTACTGGTTCTATCAGTACTAATTATGTAACCGAGAACATGCCAATTAATTCCTCTGCAAGTCAATTTCTCATCTATAATACAGGGACAATGAATCCCATGCTATCATCTACTTCATAGGATTGTCATGAGAATCAAATGAGTCAAAACATTTCAAAACACATGGAAAAGAGAGACCGACTATTCCAGGAAGCCTATAACAATTTTAATACTGATAACAATAACGAGCCCTCATTTTGTATCTGTTCTTTATATTATTAGGTCTCTTGTGATTACAAGCAATAGAAATCAACTAAAGCTAGTTTGAGTGGGACAAAAGGTGGAGACAGGGTTGTATTATAAGCACACAAAAGCATTTCCTGCCAGCGAAATCTAGGAGCACATCAAGGTCCCAGGAAAAAAACCAAAACCAATTACTTTTGCTCTCTCTCCTCTCTTTTATTTGTTCGGTTTGTCTAAAGCATTTTTTTTTTAAATCTAAAGATGGATTTCTTCTGCTTATTCTTGAATGAAAATGTCACTGCCTGCAGATTCATAGCATACATTTTACAGATCCAGTCAACTACAGACAATGATCTCTCTTTTATTTCCAACTACAAAATCACAGGGCATCTAAATTTGCCAGATTATGAATGATCAAGGAGGAAACAAATCAAATGGCTGCTGAATGAGTACTGCTATGTTCCAATATATTGGAAAGAGAGCTCATCCCCCAATCTACTATTACAAAGGGGTCATCGAATATGGAATCCCTTAGGTATCTACTATTCTCTTTAAATTTCCAAAGCACGTTCACATGTGAATGAAATGGGGAGGGGGAAATGTATTATATTAACAGATAGAAACAGAATTTCTCTAAGGGATGAAACTATTTTGGTTGACAGGGAAAAAAGATACTTTGGCAAACCATTTGAAAGAGAAGTGATAGCTTGAGGGCATTGGTACCAGCTGAGTTCCAAGAACAAAAGAGCTTAGGGTGCTCTGCTGCAGAAAACTAAAGGCATTGGCTTCTGCTCCTAAGAGGATTGGGGAACAAAGAGGCAGGAAAGAGGAATCTGTAAGGCAAAGTGTTGTGCATCAATGCTGATGGAGTAAAGTATTTGTAAAAATCTCCATGGTAAAAATCTCCAGTATCGGCCCCAGTAAACCAACCCCCACTGCCCCCCCCCCCGCCACACACACACACACACACACACACACACACGGAAAAAAATACCTTTAAGTTAAAAAATACCCAGCGTGTGAGTTTCAGTTGCTTCCATGTAATTTTGGTTCTTTGTCTTCTCTGTGAACATTGCATGAACCAGAAAGGTGTGTGTGTGTGTATAAATTCAGTGTGTCTGGACCAGATCAGCATAGAACAGAGGGGATATGTTTTAAAACAAAGGTGGAGGCAGAGCATACATCACTCAACCACTCCGAATGCCAAGGGCAGGGAGGCAGAAGCTGAATTTGAGTTATGAATGCATTATTTCCTGTAATCTGCCCAACAACTTGTCAAGTAACTGCAACAGATGTCATTACCACTTAACAGATGAGGAAACTGAAGATAACCCTTTACCTAATGTCTTATAGCAAATGAGTCTCAGAACTGAAATAAAGCCTATATGTCTTCCCTCCCAGGGAAGTTTGTATTATTGCACTAAACTTCCTTCCTTCAAATAGTATGACGGTGACAGAACAGTGGTAGAATACCTTCGTGGCAAGAATCAAGAAGACATTCCTTTAATGAATGCCTTCAGTGTTTTTAATGAAAACAGTAAGATTATCTTGTACTCTCTGTTCCTTTCATTGAATATATATTTCCTAAATTCCTACTCTGTAACCAGTAGCAGGATAGGTGCCAGTCCTTTGCTTATGAGTAATAATGGTCTGACTAAAGTGAATGTTAAAATTATGAAAACACTAAATAATAATGGAAGGCCAAGCACTTCACGGCATTTACTTCCTTTTTTTCTTTTTTCTGTACTTTTTGAAATTTCAGTGACACACAAAGTCTGATTATGGTTCTAGCAGCAGAGGTGACTAAGAATTCAAGTCAAGCCACATCAACCTCATATATTGATAGGGAGAATATAATGATATATCCATTTTGGAAAACACCTTGGCAGTTGCTCTCAAACCTAAAAAGAGTTAGCATATGACCCAGCAACTCCTCCTTAGGTACATGCTTAAGAGAAATAAAAACAGGTATTAAAATCAATATTTGTACATAAATTTTCATATCAGCACTATTCATAATAGCCAAAAGGTAAAAACAAACCAAATTGACTAATGTCTGGATAAATAAGAGGTATCATATCCATACATAGAAAAATATTCAGCAATATATTCAGGCATAAATTTCCCATGCATGCTACCACACTGAGGAAGTTTGAAACAGTATAAAGGAAGACACAAAAAGTCATATGTTGTATGATACCATTTATATGAAAAGTCCAGAATAGTCAAATGCACAAGACAGAAAATAGTTAGTGGTTGCTATGGGCTGGGACAGTAGGGAATTGGAAGTGACTACTAACCGGTAGCAGATTTCATTTGGGGGTGATGAAAATGTTCTGGAATTATTGTCAATGGTTGCACAACATTATGAACATGCTAAAATTTTCTGAATTCTTTACTTTAAAGTGGTGAATTTCATGTATGAATTAAAACAAACTAACCACATAATATTTCTGTCTGTGTACAAGGACAATAAAACCAACATCAAAAGGAACACTGAACACAGAGAAATCACAGTAGGTCACTACCTTCTCCTTTTCAGTGTCTCCCCTGTGCTATCCAACATTTCCTCAGTCAGCTCCCTTATGTTAAAAAGCAGTCTCAGCAGTCTTGGGGAGGCTGAATTTCTAAGAGAGAGCTGTGCCTTTCTTTACTCTCCATTTTTTCAACATTCTGGTTCTACTTTATTATTTTTTAGCTATATTCTCGTAATAAACTTTTTGTTATTGTTGAAAAAGCAATTATTAGTGGCTCAGCCTCCTGTGGATCAATTGACAACCTTCGTTTTATAAATTATTAGAGATTAAGGTAAAACATAGATAATTATTTTGACTTTTCTTTGTAGGGTCAAGAAATGCTTCCAAAGTGCCTGTCAACAGAAAGCCTCTTCTTTATGTAGGAGTTCTCAGGAGCTGTTTAGAAAATGGGCAGGAGTACTTTGTGGATCAAAGTACCACTGTCAATAACCATGCTTCCCCAGATATCCAAAGTCCAGCCTCAGTAAAGGCAAGAGGGTGAATGTATGGCTGAAGTTTGAGGACTAAGCAGCACCTCCTAGTGAATTGTGGGAACAACAACAACAAGAAACATTTAACCAGGCAGGCTTTGAGCCTGTGTTCCCATTAGGGTGAATCAAATGGAAGAGAAAGCCCCACAGAGGCCCTACCTGAGTCTGTCCAACCCTTGGAGGTCAGAAGCAAGACATGTAAGCGGAGCCCCTCTTTACAAGACAATGTTCTGGGACCCATTCCATGTCTAGGGCGTTGGCCTATTGAATTGATTAGTGCATCTTCCTGGATGTTAGGGTAACAGTAAACTGGAAATCAAAGGGATATGTGCCATAGATATGTACAGAGATACTGTGCCAGGTCAGGAGAGGTGACCATGGATTTTATTTCATTAGATCTATTTTGTCCCTGTCTCTTTTTTTTTTTTTTTGCAGAAGATTTAGGATATAATCTTCAGCATTTGACTGATTGACTTTCCATTTTGCTGGCTGGTATGGTATATGGAAAATGTGGATAATCCCATGCCTTAAAGCTTCACATGCCATTTTTCTCCCACTCAATGATCTTAAACTCTTACAAAGAGCTTTTATTTAAAAAAAAAAAAAAATCTTAAAACATATCTTGTCCCTTTTAGCTCCTAATTTATATGTAATCTAATAAGGTACTGCTGTTGGCAAATGTTTGCCAAACTCCTTAATACCATTATTTGGAATAACATTCCTCCTAATAGTAATTAGGATAGAAAAGCTCTTAATAGTGCTTCTCTGAATCCCTTTGGCCCAGTCCTCTATCAACCCTTCTGTTGCAGTTCCTGCTGAGCTGAACAAGAGACACACATGTCAGCTTCACAGCTTAAACAAAGAGTTACAGTGAGTGGAAAAACAGCTGAGCCAGCAGGAAGCATAAACAGAGGGGGAGGTGTCAATATAGCTATGTTTTAATCCAATGTAGTAAACAGGCATTAGTAGAGCCAGGTAACTCTTTCCTTGAGAAGCTAGCCCTTGCTTCAAGCTTCGCTCCAGGTTGGTTTCATTCTTTATTAGGACCGTTCTTATGAAATTTTGGTAAAGTCAAACAAATATTGGGAGCAAGAGAAGACATGTCCTCCTGCTTAGCCTTATTATCACAAAGAAAAGCAGGAAGTTTGAGAATCATGAAGATACATGGCCTATAGGAATCACAGAAATATATACATATATGTATACGTACATAATTTTGTTACCCATTAAGCTACAAGTGTATATTGTATCATGAATTTAGTACAAAGCAATTTTTCCCTTTTGGATCTAATCCCCCTTCAAAGCCCTCAGATATTTCTTTACCTTAATCTCCTTTTTCCTTCTATTTTGCTCTTACTCTGATCTCACAAAGCAGAAAGAAAACAGTACTATAATTATAAGCACATGATGTGCTAGGAACAGTTATGCATCATATTATTCATACAGTGCAACATTGCCGGTACCTCCAGTTTTGAAGAAGAAATTGACAAAAATATCAATTTAAAATAAATGGGAAATGATTTTACAATGAAGTCTGATTACCTTCAGATGGCCTACACAGCTCTAAGGACCTAGTCCCTGCTGACCAGGCAGCCTTCAGCTCTCTTGTCTCCTACTGCATATTCAATTACTAAATTCTGGGTTCCTTGAGGAACTAGGAACTAATCAGGCTAACTTCAGTCCTACCTTAGGGACTTTGCCCTTGCACTCTGTCTGTGAGAGAGGTTGAAATCTTTTTCACGCAAAATCTGTTTCCTTCTTGTTATTTAGTTTCAGCTCAAACATGTCATCTCCTTAGAACAACCTCCATGAACATTCAGGTGAATTTGCCTAACTCTTCTTCAGAATTACTCCTTACTGTGGCCACTTAGGTGCATGTTCAGTTCACCACTTAGGATAGTATAGGTGGCCTACAGGCTCCAAATGCCCATCTTTAGACCTACCACAGAGTTCACAGCTAGGCCCGAGGCCTCACTCCAGGGAGGCTGCCCCCAACCCAAGGCTGCAAGGCAGGGACACTAGACCTTGACCATTTTATCCATTTCTGCCCAGTGAATAATATTGCCCCTCATGAGCAATATTCATTCAAGATAGGCTCTGCAGACATCCTTATAGGCCTTGCTAAGACCTTCTCAGAGTGGCACCGGGGTCAGAGGCTCTTACGACACAAAATGTGTTTCCTTCTCTCTTGCCCTGTTTTCAAAGCTGTATCCCTGGTTTCAAGGCTGTATTCCCTACTTCTGTGCACTTTCTCCTTTGTGTTCTGTGACCATATCTCCCAGTAAATAAGAATCTCATCAAATTCTGCTTTAACATCCACTTCTCAAAACACTGAACTGTTGTACTTTCTTGTGAGTTTTATTATCTTCATAGCATGTAGGACAATTTTTATTTTATCCCATTTAATGAATCTACTTACATGTTTATTCAATATCTTCCTTCTACACTGCTATCATCTCCATCTCAATTTAATCTTATTCACTACCTTATTCTCAGTGTTAAGAACACTTCCTGGATCATAATAGGTCTTCAACTAATATTGTTGAGTAAGTGTATTAATAAATTTAGAAAACTAATTTATACTCTAAATCCTGTTCCTCCTCTTTGTTCATGTACTATAAATTTTACTGTTTTAGGCACTGGACACAAAATAGTACACAATGGGAGCAAATCCTCTGACCTTTTGAATTTATACTCAATTAGAGAAGATAGGCAATAAGTAATCACAAAAATAATATGCTTTATGATGAGAGTTATAAAAAAATCGTAGTGCATAGTAAAGGAATAAAGAAGGATGATGGGTGGAGAGACTATACCTTTCTGATAAGGTGACATTTGAACAGAGATCTGAATGAAATAAGGGAGTGAGTCAAGCAAGTATCTGGCTGAGTAGTGTTCTAGGTACGTGGAACTTAAGTGCAAAGGCAAATTCAAGGAATAGCCTAGGGTCAGAGAGACTGACCATAGAGAATAAGAGGGAGGGTGATAGTATATAATATGGGTAAAAGGGGTGGGCATGTTGAATCAGGTCAATCCTTTTATGACATCATAAGAACTTTGGGATTTTTTTCCAACATGTAAATAAATGAATAACTCTGATATTTTGAAAGGATGACTCTGGTTACTATGTGGAACATAATAAGGGATAAAGGTGGAAACCGAGGGACCAGAAATCAGGCTATTATAGTATTCCATAAATGTCTTGAACTCAGGTATATTAGTCTAGATGGATAAAATTCTGGATATATTTGAAGACAGTGTTGACAGGATTTTTTGACAACTTGAATGTATATGCTTTGAAGAAAAGGAAACAATCAAAGATGACTTGAAAGTTTTTGACCTGAACAAATCAAAGGGTGGAGTTGTTGATTACTGTGTTTTCCTCCAGTGAAACTTAGCTGTATAGGTACAGACACAGATAAGCAAAGAGTAGATTCAAGCAGATTTTAGGTATTTCCTAGTGACTACAGTGGCAGAGATGTTTTGAAGGTACATATAAGGGAATGATTATCCTGATGAAAAAATGGAAGATAAGCTGAATAAGGAGAAAAACTAGAACATGAGAAGGCATAAAGCTCAGGGAAATGACCTATGATCACTAGATGGAAGGTCTCTTGGGATTAAAGAAGTAATAGTGATGAGGTAACAGGAGTGAGATGAACAGGTCAGAGGTGGAGGAAGAAAGTGGCATAACTATATTCTTTCCTTTGTACCATAATAATATTTTCTCCACCTTCATGACACTAGAGAAGAGTAGTCATGACAGAAATAGAATGATATGACAACCTAATACAAATTCAGAATTATTGGAACTTTGTTTTGATGATCTAATTCAATAAGTTCATGTTTATAGATAGGAATATAGCAATTAGAGGATAAAGGACTTCAAAAGACAGATATGGAGTTAAAGACAGAATTCTGAATTGCTATAAGCGTGCCTGATTTCTGGGCTAGAGTTTCTTCCCTATACCACAACCACCATTTCCTTTTCTTTATGTTTGTTCATAGTGATTTTCTCTTGATGCATTGAAAACCACATATTTCTTTCTTTTTTTTTAAACTTCTCCCACCTTTACTTATGAGGCCAGGTTGCCCTCTCTGCCCCATCAACAGTGACTTCAAGACTTATCTGCTTCAGTAGAAAATTAAATCTCTCCAGCCTATTCCCTAGATATTTCTGAGTCCTCCAATGTGGTATCATGTTTACAAGTGCTCATGAACTAGTCTATTGGTTGGTGTCACTGCCTAGTATTTTCCATTTCCCCCTCTTTTACAGTTCTTTTTTGTGGTAGCCACTGTCTATGAAGCTACTTGAGGGAGACTTGAGTATTGCTGATGGTGTAGGACCCATCAGCAGAATGCAAATGTCCATACTCAAAGTGTTGTCTTTAGATGTTTTCCTTCAGTTCATCAATGCTTGGATGCCTGAGTGGTTATATATTACACGCAGGGTCAATGGCTACACAGGATTTCTCTGCCAATGTGATATATAACCTGAGTACTCAAAGAATGCTGTTTGTTTTGCAAAGTCCCTCCATGGGTTTTGGCTTTTCAAGCTTTGCCTAGAATCTCACAATATCTCTAATGAAAATGCTTTGAGTTTGGGGCCTTATATCATTCTACAGAAGGTTATAGATGCCATGTTGCTCCCTCTATCTTTCTAAATATGCCTAGCTTGTGCCAAAACATTTTTCTCCTTTAGAAAGCAAAAACATCAATGCAGTAATGAAGAGATGTGAACATGCCACATTGGTTAGCAGCTTAACTAGCCAAAGATATGCAATGCCCTTCTGATCTTGCCTCCCCTTCACCTACCAGGTCATATCCTCTTTCCAATGTTCCTCTTTATTCTCATGCTAATCCATCAAAAGATCAAACCAAGATATCTCAAACTATCCTTTCCCACTTTTGCGTGTTTATCTGAGGATAGTATGAGTAGGGAAAACACTTGAGGCCAGAGGAGTTTACAAGTAGTACAATCTCAGCCTCTGATACCAGTCCCATTTGATGTCTGAATAATATAGAATCTCATAGTTGGGAGTCATCCTAAGAGTTCACCCAGCTCTAGATTGTGCCCAATATGAGAGTTTTACATCTTAGTCAAATGTTTTTGAGATTGCCTATTTCACATGTGCACATACACTAGTCTATTGGTTGGTATCACTGCCTAGAAATTGTGTAACATTTTTCCTCACATCAAGATAAAATTTTGCTTGTCATAGCTTTCCTTTAGTACTTCTAAGTCTATGTATGACCTTGAAGCAGGACAGAAAGTGTATCTTTCCTCTGATTTGTGACATCTCTTCAGTCATTTGGAAATAACTGTCAAGTCACTTGTATCTTCTTGTTCCTTCAATAAATATCCCCAGTTTCTCCAATTATTCTTATGACACAGTTTGAGTTACTTAAAGCCTGATGCTTTCAGCTGAACGTGTTCCAATTTGTCTCTTAACATATGTCTAACTCTCTTAACATATGATGCTCAGTATTATTCAGCAATAAAAAGAAATGAAGTAATGAGACCTGCTACAACATGAATAAACCTTAAACATTTTATGTTGAGTGAAAAAAGTCAATTACAAAAGACGATATCTATATTATCCCTTTTATATAAAATGTCTAGAATATGCAAATACAGAGGCAGAATTTAAATTGGTAGTGTCTAGGACTAGCAGAATGGAACGATGGGGAATGATGGGGATGGATGCAGGGATTCCTTTAGGGGTGATGAAAATGTTCTACAATTTGGTAGTGGCTCCACAACTGTGAATATACTAAAGCCATTGAACTGTATGCTTTCAATGGGTAAATTCTATGGTATGTGATTTATGTCTCAATAAAGAGGTTAAAGAAACATATGATGTTCATAAGGAAAAACACTATTCTGAAGTAGAATGCTTTAACCTCTGCAATTTAAATTTCTCTCTTTCACTTTCTATAAAATAGATGAGTTAATAATGTCTGCTCCACCTCCTTGAAAAGGTTGTTGAATCATATTTCACAACCTCATAACTATGTAAGTTATTAGTCTGAATGACTCTCTTATCACCCCATGTTTGGATTACTAATACCATGCACTTGTTGGTAACTCATTTATTTTACACATATGGTAAGAGGGTTTTTATTTTTTCTTAACCATCTATTACCCAACTCAGGAGAATGTGTGGGACACTTAGTATTCACTGTGTCAAGTCCAGCTCTTAATACCTTAAGATGTAAAGCTCTTTCAATATTGTCCCATATATATCTTATCATTCATTATAGCCAAACTACCTTTAAATTATTAAATAATCACTATTTTTGTGTACTTTGTCATTCCTCTGAAACAAAAATTCACTATTCTGGACTGAATGTGTATATCTCCCCCAGATTCATATGTTGAAGTCCTAAACCCCAATGTGATAGTAGTTGGAGGGAGAACCTTGGATAGCTGATTTAGTTTAGTGGTCCTGAAGGTGGAATATCTATGCCAAGATTAGTGACCCTATAAGAAAAGGAAGAGAAAGCAAACATGGCTTTTCTCTCCCTTTCCCTTCTCTCCCTCTCTCTTATACCTCCCCAGCTTCTTACTTTCCACCATGTGAAGATACAGAAAGAAGGCAGTCATCTACAAGCTAGGAAAAGGGGCTTCACAAGAGATCTCAATCAGTTGACACCTTAATCTTTGGCTTACTGGCCTCCAGAAACATGAGACATTATTCCCATCCAGTCTATGGTATTTTGTTTTGGCAGATGGTACTGACTAATATATTCTCCTTCAAACTCGCCTCTAATATCCTGTTATCACTTCCTTCAATATTTTTTTCAAACTTTTTTCTCTTGGAATTTCCTTCCATACTGATTATTTCATTACTTTGTATCCTCTTAGAAGTTTTATTTCACATAAGATTAATTTGCAGTCCTTAATTGTCTATGTACTACATATAAGCTACTCAACTACTTGACAAGCTTTCCAAATTGATAGAGATAATGTGTATAATTTCATTACAACTTCATTTCTCCAAAACACAAGTTCTGTAGTGGTTTCTACCAGTACTCCGTCATAATTGATTCCTCTTTGGCTAAAACTGTTGATCCTACACTCCATCTGGCCTGAAGCTTATAGGAAAGATAGTAACAGATCAGCCCAAATGACTAATACGGAAATACTGTGTTGAAAGTTGATTTCATTAAATTTAATTTCAGAGTTCCTGATGGACATGTAATGTGCCAGGAATTATAATGAGGGTAGAAGGTGATTATGTACCATTGAAGATTGCTCCTTTTTGTTGTTATATTACAAAAGGCCATAGGAAAATTTAGGCAGGTTTTGAAATCATATCGCAGGTATGACTTCGGGGAAAACAGGAAAGGGCAGGTCCCATATAGAAGGAATTGACAATCCAACTCGCTCTCATGGTTTGGAGCACAAGCATGGCCAGTGGGGTGTAGAGCAGAACTAGCTTACAGGCCTGGTCTGAATGACCCAACCTAAAAGTATTCTGCCCTCTACCCGTGTCATCAATTCAATCTCAATTTCTTAGAAAAACTCAAGCTCGGTTTTCTCAAATGATTTTTAGAAAATAAGACTTCTGAATGGAAACCTAAAAGCAATTAAAAAAAATTAATACATCAAGGAAGACATTTTTCTTTGACACTAGTTTCATCTTTCCATCAGTCAAGGTTTTTTTCCTGTGGTGTTTGTAAGGAAAAACTTAGAACAATAAGCATTGAGAAATGAGACATTAAATCTATCCTCATCCATTTGGTGTTGGGTGGATGAATGCATCATCCCTGCCTGCCGGAGTTGGAAGGAGGAAACAATATCGCACAACTCCTCATTTTATGTGCAAGGAAGCCATAGCTTCCAAAAAAGAATGGCATGCCCATTGGCACAGGAGTTAGGGTCATGGTCATAAATACTGGTTCAAAACTTGGCATGGGAGCTTACATGTGCCCTAGAGATCTGCTACCGCTGTGGAGCCGACTTGTTTGTGTGGGTGTGTTTTATTGCTCTTGTCATTTTTAAATATACTCTTTGATTTTTGGTCTCACATTTTCTAAGGTTATGAAGAAATCCTTAAAATTATAATCTGTTTATGAAAAGGAAGACGACAAAGGAAGGAAAAAGGGAAAGAAAGAAAAATGGAAGGAAGTTGACCTTGGTGCCCACTACCACCCCATCTCCTGACTTCTGTTTCCCACTGTCCCCACCTCTGGTCTCACCGCGGCTCCATTTGCAGCTTCCTATCTTTCCCACCGCCCTGAACGCCGGCCGACACCGTTTTACATTTTGAAAACCCTTGTTTGTTTGCTCAAACGCCCTGGACAGGCTTTTCTGGGCTTCCAACTTTGGCAGCTCTCCCATCCCCATCGGTAGAGGGGCAGGTACGCACACATTCCTTGGTATCAGTAAACCCGGAGAAATTACCCCATTCCCGCCGCGGGCGCAGGGTTAGGGAGCGCGAGGGCCTGAGGCCACAGCCCCTCGGGCAATTCCTCGCTCTCTGGCACTTCCAGGGGGCGCGCGGGGGCGCGGGGCCCTCGCGCAGTGCGCGGCGCCGTGGTCGGCGGCCACGCGGGCGCGCGGCCCTTCGGAGGGGGCGCTGTCCGAGGGCACGTGCGCGGGAGCGCGCTCTGGGACTGGTCGCGGGGTGGCGGGAGAGGCGGGCAGGGGCGGGGCCGCGGCGGCGCGCGGACGCGGAACTCGCCTGAGCTTTGCGAGGCTGCGGCTCGGCCACTGGCTGGAGGGCGGTAGCCTCTGAAGCCAGAGCCATCAAACCTGGGTCTCCCGGCGCTGAGCGGCGCCAAAAGCGGAGCCCGGCCGGGGAACTAGTCGCCCAGGGCTGTTTGCTCGTTTGCGGAAAGCGTTTCTCTGGACTCCGTTTAGGACGTAGTGGGGGTGGTGTGGCCGGCGTTGGGAGGTATTCGAAAGAGAGCTTTCACCTGTGTTCCGAGGCAGCAAGCGGGCGCGGAGGGAGCGGCGGCAGGCTCTCGCTCTAGGCACCATGGGCTGTACGCTGAGCGCCGAGGACAAGGCGGCGGTGGAGAGGAGTAAGATGATCGACCGGAACCTCCGCGAGGATGGCGAGAAGGCGGCGCGCGAGGTCAAGCTGCTGCTGCTCGGTGAGGCTGGCCGAAGGGCTAGGTGCCGGGGCGGGCGAATGAGCGAGTGGGCTGGGCGCGGCGGGGGCCGCTGTGGGCCCCTCGGCGTCGGGAAACCGGAGGGAACGCGTGACAGCAGGCGAGGGCGCGTCTGGCAGCGCCCGAGCGAGGTTGGTTCGGAGTGCGAGTGTGGCCCTTGCGGTGCGGAGCCGAGGCGGGTCCCCTCCTAGGTCCCCTTCCGCCCTCCTGCCAGGCGCTGAGATCTCCCCGCGGTAGGGCAGGCATTGCGCTGCGCTCGGTGCTTTAGTGACCCCACTGGAAGCCGAGCTGCATTTTGAGGCGGCAGATCCCGTGTAAACCCTTTTCTTTGAAGTTTAGCTGAGCCTTACAAATACGAAGGGGTATTCATGTCAAGAAAATAAAAGACACCCCGCCCCTTTCCCGGAAAACCTTTCATCCAGAGGGTGGTTTCTCGTTTGTGGTTTTTCTCACACCAGGAGTGCCGCTTTTGGTGAAGTCAGTGCACCTTTCCTGGGGCCTCTGTAGGGTTGAAATGTGTCTTTACTGTCAAGTTCCTATGGCGACTCAGTGAGTGTTAAAAAGCACCGATTATGTTTACCCTGCGTAAGGAAATAAGCTATGCTGGACATTTGATTTTTATCACTGTGGGGGTAGGGAAACCACCAAAGTTGGGTTGCGTTTGCTCCAGTAGTAGGTAAGGAGGATACTTCAGTGGTGGAACCGCTGTGAAAGGTGCAGAGGGGTCACCGGAACAACAGGATTTTCTCTACTGCCATGGTTTCTGATGAATGGGGTTTGCCAGGTGCACGCCAGGCTTTGATTTGTTCTTAGCCCTGTTCTCTTGCTGAAGTGCGACGTGGAGATCTTTTTCCAATTGTTTGAACGGGAAGAGAATTAGAGTAACCCAGGGACACTTGACTGAGGGAAACATTGTGATAATATTCACAGTTTAAGATCTTTAAATCTCTGAGTTAGGGGTTCCTTTTGTTTGATTTCTTCCCACACTCTAAGTATTAGATAGATGAAAGGTTTCTTAAAATCTTCATTTGCACTTTCAGCTTGTATTTTTTTATATAAGTTATAATAAAAGAGAAATATTGCTTAAATTCATTTTCAGTAAGCTCCAGTTTTATTGGTTTAATGACTGCAGGAAAAAATGGTGGGCTTTTTTTTTTTTTTTTTTCTTTCTCCATTACTAGTAGGCTTAGAAGCAAACTTGGCATGACTAAAAGTAATAATGATCTGAGTCATTTTGCAAGCAAACTGTGAAATAACTTTGCATTTTAAAGACCTGGTGGCTTTTTCACCCTCCGCAGCCTCCAGCATAAATCTTTCTTTGTAAATACTGTTAACCTAAGTTTTTAATTAATAAGATATATTGTATTTTGACGACGCCAGTGAATTTTCAGAGTATTGGCTATAGAAGACACACAGCTTGATAATGGAACCATGTAAATGCTCCTCTTGTAAAGTGAATCGTTCTAGACAGAAATGAAATGAAAGGATTTAAAAGTTCTTTTTCTGGTTTTCTGCTCTGATACATTATCTCTATTTATTTCTGTGTGACTTTTAGTTGGAACCAACCATCCACCATGTTTAAACCAATTGAAAAATGGGTCTTTGGGTGGTGGTGGTTTAGTCCTTTAATTAACTGTTAGACATGGGCTAGGATAAAGGTCCAAGAAGTAGGTTGTTGCTTGAATAGTATTCAGGAGAGATCAGTGTTTCTTAACCTAGTACTGTTGGCATTTTGAACTTGATAATTCTTTGCAGTCAGGTTATCTTGTGCACTGTAAGGATGTTTACAGCATCTTTAGCCACCATCCATTAGATGCCAACAGCTGCTCCCCATACCAAACTGTGACCCTTAAAAATGTTGTCATATGTCTCCTGGGGAAAAATGTAACCTTCATTGAGAACTACTGTTCTAGATTAACATATATAGTTTAATACAGTGTAGACCCTAAAGCTGAATTGCTACAGTCATCTATGGTGATTTATGAGGAAGTTGAAGGAGAGTCCTGATTTTCAGAAGAAATTATGGAATCTTTATTTCTTCTTACCAGTGACATTAGAAAGATTCCAAAAAGATTTTTTTTTTTTTTTTTTTTTTAATTAGGCAACTGATTTCCTTCAGTTGTCTAATCTAGCTTGGGCTTTTGCACTTCCCTGCATCTCTTCTTTCTACAGGAATCCAGTTACTTCCCTAACTGTTGTTGGTCTAACACTCTCATCTGTCTTACCCCACTCCACTCTACCCTTTGCCCAGACTTCCAACACCCTATAAACAGAATGCTGGCTTACTTATTTCATAAATCTTAATTCTTGAAAGGCTTGAAAACATTTTTCCCCCCTAATTTGACTTTAGCAGTGAATTGCGACCTTTGGTTCATTTTTGGATGTTTAAAGGCTATGTGTGTAAGCAGCTCAATGGAATCATTCCATTTAAAACATAGCAATTGAATCAACTAGAAATGTAAAATGGATTCTGGATAATCTATAACAATGTCACTTACATTTACATCAGTTGTTTTTCCTCATCAATTATTTTGTTTTTTCTCATTAAATGATTTTTCAAATTTTATTTAAAGTACAATATCTTTAGAGTACCAACATGGTATATTAATAGTTCATTATGTTGTGTTTTTTGCTAGAGAATATATAGTCTTTAGATATTTGGACTGAAAGATTAAAGAATAAGATTTGCACATTATTAGTAAAGATTTGGTGCTGGGATGTCTAATATATATAATTTATATCAGAGGCATTTCACTATCCTAATTTAGCACAGTAAATTAGGGCTTGAAAAAGAGAGGACCTCATCTAATCATTGACCTAAACGAAATTAGGTCATGGTTTGGGTGATTTAAGGCTTTCAGGTCTAATTTTCAGGTTTCATAGTGTTATAATATAATCCTAAATAGAGAAAAATTAATGAAAGAAATAAAAAGAAAAGTTTCTTTCCATTATATATGGGTACTTGTTAACAAAGGAAAATATTTGTATTGTTGTATCTTTGAGGATGTAACTTACCATCTTTTTAAGGTCAGTGTCATTAGTCTTCAAATGCTTTTCAGTAAGACTATGGTGTACTACTGATTTTATAAAATTACAGTTTTCATGAATTAGCTTATTCCTAAATCACAATATCACTTCAAATGTTTGTACTTCATTATACCTTTGTCCTTTTCTTGACTCCGTATATCTCCACAACCAGACCAGCAAACAAAAATCCATACCTTCATCTTCTTCTCTAGCTTAGTTTAATATCGCAGGGTTGGGAAAAAATAAATGAGAAGTTGCAGCTCTTCTGTTTCCTGCATATTTTTCCATTGCTACTATAAACCAGCTATTTGGGATGCTACATCATTAATCTTTTCACTCTCTTTGAACTTGTCCTGTGTGACTTCCCTAGTTGAGAAATTATGGCATTGCAGGACTTATTTCATTGCTTTAGCTTTTTTCCTTCCAATTGGCTGAGGATCTTAAGTAGTGCAAACCTATTTCCTTGAACCAATGGATCTGGTATTTAAACGTGGGTTGTGTGCTTCTCTCTGCCTGGTTTATCTTGTATTATTAGATACTTTTGATAGAAGCCACAGGTGGTATAAAATTATGTGCTGAGATTCGAGATTTTTCTGCATCTTCTGTTTTTCATTCTCAAATTCATAGTTCAGGTTCTCTCCTTCTGACAGCCTGATTCCAGTAGGCTCTCCTGCTTCTAGTCTTTCCTTTAAGCCTGTTCTTCTGGTATCATAATACTAGCTTGATCAAAAACTTTCTTTTAGACCTGGCTTTCTTGAGTTTTACACTGTTTTCCTCAGGGTGCTCTCCTCCAAGCAGGAGCAGTTAACATATGTTAAAGCTATTTTGGTCTTGGTTCCTAGCAGTTGAGACTTAGGCCCTGCTTGTTTCGCTATTACTGTGAGCACTTTAGCAGCAGAATCTTCATCTTTGTGTTCTTAGCAACGCTTCTACTTTGTCATGTGTAAAATGTGCTCTAAATGATGTAAAATTATCTTTCTGCTTTCTGGAATATAAACCACATACTCTGCCATTTTCAGTATTTATCGGAATAAATAACTATCCAAACAGTGTTTAAAAAAAAAACAAAAGAAAAGAAAAGTAAAGAAAGAAAGAAAAAGGGAATAGAAGAACATGTATGATGACCAAAGTTAATGAATGGTATTTAAAAGCAAATAGAAACAAAATTAAAATAAAAGCAAGCAATTTGGTTTAGTATTTTATTTTCCATATGTAATGTTTTTCATAGTCATTATATTCTTTGACAAAAAATTAGACAAAATCTCTATTGATGGGGAATCTGCTATGTCTGTTGAAGCTGTGATGTTTTTCCTTAATTTTTTTTTTTTTTTGGTGAAGGTATATCTCATTTTCTAGAATTTATTTTGGCCTCTTTTATAAAGAATTTATCAAGGATAGCAAACATAATGCCTACCTTTTAGGTTTTAGTGGAAAATAGTAGGAAATATAATTGCTTACAGGATTTAGTAGATGTTATTTAAACATGAAAAAGATTGCTATAGTTTTTTAAACCAAAATGAACTATCCAGCCACATTCTTATTTTGTTACACACTTCTCATTGCCCTGGAAAACTTAAGATAGAGCAGATTCATGCAAGGGGACTTGAGTGTATTGGCCGCATTTCTAGGTCACGTATTTCTTGATCACATGTCCTGGCCTGCATTTTACTCAGTGTGTGACTACCCAGAGTATGACATTGGTGAAGTTCAGATCCCAGATGGCATTTGAGCCTGTGAACTAAAGTTAACAGTACCTAATCTTAGGCTGTTTTCTGGTATAATTTATTAAACTATAATTAAAAACCCTAAGATAAATAACAAACTAATTTTAAAATGAATATTTATTACTATATGCTTAGCAACTTCTGAAAAAAATATTATTACATAGTTAGAGTTTAGAAATCCACAGAGGGTATGCACAGGGCTAAAAATCAGGGCTTTTCTTCTGCACTTTCTAGAAGAGTCCCTTTCCCTTCCCCAGGCTCTGTTAAGGGGCTGCCTGCTTTCATTGGCTCATGGTGCCTTTCCCCATCTTCAGAGGCAACTGTGATTGGTGGTTTCCCTCCTTTGGCTTCCCTCTCCTGACTTCTGCTTTCATTTATGAGAACCCTTGCAGGATAACAGCCCCACATCAAAATTCTTAATCAAATTATACCTGTAATATTCTTTTTACCATGTAAGGTAACATATTTGCAGGTTTCAGGGATTGGAGGATATGTCTCTCTGGGGTCTATTATAGTGCCTACCATAGTTCACCATCTGGATCCTAAAAATTCAAGTCCATTTTTTCATGAAAAAATGCATTCACCACCTTCCAACATCTGCAAAAGCTTCAACTCATTATAGAACCTACTCAAATTCCAAAGCTCCGGATCTAACTCAGGAATGGGTGCAATTTGGGGTCTAATCAGTACTAGGATAAATCCTTTTAATCTGTGAACTGGTGAACTATAAAACAAGTTGTATTATCCCAGATTATAATGGTGGGACAGGCACAGGTTATCAATTACAGACATTGTCATTTCAAAAGGGAGAAAATGGAAAGGAAAAAAGAATTATCTATCTCAAGTACAGCCAAAACTACGTTAGGTTTCAAGAGCTAGGAATAGACCTCTGTGACTTGAGTGCGCCTTTGCCACCCTGGACTCTGCCCTTGGGTGCTTATCTTTCTAAAGAAAGGTAGGATGTGTACTCAGCTGGTAGTCTGTCAACCTAGTACTTACTCATAGCAGTTTGGTGGTCTTACAGCATTTCATTTTGTAGTCTCATATTTTTTTTTTTTTTTTTCCCATCTTAATGTAACCAGCAAGGAAAAACCACATCTTTAATACCTAACTTGGAAATGTCTTCATTTCAGTATCTGGGTTCATGGGTCATAAGGTTTGATTTTACATAATAGCAGGACACAATTCATCTAAGCTTTCTGCGTTTGAATAACAAGTGTTCCCTTACCTCTGATTTCTAGTGAGATGCCCTTCCTTTCTCACCAGCAGCACATTTAAAGCCTTTGTTTCTTTCCCACAGTCTTTCATTGTAATTTAGGTATTTTCTAGGATGAAATAAATTTCCTCCATCATGCTTCTCAGTTCTTTCTGCGCCCTCGCGAGGAGAGGCATTAATATCAGGTCTCTCCTAACAGTTACAGAAACAGCCAAGGCCTTTTCTATCATGTTCCTTAATATTCTTTCAGCCTTTGCCTATTTCCCAAATCCAAAGCCATTTCAACATTTTTAAATGTTTGTTAAAGCAGTGCCCCCTCTCCCAGGTATCTTTATTGATATCACATGAATTATACTTTAGGGAAAGCATAATGATTATAATTTTATATTCTCTAATCCTTCATACTTTATGTAACTATGGTAACCCTAAAATCACCAGTTTCTGGCATTTAATATTGAACCCCTGGTATTTTACTCAAGTCATGATGTGAAAGAGAAATGCTTTTGTTTGTCTCCTCTTCAGTGAAGTTTTTCTTGATCATCCAGCCAAAATTACTCTTCCTTGCCCTTCCTGCTTACACCATACTAAAATCATTCTGTGCATTTACTTGTTCTAATAGTTTGTTTCTATGGCATCAGCTCCCTTAGAACATGAATCCTGTAGAACTTGTTTATCATCTGATGGAATGGCATATAGTATCCATTTCACAAATAAATGTTGTTTGAATGAATGAATGCCATAGTGAACATTAATTTTGTCCTTCAGAAATAGAGAATTGATTTATTTTCTTTGTACTTTGAGTAATTAAGTGAATTTTGCCACAATATATGCACTTTTTTTTAAAAAAAATCTTGGTTGTTAGAGTAACTAAAACCTATATTATTCCTAACATTCATTCAAAAATTAAGTTAATCAGCATGACAAATTATTGCATGATCAGAAAAAAATTGTGATTCAGCTAATTTAAAGTAGGATTTTCATATGTACCATTTGAGTACTTTGTTTTCTTCAGTATTGTTTCATTGCTGCTTCACATTTGAACACTTTCTTAAAATGCCCAATTCTGTGTGGCATGTGCTGTGTTCTCACAGCTGTGTATATCACACAGGATGGTGTGATTATTGGTAACCTTGGCTTTCAGGAGCCAGCAGGGTGCTCATCCCCAGTGTGTTTTATGTCTTGCCAGCCTTTATGTGGTGGAAATCCTTGGCTGCATTTGTAAAGTGTGTTCTGTGCTTTGGGGAGGTCCAGCTATGCCTTAGGCTTACCAGATCATTAAGAGAACGTGCAGTCTACTTAGGGAAGTAAACCAGATGCATGAAAATGATTCATCATAATGGCATATGGGGAAGTAATAAAATGATAATAGACACTAAGAGAGATGAGATTCAGTATTGGGTACCTTAGTATTGGTCCTGTGGGGCAGGGGTAGAGGTGGACATAGAATGACTCTCAGGAATTATTGTGGTTCTAAATCTGTCAGTTTCTTTCATGTATTTCTGAGCTGTTTCTTTAATTCTAATTGACTGTAAACTCTATGTTGTATAGAAATACAGTTTAGAAGAGACTCTGCTGTTAGTGAATGGTGAATTTAGTTTTCTTCTATTCTTTCTGCATAAGGAAATTTATCCTCCAAGGTTTATTCAGTTCTGTAGGGAAACTCTCCCGATAGGGGATAAAGCAGTTGACCTAGAACTCTGGTGGTAAAATGTTTTTTCTTGGGACCTTGGACAGGTTATCCACATTATTTAAGCTTCAGTTTTCTTTTCTGTAAATGCTGGATGATAAACGTATCTACCTCACAGGGCCAGGGACAGAGTAAGCTAATGTACTGACGTACTGAGACTAGAATGTGGCAATAAGTACTTAATAAATATAAGCTGTTATTATAAACACTTTAGAGACTTTGAGATCAGCCCTCCCTGCAGTTTGATCCATTTTTTGTCATAGACGTTAATCCCTTTGTTGGCTTTTCTTAGCAAGGGTGTGTGTATGGCAAAGACTTCAAGAAGTACAAAATCAATTTTAATTACTAGTTTCTGATCCCACCCTAGATTACTTGTGGAATTGGAATTTCTGGTAACAGGCTCCTTATTAGGACTAGACCAGGTAAATATCTGTACTATGTTAAGAATTATATACAGAGTGGATTTTAAGCAATCAGAAAACTATACAAATCATTTAAAAATAATTTTCTCTGTATTTTATTACTCATTGTTGGAATAAATTCAGTGATTTCTTCTGAACTTTTCATTTGCACTTTCTTGCAAATAAAAGCTATTAGTTTTTTAAACATGAAACATTATTTGAGTTACTTAAAAAGAATGTGCTTTTTCTCAGGCACAAGATTTCAAAATCCCACAAAATTTAAAATCTTACTGAAGCTTTCCGTATTGTTGGCTCAGGAGATGCCTAACAAAACTCTAGTTACCTTGATTATACTTTTAAGAGAAGTGTCTCTTGAAAAGCGGTACCAACCTTGACTTAGAAACACTGAGGCATTAAATCCATGATAGTGTTTGTACCTTTTAATAAAATTTAAAAGCAGTCCCTTAAGACCTAGCCTTGAGTTGTCAGGGCCTCTTTCTGTTGCCTCGTCTTTCTAAGGTATAGTCCAAGAGCTTTTTCTAGTGATTTACTTGTCTAATCCATATTATATTTTTTCTTTCTTGGACACGTGCCTTTTATATGACAGCCTTTTCTTAAGGTTTACTAATGTTGTTCTTCATGGTATTTAAGAGGTATGGAACTTGTCAATAAAGTTGCAGGTAAGTTCAATATAATAGACTAAGAATTAGAAAAAAATGGTGTTTTTAGGCTGTTTTTCTTTTTTAAAAACTTTTTAGTCACTTGAAAAAATGTTTTACTATAAATTATATGTTTTTTTCATAGACACAGAATAGACTTTAAAATGTAGACTTTTTTATGGAACTAGATGTGTTGAGAAATATAGGGAGACAATCATGTAACCCATAATACCTGTTTATATTTATTTAAAGAGGTGACATCTTGTGTCTGTTCTTTCTCCTCTCCTTATGGAATACTTTTGTATGTAGGTTGGGCTTCTCATTTTACCTTCTATTTAACCTCTGTTTTATTTCTTTTAAAACTTCTTTACCTTGTGTGCTATTTATTATATATCTTCTAGGTCCATTTGTCTCTTTGCTAATAACCTAATCTGCTTTTAACATATTGACCTTTCAATATTAACGGTGACATTTTTATATCTGGAAGTTATTTCTAATCCATCTTTTAACATTCATTTACCATTCTTTCCCCTTATTTTCTAGTTACTTTCGTCTTACTATGCCTCTTGTCTAGTTTGAAGAGTGTACCCTTCCAGGTGGTTGGGTTCGGTTGGGTGTCTGGTCCTCTCATGGCAGTATCCTCTTGTAATTCCTGATTGTGAGCCTATGTTAAGCAGTGAATTGTCTGTGTGACCCTGTGCACACTGGGTTGGCTGCCGTTTTCCTGTCAGTCCCGTGGGGTAGGGGTGGAGGACAGGTCCATTTCTAACTTACCCTAACACAGCATAAAAGCTGAAAGCATCATTTCTCATCCTTGGGTTAACTACTTTCTCCATGCTTCATCTGTCTTAGTTGACACCCTCCATCCTTGTCATCTCATTTATCTTAACACCGGATAAATCAAAAGCCTCATTTATTCTAAACATTTTACTCATTTTCCTGCCTCACATTTTATGATCCAGTAACACAGAACTGATGGTTTCTTGTGTGTGTTTGAGAGAGAAAGTGAGTGCATGCGTGCCCTGAAGGGTTTCCTAATACTCTTCTGGGCGTCTTGTGGACTTTCATGGTGTGCTTATAAGTCAGCTTATTTCTTACCTGCTGGCATCTGCTCTTGAAGTGTGAGTGTACTTGTTAGCCCATTGTCTCTCATTTTTATCACAGCCAGGACCAAGTCTCTTACTGTCTTGGCACTATTGTGTCTCGTGAGTGCTGTGGCCCTCCCAGTCACCATTTTCTCCAGGCAATCCTTTGCTGCAGAGCCACTATGCAGGAGCCAGGCTTTGAGCTATCTTGAGTCCTCTGCCTTCTCAAGTCTTTTCAAGCATGAGGAAAATTTCGCGTTGCATCAGTTGCACCGAGGTGTCAATATGCTAGGGTGAAATGAGCTCAGGAGTTCCTTCTGCTTAGCCAACTTCTCCACCAGGCCCCTGGGAGACTTTCTTACCCCAAATCGGTACCTCTGCCTCTAGCAGTCTCTTCATCTTCCCCAACCTACCATTTACCTCTGGAACTTGGTTCTGCCCAGAGAGGCAATCAAGATAAAGAGTTCTGCCTCTCTGTTTCCCTTACCCCACCTGCCTTTGGCAGTTGCTGCTTACTGATTGCCCAAGTGCCTCCCAGTTTCCTAGGCTTTGCCAGGGGATGCCTGGGGAAGTAAGTCACTCGTACCCTTCCATTTCTATCTGGATGACACTGATGTGACTTTTCTACCATTATCCATGCAAGTACAAGAGAGCAAAAAGCACATTAGTAGGCTTCCAACTATGTCTCACTTTCCATGTTTGTTGTTTGCTCTGAAGTTGGAGTTTTAAAATTTTTTCTCCCCAGTTGTTTGCATTGCTTTGGTTGTGTCACATTTGTGAAGTTTACTTTTTCTAGAGCTGCTCTTCTTTAATGTAAATTTTACTATGCATAGAAATAATTTGGAATTTTTAATATGCAGATTCTTGTTCAGTTGGTCCAGGGCAGGGCCTGAGATTTTGCATGTCTCACAAACTCCCAGGAGATGAATGTGCTGCTGGTCCACAGTCTAGTCCACACTTTGAGAAGCAACATCCTAGAGGTGGTGATCCTCCTGGCTTTTTTTTTTATTATTATTTTTTTAATCAACTTGTAAGCACTTTTCACTGGTTTTTAGCCACATTCACGAAACCTCCCATAATCTTACCAAAAAAGTGTTTGAAACGGTGCCTTGCCAGAAGTAAGCACTCATTATGTTTTATACATTCACATATATGCCCCCCACACACGCATGTAATGCCTGTCACACTTGATGTTGTTGCTCTATAGTTAAGCTTCTGATGTTAATCTGGAACCTTGTTTCAGCAGTGCATTTTGAGAAAAATTATTCAGTATTATTTTATATGGAAACGTGCACTGCCTGAGGTGTGACCAGAAGCTGTGAGTGATAATGAATCTTCTAGTATTTCTATGTATGCAAGAACTTTGTAAGTGGAGTTCTTTTGATGACAGGATTATTCAGGCCAGGTTGAAAGTGTACCTAGAATAGTGTTTTTATGACTGTTTTTATCTCAGAATGTTCATGATAAAATTTCTTCGTCAGAAGTAAATAAAGTGCGGTTGCTTGCCATGGACTGAATGTTTCTATCTTCCCCAAAAGTATATGTTAAAATCCTAATCAACCCATCTCCCACACCCAAAAAACCCCAATCCCCAATATGGGGACTTTGGAAGGTAATTAGGGTTGGATTAGATCATGAGGGTTGGGCCTTTGTGATAGGATTGAAATTAATGGTGCTGGCACCCTGATCTTGGATTTCTAGCCTCCAGGACTATGAGAAATAAATGTTTAGTTTTTAAGACACCTGATCTATATATGACATTTTAGTAGCCCAGACTAAATGAGGTATGTAAAGTGTGAAGATGCTAGAGAGAACCATTTGATAACATTTTAAGTCATTGGACTTGAAATAATTGATCATGTTACTTTTATATAACCTCAGCTCTCCTAATCTAAAGCCACATGCAATGGAATTTCCATTGCCTTTAAAAGGGAATTCCGATCTTAGAAAATTCATCTTCCTGTTAATATTTAGTGATAAGTAATCACAAAAAATGTTTTGTTATTAAACATGGCCTAAGTGTTCCACAACTTCTTTCTTTCATTATAGTATCCTTTGCTGGTTGGGCTTACTTGAAGTTAGTCATAACATCTGGTTCTTATGAAACATGTGTAATTCATTCAGCAAATATTTATAGAATGTCAGCTCTATGGACTACATGTTCTAGATATCTGGATATGGAACAGGAACAGTCTTTGTGACGCTGATATAAATTAGAGAAAATATTCTTTAAACATTTGCCATTAGGTACAACAATGTGGTTATTTTGGATTGTTGAGTTATAAATACTAAAAAAAAAAAAAAACAAAAAACAAAACAAAACAAAAAAAATGGGTTCTTGGTACTTTCCTATCTCATTTATCTCAGTATGCCTTTGTAGTAGGTTATTTTAACTTTGTTTTGAATGACTACACTTTGTAGGTCAGGTTAAATTTTATTTCTATTTGCTAAAAGCTACTCCAGGATTCTCAGAGCAAAAACTAAGTAGTGACATCTCACAGAAATTCATACTGTGCACATGGTGATATTTAGAATTTCAGAATTTCCTGAAAAAGTTACTAACCAACGAAAAAATAGTTATTAACCAACAAAGATATAGTCCATTTTTGTCGACTTAGTGGTGACATCTAAAATGACTTAAGCCCTAGTTTAAAAAGTAACTAATGTAGAGAGTGATTCTGAATAAAATATAAAACTCTTAATGAGATCTCAATAGTGACTTCTTTTGGAGAATAAGGATTTATGTTGTATAATTCATTGACTTGTATAGATTTGAATTGTATTTTGCTATTTGTGTATTTTTTTTGTTCATCAGTGAGCAAATGTTATTTTAACATTAAAACATGAAAACAAGAGCTCATAAAATTCAAACTTCTGAATGAGCTAAAAAACTTAATATTTTCTGAATATAAGTAAAAAATGCTGTGAAGCATTTCTGGAATTTGTTCGTATACATAAGCATATATGTAAGTTGAGAGCTAAACTTTAATATTTTAGAATTATATAGTGCTATTATTCTGTAAACAATTTATTTTTAAGACTTACCTGTATTTCTGAAAGTTAAGATTGGGTATTTTGACTTATGACAATTTTAGTCCTTAAATATTATGTGGGTAATATTTAATATGTGTATTTATATATATTATTGTCTGTGTTCCTTATTATTTACTTAAGTTACTGGTTAAAAGTTCTTAAGTGTTTTAAGGCCTACCATGTGTATAAGGAGATCAGGAAGAGGCATCCATTGTACTGTAATGTTTAATTCTTAAGCATGTTGCTGGATGCCTAGATCTTTATCATCTTATTTTTCCAGGACAAAAATATTTCATAAACAAACAAAAAATTTATTAATGTAGGCCAGTACATGTCAACTTTGTCATCTTCTTTTCCTGTGCTTTCACATCTGATTATTTCCTAAGTCTCATCACTCTTAATTTAGATTGCCTTGACCATCATCCTCCTTCTTCCATTTTCACATAAGTCAGTCTGTTGAAATATCCTCCTCCTTGGTCTTCCTACCTACATAGTTTTCCACCCTTCAGTCTATATATGCCTCCTGAATGATAGCTTTGATCTTATCAGTAGTTCCAATTGTAACAGAAGGGCCACCCTATTCATTAACATGGTGTTTGGGAACCTCTGTGATTTGGCTTCCACCCAGCCTTTCTGTATTTCCCATCATCAGTGCTTCCCTTGGTTTCCCATCTCAGTAACCTTACTCATACTATTCCTTTTTGCTAGGAATGCCTTTCCACCCTTATTTGTTCTCAGTTCTTTCCATGTATGTCCATGATCAGAGTTTGGGATATTTTTTCTCAAAACTCAATAATATCTGGATCCCACATAAAGCAATTTTTATCAATTCCTAATTTAAATGTATTTCAGTATCTCTTAAAGGTATAAAATTATGTAAGATATAATTAGACAAGTTTCTTAGCCCTAGTCTCCACTTAGGTAACCACAAAGTTCCCCCCAAAATTATATACAAGACCCAAACAAATACAGTTCTCATTAACATTAGTTGTTTTGTGGTCCTTGTGATGCCAACCAAGTAGAGTGCTTTGCATTGGGCATGTCTACCATTAAATGCCAAAAGATGTCTCATTTCTCCCATCCTCCTGCTCTAATTGCAAAACCATCATTCTTGGAATGGTCTCACCTTCAACAGAATGAATTCTTCCATGAGGCATTATCTGTGGTATCATGAATCATAAGGCTAATTAGTGTGCCCATTAAGTAACTGCTTTTATATGTGAAAAAATAAAACATCTGGATTAGAATTAGAATTAGAAGTTAGAATTGCCTAAGTTCAGGTAATTATTCATTAAATATTAAATTATCTTCTGTCTGTCTGCTAAGGCCTGTGTCAAGGATTATATGCATCCAAAGATGAATCTAACATGGATCCTGCCCTCAAGAGGCTTCACAGCAAAAGAAAAAAATGAATTATTTATTGGAAGGATGAATGCTGGGAATGAGATTTGGACTTGCATAGGGAGCAGTGAACTTCAAGTTGAGAGCTGTTAACTATTTAGCCCTTTCAGCTGTTAAAGGGCACAATCAAGAATAGGAGATCTGTTTATTTTGAGTTGACTTTTCTATTTTTATATTTTATTCTTTGTTTATTGCCTCTTCTCATTACTTTTTCATAGACTCTATTTCCTTGAGTTGTCTAGAACTAAAGTAAGAAGTATTAATCTCATGTTACAAATCAGGAAATCCAGACTTTGATAAGTAAGTTATTTGCTCAAGGACATACAGTTAGTAAGTGGCAGGCTGGGTCTTCTTCTGCCTCTTGTTGTTTGATTTCCATTTAACTCTCTTGATTATACTGCCTCTTAGTACTTACTTATACTTGAATCCAAAGAATACTTCTATCTATTATTTCATGTGGACCTTTGCACCTGTGAAATTAAATAGAGCCTGATAGAATAGACACCAAGTAAATATTGTTGAGTATGTGAACAATGATAGGCTCAGATAATAAATTAACTATAACTTATCATGCCAGCATTATCCATTATACCTAATCAGGTGTTTTAACCAAATATTTTTAAAAGTGGGGCTGAATTATACATATATGTTAAAATAGTGTATTTCTATTTTAAACATTTATTTACTTATTTATTTTGGTACCAAGGGGTACTTAAGCACTGAGCCACATCCTCAGATCTATTAAAAAACTTTTATTTTCAAACAGGGTCTTTCTAAGTTGCTTAGGGCCTCACTAAATTGCTGAGACTGGCTTTGAACTTGGAAGTCTCCTGCCTCAACCTTCTAAGCCCTGGGATAACAGCATGAGCCACTGTGCCTGACTTACTATTTTTTTTTTTTTTAAGAGTGTAAGATACCAGCTTCCAGATATAATCTGGGATTAGTATAAATTCAGCCTCATCTCTTACATCTACTATGTATAGGCCTGAAATATTTCAAATGGAAAGTGAAATTTATTAAAAGGAGAGAAAAAAAAAAAAACCTGAGGCAATTAGATGTCCTGAATCTTTTAGGGGAGACTTAATTATACTTAATACACTATATTTACCGAAGAAAGGATGTAGATGGTTCTATTTTTACAAAGTTTTTTTTTTTCCTTTTTAACATCAGTAACTTCCATTAAACAAGCTAACTAAAATATTAAATTTGTGAGGTCTTACCAGAATGTAGAAGAGTCCCTGTCATTGACCTGCCAGCTGCTGCAAGATTATGATAGAATCTCGAAGAAATTTTGTGTCTTTTTTCCCCCCTTTGGCATATCTGTAACATAGTTTAAAACCCTTTGTTTAAATTTTTCATTCTAAAATGACTATCTTAAAAATTAGTAAACTGAAATTAATGCTTATATTTTTCCAATAGCTTTTTATATGTGTTTGAGCACTGATTTGTCTTGATTATTAAATAGAAATTAAAACCATTTCTAACACTACAGGTTAACCAGGAACTTGTTGAGGGTGTTTTTCTGTGATAAGGTAGGAGACAAACAGTAAGGCTATTAATAAATTTAAGTCAGGGTGGCTGGGATAGTATGTTGTTAATCTCCAAATGCTCACTTAGTGTAATTATTACAAAGAAGTGTTCCTGTTCAGTGTATTTTGAGGGGTCATGTTTGTTAATGGCTTTCCCATTCTGAATCATGCTCCTGGATGCTTTTTTCCAAAATCCATAAAGAAGAGATATAATCTTTTTTTCACAGTGAAGAGAAGGAAAACATTTTAATGGACAGAAAATAATACTTTTTTTTTCTTGCAAGTCAGCGATTATGTTGTTTTCCTAATCTTATCTCCTGTCACTTCTATTTTATTTTCTTTAGAATTCCTCCTACAAGTATTTTAGGCAATCAGGTTGCATAAATTTCAGTGGAAATTAGGCTGATATACTTACCAAGTTGATATTTTTTTAAAGAAATAAACATAAGGGCACACATTTATTTCAGTTGTTAGCATCATGGTTAAAATGTCTTGTGTTTAATTGATTCCGGGTTGGAAGCATTTTGTTAAGTGTTTAATTTTAAGTAACTGTGTGGTTTTGTGTTTTCTATAGTTGAGGAAAACTAGGATTGTACTTGGTATCAGGAACTTTAGGAAGAAAGCCCTACACCACTTCCAATTTGTAGAATTTTATGTCCCTCCCCCCAAAGAGTGGCAACATGTTTCTGCACACTCTTTGCATATATTAATTTCCAGACCAAAGTTATTTTGCATTCCAGTTTTTATTTGGTGTTTCTTACACACAAAAAAAAAACCCCACTAACATAATTTGTATTCTTTCCTAGAATAATTTTATTTAGGTTCATGGTTACCAATAACAAAGCTCAAATTTTATGTCATTTTCAAGGTTTGTTTTTCTTTATCCATATTGTAGGAAATGAAAAATACATTTGACATTTGAGGAAAAAAACGTAAGATTCACTTGAAAATAGGATTGTCCCTGAGTTGCAAGAACTTAGAAGGGTTTCGATTATTGTAACTGGAGCTTTGGGATCAGCAATAGCTTTCTGGGCTGTATTCCAGTATTATATGAGGGATACAATTGTGAAAGACTTGGATTTACAGTTTACTAGGTTACAGGTACAATATTTTTAAAAAGTAGGTTATTGTTGTATGAAATGTAGTTTCATCTTCAATGAAATGTGTTACTACAGGACTGATACCTTATTACATGCTACAGAAAAAAATAAAATAATAGATTGGTTATTCCATATTAGCTTGCTTTGGAACTCCTTTTTAATTGTGTGGTTTATATTATAAATATTGTATCTCTAAAGTGCAGATTATTAAAAATCATTGATTTAATATGTGGGATTGTACAGTGTTTGAATTATTGAGCTTTTCTTGGAAAAAGAAAGTTTAATGATATTTATACTTATGTTACATGACTAAGAACAATTTTGCGTTAATATTAAACACATGAATTATTTTATCTTTGGATATTTTAAGCATTGTCAAGTGCTTTTTTCTTACATAAACAAGGAAACAAACTTTCTTTGATACCTTAATGCTTTTAAATAGTTTGCAATTCTGTATTTCTATTGGACAGTGCAATTATAATGCATAAAATTATTTTTTAGGGTGTGCAAGGTTTACGATAGTTGAAAGTGATTTTAGAGTTTGGTCATTAAAGGTTTTGTTTTTATTTACTCAGGAATCAAATAATTTCATCAGAATTAAGCAAAAACTCTTATGCGCTTACCTTCTTTAAATATTTTATGTAGTCTAGTTTTCAAGACTTTGCACTCGTAGTTATTAAGGTGTCAAAGTCAATGAGTAGGCTGGTGTCTTTATTATTAAAGATCAGTGATTATAATTGAGGTTTTGAAATTTCAAGTAGCAGTGGTATTCCAGGAGGAATGATAGCAGAGCTGTGCCAGTAGATGTTTAACACACACACACACACAAAAAAAAAAAAAAAAAAATAGTGTGTCACTGAACAGACTATTAGGAAATGAATGTACATGTCAGCAGGTGAGTCTGCCCCTCTTGCTTGTGGCATTAAAAACCAAGAACTGTTGGAGAAGGCCTTAGTTGTCTAAGGATGCTGTATTTGTTTGCATAATCTTCCCTTTGTTCCTCACTTAACAAACTTGTATTCCTTAAGTTTATTGTGCACTTACCATGTGCTCTGTGTGCTGTTATTAGAAGAAGTAAAAGAAATAAGGAAAGAGAAGATCTGGGACTCTGGATCTAGCAGTGCAAGATTTAAGATATTCTGTAGGGTGGAACAAACTCCCAAGTGTCTATTATCTGTCCACTTATTTTAAAGGAGGGAGTTTGAGCAGTGTGCTGAAATGGAATCATTGCTTTTTAATTCCATCACTTTTTAAAAAAGAAATAAACTTTTTTTTTTTTTTCAGAGCACTTTCAGGTTTACATCACCTTTGAGCAGAAACTACAGAGTTCCCATTTGTCCCCAACCTACATGTGCAGCTTTATGTATCTTTGGCATTCTCTACTGGAGTGGCATGTTTTTAAAAATGGATGAACCTACATTGACACATCATTGTCAACCAAAGTCCATAGTTTACATTAGGGTTCACTGTTCATATTGTTCACCTTTGGTATTGGTGAGTTTGGACAAATACATAAAGGAAATTTTCCATCATTATATACAGAATAGTCACTACCCTGTACTCCTTCTGTTGTACTTCGCTTGCACCTAATCCCTAAAAATCACTTTTTAACTTGCTTTGTAATTTTGCCTTTTCCTGAATGTCATATGGTTGGAATTGTACAGTATGCAGCCTTTTCAGGTTGGCTTCATGTTCTAATATGCATTTAGAGTCCCTCTGTTTCCTTCATGGCTTGGTGGCTCATTTCTTTTTAAAGCTGAATAATATTTCATTGTCTGAACCTACCACAGTGCGTTCACTTACCTGCTGAGGAGCATCTTGGTTGCTTCCAGGTTTGGGCAGTTATAAATGTTTGTGATGCAAACATCCATGTGCAGGATACTGTGCGGATGTGCAATTGTTGGATGGTATACTAAGAATAGATTTAGTTTTGTAAGGATCTGACAAACTGTTTTCTAAAGTGGCTGTGTCATTTTCCAGTCCCACCAATACTGAATGGGAGTTCCTGTTGCTCTGCATCCTCACCAGCTTTTGGTGTTGTCAGTGTTTGGGATTTTGGACATTCTGATACCTGTGGAGTGGAATCTCATGGTGGTTTTAATTTGTATTTCCCTAATGATACACAATGTCTTTTTTAGTTTTAATTTTTATTTGTTTTAATTAGTTATACATGACAGTAGAATGCATTTATGCACTTTGACATACATAGATAGAATATAATTTCTTTCTTAGTGTACATGTTGTAGAATCATATTGGTCATGCAGTCATATATATACATAAGTAGTAATGTCTGTTTCATTTTACCATTCTTCCTATTCCCCCATCCTCTTCCCTCCTCTCCCTTCACTTCCTTCTACCTAATCTAAGGTAACACTATTCTCTAGTGCCCCCCTTATTGTGAATTAGCATCTGGCCTTTGGGGATTGGCTTATTTTGCTTAGCATGATATTCTCTAGTTCCATTCATTTACTGGCAAATGCCATAATTTCATTCTTCTTTAAAGCTGAATAATATTCCATTGGATATATATATATACCACATTTTCTTTATCCATTCATCTATTGAAGGACACTGAGGTTGGTTCCATGGTTTAGCTATTGTGAATTGAGCTGCTATAAACATTTACATGGCTACATCACTATAGTATGCTGATTTTAAGTCCTGTTGGTATAAACAAAGGAGTGGGATAACTGGGTCAAATGGTGGTTCTATTCCAAGTTTTCTGCGGAATCTCCATACTGCTTTCCAGAGTGATTGTACCAATTTGCTGTCCCACCAGCAATGTATGAGTTTACCTCCCCCGTACCCCAATCCTTGCCAACGTTTATTGTTGCCTGTATTCTTGATGATTGCTATTCCAACTGGAGTGAGATGAAATCTTAGTGTAGTTTTGATTTGCATTTCTGGATACTTGCCATCTATCTTCTTTGGTGAGTTATTTGGTGTTACAGTCTCTGGCCTATTTTTTAGTTAATGGTTTATATGTCTATTGTTGAATTTTAAGAGTTTTTTGTATATGTATTTTTTAATTTTTATTTTTTAAATTGACAAAACCCTTGTGTATTTTACATAGTAGTTATTTGTCAGTATATCTTCTGCAAATAATTCTTCTAATTTTGTCTTTTCATTCTCTTGACAGTGTCTTTTAGAGAACAGAAGTTTTTAACATTCATGAGGTCATTTACCAACTCTTTTATGGATCATGCCTTTGGTGTAGTATATAAAGCATTATCTTAAAACCCTAGATCATCTAGGTTTTCTCCTCTAGAAATTTTGTTATCTTCTAGAAATTTTGTAGTTTTGCATTTTTTTTTAGGTCTGTATTCTATTTTGAGTTAATTTTTTGAAGTTCTGAGTCTATATTCTTTTTTGTTTTGTTTTATTTTGCATGGGGATGTCTAGTTGTTCCAGCACCATTTTTGAAGACTGTCTTTTCTCCATTGTATTGCCTTTGCTCCTTTGTCAAAGATCAGTTGACTATACTTGTGTGGGTCTATTTCTGGACTCCATTTCTGGACTGCATTCTAACCCATTGTTCTGTGTGTTTTTTCACCACTCTTGTCTTGATCATGGGAGCATTATAGTAAGTTTTGAGGACAGGTGATGTCAGACCTCCGACTGTATTCTCTTCCCTATGTCTTCTATTCTGTCTTTTGTCTCTAGGTATAAACTTTAGAATCAATTTGTTGATAGCTGCAAAACAACTTGCCTGCTAATCGCATAATTCTTAATGAGGTATTTGTATGCTTAAATCCGCATGCTAATGTTTAACAGTGTTTCAGTATATTTACTAAAATTCTTTCTTACCAAAAGATGACCTTTAAATAAAAAGTCTCACAGAGACTTTTGTGAAACAGTTCTTTTGGGGTTTACTTGGTGGTTTACTGCAATACTTTCATGCTCAATTCCAATCCAAGTCCAGATGAGTTGGGCTGGGATGAGTGAGACCGGGCTCATACCCTTAGTTCTGAGGCTGCTCCTTTGCTTTTGAGTCAGCTGGTATGGATTGGCACTGCCCCTTCCCTAGAGAGGTGTGTATAAAAGTCTCATTCCGAGGTGAGCAAAGCTGAGTGCAATGGCCCAAGGCTGAAGCATGAGAATTGTGAGTTCCATGGCCTACCTTAGCAAGCAACTTGGGAAGACCCTGTCTCCAAAAAAAAAAAAAAAAAAAAAAAAAAAAAAAAAAAAAACAAAACACAATAAACCAGTTACAATGCAAATGGAAAAATACTGTTCTCTTAGTTTGCATCAGGCTTACTCATGCTAGCCTGGAAATCCATCTCTTTAGAATGCTTTCATCTTGGGTTTGTTAGGGAGGATCTCGCAATAGTAATCTTTGACCTCTTGACTTCAATGAACACTCCATCATTTTCACCCCTCTCTCTCACTGTGGCTCACAGTGGCGATCTCTTTTAAAGCTCAAGTTGAGGTTAGAGAATGTTGTAGATGTTGCTGTCACTGCCCACTGCCCTCCATTGACAAGCTGAGACTGCTGGTGCTTGGGTTGGGTTTGCTGTGTTTGTTTTGTAGCCTCACAAAAGTTCTATCCTGGGCCACATGATAAATAAATAAACCCTGTGTTGCTAGAACACGTTCTAGTGCCTTGTGCTCCCACAGGCCCACAAAGACTTGTGAAACAGTTCTTTTGGGTTCACTTGTTGTTTATTGTGATACCCTTGTGCTGTATACCAGTCCAAGTCCGGTTGGGCTTGGCTGGGTTGAGTGACACCATGTTCAGAACCGTAGATTTGAGGCTGCTTCTTTGCTTTTGAGCCAGGCTATGTGGATAGACACCCTACCTCTCTTGAAAGATGTCTAAAAAAACTTAATTCCTACGTGAACACAGCTCAAGTTCAAGCAAGACATTTCTATTTAATGTTTTCTCTTTCAGTCATTTGTTAACATAAAAATATTCTTTGTTTTCTCTTTGATACGTGGAAAATGTTTGGTTGTGATTACATCTAGGTAGATGTCTTCTTTTACTTTTTTTGTGCTGAACGAGTCCAGTGTTCAGGCAGGTAGAATTCATTTTGAACTAGAGTGCTTTCATTTTAATTGCTGGTGTGATTGCAGCACTTTTCTAAAATTCTGGGGAACTCAATTTCCTCATCTGTGAAGTTAGCAGGAAACTCCTGTCTCATGGGAATTGTGGGAGGATTAGAGACTAGTGTCTGGTCCAGGGCACATGCTGGGTGCTCATTATGTGGTGCTGATGTTACCTTCTCTGAGTTGGTTGGATCCCTCATTAACCATCAGTAAATAAGTGGGTTGCTTCTGCTCCTTTTTTTTTTTTTTTAATTGATCTGTGCTTATAGGAAGCCCTCCTGCCTTTAATCTGCTTATATGAATTCTCAGAAAGTATAGTATACACTTCAGGGGACTAATAACTTATCCACACAGCACCTGTTGGCATTCTTCATATTAGTGTTCCAAGAATACAGTTGTCGAGAAGTTCCTCATATAGTACTTTGCAGTTTATCAAGTAGTGATGTATTATTACCTCATTTGATGCTCAAATCCCTGTTTTTGGTGTTGTACTGGTCAGGTATGCAAGCATCTGAGAAATTGTGACTACCTTATGAAAGCACATACTTATTACTTGGAGATTAGTTTGTGCTGAAAAGGGAATTAGATCTTAAATCAGCAGCAGCATGTTGTTTTGAGAAGTATTTGAGAAGTTAATTGAGTACAGCTTTGGTGATTAAAGAGAAATCTGTTAGAGGATGTTGATTTGGAGAATTGGGAGTTTAAGAATGTCAGCTATTTACCACTGGGCATGCTAGTGAAATTTTCCACTCCTTAATTCTGTTTGTAAAAACAAGAAAGAATTTCTTTAGATGTCATATATTTTTTAGAATTGCATTATGACTCTGCAATGTAAATGCTCTAGGTTCCTATTGAATTAAATTTAAATATGCATTAATCTATAATGTTATTGTTGCATAAGGCTATGCTTGCTTCTAAAGTGGAAGCTCCACAATCTGAAATACCCTGAATCATGGACTGGTAGCAAACTGAGACCAAAGAGATTTTTGGCATTCCTTGGTTCATTTTCCAATTAAAAAAAAAAAAAAAACAAAAAAAAAACTGAAATAATCCTTGAATCTACTGGACCATAGAATTGTATAGCATGATTGGAATTCACTATAAAGGTACTAAATTGTTCTCTTTATTACCGTTTGCCAGACAGTGTCCTAGGGATTTATAGATATCAGATTCTTTAGTTGACATGAGTGTCTGTTCTATAAACTGAATACTTACATTCGCCAAAATGCTGTTGATGCCTGGACCCACAATATGGTGGTATTTGAAGTTGGGAACCTTTGGGAAGTAATTGCGTTTGGATGATGTCATGGAATGGAGGCTCATGATGGCATTGGTGACCATATCAGGGGATGAAGGGACCAGAACTCTCTCTACCATGAGAGTTAAGTAGCCATCTGTAACCAGGAAGAGGGACTTCACCAGGAACCTGACCATGCTGGTAATCTTATCCCAGACTTCAAGCCTTCAAAACTGGGTGAAATAAATGCTTGTTGTAGAAGCCACCTTATTGGGTGGTGTGTAGCAGCCCCAACTACAACAGCCTGCTAATGTGCCAGGAAGTTTGGTTCTTTATCTCAGGCATTTTATTTAATACTATAGCAACTGACTAAGGAAGTTTGTATTATACTTTTTATAGATGAGGAAACATACTTGACTAATCTCATGCTTCCCAAACTGATGGCACACAGCCATATGTTGAGGATAATACAATCAGCAGGAAAAGTACCATCCTACATCTTTATAGTTTGTTGAGGCACAGGAAAATTAGTTGCAAGCTTTTCAGTTTTATGTTTCAAAGGGGAAGCTCTACTCTCTTAGCTTCTGCTTCAGGAGAAACAGAAAATCACTCCACCCAGAAAGAAGCCCTTCATGGTCATGAATACTTTGAACAACTCCTTGAGATGGGGGTGGGGGGACATATTCGAGACACTTACCTGGGAGAAGTAATAAGCAGTCCTTGTTCAGGCTCACAGTAGGACTTCATGGCTGAGCACAGTGGGTAGGTTTTGAGATACTGTGTGGGAAGAGATTGAAGAGAATTGTGGTGAATTTGGTGGAGAGCAACCATTAGGAAATATGGATATGTGTGGGTAGTATTGATAGATTTCTGCTCAGCATTGTGTGATGTAAATGTAATTCCTAGTCTCCCAACAAAATCTTTATTATATATTTGTTTTAAAAAATAATTTGCAAAGCTAGATTTGTTTTAGGGAAGGTGGCCAAAGTCTCCTGCAGCTTCAAGGGAGACTCAGAAGACTCGCCGGGGCCACCCAGGGAGGCTGACATGTCTGCCTTTCACTTGACTTGTGTTTATTTCCCCTGGCACCGTACCCCGGCATCAGTTCTCTTTTGCTCTGCATCTGAAAGAGTTTAGATATTAGAGGTACAGAATGCTTCTTATTGCAAAACCTCCTCAACATTTTAAGCTAAATAACTTTAGTTCTATAATCACCCTTATTGCATTACCCTGGAACCCTCAGTACTATGCAGGCCCTTCTTTAGGTAGGATCGTATAAAATCCAAATGCATACTGAATAATGGTGAGCACTTTCACCTTGCTTGGTCTCATATAGAGTCCTCTTAGTAATATGGTCTGTTTATAGTAAATTCTCCATTGTTCTGTTTTGTGTTTATCAGGCTCTTCACTGTTGGCACCCTAGCTGTATTCAACTGGAATTTACTTATGTAACTACTTAGTTAAGCCAGTAACACACATTTGAGAGATTGGGCATTTTGTATATGTTTGAGTATGTACTTGAGCATTTGAGTGTATTTTATATTAATTTTAATACATGTAAAGATAGTTTATTTTAGCCAAATAGTACTGATTTTTGAGTAATATTACTGATTAGTCCTCCTTCCATCTTTTGTCTAACTCGTAGTCAGAGTATAAATTCTTTAGCACATCATCGATGTGGTGGCATCAGCTCATTAAACCACATTCTTTAAATAAAGTTATCCCACCAGATACAGACTTGCCTGAATGAACTAGTCTCACCTTGTATTCTTATCTAGAATGCAGGAACGTCATGCAACATACAGGAAAGCCTTGCTGAAGTTAGGCTGCTCTAGCTCTCAGATGCTCTCACGCTGTTTCCTCTAAGCATCCTAGCTGATCTGGCCTGATACTTTTTAGTGAACCTATTGCTACTTCCAGTGCTCTCTTTTGAGCACTCAGAATGTGCCTTTTAATGAGGTGTCTTCAAAATTGCCAGAACCTGACTCTAGGCTTTAGCCAGTTTGACCCCTCCCTTTTAATTGGGGGCATTTGTTCATTTTTTTCTTCTGTAATGTGCTCCATGACTTTTCTGATTCCATTTGATGAGTTTACTAAGGGACCAGTCAATTCAAGAAGCAGGAATGATGACTTAATAATAGCTGGTTGACATTTCCTAGCATTAGAGCACCACCTGCTTTTTTATTTGGCCTTGAAACAATAAGGGAGAGACATCAGAGAAAAGCAGTAGTTTCAGAAAATAAAGCTTATGAGAAAAAAGCTCAAGAAGGTATTATTTGTCCCCCAAGGATGGAAAGTTGAAGACTTTAGATGTGAGAATGTAGTGTAATGGCCAGCTGTTTTGCACATTCCACAGAGACCAAACAAAAGGAAATGGATTTAAGTTGTATTCAAGGATTTATATTGAGTATAAATGGAATTTTGTGATTCTAAATATTGTTCATCTCTGAAGTGACTTTTTGGAGGAAGTTGTGATTTTTCTCCTCTCCAGAGTCTCTAAAAATAACACAAATTTTCATTTCTCAGTAACGTTGGAGTCTTAAGTGCTCCCAGAGGCTAGCAGATACTAGGTGACCTTCACAAGCCCTTCCTGGCTCAGTGATTTTTCTCACAAATCTCCCGCACATCTAGAGCTCTGTTGCATTAGGTTCACTTTTGTTCTTTCTCTTCTGCCTTTTAAAGTACTGTTAACATTCTGTCATGAATCTGCTAATGGAAAAGTGACCATGTGGTTTAGTGTGCTGTTCTGTGTAAAAATAAAACCCTATTTCGTATGTCTATAGAAAACATAAATGCTTCATGCAGTATTTCAGTAATTTAAAAATTAGCATGAGATACTTGATAAATTATTTTAAAAGACAGTCTTTGCAGTTTGCCTTCAGAGTTTTGGCAGAAATTTTTTTTTCTGTTGTGAAATTGAACATGCCATGCTTTTAAATTTTCTTTTAAACAGTTCATTACTACTTAATTCTTTGATTAAAATATTCAGTAGCTAGGGGTTTTTTACTGTAATACTTTTAAGTTAGGTTATTACTGAGCATGTCATCCTATCTGTCCCAAAAGAAAAATGCTATTTGAAAATATCATCCCTGAAAGATTCTGATTTGGAAATGAAATGAAGATACAGAGAAAGTATTATATAAAGTATTAAAGTAATTATTTCCATAACAGTTGCTGTGCCATTTGGATTGCATCATCCCATTTCTCTTTACTTTGTACTTTAGTGTGAATTGATGACCAACAATGTAAATTAACATAAAAATTGACTTCTAGATCTCCATTTATAAATGGTGTGGCTTTGGACAACTTGTTTAATCTTTAAGATTCAGTGTTACCATTTATAATACAGTGAAGTAAAGGCAAGATGCTTGTTAGCTTAAAGGTAATTATTTTTAGGCATTAATTAAAACAGGTGCATTTTGCTTACTTCTGTTTACTGGGCTTTTTCTGTGAGGGAGCTTTCATGCTTGCATCAGGTGTTTAGCTGGAAACTTGTAATTGTGAGGAAGGAGGGAGCATACATAGAACTACAACTTTTCAGAAAGTAGGGTTGGATAATAACTTCATTATTGGGTGAAACAGAACTTCCAAATTGGTTTATTGAAAAAGAGAAGGGTATTTTTTTTTTAGATTATTTCCTGCACACAAAATAGATGATACATTGTTCCTATAAGTAATCATAAGGTTAATAGTGGAAATGAAGTTTTCGTTCGCTTGAGTATAAATGATTGTACATAGACCATTGCTGGAAGAAGAGGAGAGACTCTCAGTTCCATTGTGAATTTACCTACAGATATTAATTTAATAGTTTTGGTTGACTTTAGGATTAAAGTCTCATACTGAATTTCGATTCTAATTTGTTTCTTTAACTTTGTGTTGGATAATTTCATTTTAGTCTCTTTAAATTACACAGATAAATTACTTTTAAAGATAGTTTTGACAGTATTATCTGTATTTATAAGGCTATTTTCAGTTTCTTCCTCCCCACAAAATAATCGGAATGTTGGGGATGAAATGTTACAAATGAATCCACTCCTATGCACAAGGCTCTATGCATAGTGTAAGCTGTGGTTCCTGAAAGGGATTTGTTCTAGTTTTCCAAGTAGGTTGCTCTTTACTTTTTATTGTTCAGGTTTATATGTTAACAAGATCTATAGAGCATCTTCGTCATGGCAGATTTTTTTTTTTTTTTTTTGTCCTCATAAGGGTATTTTACCTGGGGGTGTCATGTTGCCTGGAGAGCTGATGGGTAGATGCAGCTTTATAAATGATAACCAGTGAGAGTGAGTAGGTTGATTCACAGATGTTTCCTAGTAGTGTTTCATAACCTAAAGTCATGGAAGAGCCGTTGGTGGTTTCATAGATTTCTTGGAGTTGGAAAGAATCCTGGAGTTGACCCTAGTCCAGCCTTGCAGGTAATGTGAGAATGACCTTTGTCATTCTACATTTCTAACTGATGGGCATCCATCCCCTAAGAGTAATACACATGGATGGATGAGAGAGAAGAAGGCTTTTTTCTTATAGTGCTTAGCATTCTGTGGAAAACAGGCATTTACAGTGTATTATAATGTATAACAGAAGGCATATGTATTTCATAACTCACTTTTCTGTACTTAGTTGCTGGTAAAGTGAAGATGGAGTCAGATGGCTGGCTAAAGAAAAGATTTGCAGACAGTGGTTCCTTCCCATCCTCATCAGATCCAGTATTCCCTTTTGTAACAAATAATTTTAATACCTGCTATAATATTTTGAAACAGAATTTGTAGACAAAAACTTCTCTTTATCCTTTTTTTTCTTATGGTACTGGGGATTAAACCCAGGGGTGCTTAACCACTGAGTTGCATCCCCAACCCCTGCCCTCCCACTTTAAAAAATATGTTTTATAGGGCTTGAGAAGTTGCTGAGGTTGACTTTGCACTTGTGATCCCCCTGTCTTAGTCTCCCAAGCCATTGGTATTACAGGCGTGAGCCACCACATCTGGCAATAATCTTTCTTAATGTTTATTTATAAAAGACAATTGGTATGACATATCCTGACTGTAATTTATGTTTTTTCAGCATGTAAGGGCTTTTCAGCCACAACTATTTTGTTTAAAAGTCAGACACTTGTTTTCATACTTAGAATCATTTGTAGTTTGTTCACATGCAAGCTTCGGTAGGTTTGCCACTGAGAATATGATTTGAAAACATGGTGCTCAGCTTTTCCAGAAATTCCAGAAGATAAGGGTACTGCTGTCTTATCTCATTTATGCAGTAGTTTCATTGATGGAACAACTCCGTGTATATTAAAGCTATGCAAAATGGTCTTTGTGTTCATATGCAAAGTGGAGTTAGATATTACAAAAATTTTCTTTTTACCAACAGGATATCCAGAGAGTCATAGGAAAATTGTACAACCTAAGGGCAGTACTTCATTGGTAGGATTGTTTTATATCTTGTCATAGTTTACCCAGTGACCCCAGTCACCAAAGATTCCCTTGCAGATTTCCACTACATTCACTGCCCTATGCTGACTCTATTAGAGCTCCAAATAGCAACTTGAAGCTATCTCACACCAGAAAATTAACATGAACCTGTATATTTGAAAGGTGGTTTAGAAATCTCCAGTCATGCGACATTTTTCTATATTTAGAAGACCCCAAAACCTCCAACAAAACACTTCTAGAACTCATAAATGAATTCAGCAAAGTAGCAGGATATAAAATTATCCATAAATCAGTTGCATTCCTATACATTAATTAATTGAATCAACTGAAAGAGAAATTAGAAAAACTATCCTGTTCACAGTAGCCTTGCAGAAAATAAAATATTTGGCAATTGGTATAGCAACAGAGGTGAAAGACTTCTACAATGAAAACTACAGAACACTAAAACTACAGAGTACTACAAGGAAAACTATGGAACACTTGAGAACTGAAGAAATTGAAGAAGACCTTAGAAGATGGAAAGATCTCCCATGTTCTTGGATAGGAAGAATTAATATTGTCAAAATGGCCTTACTACCCAAAGCACTATAATACTTAATGCAATTTCTGTTAAGTTTCCAATGTTATTCATTGTAGAAATAGAAAAAGCAGTCATGAAATGTATTTGGAAAAATAGAGGCCCAGAATAGCTAAAGCAATCCTCAACAAGAAAAGTGAAGCAGAGGCGTCACAATACCAGAACTTAAATCATTACTGCAGAACTGTAGTAACAAAAATGGCATGGCATTGGCACCAAAAGCGACATGAAGACCAGGGAGGGGTATGGAATAGAAGACACAAGAGACAAACCCATATAAATACAGTTATCTCATACTAGACAAAGGCACCATAAACATATATTAGAGAAAAGATAGCCTCTTCAACAAATAGTGTGGGAAAACTGGAAATCCATATGTAACAAAATGAAATTAGACCCCTATCTCTCACCCTGCCCATAACTCAATTCAAAGTAGATCAAGGGCCTAGGCATTAGACCAGAGACCCTGAGCCTAACAGAAAAAAAAGTAGGCCCAATATCCATCATGTTGGCTTAGGAACTGATTTCCTCATCAAGACTCCTAGGGCTCAAGAAGTAAAATTAAGAATGAGTAAATGGGATTGTATCAAACTAAAAAGCTTCTTCTCAGCAAAGGAAACAATGAAGAATGTGAAGTGAGAGCCTACAGAATGGGAGAAAATCTTCACTACATGCACCTCAGAGCATTAATCTCCAGGGTATATAAAGAACTCAAAAAAAAAAAAAAACTTAACACCAAAACAACAAACAAACAAACAAACAAACCCAAATAACCCAGTCAGTAAGTGGGCAGCAAAGGAACTGAACACTTCATAGAAAAAAAAATATGAATGGCCAACAAATACATGAAAAAAAGTTCAACATCACTAGCAACTAGAGAAATGCAAATCAACATACACTAAGATTTCATCTCACTCCAGTCATAATCAAGAATACAAGCAACAATGAATGTTGGCAAGGATATGGAGAAAAAGGTAAACCCATACATCGCTGGTGGGACTGCAAATTGGTGCAACCACTCTGGAAAGCAGTATGGAGATTCCTCAGAAAACTTGGAATGGAACCACCATTTGACCCAGCTGTCCCACTCCTTGGTCTGTACCCAAAGGACTTAAAATCAGCATGCTATAGTGAGTGGCAACATCGGTGTTTATAGCAGCTCAATTAACAATAGCTAAGCTATGAAACCAGCTGAGATGCCCTTCAGTAGATGAATGGATAAAGAAAATGTGGTACATATATACAATGCAATACTACTTAGCCATAAAGAAGAATGAAATTATGGCATTTACCAGTAAGTGGATGAAACTGAAGATATCATGCTCAGTAAAATAAGCCAATCCCACAAAGCCAAAGGCCAAATGTTCTCTATGATATGCGCATGTTGACTCACAGTAGGGAAGAATAGGGAGGGAGTGGAGGTTCACCAGATTGGAGCGGGGAAATTGGGAGAAAGGAGGGAGGATGGGAATGGGAAAGATAATAGAATGAATTGGACATAACTTTCCTGTGTTCACATATGAATATACGACCAGTCTAACTCCACATCGTGAACAACTACAAGAATGGGAAGTTATACTCCATATTTGTATGATATGTTGAAATATCTACTACTGTCATGTATAACTGAAAAGAACAACAACAATAACAAAAATCTCCATTCATGTATTTATCCCTCTTTTCAATGATTTATTAGATTACTTTTTAAGATTTTTTTTAAGATTAGATTATTTTTTAGGAAAAAAGACAATATATACAGAGGCCACACCTGGAACACCACATTCACTTTTGTGTGCATGTATCAAAATATACATGACATGAAATTTACCATATTAACTCTTTTTAAGTGTACTGTTCAGGGGAATTAACTATGGTTACATTGTTGTTCAGCCAGCAATATTATCCATCTCCAGAACTTTTATATCATCCCCAACTGAAACTCTGTACCTATTAAATGATAATTCCCCATTGCCTCTTTCTGATAATGGACATTCTACATTGTGTTTTTATGAATTTGACTGTTCTGAGTAACTCATAACTATTGGAATCATACAAAAACACTTGGCCTTTTATGTGTAGCTTATTTCACTTAGGGTCAGCAAAGTGTGTCCATTTTGTTGCATGTATCAGAGTTTTCCTGCTTTTGAAGGCCCCCAAAATTCCATTATTTATATACAACACCACATTTGTTTATCCATTCATCCATCAGTGTACATTTGGGTAGATTCCAATTTGGAGCTATTGTGAATGTGCTGCAGTGAATATGGATGTACAGTTGTCTCTTTGAGATCTTGCTTTTGGGTATGTAGCCAGAAGTAGAATTGCTGGATCACTTGCTAATTCTATTTTTTTTAGAATAAAAGTTATATTTTTATTAATTGATTACATTTATTATTTAAACTGCCACACTGTTTTCCATAGCATCTATACCATTTTACATTTCCACTCACTGTGTAAATGGTTTCTATTTTCTCTACATCCTTGTTTACCAACATATTTTTTTTCTTTTAATAGCAACCATGCTAATATATGGGAGGTAATGTCTCATGGTGATTCTGATTTGCATTTTCCTAATTATTACTGATATGGAGTATCTTTCCATGTGCTTTATTGCTGTTTATATGTCTTCTTTGGAGATATGTATATATTCATGTCCCTTGTATATTTTTAAATTAGGTTCTTTGTTGCTTTATTGTTGCTCTACAGGAGTTCTATATGTATTCTTGAAGTTAATCCCTCATCACATAAAAGATTTGCAAATACCTTCTTCCACTCTTCAGGTTACCTTTTCATTTTCTTTTAATATTCAGTTTTTTTTTATTTTGATGTCCAGTATACTATAATTTATTTTATTGCTTGTGCTTTTGACATCATATCCAAGAAATAGCTGTCAAACCCAATGTTGTGTACATTTTCTCCTATATTTTTTCTGTTTTGTAAATTTTATTGCTTATGTTTAGATCTCTGGTCCATTTTAAGTAACTTTTTGCATACAGTATAAGGTAAAGGTTCAGCTTTCTTATTTTTATGTGTGGTTGTCTAACTTACTGGATTTTTAACTTTATTTTGAAAGTTGACATTTACAGGCTTAATATCTTACCATTTTAATGTCTTAAACCCTTCGTCATATGTAAATTTTCCTACTTCATCTATATTTCTACTTGTTTTTTAATTTGCATTATGCTTCATTTTTTATTGTCAAATATGTGCACATTTTATTTGTAAAAATCACTCCATTCTTTTAACAAACCTTTTTCATTCTTCCTCATTTTTAAACACTACATTTCCTAACTATCTTCACTAGCCCACTAGATATATTACTGACTTTGAATGCTGTTCTTTCATTGTAAGATCACTGCTTTTATTATAAAGTGATATCTGGTAAGTATAAAAAGAACTTATGAGAGAAGGTATATAAATGAGAAAATGAAAAAAACACTATCCCAAGCCTCAGGGGATGACTAGTTGGTATATAGCCTTTCAGAAACTGATGATTGTATATGTATATATTTATACACATACATTTAATCTATTCACATACTTTTATAGCTTGTATCCTCTACATTTTTCTGTGTTGACTCATGCAGAATTGTCACATTTTTAATGCTTTATAAAAATACACTGCGTGTATATGGCCATATGATAATTTCTTTAATGACTCTCCTATTCTTGGTAACTTAGTTTCTCTTCATATTGTTAAATGCGTTTAGGACCAATTGCTAAAAGGAACCGAACCGTTTGGATTTGGAATATTTTTTTAAGGCTTGGAAGTGTATTGTCAGTTGTCTGTGAAAGACTGCAGCAGCTCTGCTCCCAGTAACTGTGTGTGAGCTGCTCCTGCTTCCACACCATTGCCAATAGTTTAGCATACTAGTTTGACCAAAGATATTTTACTATGGATTTTTTTGACCATAAATGACATCAGCTGTCTCTATGTTTATGGGCCTTGTATCTCATATGTTTCCTCTGTTATTTATTTACAAATAAAAAGCTTCCATTTACTGTAGCTTGTTCTGTCTTTATTGCTTGTTGGTTTCATTTTCCAATTTTACATGCAAACATCTTTCTCACCACCCTCTTTTTGTACGTTTGTTCTTTATTGATTTGATTCTGTTTTTATCATTCTTTTACAATAAAATGATTTATGATTTTTTTTCCCTTTTAAAATACTGTCGATTTCAAACTAGAGAGCCAGAACCATGACAATTATAAGGAAATCCTACCTCTTACACAAGGTTTTGGGGTGGCTTTTCATCCATTGCCTCACAGCAGCTCTCCTGGATCTCTCTAATAAAGTTCTGTCATGACTGCTTCATGGCCTAAAACCTCTGAACTTTGGCAAGTCTGGATACTTCAGGCCAAAACATCCTCCCAAGGAAATATTTTACTAATGTAGTGTCATACTGAAGTAATAGAAGTACATTATTCTCTCATATCAAACACCACTCATCTGCTAGTATAAAATCTTTAGACTCCTACTTTGTATGAATAGTTTTTCAGCATACTATTTGGTCACAAGTGCCATTCAACAGAAGGAGAGGTAAGCTCAGTCTAGCTTACCTGATCAAGGAAACAAGTGTGGTCATGTTTCAAGATGATTTTGTCGGAAAGACTAACAGTGAAATAACTATTACTAAGATTTTAAATATCATTCATAGACTATTTTGATAATTATTGATTACTAAAAATTTATTAACATTTTATATTTTTATTTGTTCTTTTTAGTTATATATGACCATAGAGTGTATTTTGACATTTTATACATACTTGGGGTATAACTTCCCATTATTGTGGTTGGTTGTGCATGATGTGGAGTTAATACTGGTTGTGAATATAGGAAAGTTAGGTCTGATTCATTCTACTGTCTTTTCTATTCCCAATCCCTCTCACTTCCCTTCATTCCCCTTTGTCTAATCCAATGAACTTCTATTCCCTCCCTGCCCCATTATGAGTCAGAATATTCAGCCTTTGGTTTTTTGGAATTGTTTTATTTCACCTAGCATTTATTAACTTTTATAGATAGCTACTTTGAAATATAATTCACCAACCATGTAATTTCCCTAAAGTATGCAGTTGTTTTTTTGAGTATATTCACAGTGTCATGCAGCCATTGCCATGACCAATTTTAGAATATTTTCATAAATATTATGTGCCCTCCAGGAGTCACCTCTGATTTCTTCTTAGGCTCCATCCCCCCCCCCCACACACACACACACACCACTGAGGAACCACTAATCTACTTTGTTTTTCTATGGATTTGACATTTCTGAACATTTTGTTTAAATAAAATCATATATAATAATATGTAATCTTTGTGTTTAACTATGTCACTTAGCATAATGTTTGTAAGGTCCATCAATGTTCTGCATGTGGTCAGTATGTACATTTTTCCTTTATGTGGAATAAAATAATTCCATAATAAAGATTCCATTGTGTGGATAGGCCACATTGTTATTCATCAGTTGGTGGACATCTGGAGTTTTCCATCTTTGGGCTACGTGAATAATGCTGCTGTGGACATTCATGCACAACTTTTTAGATGGGCTTCTGTTTCATTTCTCTTGGGTATAAAGTAGGATTGACAATGTTGGTTCAAATGGTAACGCTGTGTTTAACTTTCTGAAGAACTGCCAGAATGTTTTTCACAGTAACTGTACTGTTTCACATGCTTGAGGTCAGTGTGTGAGGACTCCAACACTTGATTATGAATTCGCCATCCTAGCTGGTATGAAGTAGTATCTGTTTTTTTTTTCTTTTTAGATATACATGACAATAGAGTGCATTTTGACATATTATACATCTGTGGAGTGATGCTGGTCATATATGAACATAGGAAAGTTAGGTCCAATTCATTCTACTGTGAAGTAGCATCTTTATTGTTGTGTTGGTGTTCATTTCTCTAATGGCTTTAAGTATCTTTTTAGCTGTTATGGTTTGGATGTGAGGTGTACCCCAAAAGTTTATGTTTGAGATGATGTAGAAAGGCTTAGAGGTGAAATAATTGGGTTATGAGAGCCTGTGGGGTTTATATTTTATGGGTGGTGAAGGGGGTCTTTCTCTCTCTGCTTCCTGCTGTGATGTCTTGATCTGCTTTCCTCCACCACACTTTCCACCATGACATTCTGCTCACCCTGAGCCCCGAGGAATGAAGCCAGTGGTTCATGGACTGAGACATCTGAAACTGTGAGCTCTAAATAAACTTATCCTCCTTTTAATTGTTCTCATAAGGTCTTTTTGGTCATGGCAGCGAAAATGCTGAGTAAAATATCAGGTTTATTAACTTTTATTATCTCTTAAAACTTAAGCATACTAAATCCTTAATGGAAGCTCTAACCTCTCATTTAGATTTTAGGATGGATCAAGGAGACATGGTATTTTGTTATTTCTGAGATATAAATTTTTCACATTTAATATTACTGTAATCATCTCAAGTTCATTCTGGCTTTAGTAGAGACATTTTGAAAAAGGAAATCTATTTGATTCTGCATGGGTCAGTATGTACATTTTTCCTTTATGTGGAATAAAATAATTCCATAATAAAGATTCCATTGTTGCTTCTGGTTTTATAGTGCTAGAGAAATTTGTACAACTAGAAACTAAAATTTTCTCAAATTAGGATCAAATGATTTCTTCTCGTATATTTGATCAGACTAAAGTAGTTAAATAATTTATGGTGTGAAGTCTCTTTATCTACATAAACCTTTTCTGAGTAGTGGCCAATACCTGACACTTAAAAAAAAAAAAATTATCGTTTCTTAGCCGGTCTGGAGGGATTTGATGCAATATTTATCCTCATTGTATTAAAAAAAGAACTCCCATTTCCTTGTAGTGAAAACTTATGAATTGATTGGTTATTTTGACTTTTTGCTTATATTCTTCTTTATAAGCTTTAGATCTCTGTGTTTATTACCTGAAAGGGAGAAGAGGCTAGTTAAAGATACACCATCATCTGTCATTGTCAGTCTCATGCTCCTTGGGTGGAGACAGGTGATGAGAAAGGCTTGTCTATTGATCTTCATTTGGACTTTGACCCTCTGAAGAACTGACTATGGCCAGAATATTAACCCAGTAGTCTCATTGATCTCTGAATCTTACATTTTAAAATAACTACATGAAACAGGTTAGACAGTGTTAATGATTTGCAGCAGTGTAATCTAGCAGCATTTTGCTTCCCCTTTCTTTTTAACTTACATCTTAATGTGAAATGACAACTACAGACACTATGCATATACTCTCTACAATAATGGACTGGGTGGGGGTGGCAATCCTATTGACAGATGATGTAGTTCTATAGATTCTGGCATAAGATTAATAGGTTATTTCTTTTCCAAAGCCAGATTTACCTCTGTATAACTGCTGTTATTGATCTTAATTTTAGTCTCCTGGGTGTCACATGATACAACTTCCCTTTGTGCATGAGGGCTCACTAGTTATTTATCACACATCTTATTTCCTCCTAGTCATCTTTCCCCCTAAATATTCCTCCCTCCCTCCTTCATCTATTTTTCAAATGAAATGGTTTATAGCTTTCTACATCATCTCCTTGATGTAAACTTACTTATCAGTGTCCTTCCTACAAGGATGGTTTTTAAAATGGTGTAAAATATTAGTGGACCAAAGAAAAGTATAGTAGGGCCATAGTTCTTATACTTTGGTATTTTACGTGCTTGCACATGTTTTATTTGTATCAAATTTTGTAATTCTTTACTGTCATTTTCTTGTTTTTCATTAATTTAGTCCTCATGGTGAGTTACTACATATATTAATTTGTTGTTGAAATATATTAATAGCAAGTGTTGATATATTAAGTAAACCATGCACATGAATTGAGCACTTCCTTTCCTTACCACACAATCTGAAATGTTTCCTGCCACCTGTTCCTCCCCCACTGAGAGCAGGGACCACAGCTCTTGTTCCCACTAACTCTGTCCTCAGTATCTAACGTTGTGCCTTTCATTTAGCAGATATTTAATCTAATTTTTTGAATGAGGCATTAGATATTGTGATGATTCGTTTGCATGTCTCTCTCCTTGTAGTCTGCATTGAACTTCAGAGAGTTAGGGGATCTATATTCTATTCAATATATTCTTAACACATTCCTTGACCCAAGTTGCTAAAGTTCTGACTGTGGAGTAGATGAATCATTTGAAAGAATCAGTTGACTGGACAGTTGGGTTGGAGGATGTAAAAAGAGGTGAGGCTGAAAACAGTTGGATCCAAGTCCTAGAATGCTTAGACGCCTTACAAAGAAGTTTGTGGTAATAGAATTGATAGAGGTTTAAATATTTTAGAAAAACACTTCTGAGAGGAAATGGAGGTTAAGTTTTGGACTGAGGCTGAGAGAAGTTTGCTGTATGAAGATGGGATCAGAAATCTGTCAACAACAACCTGTCATAGGGGGAAATTCTAAAAAAAAAAAAGAAAAGTTGTAAATATACCTTGGGATTTTATTTTAGTTGAAAACATGTCCATATACTTTTTTAAAAATACTTTTTTAAAAATACTTTTTTTATTTTGTTTTATTTATTTTTTATGTGGTGCTAGGGATTGAACCAGTACCTCACACATGCTTGGCGAGCGCTCTACCACTGAGTCACAACCCCAGCCCCTTCCATATTTGTTTGTCTAGTAATCTTTTGATGTAGGATCATGGCTTTTGGCTTTTTTTTTTTTAATATTATTCACTAATTACTGTTTGCATATCCAAAATGGACTCCTTATTTCCAGTTAATGTTTCTTTCAAGTGAGTGAAAATATATTTGCAAAGCAATCCAAACAATCATTCTAAAATTTAAATTTCTTTTAACTCCCTGCATACCATTTTTCCTCACCTTAATTCAATAATTTTGTTTTTAAACAACTTGTCTAATTTGTTCTTTTTCAAAGGCATTCAACTAGTTTGCAGAGGGAAACCAAAACAAGTTTTAAAAACCCTCAGATCTCCAGCTCTTTCATTTTTACATGTATCAAATTGCATAATATTTAATTTTTAAAGATTAAAGTAGGACAGTGGGAAAGGAAATTTAATAATAAGCTTATGGAGTACAGCAGAGACTTCTGGTTATCCCCCAATGTATATTGTCCTTCATTATCTATTTTGTGGGCACATCCCCACATAGCTTCTGACGCTCCTTCCCAGCCTTACTTGTAACCTCTTGAGACAAAAAGACTAGGTTCTAGCCATGGGGGCCTGAGTAGAAGCAGTGGGAACTTTTAGGTCTTGTCTTAGGAGGAAAGGGCATCCCTTCAATTCCCTTGCTTGTTCTTTCCCTCCTACTGACTGCAAGACACATATGCCAGTGGGATCCTAAATGTGCATCTGAAATGGAAGTCATGTCATGAAGATGGCAAAGCAAAAGCACAGTATTTATACCTCTTTCTAAATGTTTTAAAACCAATTAGTTAGGGATTAATAAGGAGGCTTTCAAGAGTTGATTCACACTGTTGCTTGGGTATAGAGGGGTAAAATTATTTTAATTTAGCCTAAAATCAGGCTGTCTCCTACAATCAATAGGGAAAAACTACAAAATGTTTAACAAATTTCAAAATGTTTAAAGCTTAGGTCTGATAATATAAACAGTCCACTAATGTAGTGTTTAGATTAAAATGCTTTGTCTCTCTCCATGCTCCCCATCTGCTGTTCTTCCTAATCACTATAGGGGGACAAAGGGAGGCAGGAGAGGAGGAAAGAGTGGTTTCCGTGAGCCCTTTCTGTCAAGGACAGTCTGGTCCCTTGGATGTGATGTGCTCTGCTTCCTCTGGTCTAGAAGGTGATGACTCTCTCCTCGATGCCCCTGGCATCACAGCCAAAATCACCATGCTGCAGCTTGTGATTTAAGCCTGCTTGCCCAAGTGCCCTCTAAGTGACAGCCTCAGATCTCATGTAAGTTTGTGTAGGGCTGTAGTCTTGGTGGTTGTCACTCCTCCTGCCATACTGGGCCATGTAACAGCCTGGTGTCAACTCAGTTACTGTAGTCTCTGAAAACTGGAGGTGACTAGGTTGGGAAAATTGGACCCCCAGAGGCACCCTTGCTTAAACACGGTATGGTCCCCTTTTAGGACCCAAGTTTATAAGTGGCTCAAATTGGGAGAAAGTGCAGGGGAGGAAGGGAGACAGGGCTGATCCTGAAACTTGAGAGTAAAAGTAAATTGCTATGACTTGAGTGTGAGATTTATGTGCATGAGTGATGTGATGGGAAGGTGGGTAGATGCAAATGAGTTTAAAGAAGATGATTTTATTCAGCTTTAATCATGGGAGAGAAGTGACTGAATTTTTCTAAATAAATTATATAATTTTGATTCAGTCTTATTATGTACAATGTAAAAATTTGGAAATTGCAGAAATGTTTGAGGAATAAAATTGCATTACTCAGTTATAAACATCTCTTCAGTGTATTTCTTCCCATGCACTTTTCTTGTGCATGAATATATGTATATTTATAGATAATTTTAAAATTATGTGCTTTCTTTTTTTTCTGCCTCTATTGGTGGTTTTTGTGGGGTTTTTGCTCTTCTTTCAGAATATCACAGGTGCCTAGAATAGTGCCTGGCACACAGTCAATATTGAATAAATGTTTGCTAGTGATTAAACTTATCCAGAGCCCTGGAGTGTTCCTGGGAAACAAGTGATACCTACATCACCCCAGGATTTTTTTTTAATCAACCCCCATATTCATGAATATGGTCATTTTTTTTCTTATGAATTAATGATAGTTCTCATTGTATTAAAGAAATCTGTGCTTTGATACTCATTAATTGTGAATATTTTCCCTAGCCTGTAGTTTTGCCTTTTTACTTTATTCATGGTGTTTTTTAAACATATGTAGGTTTTAGAACTTTTTGTTTATGTATGTGTGTGTGTGTTTGTGTGTGTGTATGTTCATATATTTAAATTCAGCCACCTTTTAAAAATATTGTCAGCAAAAAACCAAGCTCTGTATCAAAGAAATTTAACTTGACCGAGACCTAAAGAAAACAGATGTTTATTTCTTCCATGTAAGATAGCTGAGGTTAAGTAGTGCAGAGGTGTTCTGCCCCTATGGTCTAGGGACCCAAGTTCCTGTCTTCTCCTTGCTCAGCCGTCTCCTGGGCATTTTCCTAATCCACATGTTCACAACAACTCCATAGTGATACCCATTCTCACCTGAAGGAGCATGGCTGCCCTTTTCTTCTACACACACACACACACACACACACACACACACATATCATGTGACTTTGGTGAGAAATGTCTGGATGTGGCTCCACCCAGCAGCAGGAGAGGGTGAGACGTGCTGCTGTCTCTAGCAGACATGCTCCCAGCCACTATCTTTTTGTTGTCCTTGTTTTGTGCTGGGGATCACTGGAACCCAGGCCTCACACATGTTAGGAAAGTGCTTACCACAGAGCTACACTCCTGCCCCAGCCACTACTCTTCTATTCAGTAAGTGAAAGAAGAGAAAGTTTTAGTGGACAGTCATAAGTTTCTACCACTCTTTGTTTCATCTGTCTTTTGCCAGAATTCTGGATATCCTCCCATAGTTTATGTAAATATTCACTTAACATTTTCTTATGCTTTGTGGAATACCATGGAATACCTTCCTCCCGCCCCAACCCCACCCCCACCAGTCTGTTGAGCTCCTGCAATGTGCCAAGTATAGTAGACAATAGATGTATTCCCTGGGAATACCATGGGTATAAAAACCAAGGGACCTTACTCCCCACCTAGTTTATGTTCAGGTGGGTGAGAAGGACATTAAATCATCAGTGTTTGGAATGACCTACAGACCTTAGGGGCAGTCTAGGATACCATTTTCTTAATAATAGTAGGATGTTGATTGATTGCCTTTTTCTATCGTGATGTTACTTGTACCAGTGGTACCAAAGTACTAATGGGTCAGGATTCTGGCACATTAGCAGGAATAAAGTCAGTAACACCAAATTGTACTACTATTACTGTAATTTTTTTCACTACTTCGTACATGTGATTTAAAGAAAAATAGCAGAGGCAGGAAAAATTAAGCACAAATCTCTTTAGTATTCTGCATGATCAAATAGGAAGTGTACCTGAAGTACTCCTGCTAAATACCAAAGCATGGTAGTTTTCCTGAGGAGAGAGGTTGTATGATGAGTTGTGAACTGGTAATTGTCCTTTTATTGGGAAACTGATTTTACTTGAAAGGATGGCAAGCTGTGGTTAGTCTGACTTGGGGTTTTGGCAGCATTAGCCTTTCACTCTGAGGAAAACAGCTAACAGTATATGTGTCAGTAGTGAAATAAGCTTTCAAGAAAAAAAGGAAAAAATTACACACACACACACACACACACACACACACGAAACTTCTCTCTGCCACTGGAATCTTGAAGTCTTCCCAAGATTTTAAGCCTTTTCTGATGAGATTTTGGGTAACATTAAAAAGACAACTTAAATATACATATATGTGTGTGTGTATAGTAATATCATGGGCTGTGTCAATATTTAGCTCTGCATAACTCAATGAATCAATTTCTAAAACAAATTAACAAAATGTCTATTTCAGTAAAAGATAGACCAGTGGATTTAATGTACTGAAGTATGAAAAGTTTATAGAAATGGTTCAAATTTCACATTATAGCAACACTTTAGGATGGTACCCCCTTTTCACATTTGGGTATAAAATCAAAGACTATCCACGGTTATCTGTAAATGCTGTTAAAATACTCATACTTTATCTATTATATAATTGTGTGGAAATGAATTTTCTTGGTATACTTCAGCCACAGTAATGTACTATGACATATGAAGTGCAGAAGTAGATATGAGAATCCAGATGTCTTTTATTAAGCAGTGTGCAAAAAAAGTAAAATAATGCTACTTGTTAGTTGTATATTTGAGGGTGAAGGAAGGAAAAATCTAATTTTTTAAATAAAATAATGTTTTGGTTTTTAATATCTAGTCAGCAACTTAATGAATATATTTTGATCACTAATAAAAATAGGATGTGGTCCTCAATATTTTTCTTGCCTCAAAATCATTTGGCGGGATTTTAAGTTACAGATTTCTAGATCCCATTTCCAGAGTTTATAAGTAAGTTTTGGCTTGTTTTAACAAATTACAGATGCTATGTACTGCTACCATGCTTTTATAAGAATCCCTATTATATCTGTTTCATTGGATTTGTTAGACTAACCTACTTTAGATGCCATTTGGAGAAAGAAAAAAAGGCTTTGGAATTTCAAAGTAGTACAGTTTTAAAGACAATGGCTAGAAGTGTGCTTAGTTACCAGAAATTTGGGAATTAATTAAAAATGACACAGAACAGTTGGGAACCTGTTAGAATCATGGGTGTTGGCAAAAGATAGAAGATTCCTAGTTCATAGGCAAGAAGTACTTCAGTACAGCCATTGCAGTCTCCAGAATCAGCATTTGTGGAGTCGTAACAAGCCTCAGTTCTCTGATGGTGACATGAGAGAACCATGTGATGGCTACACCAGCATTAGGTTGTATTATAGTTGAGGAGTCCTGAACTAGGGAGTTCCTCATTTTCTTTTTATATAATGCACAGTAAGTCAGCCTGACCTTTGTTCTGGAGGATACATTACATTTATTATACTGGACACTAAACAAACCTTCCTCTGCTCCAGTGGAACACAGTATCTCTATCTCCCAAGGCTGTTCTCTACACACACACTCTTCTGAGGAAATTGTGAACATAGGCAGCCAGTCCTCTGCTCACACATGTTCACAGATGCAAGAGGCCCATCAAAAATTGTAATTTGACCTAAGAAAAGCTGGTAGTATCTGTGGCTTATTTACCAGTCCTTAATAGTAAATAGCTTAGCAAAAGCAAGAACAGTTTGACTTTGGACAGAGTGATGCATATGTTCCCCAATGAAGTAAACATATCCCCCTTGAGTGATTCTAAATTATTTTCATAAATGTGTAAACTGTCATAGGGAGCAAATTTTAAAAGTAAAAGTAATCTTACAGTTACTGACACGTTAGCTGCAGTGAATTGCACTTGCAGTGTGAGTCTTTTTTGGCATACCACTTCTACATTTGGCTTCTAATGACTAATTTTCCCACATCTTTCCACTATGTAAACTACTGTAGCTCTGATTTGTGAAGTGTGTAGTGATTATCATTTGATCTTCACTTGGTGCAAATGCATCATTAACCTCTTTTGTTGTTCCCTCATTATCTCAGGATAATTAAAGTAATACTACTTGGCACAGGGTTAGTCCACAACTCTTGGGTCCATGGGACAGAAACAAATTCATATCTGGTTCTCGCAAATTGGAAATCAAGGAGGGCTTGTTCCTTGATTATGACTCCAGTCATAGATTTCCTGCCTTGCCTATGTCAGTCCTGGAACCTGAACTTAGGAATTCCCAGTTATTTTAATATCTATAGTATATAGTAAATCTGCCTGACCTCAAAAGTGTCCTAAGATGGATGGTAATTACATCTTCCCCTAACTGTGATTTCATTGACAGGTGTAACCAGTGCTGTCCAAATTCTCATCCCAGCTTTCTCATAGCCTCTCAGTGCCACTTTCCTGTTTGGGCCTCATCTTTTAATATTGTTTTCTGTGACGTGATAATGGAAAATGGTGTTTGTGGGCCATTTTTCACATCATACTTTTAGCACTGTGATCTTTCTGGATAACTTTCACATAGAGACCAGAAAAGGAATCTGGTTGGTTCCTTATTGTCCTTCTTTTCTTGGGAATAGGGGGAGGAATTTGCTGTATCCAAAAGTGATTGGTGTGTGTGTATGTGTGTGTGTGTGTGTGTGTGTGTGTGTGAGAGAGAGAGAGAGAGAGAGAGAGAGAGGTTTTACACATCCTAGTTCATAAAATGTATTGTTTAATGGTTGATAAAAGACCCATAAGCATAAGGAATTTCACTCCCAATGACATATTCCTGTGGTCCAGCTGGAGATGCAGCTGTTGTTTTCGGTGGTCAAAAGTCAGGTGATTGATAAGCAGATCAGACAAAGTTGTGCATAGGAGGGTCCCTAAGGCATACTGTTGACACTTCTTAAGGATCTTAATGTATCCATAAATACACATCAATACATATTTATGTCTATCTATAAATGCATATTGATATATATCAATATGTATTTATAGATATATTTATAAGTATCTGTAAATACAAACTCAGATATAGATGTTAACATTGTATGACTGTTGGATATGTGAAGTCATCTAGGTGACTCAGTTTCTCATTTTTATTCCTATACAAATAAAAACACTGAATTAAAAATTGATGCAGAAAACTTTGGACTACCACCATTGTGGCCTCCAGTTCCATTCTTCCTCACCCTCATCTTCTGGGTCTGCAGACCCTAATTGTGGAAAAACATTGGTCTACCAGTTAGGCTTACTGAATCATGACTGTTAAGGCTGCCAGGATGGAGCTTCAAGTGCTACACATTTTTTCTTTATGAAATTTTCCTGTCTTTCTAGTAGTCTTGTGTACAGATTTGTTCTTTTTTTTTTTTTTCTCCCAAATATAACCACGTTAACTTTATTCTTCCACAGTCCTGGAGGATAAAGTTTCAAAAATAAAATCCTCATATTTTATTTATATACTTATCTGTCTTCAAATATTTAGATTGATTTAATTTTTTAACTATTACAAATGTTCTTCAGTAAACATAGTTTTTGAGCATTGATTTTATTTCTTTTCTGTACATTCATTCCTAATATGTATGAAGGTATTATATTTATCTTAGGCATGAATGACTTAGCATGTCATTTTGTGAGGAGTTAAGATTGAGGAAAGTGGATCATCTTGAGGATCTAGATTTTGATGTTTCTATGAGTATTGTCAAATTATTCTTATATATCCAAGAATTTCAGATATATCACTCATACACATACATGTATGTGTATACGTACATATTCATATACATGTGTTTATTTAAATATAAGTTTTAAGCTTCTTTTTTTAAATTTTTTTATTGTTGGTTGTTCAAAACATTACATAGTTCTTGATATATCATATTTCACACTTTGATTCAAGTGGGTTATGAACTCCCATTTTTACCCCGTATACAGATTGCAGAATCACATCAGTTACACATCCATTCATTTACATATTGCCATACTAGTGTCTGTTGTATTCTGCTGCCTTTCCTATCCTCTACTATCCCCCCTCCCCTCCCCTCTCCTCCCCTCTTCTCTCTCTACCCCCTCTACTGTCATTCATTTCTCCCCCTTGTATGATTTTTCCCTTTCCCCTCACTTCCTCTTGTATGTAATTTTGTAAAACCCTGAGGGTCTCCTTCCATTTCCATGCAATTTCCCTTCTCTCTCCCTTTCCCTCCCTTTTTTATTTAGCTTCTTATAGCTAAATAAAAAAGATCCTAGATTATTCCCCTGCTTGGGCATTACAATTAAAAACAAAATCTTCTCTCATCCTAGAATTCCTCTTCATGAAAGTAATAGAGAATTAAAACATTTATATTATTGAATAAACATTACATCAGAAGATGGTATGACTCCTAGGCAATTTGCTAAGAGATTGTAAAGACAGAAAGTAATCTCGCCCTTTGTATAGCCAACCTCGTACAACCTGTTACATACCTGTTGACAGCATGAACATGGATTCCCGGGCCTTGAGAAAGATACTCCACATCATCAAGCTGGCAAAAGGACTGCTTAGTTTTCAAAAGGATACACACACACACACACATACACACACACTCACACACACACACATATATACATATTTATATTTCAAAGAGAGGAAAGCTACTCCTAATTATAGTCTTCCTAAAGTAAATGCTCTAAAGAAAAGGGAATCTTTTTCCTTACTTTTAACTGGAAGAATTAAACCTCTTATTTTTAATTTATATTTCCTATTATACACATTATGCCTTTATTTGCTTGTCTCTTAAATAAAAAGAACTTGATATTGCTATTCTTATAGAAGAACTATGATAAATAGAAATGACTTTAAATGCACTTGTAATTTAGTAATCTATTCCATTTAAACTAAATTAAAATTTAGTTTGATTTAGTGTAAACATTTTAAGTTGTTAAATTCTATATGAATAATTAGAATTTGATGAAGGAAAGTGGTGGTGTCAGGAATTCAAATTACTTGACTAAATCACCATGTTAAATGTGATACTAGGCAGAGAGTTGGACAAAGGATGTTCTTTAAAAAAAATAAATGTATTTGTTTTTTAAGGTCAGTGGTTTTTTGTTGTTGTTATTGTTGTTGTTTAGTTAGTTGGTTTTGTTTTTAACCTTTGCCATCAGTTAGAATGTTAAAGCCTCCTATATTGCCTTTTAGTAAAATCAGGGACAGAGACACTATTTGATAGTCATCTTTATAGTAATAAATTATATACCTCTATTCAAGGAATTGGGATCTAGCTTGATTTGTTTTTCATTTTCCCTCTCCCTCTGCCTTCCCTTGTCCTCCCTCTCCAGATTTCCCTCTTATGGATCCCATTAGTAGGCAGTGCCTCTGGGACCCCAAACTGCAGATGTGTTCCCTCTTGGTATTACTATGCTGTCTCCTGTGCCCTTCCAGCATCTGTGTGTGCAGTTGTGTTTGTTTTGCTGAGCTCCACTTCACACACCTGCTGGGCTGCACATTTGCTCTCAGAGATGAAATTTTGTCAGCTACTTCCTCCTCAAAGGAGACCTGAGGGAGGGCTCCTCAGTGCTCCCCCTTAGGGCTTTATAGCCACAGGCCTGCTAGGAGCAATATGTCCACATTCTCAGCCTCTGGGAGCCTCAAGCCTCCCTTCCCCTCCCCTGAAGGCTACCTCATTCCATGGCAACCAGCTTTATAGGCCATATAGTCACCTTGACTGGTCCGCCCTTATGATCCCAGTGTTCACACACTTTGATCTTTCCTAACTGATACATGCTGTGTAAGGATTTCTTGCTTCTTCTTGAAGTTGCTATTGGTGGAGTAGGAACATTTTTTATGCCGCTCAGGATTTAAGGGAAGAGTATTAGCCTCCTGGCTGAGTACTGAGTACTTTCTGGAAAGAGGTACCCCTTTCTCCCTGCCCCTGTCCGTATACCATCCCTTCATGGATATATTTTTTTTTTAATTGCTTCCTGTCCGTCATGTGACAGTTCTGACTGTGATTGTGGAAAACAATCTTTGAACTCTTTCCTAAGTGCTCTATGGAAAGCCCATCTGTGTTAAGCATGTTGAACCTTTCACCATGCAGCTTTTCTAATTTTCCTGTTAGGAATCTCTCCATATGGAAGTGAGAAAACAAATTACATAAATTGCTAAGCTTGGAGAGGATTTTGCAGGGTGTCTGCCTCTGGCTATCTATTCCACAGAGTACTTCCTCATTAGTAAAAAAGAAAGTAGGAACCCAGTTAATAAGACTGGTATCCCTTCTCTTTAATGTTAAGCCAATTTCAGAATTTTTGAACCACAAGTCACAGACGCGATGCTTATTGCAAAATAAGCTAAGTGTCCCATGTTGTCAGTTATTTTAAAGAGATATAAAGCAAATATGAATTTAAAGGTAATATCTAATCTCAGAATATTTTACTTTTTTCTCAGGTTTAAAACTTATCAGTGTACACATAGTTTAACTGGGAACAGCGTAGTTCTTTACAATTTCTGATTTCCCCCACTGTGTAGCTCAAACCTCTTGAGCTTATTTCTCTCAAATATTTCTCTGGGCTTCCAAGTGGTTTCACTGGAAGGGTGGACTATTCATTGGGGCTCCTGGTGGATGTGGAATCATCTCCCTCTGTACAGGTCCTAGGATCTAACATGCCCCCTCCCAGCATGGCAGCTGCTGACTCAGCATTCAGTACTCCAAAAACTGGTGGCCACTTGAAGACAACCCTACTGGAAACTGCCTGCCCTTGCAGGCTTGGTGGACCGCCCCTTGCTTAGAGAGTTCTGTCCCTCAAACAGAGAGATGTGGGAGCCATAATGCCTGTGATTGTGCTGTGTCCAGAGCCAACTACACTGTGGTTGATTAATAAATAATGGGTTGTTTATCTTGGAATTGTTTATATTGGCAGATGCTCTGAAAGATTCAAAAGCTGTCTGTAAGTGAAGAATGCCCTTTATTGTTTATTCAGTGCCTAATTTTCTATTTAATGTGAGGGTATCTTGGGTGAATTTCTTGAATATCAGACCACAAGTAAATCTTCTGCAGTTTTTGCCTCAAATTTTTTAGAGGCCATTTAACTACAACCTGTGGCTGCAAATCATCTCCAAGGCCTCTGATGTTTTATATATATGTGTGTGTGTGTGTGTGTGTGTGTGTGTGTGTGTGTGTCTGTCTATCTGTCTAAATGTATGTTGGCATGTGTGTTTGTGGCTCCAGGGAGAAAGGGGGCAAAGGGAAAGAGGAAGCCTGGAGTGTTACCATCTAGTTTTGTCCATCACAAATAGCTGAAATAAACTTAAGAGCATTTCTGTTTGGTTGACTGTGTCTAGCACAAGATAGCAGCTGAGAAATCAGATAGGAATGTGTGCACAGTGAAAGGCACATGTGCGGAGTGGATCGGAGGGTTGACACAGGGGATAGAGGATCACCAGGTGACAAGAGGAAGAGAGAAAGTGTATTTTGTCAGGGGAAACAATATGTTTGAAGGCTTGTTGCATGGCCAGCAGCAGTGCTCAGTAATGCTCAGCATAAAACACTGTAGGAATGGCTGGGGAAATGAGGCTCAGGTGATGAAAATCCTGAGTTCTGTCCCTCAAACAGTAATAAATTCCTGCAGGGTGTGTACCTGTGGCAACAGGCTCATCCTGTCTTACCTTTGTTGGTCTCTGCTCAGATGTTCTCAATATCCACCAATTGAGTGGTTTGACAAATTGGTCTAATTTAATATAAAGATAGCAGTTACTGTTAAGTGGGAAGGAAGGGTATTTAAGAGGACACTGACTTTGTAAGTGGTCATTTTATTAGTAATATTTTCATGTGAGAGTAGTACAATGGGAGGGACTCATCATTAAGAGACCCGCATGTGTAAAGAGTGAAGGAGTTTTGAGAAAGGCTTTTTGACTTGTGTGAAAGGAAGATAAAAAACCTGGTGGACTTTTTGTCTAACATACCATTGCATCCCCGCAGAGTGCCCATCTATTGAAGGGCATCTATATTGGTTCCACAGTGTTTAGGGGTGCTGGTTGAACATAAATTGCATAAGACAGAGCTGTAGTGACATAAGATGTTTTAAATCTTTTTTAAAATATGACAGCAGAATGCATTTTGATTCATTGTATACAATTGCAGCGCAACTTTTCATTTCTCTGGTTGTACATGATGTAGCATCGTATCGTATGTGCAGTCATACATGCACCTAGGGTAATGATGTCCATCTCATTCCACCATCTTTCCTGCTGCCATGCCCCTTCCCTCTTCTCCCTCCTCTTTGCCCAATCACAATTTCTCCATTTTCCCCATGACCCTCCCCCATTACAGATCAGCATCCACTTATCAGAGACAACATCTGGCCTTTGGTGTTTTGGGATTGGCTTACTTCACTTACCATGATATTCTTGAACTCCATCCATTTACCTGCAAATGCTGAGTAATATTCCATTGTGTGTGTGTGTGTGTGTGTATATATATATATATATATACCAAAGTTTCTTTATCCATTCATCTATTGAAGGGCATCTAGATTGGTTCCAAAGTTTAGCTGTTGTGAATTGTGCTGCTATAAACATTGATGTGGCTGTGTCCCTGTAGTATGCTGTTTTTAAGTCCTTTGGGTATAGAGCGAGGAGTGGGATAGCTGGTCAAATGGTGGTTCCATTCCAAGTTTTCTAAGGAATCTCCATACTGCTTTCCAGAGTGGTTACACCCATTTGCAGTCCTACCAGTAATGCATGAGTGTGCCTTTTCCCCCACATCCTCGCCAACATTATTTGTTGTCTGTATTCTTGATAACTGCCATTTTGACTGGCATGAGATGAAATCTTAGAGTACTTTTGACTTACATTTCTCTAATTACTACAGATGTTGAACATTTTTTCATATATTTGTTGATCAAAAGTATATCTGAGAAGTGTCTGTTCAGCTCTTTACCCCATTTCTTGATCAAGTTGTTTGTTTTTTTAACGCTAAGGTTTTTTTTAGTTCTTTATATATTCTGGAGATTAGTGCTCTATCTGATATGCCTGTGGCAAAATTTGCTCCCAGAATGTAGGCTCTCTTTTCATCTCGCTGATTGTTTCTTTTGCTGAGAAGAAGCTTTTTAGTTTGAGTCCATCCCATTTATTAATTGTTGATTTTATTTCTGGCGCTTTAGAAGTCTTGTTAAGGAAGTCAGGGCCTAATCTGACATGATGATTTGGGCCTTCTTTTTCCTCTGTTAGGCTCAGGGTCTCTGAATAATTCCTAGGTCCTTGATCTACTTTGAGTTGAATTTTCTGCAGGGTGAGACAGGGGTTTATTTTCATTTTGTTGCATTTGGATTTCCAGTTCTCTCTTACCATTTGTTGAAGAGGCTATCTTTTATCCAATGTATGTTTTTGGCGCCTTTGTCCAGTATCTCATATAACTTTGTCCAATTATCTCATATAACTGTATTTGTATGAGTTTGTTTTTGTGTCTTCTGTTCTCTGCCATTAGTCTACATGTCTATTTTGGTGCCAATACCATGCTTTTTTATTACTAGAGCTTTGTGTAGTATATTTTAAGTACTGGTATTGTGATGCCTCCTTCTTCACTCTTGTTGCTAAGATTGCTTTGGCGATTCTGGTTCTCTTCTTTTTCTAAATGAATTTCATGATTGCTTTCTCTTTCTATAAGGGATGACGATGGGATTTTAATTGGAATCACATTGAATCTGTATAGCATTTTAGGTAGTATGGCCATTTTGACAATATTAATTTTGCCTATCCAAGAGCATGAAAGATCTTTCCATCTTCTAAGGCCTTCTTCAATTTCTTTCTTTAGTGTTCTGTAGTTTTCATTGTAGAGGTCTTTCATCTCTTTTACTGATTCCCAAGCATTTTATTTATTTATTTATTTTTTGAGGCTCTTGTGAATGGGGTAGTTTTCCTAATTTCTCTTTCAGAGGATTCATCACTGATGTATAGAAATGCATTTGATTTGTGGGTATTGATTTTATATTCTGCTACTTTGCTGAATTCATTAATTAATTCTAGAAGTTTTTTGGTAGAATTTTTTTGGATCCTCTAAGTATAGGATCATGTCATCAGCAAATAATGATAATTTGAGTTCTTCTTTTCCTATTTGTGTTTTAAACTTTATATGCACTTTCTCAGTACCGCTGCCATTCTACTTCACAAGAGCCAAAAGTTAAAACCAATTGGCCAAGCAGTGAAAACATCTGCTGATATGGACTAAAACCTGGAATGAAACTCATTTATAGTGCTTCAGTTTTAATACAAGATGGAACTTGTTAGAGCTTTAGAAGATATACACAAACAACAATGAAAGGATTTTTTTTTCAATTGAGTTTATTGAATTTGAGTATATTATGAAGAAAGAGACAACAGGACTTGCATCTGAAAAAGTTTCCATATATTTTGAATTAATAAAGCTCACTTATTTTTTAAATAAATCTTATTGTGTATTTTTAAGGTATACTACATGGCACATAACTAAGTCTCTCAAACACACACACAGAGTCTCAAATGGTTAATACAGTTAAAAATAATATTTTTATCAGCTTATCTAATTATACATTTTTCTCCTGTGCCAACAACAACTGTCATTCACTTATTTGACCAAAATTCTCAATACGGGGATGGGTATTTACAGTGGTTAAAGCGCTTACTCAACATGCACAAGGCCCTGGCTTGGTCCCCAGTACCACAAAAGCAAAAACAAAACAAATTTCTAATAAAATAGAAAGAAATCCCAAATATACTACACTATTATGAACTGTAATACTCATGTTGTATAGTGGGTCTTACACTTGTTCATCCTATGTAGTTGCTGCTTTGTATCTCATTTTCTTAAGAGATCCATAGTGTATATGTGTGTTCTGGGAGTTGGATTTACTTAAGTTGAATGTTGAAATTAGAAATTCTTTATTTTGTTTTTTAGGTGCTGGTGAATCAGGGAAAAGTACAATAGTGAAGCAGATGAAGTAAGTAGATTTAAAACATTGAATTTTTTTTTTTTTTTTTATGTTTTAAGTATACCCTTCATCAAAGAAAGTGTTTTTTCTTTGCTTTCATTTCATTAGAATTATCCATGAAGCTGGCTACTCAGAGGAGGAATGTAAGCAGTACAGAGCAGTGGTCTACAGTAACACCATCCAGTCCATCATTGCTATCATTAGGGCCATGGGGCGGTTGAAGATAGACTTTGGTGACTCGGCTCGGGCGGTAAGTTATTTTATTGGAGTAGGCTTGATAAGTAAAAAGAATAACTTGTTAACTAATCAGGACTCTTTTATACAAGGAGTCAAAAGGATAGACGTGAGTCAGGAGCTTTAGAAGTGAGTGAAATGAACATATACAGAATTATACTTCATGGTTATACTTACCTTATCCATCAGGTAATTTGGATAATTCAATAATTATTATTGACTGCAATACTTTCTATATAACATGTATCAGGTACCTCTGTTTTTGTATTCATTGGTTTTCTATTACTGTAAAAAAATACCTGGCGTAATCAACTTAAAAGGAGAACATGTCTATTTTGCCTCACAGTTTCAGAGATTTTAGTCCTTGTATGGTTGGCCTATTGCTTTGGGCCTATAGTGAGGAAATACATCGTGGTGGTAGCAGGTAGCCAAGGAAGCTACTCACCTCATGGCAGCCAAGAAGTGAAAAGAGAGAAAAGAAAAGATCAGTTTTCCATGATCCTATTTAAGGGCGTGCCTCCAGTAACCTAAGACCTCCCATTAGGCCCTACCTCCCAATTGTTCCACCACCTCACAATAGCCCCATGGGCAGGGGTCCAGGCCTTTAGCACATGTGGCTTTAGGGGACATTTCAGATACAAACTGTAGCAGTCCCCATAACAATATTTTTGTAGTTAATACGTTGTAAACTGCTTATACTAACACTATTTAAAATCTGTTCTTATAATTTAGAATTCTGAAATGACCTACTTATTTATATTCATGCCCAGACTATAAAGAAATCTAATCTTTAATAATGAAAACAGTGCAAAAGTTTGCTTATCTTTGGAATAGGAAAGTATTGGCTACTAAAAAACATGTATCAAATTTAAGAGCTAAAGGGGACCTTTGAAGACAAGCTAGTTTCACTCCTTTATTTTCCTAATAAAGAAAAACTGAAACCCAGGAAATATTACAATCTAGAATGATCAAGGCTCTGTGCCTGTGCTTCTTTCTTTGACCCAGTAATTTGTTTTCAGTTTGATTCAAAGCAATACTGGTTGGTACTGTCCACAAAACATTGTTTTTCCCCAGCTCCCATTTGATTGTTTGCTATTTGAGTACTTTACTGATTCTTTTTTAGTAACTGTTATAAAACTTGATGAAAAACCTTTAACTGAAGCCTAGCTTTTTTTTTTGCACAAAGTATGTATATTATTAATAATACTGTGCTGCATTTTTATAGTTCTTTTATCTTTTTATGTTGTGTGTGTGCGCACACAAGCACACACATATGTCTCCTTACTAATACCATTAAGATTTTCTGCATAGAGACTATAACTTTCTGTCTTACAGTTTGTTGTTGTTGTTTTCTTTTAACATACAGCGAAATTCATGCTTAATAAGAAAGGAAAATGAATAAAACCCGTATTAGGAAATATAGGTTAGAGAAATCTAAAATAAACTGGGCTTGTTTATGAGTTACTTTAAAATTTTCTTATAAGTTACTGAGTCATGTTAACTTACTCAGTTTTTCCTTTTAAACAAAAATTTTAAAGGCTTTAGCATGTTAATTAAAATTTTCATATAGATTTTAAGATCCATTTTAAGAACAAATTTTATTTTTTGAGATTTATGACATTGTTATTAGATATGTATACATAGTAATATTGGTACTATAATGAAATAAATTAACTTACATATCATCTCACACTGTGTGTGTGTTGGGGATGGGGGAGGCAGCTACAATCTTATTTAACAAAAATCCCTCTTTCAGTTTAATTAGCTATAGTCCTCATGTTGTCAAAAAGAAAAAAATAACAGATTTTGGTGAGGATGTGGAAAAGAGAGAACCCTAGTGCACTCTTGGTAAGAATGCATATTGACTCATCCATTATGAAAACAGTAGGAAGTTTCTAAAGAAATTTAAAAAAATTATGATCCAGTTATCACTCTTCTGGGTATAAACCAAAAGGAGACAAAATAACCACTTGATTATGTTATCTGCAGTTCTGTGTTCATTGCATTGTTTATTCAAAATAGCCAAGATAGGGAAACAACCTGTCAGTGGACAAATAGGTAAAGAGAATGTGATGTGTGTACACATGTGGGGAGAGACACACACACACACACACACACACACACAATGGAATATTGTTCAGATTTCGGTAAGTTTTTTCCTCAACATGGATGAACCTGAAGGATATTATTTAGTGAAATAAAGCCAGATACAGATAAAAATTTTGCCTGATTTCATTTACATGTAGAACTAAAACCAAGAAAAGTCATCTGTGCAGAATTAGAGAATAAAACAATGATCACCAGGGGCTGGGTGCAAGGGAAGGGGAGACATAGGTCAAAGGGGACAAAGTAGGAGATGTGTAGGATGAAGGAATCTGGAGATACAATGTACAATAGAGGACTGCAGGTCATTTAAAATAATGTATTCATTTATAATTTGTTCACTCAACACATGTCCAGTAAACATGTGTTGAATGAACAAATGATAAGTGGATAAATTACAGATTGAGTAGTAGGACAGTACATTGAATAATGTATCAGTATTCTGGACATATATTTCAAAAAAAATTCAGAAGAATGTTATAAACTATTAAAATAATCTTAAAATCTTAGAAATGTTAATCACACTTAACTTTTTAATCTTTGTGTAAAAGGAGTACATATAAGGACTCTACTCTTAGATTAAGGAGAAAGAATTAATAAAATTTATACCAATTCCAGTTCCAATTATGGTATTTGAAACATTTTTGTCAATAATATATGCAGTATTCTGCATTCAGATCTTGTATATGGCTATGAAAACAAGATTTGTACCCTATATGGTGGGAGCTAATGAAGGTTCAGTACAAGGGCACTCTACCACCTAGCTGCATCATCAGTCCTTTTTTTTTTTTTTTGAGATAGGAGTTCTACTAAGTTGCCCAGTCTTGCCTTGAATTTGTAATCCTCTGCCTTAATTGAGTTGCTGGTTTATAGGTATGTGCCACTATGCCTGGCTAGTGCAAGCAACTTTGAAAGAGGATTTTTTTTTTTATATATTATTCTCTCTCTCTCAAGGAATGTTATTTTCTTACACCTCCATCACCTTTTTAATTAATTAAAAATTAATTAGTTAATTTCAGCTTAGTTTCAGGAATGACCAGGAATAATCCCTTACCATACCATAATCCCTCACCATAAGCCTTTTCTTATCTTTTTCTTTTTTAGTTGGTTACCTGCAGTTTTGGAATCTAATATGGCCTGCTCTGCATCTATTTCTTCCTCCTCTCAGACCCTTACTTCTGTTGGCCTTTGTGGTCCCTATTAACTCATCCACACAAACACCTATCCTCACATTGTTTGTGATTTGACTCCTCCCTGTTGGGTTGCCTTGCCTCTACACGGCTCTGAAGAACCACTAGGCCCTCAAAGTTATGCTCAGGGATGTGTAGATGGATTCACATTGGACTGGAGGTGGGAAGGGAAGTTGAGCTGAGTATTGAAATAGGAGTAAGAATTTTCTAGACAAAAATAAGGAAAAAGCAATTAGCAAATAAGAAACAGTTTATTCACAGGCAGTCTGAATATATTCCTATTTCTGAAGTATCAGTTCCTAGAAGTATTAGCCCTAAGTTGAAGGATAACAAGATATTGAATTCTGGTCAGTGCCATAGATTTGCTTTACAACCAGAAGCATTGTAGCAACTGTTTCTCCTGTTAACCTCTCTTAGTCTTCTTACATTGTTCTGTTAAATTACTTGTCCTTTTCAAGTGTGTGTGTGTGTGTGTGTGTGTGTGTGTGTGTGGCAAATATTTTATCCAGTGTTTTTGAAAAACTTCTTGTTAGAGACCTGGGGTTTTATTTTGTTTTTGTTTTTCAATCAGTTCTAACTTCTGTGTTCCGACCTTCATAGAAAGATAGTCTTCATGTTACAATTATCTTTAAATTTTCATATTTTTCTAGAATGCCTAGTTTTGTTTTTTATATATATTGTTTTGTACACCTCCATGGAAATAGTGTTTGTCAGTAGTTAAGATCTGAATATATCTTGTAATCTAATTGATTCTTGCCAGTAGCCATTTTTAAAATAATCATCCCATTTAGGTAAAAATGCTGCTTTAACATTTGATTTGGACACCTTTTTTTCCCTACTGATAATTTGTTTTTTCTTTACCCAGTCATCTACTAGTTAAGTTAATTAACCTCTCTAAGCATGTTTCATTAGAAGAGAAATAATAATAACATCTAATTTGCAGGGTTGTTAGGAATAAGACAAAAAGAATATCAAGTGTTTAACACATTCTGGTCATAATAGATGCCCAATAAAATGTTTGTTGGTTGTTTTATTATTTACAAGTTTTATACAGTCATTATGGTCAGAATCCCATTATTTTGACTTCTGTTGTTTCATAGGGTTAATTGGCATCTAGCAGGTTAAAATCACCTCATCCTGTTGTTGTTTTTAACCAGATATCAAGCTTTTAAGCATTTCTCTTCCATGTGAACTTGAGAATGAATTCTCCTCAACTCTCTTGAAAACAAAACATTTTAAAAACCCAGTTGATATTTCGATTGGAATTACATCTTAAATGTAGAGTGATTTGGTGAGAATTGGCTAAAAAGGTGTAAAATTTTAAGAAATAATGACTAATGTGCTATGGTTTGCATCATATTTGGCAGTTAGTAGATTTGCAAAGCAGATTATACATTAGTTATTTAAAATGAGAGAAAAGAATTTTTCAAGGCTGGTATAGAGCAATCAAATTTTATACCCAATGTCTTTTTAAAATTTCCTTGAAATGAGGGTGGTTTGTTTTTGAATAATAACATATTGACAGTATAGTCTGTTATATTTCTAATAATGTTAAGCTGGAGGGTCATTAGTGTGCCTCAGGTACTGGTTACTTAGAACACTGTTGCACAAAATGTGATCAGTGGACCAGTGCCTGTCCCAAGAGTGTGTATAAAATGAGAAGTAAGGGTAAGTATGTATATGGATTTATAGAAATTGACAGTTATATATAATATAGATCTCTATATTAATAATAGCATACAAATATAAATACATAAACTTACAAAATACAAAAATGTATATAGATTTCTTTAATTATATTTTTCTAGCAGTATTAGTTACAAAATAAATTGGAAACAAGATAAACCAAAATACATGCCTTGTCCTTCATAACAGCTGGAAAAGCACTTGGAATACCTTACTCTGTAAGGAATAGAAACTTTTCCTTGAATCCACTTAAACAACATCCATTTCTGCCTCAATTCTCAGTGTTCTGTTGCATAATGCTCACTTTTCTGTAATAACTTTGTAATTTATTTTCCTTATTGAGTTGGTTTGTGTATGTCTGTCTGTCAGATTGCATTTGAGAAAGGTTGTTATCAGTTTACCTTCCAAGCAACAGCCTATGAGGTACCTTTTCTTAAAGCACTTGGGGTAGCCAAAATTTAGGAGTCTTATATTAAACAAAACAAAACAAACTTTGCTAATTTGCTTTTTGTAAATCTTACATTGATTTAATTTGAATTTTCAATTTTAATATAATTATGTTGCTTTCTACATCTTCATTGACTAGATTTTATTTCTCTGTGGCTTGTGTTTTATATGTTTACCCACTGGAGTCTTGGTGTTTTGGTTACAATATTTGCTTGTTTGCACATACTTATGTGTTGACCACTTGTCTGTGATAGAAATTTCTTTCATAATTTGCTTATTGCCTTCAATCTTATGGATACATATATAATTTTTCTCACATTTTTATTGGTACATTATAGTTGTACATATTGATAGGATTTGTTATTACATATTTGTACATGCATGCAGTAGGCAATATAACAAACAATATAATTTGGCCAGTATAACCTCTCCTATTATTTCTTGTGTTGTGCTTCAATTTAGAACATCCTCTGTCAATCAAAGATTTCCCAAATATGCATGATATTTTTAAAGTGTTTTAGAGTAGTGGGTTTTAATATTGTTTTGTGTTTGTTCTTTAATCCCTTTGAAACTTGTATTTGTTCTGTGCATTGAATAAGGTTCAACATATTTTTCTTTTTACATAACTAATTTTGAATAATCATATGCTTTCCAATTGACTTGTCTTGCTGCCTTAATCATAAAAGTGAATTCAGATTTGGAATTATTTCTCCTATTGACCTATATTAATTCCAGACTGTTCTACATATTATAGGCTTTTAATATCCAATAGTATCAGCCCTCTTTCTCCAATTTTCCTTTCAAAATGTCTCTAGTTATTTTTAATTGCAGTTTTTTCTCTATTAATATTCGAGTCATTTATTATAGTTCCTGATTTATATTTGAGACATAAATGAAGGAACTTATACTTTTATATTGTTTTCAATTTGAGACATATCAATATATGCACAAATGATAGTTACTTGAAAAATAATGTGTGCTTCTAGCACTTCATATTTCTACTTTCCTCATTTCACTTCTTACCACATTCTTCTGTATCTCCATTGACAACAGGTTCTGTTATTCATACAAAGAACATATAAGTATCAATATTTCTTTATTTCATATTTTAAAAATATGTATACATATATAAATTCATGAATAGGCATAAAAGTTATATTTGTGTCATACATTTTATCAGTAATTTTCCTTCTTGATATAATGAAGCTTATGCTTCATACTAAATTCACTGCAATTTAGTTAAAATTTTTGCTCTCTGCAATTTAGTTAAAATTAACTTATTTTATTTTTAGGCTTTTTTCCCCTTTTAAACAATCTTATGGAAAAAAAGAATAATGACTGCCTATTTTCTTGCCTCAAGTCTTTTTTACTTAGATTTGTGTTTTTACAAAAAAAATGTGTTTGACACATACTTGTTTCTTAAAAAACCCTTTAACATCTTATAATGGGTACCATGAGTCATGGTGTGATGAACACATTAAAGTTCTTAAGATTTCCTTAAGGATACAACAGAGCAGTTCAGTTGTTTTAAATTTATTGGAGTAACAAAGTATGCTATAGAAGTATGGTAAATTAAATAATGAGAAGTTTTTATCCTGTGTGGTTTAAGGTAAGCCATTGAATCAAGACATCCATCTATATGTCAACCTTGACATTAGTCTCTAATTCCTATGACGCAAAATTCATAGATATCACTATTTTTTAATATTATTTAGCCTATACATTAGAATGTCTTTTTTGATATTTTTTATGTAAACTCAATCTTTTCCATAAGTTTTGTCTGCTATGTCATCTAGCTTCTGTTTAAACCCCCAACCTCTGCATTATCTGGTGCAGTGACACATGCCTGTAATCCCAGCTACTTGGGAGGCTGAGGCAGGAGGATTGCACATTTGAGGTCACCTGGGCAACTTGGTGAGACCTCTCTCCAAATTAAAAAACAAACAAAAGTCTGGGAATACTTCAGTGTCAAAAATTCCCCTGGATTAAATCTCTAGAACTGAAAGGGGCAGAAAGAAAAAAGGAGAAATTTTCTGTCCATTTTTTATTCTTTTAGGTTGCTGTGATTGTTAAAGTGTTTTCCCATTATTCAATTGAAAGCTTATATCTTTTGTCTTAAGAATGCTCCTTTTTCTGCTCTAAGCTCAACAGGAATTTTACTCCTTCTTACCTTTTATGATCTTTAGTATGTCAGAGGATAGCCATTGTGGTCCCTCAGCATCTCCCCATCTCCCATCCTGAACAGACTCTTGTGGATTTGATCAAGTGATGATAGCTGCACATATAATGCACATCACTAAACAGCAAGAAAGTACTGCATACTAGGTGTTCCCTGATTTTCACGGAGAAAGACTGGTTACTTCACTCTAGACACAATAACATATTGTAGCTTCTTTTGAGTTTCCAAAATCCATATAGCATATGTATATGTTATATGGAATTTGCATTCTCTGAACCATCTTATTTTCATTTAGTCCTTAGTAATTTAAAAACATTTTAACTTGGCTACATCCAAGAATTTCTTTCCCCCTTGCTACTCTCAAATAATTGCTTGGCAAATAATATTCCTTTTTCTTTACTTTTTTATTTATATTTTTTAGAGGGGAATGCTGTGAATTGAACAAGGGCCTTGCACAAGCCAAGTGTTCTCTGCCACTGAGCCACACCCCTGCTAGGTGCTCTTTTTTTTTTTTAATTACCACAAAAAAGTTTCTGTATACTGATTTACTAGCCTTTGTACCTCCTAATCAAACTTCAGTCTTCAGTAATACCTGCCCTTTTCCTACTGTGTACCACACTCTTTTGATACCCTCATGTTTGTGTTTATAAATGTTCTTAATTAATTTTAATACAAACCTATGAAGACCTCATTCCTTCTCAAGATAAAATCAGTGCCTCCAATCTACAATTTTGAAATTTGTCCTATTTTAGGACTTACCAATTTAAATAACCAATGGGTGACTTTTTAGCTGTGAAACTTTAAGCAGATTGCCTAACTTCTCTGTGCCCTTGGGCTCTTTTTGTACAAAACAAAAGATTACATAGAATAATTTCTACAATACCTTCCAGCTCAAATTCAGCATCTGAACATTCAGCTACTGACATGGAGGTGAATGTTCTAGTTATTTTTCCAGTAGAAGCTATTTTGCATTTTAATACTATCTATTTTTGAGGTTTAGAATTTGACCTTATGGGATACATATGGATAGTAAAATGGCTACTATTCTGAAGCAAATTAACATATCGTTCATTTCAAGTAATTACATTTTTTTTTGTGACAAGAGCAGCTAAAATATACTTAACAAAAATTTCTGATGCAATACTTTTTTGTTTATTTATAGTTCGCATGTTGTAATTATTTCTTTGGACTTGATCATCCTACATGTCTGTTCCTTTGACCTTTGAACTACATCACTTCATTTCCTTTCTCACTTCCTATGTCCCGCTGCTGTTGAAGTCTTTCTGTATATTTGACATTCGTTCATTCATTTGAATGTGGAGGAAGTTATGCTAAGTGAAATGAGCCAGACACAGAAAGAAAAATATTGCATGATCCCACTTGTATGTTGAATCTAAAAAAAGGAAGAGACATTTTTGAATGCCACAGAAAGTGCAGTTTATAAATAGAGCTTCCAAAGTTTCTTCTGCGTTTTCTTTAGGTTTCTTCCTAGAAAGTTAGAGGCAAGAATGATCTCCTGACCTATCCTGGAGGGCATTGGTCTTTCTCTTTCAAAAATTTATTGAAATTGAAAAAAGATACTATAACCAAAATGCATTTAAAAGCATACTTAAGTGAAAAGCATTTTTCCAAAACAGAGATTATTTGATGTAGTTTAATAAATAAAAATGGCCAAATGTAGAAATTTCTCACATATGAGTAAATATTTAGAAAATTGAATAGTCTTTTAATGGAATTGGGTTAGTGGTTTTCAGAATGACTTGAAACCATGATATATAGGGTTTATTAAGGATATTATGCACATGTTGCTTGCTTGCCCATATTTCTCTTGTGATTTACTAAAAAGGGGAACATATGCTTGAATAATATGTTCCCATGCTGAGACTTAATTATTTTTCATGATGAGTTCCAGCCGAAAAGGAAATGCTTCACAAATTGGCAGCAGGATGAATTTACATTGTCAGCTATGAGCTGTGTCACCAACTGCATCTTTTCTTCTGTATACCATATCGTAATGTGTTCCTCCTCTCTATAAGCATTTAGTACCATACATTTATTCTTCCGTATCTGTGGGGGATTGGTTCCAGGACCATCATTAGATACTGAAATCCAAAGATTCTGAAGTGTCTTACACAATGGCACAATATTTGCATATAATCTATGCATATCTTTCCATACACTTTAAATTATCTCTAGAATACTTATAATACCTAAATACAATGTAAATGTCATATAAATAGTTGTTATATAGTATTGTTTAGGGATTGAGGAAAAAAGTTTGTACAGATGCAATTATTTTTTCAAATATCTTCAATCTGAAGTTTGTTAGATCTGCGGTACAGAAACCATAGAAAACTGAAGGCCATCTGTATCTGGAAGAATGCCCCTTGATGATAATATTTTCCACCCAGTTAACATGTCTCAGGTTAATGAAAACCTCTATGAAGATAGCAGCTTCTCCCTTCCTCCATCCACTTTGAATTAGCTGTGTTATTACCTGGAGGATAGAGTGATATTATCAAGTATGGTAGGTAGCTTCTACGTACATATACCATTGAGTGAATAAAATGTGTCTATTCTGAATTGACATGTGATGTATGTGTAAAATACACAGCACATTTTGAAGACAATATGTATAAAAATTTGAATTATCTCATAAACTTAATTGTTTACATGTTGAGTTATAATATTTCTGTATATAGGTTAAACAAAACATATTATTAAAATTATTTTCATGTGACCTTTTTTGCTTTTCCTTCTTTTAAGTGGTGGTTAGAAAATTTAGATTGCATTATTGCTTACATTACATTTTTTTTCTTTGACAGCACTGGTCATGAGTGGTTGATTACTTGTAGATCAGACTTAATATTAGTAGCCTCATATTTAAGCACAATTTAGCTAACTTTATAGACAGTATTCTCACTTCGAATTTTTTGTCTGTTGTCTTCTGTGTGTGTCTTGAATATTTCTATTCCCAAGATGTGCTTATTTTGTTCTCCTTGCCTGAGTTGGCAAACACCTGCTCCCAACTGCTTCCTCTTTGGTTTTGATGTATATACATTTTAAAGTCTCCTGTGAATCTACAGACCATTTTTTTTGTGTGAAACCTTTCTTGCTTACTCCACATAGATTTTTTCCTTTCTCTTAACATATTTTGCATCTATAAATTATATCAGAAAGCTACACTTAAATGGATTCTATTTAATGTAATCATTCATGGTGTTTTATGTTTCTTAGATTGAAAACATCTTGAGCAAGAAGGAGCAAGACAAGACTCTTCCTCTGTTTTCTCAAAAATGATCATATCTAGTATGCAGAAAACTGTAGATAGTTAACTCAGGTCCCCTTCATGTACCATAACTGAAGAAATTCTGCCAGCTTCCTGGTGCCTTGGTGAATATTGCTAATACCATAAAACATAAGCTCCTGATTTATGATTATACTCTCTTGGTTAAGCCAATGTCTTAAGGGTGTTTTAGAGAGAGAGAAGCTAGGACACTTCTATCAAAATATAAGGAAATTCAATATTGCATTTTTATCTCTAATCTCTCCATTTGTACTTTTTAATCTCTAATGTCTCTCTTTTTACTCTCTAAAAAATGGGTTGTTGAATGTTCAGGATGACGCCCGCCAACTCTTTGTGCTTGCTGGAGCTGCTGAAGAAGGCTTTATGACTGTAGAACTTGCTGGAGTTATAAAGAGATTGTGGAAAGATAGCGGTGTACAAGCCTGTTTCAACAGATCCCGAGAGTACCAGCTTAATGATTCTGCAGCATAGTAAGTAATCATAACTTCTGAACTGCACTATCATGAATAATTACTTGTGAGTCAAATATACCTCCAAATCAATTTTATTGCAGAATTGGTTGACATATTCTTGTACAACTCAGGATGACAATATTTTAAAACTTTCTCTTTTTTGTATGTTTATGGATAGGAATGTTTTTATTTCCTGTGTGTTCAGTGGTACCTTAAGAGATTCTTGCTTATGTAAACTTTAATTGAAGCATGCATAATGGGAATGAATCTTGTATATTTCCAAGAAAATAATTGGAATTTCCAAAAGTTCACGGTGCATTTGAGTATATGTCTAATTTACTTGAAGCTAGCCAAATGAGAGGGTAAGTGATGTGGGTGCTTTTCATAATGCTAATGATGCCTAAGAAGTGTACTTGTTCAGTGACAGGCACCTAAACTAGGGATCTTTTGAAGTATTGGATGGTGTTCCCAAGATATTTTTTCACTAAGTAAAATACCGCTACACCTGAAGGTTGTTTGCTGTATGTGTTCTGAGACATAAGCTACTGTTTGCAAATACTTATTTTATATATATATATATATATATATATATATATATATATATATATACACACACACACACACACATACATACATACATATACATATATATATGTATATATATATGTGTGTGTGTATATATATATATATATTTATATTTATTTATTTAGAGACAGGGTCTCACTGAGTTGCTTAGCTCCTCACCATTGCGATCCTCCTGCCTCAGCCTCCCCATCCGCTGGGATTACAGGCATGCACCACCACACATAGCCTTACAGATACTTACATATAAGTTCTTTAGAAAAAAAGCCTGCCCTAATTTTACAGGTGGTGAACCCTGAAAGTTTGCAAAGCAAGTTGTGATAAAACCCAGACAACTTCCTATATTGTGATATAGCACACACAAAAAATGATATAAAAACAAGAAAACACCAAGTGATTGTTCCATAGTTTGGGTCACATACCCAGAAATGTCAGATATTGCACAAGTAGCATTAATTGGTTTCTAAAATATGTATTATGTACTCTTTACTTTCTGATAGTGTTCTGTTTTGCTGAAAGAGTTGTGTTGGCTGTTAGGAACCAAAGTAAGGATTAGCTAGATGAGAACAAGTGTTGAGGCTCTTGGTAAATGGCATGCATGTGGTTACAGTGAGCAACAGACTAATGGGGTGTGGACCCAAGTGTCTTATCACATGGTTTTGGACATCTGAGTGTGCCCCGTGTGTCCTGTGATTTAATGTGAATTAATAACATGCATCACATCACCCACAGCAATCTTTGTAACCCTGTTTCTTAATTTATACTTTAACTTTCATACTTGTGCAAACACCTTGTTACCTGTGTGGCTTATTGAATATGAGCCCACCTTTCTCACTGGTGTCATCACTTCTACAAGAAAACACTCTTTGGTGCTCGAGAAGATCCTTGCTCTACTGTTAGGTACTTGTAATACTCTGTACTTTTCCTTCAGAATTACAAATATTTTGAGGTTATTTTATTTTCTTGTTATGTAGTGACTATTTAATCATTTACTGTCTCTGCCACTACACTGAATTCAGTAATGTCTGTTTTTGCCTAACATATCACCATAGCCTGACAGGTAGTTGTCACTCAGACTGATCTTGTTTAATAATAAATGAATTAATAAGCTGAACTTCACACAAGGTTGAAGACAAATTAGAAAAATTACTTAAAGGAAAAACACAACTCTTAAGCCATGTTATTTGCTTTGCCACTATCAATACCTGCTGAAAAATTCAAATTGTAGTGACAATTAGAGATAGAAGATTGCTCTTTGCTAAGCTTAGCAAAAGGAGCTGCTTCAGTAACTAAGAAGTACTCCTTGGGTGCATAGATTGAAGGCCTCTTCCTCACAATGTGGGGATACTTCCAGGCCTCTCCATCCTCTTTGACCAAGAACCATCTGTTCCAGTGCATGCTGTTTGGACATGCGTTGGGAAAGACATGTTGCTTTGGTTATTGTTATATTATTTTTGCTTTTTCTAAACTTAATATGTAATAATGTAGTCAGTTTTCAAGAATGAAGGAAGTCAGAGAAATCTTTTCCTCTGGAGTGCTGACATGTATCTTTAGTTCTGAGTTCTGGACTGGAGGTGGTGTTATCCTGTCATTAGGACTAAGTATCCATTTGCAGTTTAAACTTGTGATAATTTAAAACAATGTGATTTTTTTTTAACTTTATTTTTTATGTGATGCTGAGGACCAAACCCAGGGCCTCCCATGTGCCAGGCAAGTGCTCTACCACTGAGCCACACAACACCAGCCCACAGTGGGAGGTTTTTTTTTTTTTTTACAATGCCTGTTTTTCTTTTCCGTTTTGTTGAAATATGAGTATGCATATTTTAGGGTCTATTAGAATTATAGCAGTTTTAATAAAAAATGTATCTGAGTAATCAAAGCACATTTTAAATAAGAACTATTTTAAAGGGGTCAATAGTAAAATGTTGGTGTGGTTCATTTGGTTGATTTGTTAAATCATATTTTCTTATGATAAATTGTAACCTTGTATAATATATTGGTACATAATGTATAATATGTAATACATGCATATTATACATCATGTAATATATAGCATACTTATGGCATTAAAGGCTCAGAGAAAATACAAGGGTATTGTTACCACTGTGATAAGATTCTCTTAAATTCAGCAAATATAATACTGACTGGTATCACCACGTCTACAAGAAATGATTAGCATTTCTAATCCAAAAATCCAGAATCTGAAAGACTCCAGAATCTGAAGCATGTGTTGTTCTACAAATTTTGCTTTGTTTAGGTAACAGGCGTTATCTCCTCTGTATTGTAGTACCCACACTATCTATCTATCTATCTATCTATCTATCTATCTATATATATACATACACACACACACATATATACATACATACATACATACATACATACACACACACACACACACACACACACACACACTTGACTGTTTATAACATTTTTGTTACTAATTCAGGATTTGGATAATTTCTCAACTCTATCCAGAATGAATCAAATAGTTAGGATGTAGCTCAAGTGGTAGAGCACTTCCCAAACTTCCACAAGGCTCTAGGTTCAATCCCTAGCACTGTAAAGTAACAAACTCCTTTGGTTTTTAAGACCCTGTTCTGAATGGCTAAGCATTCTGTTCAGAGTTTAATACCAATTTGCAGTTTCAGTAGTTGGTGTTTCTCTGTGCCTAAATTATTTCTAAGTTATCTGTCTAGTGCTGCTGTAGTATTTCAGGACATTGCAGGGATGCCCACCATGTTCAGCTGACCTCATTTAGGTTGTACACAGCCTGTTAATGGGGCTGCTCTCCAAGAATTAAGACCTCACTGTTTCCATCTCCACTGCTTCTAACAGAAGTGACATGCCCTGTTTTTCACCCCATTGTTCATGTTTCTGAGTATATTATCACTGTCCATGAATCCTTTAACATTCAGGCCCTTATTAACCTTCCATACCTGGACTTTCTGTTAGTTATTGCCTCTACCACATAATAGTGAAAAAAATAATTTTCATTTTTATATTGCATTATATGGTGACACTACATTTTTGTATCATGAAATAGTTGACATCCTTTGGAGAGAGTATTAGATGAGTGACTAAAATCATTGAGAAGTATAATGTGGGTGTTGGTTTTGAGAGCAGACTACAGGAGTCATGTGCAGTCTTATCCTGCAGATAAGACTAAGAAGCAGCAGCATCTCATTCAACCTTTGCCTAAGGTATCCTCAGTACTTGAACCAAAATTAAAACTTTTAAAATCTTTAACAGAAGAGTAATATATAGAAGATAAGAACAGTTCATCAAAAAAGTGTAATGAATAATAAGCATAAATTCATGGTGTTCATTAGCTTGGGATTTTTTTTTTTAAATCTCTTTTTCCTTTGGATTACTGAACCTATAAGAGAAAGTACACATTTTAAAAATACTAAAAAAAATTGGTGGTTGGAGAATTATAAACAGTTTCATTTCAGTCAGTAGAAATCCTGTAAGATCTAAGACTAAATTGATTGTTTTACATCATTACACAGAAACTAAAAAACATTTCCAGTGATTTCACAGTATGGCATGCATTAAGATATTATAGTCTTTGTTTTGGATTATCTTTATTGGCAACATTTATGATTTACATGTTGTTTTGTTGTCTGTTTTTTCAGCTATTTGAATGATTTGGACAGAATAGCACAACCAAATTATATCCCAACTCAGCAAGATGTTCTCAGAACCAGAGTGAAAACTACAGGGATTGTTGAAACCCATTTTACTTTCAAAGATCTTCATTTTAAGTGAGTAGCTTCCAAACATATTATTTATAAATTTAGGTATAAAACACATTGCTTTAGAAATAAAAGATAGTAAGTGTTCATAACATTTTTATGCTTAGAAATTGCAGTCAGAAAAACTTTGCACAAATGATTAAACAAAATAATTGGGGGGAAAAAGAGGTCTAAAAGAAGCATTCATATAAGGAATGTTTTCATTTTTATTTAAGAAAAAATGCCAGATGAATGCCGTAATTTTTACAGTGGTGTAAATGAAAATAGTATTTTGGCTTTTATTTGTGAACAGAAAATACTGGGAAATATTGCCCTCTGGTTTTATCAATAGACTATTTGCTTATTTATGGAAATGTTTGAAAAGAAAGGTGGCTTTTAAAATTTTTCAAGAAAAATCTTATTCATAGCCAAGTGATATTTGCACTATTTCATGATAAGAAATGTTTACTTAAAGTGTATTGAATATTAACTTCCTGAGGTCTGAACAGAGAAGCACTGAATTTTAGCTTTTAATGGAAGGGCTGTTAGAGTTCCTTTAGTTCTGTTCCCTCATTTTATAAGGAACCAGGCTCAGGGAAGGTCAGTAAAACATTGCATACAAATTTACAGAATTGGATTTCTCTTTTTCCAATAAATAACTATTTTCAAGATAAGAGAAAAACTATTGGACTTAAGAAAATATAATGTTTTAATTTGCACATTCTTATTTTATCTGTAAGGTCTTTTCATCAGTTACTTTCATCTAGTTTTCCCTGTCGAGTCATCTGCTATTTTATCTAAATTTTCCACTTAATAATTCATAACTCACCCAGTCAGAATTGTTGTATGTGTGCATTGTTGCTCATCAATTCTATGCGCCTTATTCCAGTTAAAATAATAACAATAAGATAAAGGAAAATGAGGTTTTATATCCTATACAAAGATATGTGCATGAGTAAATGATTTAACACCACAGAATTTTCTGCTGACATAAAACTTCTGTTTTCATAAAAATCCCAGACCACTGTGGTTTTACTTGATCTGAAAAATATATATATACTGGTTTAAAAAAAAATAGCTATTCCTTTCTTTCCCCCTTGTATTATCCATTTCCATACTTTAAAGCTATATGAAGAGGGCAGCAAGTTTAAAAAAAAAAACTAGCTTCTCATAATTCAAATTCATTTAAAATGTCACATTTCCTAAGTGCCATTTAAGTGCCCAGCAGAAGGGAAACTGAACACTAAGCCCTTGAACAGCTTGCTTGTGAGGCCCTTCACAGAGTCAGAGCCTAAATCTCACCAACACAACAGAATCACATTATTCACACTCAGGAAAACCCACATGTTCCCTGATCCATATAAATATTAGCTAATAAATAGTATTGGATAGAAAAAAAATGCTAAAATTAAACATGTGGATATGTGGGTTTTATTTTTATTATTTTTCTTAGTTTAATATGTAGAGGTTTTTGTCTCTTTGGTGTGTTTTTTTGTTTTTTGTTTTTAAATCCAAGAAGGTTGAGATTCATTTTCAGGAAGATTGCAGCTGCAGTCATGCATAAGGTGCAGTCAGGTGCTGCTGTACACCTGCAGAGCTTTGCAGACAGCCTGACTCAAATTGAGCATGCACCAGTTGTCCCTGTAAAAAATAAATAAATAAATACAAAACGCCTTTGTGCTCTGTTTTAAGGTTTTCATAATCTTTATGCTACATGTCTTTTTTTAGAGATCAGTTTTCAAAATATTATAAGAGTTTAGATAGATCATTTGTTTTGTACTTGTGATAGATTTGTTTTTCAAATTGTTACTGAAGATTTTTATATTCTTTGTAAAAACTCAAACTTTACAAGACTATATATATTCCCTTAGCTTTTATCCTTCTCCATCCCCATAGTTCCAGAAATGTAGAATCAAAAATGAAAAACAAAAGATTAAAAGTAAAAAAAAAAAAAAAAGAAACAACCAACAAATTGTTCAGTAATTATGTCAAAAAGTAATTTGGCTTACAAATAGAGTATCCCATATTGTTATTATTTTATCTCTTCTTTTTTACTTTGATTGAAAATGTTTTGATTCAAGATAATCGTTCTAAAATAGGGCTTTAATATGAATTATGGGTTAGACTAATGCTCTGAAATGATAATGACAGTAAAGCAGAATTTCTAAAAACATTAACAAAATGTTCCAAGCCAGAGATAAAAATCATTGGTTCACTTCCTAAAGAAAGCTTAACTGTTACAAGCTGAAAGCACTGTTAAATATTTGCAACTATACCTCTGATTGCTTCCACAGCTATCTGAAAGAGAATACACTTGTTACTTCCTTTTCTTACTGATTTATCAGTGGTTCAAGGAACTGAGTTTTTTAGAGAACAAAAGCTCCATTTCAGTTTTCCATGTCCTCTTTTACCCACCAAAAAAAAAAAAAAAAAAGATCATTGCTGTGCTTTCTGAAATGAATACTGAGATCATAGCTAGTTTTTCTGGCAGTGTTAACTGTGCTTGATTCATGAAGCGGTCTAATTTTTTTTTTTTTTTTTTTTGGTGGAAGGGTACCAGGGATTGAAACCGGGGGTGCTTATGCACTGAGTCACATATCCCCAGCCCTTTTCTATTTTATGTATTTTGAGACATGGCCTCATTAAGGTCTCACTAAGGCCTTGCTTAGGGCCTTTCTAAGTTGTTGAGGCTGACTTTGAACATGCAACCCTCCTGCCTTAGCCTCCTGAGCCACTGGGATTACAGATGTGCACCACAACACCCAGAGCTTATTTCACTGTTAAGCCCCAGTGTCATGTTGAGCTACTGGTGTTCTCTTTCCTTGAATTACTTACTGTCTTTTGGTACACTACTGTACTTGTCAGATGCTTAATGACCATGTGATATGTCTGATCTGGGAACTGTCATCATATTTATCTTAAAACTATTAAGTGATTGTTAACTTTAAGGAAGTTTACTGTTAAAAAGAGAATTTACGTTTTTAAATTTAGTGCATCTTACTTTCTGATTTTTTTTTTACTTGTTAAAGATTGTGTTCTTATAAATTATTTTGATATAAGTTTATAGATAAGCAAGTAAGGATTCTAGGTCTTAAGTTCTCCTATTAAGTAGCTGTATAAAAAATATGTACTAATAAAAAAAGTCCAATGAGGAAAATGAGGCACCAAGAATAGAAAGAAGGGTGGACGGACACAGTTAATACAGGTGTATCCCATCAATTTGTACAATTATGTGTTAATAAATAAATTTTTAAATAATATATATTAATAATTATAGTTTAAAAACTATCTTAGAATTTCTATCAGGACACTCCCCCCCCCCCCCCCCCCCCGCAAAAAAAAAGGATTCTTAACAGAGAGTCTATCACAGCCTTGCTCTTGGTCAAATGCTTAAAGATAAAGCAAATTATTGCCTATTTAAAAAAATATCACAAAGGTTAAAACTATAAATGGTGACAAAGGATAATGGCAAATGTTAAATCAGTTACTTGATACTTAAGAGCAAGCTGACTGTGAAATTCATTTTTCATCCTAGTTAAATGTACTTTAAGTATTTTTTTTTTCAGACCACACTCTTCACTTATTTAGGTAAAATCTAGCTGCATGTTTTAAAACTGTCATTTCAACATCAACCATGTCCTAAGATCAGTGAAGTTGACTCTCACCATGATTCCCAGGAAGTCCATTTATGTTGCTCCATTTGGGCTTCTTGGGTGAGGTATATTTTAATGGAAAGTATTTAATTAGTAATTAGTGCTCTGGTTTATTGACTTACAAAATAAACACAGGTTTTTCTAGAACTTCAGATAATTTTGTCTTTATTTGAGTTCTGTTAAATTATTAGCATTGCTAATCTATGATTCCAACTTTGCTTCCCCCTCCCCCAACCTTTGTTTGTTTGTTTGTTTGTTTTGGTACTGGAATTGAACCCAGAGATGTTTAACCAATGTGACCACTGAGCTAAGTCTCCTGCCTTTTTTTTTTTTTTTTTTTTTTTTTTCAGTTTTGAGATGGGATATTGCTAAATTACTTAGGGCCTCACTAAGTTGCTGAGGTTGAACTTGAAATCCTCCTGACTCACCCTCCTGAGCCACTATGCTGCCATCACCCAGCCCAACTTTTCTTTTTATTTTATCCTCATTGGAGAATGGATGAGGGCAGAAACATGTTTAGAATGATTCTGCTGGGAACTCTCTATGCAGTCATCATCTTGTAGTTCCAGTGTATTTCATGTTATAATTCTTTGGTTTTAACCAAAGAGTAAACTAAGGTTCAAATTTATTTGTGTGTTTGGCATTAACAAATTCAAAATGAGGCAATAGGGCATCTATTTTAATTTAAGAATTCATATTATCATCTCTCTGAATGGACATTTATGACCCATGCCCATGTGGTTTACTTTAATTAAAGAATCAACAGTTTTATTAAACCATTTTCAGATACAGTGTTAATGCATCCTTCTATTAGAAAATTTGCATAATGTACAATAAATATATATTCCTTTACTATAAATGTGTAATAGGTTTTGGAATATAGTGTTCTGCTTATAAGTGTGAAATACAAGTTGGTCAGTTCTGTACTGCTCAGTCTTGATCACAGTGGTATTAGGTGACAGTCCAAGGACAGGTAAGCACACAGCTCAGGGTATTCAGCCTCCCCTCTATTCCTCTCTCCAGAAACCCAGTGAAAACTCAAATTCATTCCCTATTTGATGCTAGTCAAAAGTCTTATCTTTTTTTTATGGAGAACATACTACTTTTTTGTTTGTTATTCTTTTAAACAATAGAGGAATTCAGAATTTTAAAAAAACATATTAAATAATTAAGATATTTCTGTCTTCTTTGTCAAACAGTGAATAATGCTTTGTATTTTATCTGCCTTTTCATGGAACATTTAAGACTGATAAAAATTAGTGGTTCTTCCAGTGATTATCTTCATCTCTCTCTCTCTAAATGCCACTGAACTGTTAAGCAAAGTCCAGTCATTTCTGATCTCAATTCCCAGTTGTTATTCTTTGACTTAAGAACTAATTGACTTTCAAACATATGTTCCCCAGACCAGTAGTATCGCGTCTCCCACCTATTGATTCTCATTCACTGAAGTTTGAAAATCACTGGCTTAGACCAAAAGTTCTTTGTTCATAAGAAATACATGAAGGATCCTCATTTAGTTATATTTCATTGATTAAATATATACATTGAAGAGATTTCTTCTGGAGTCAAATTACTTATTAAATGACGACTAAAGTTCTTTTATATTTACGTTTTCCACAAAGTAACTGGTAGATCTACATTTTGAACATAACAAAGTCTATTATTCCTTTAAAGTGTTAATATTCTTTAGGCATGGTTTATTCATTCAGACCATAAAGATTTGTGAAGTACTTGCTATGTGTGTTCAATGTTCGGATGTAAAGTGAACAAAAAAGAGAAAAAAAAAAATTCTTCATCTTTACATTCTTGGGGTAGAACTGGGGTGTGGAAGAGAAAATAAATTATACAAATTGAATATTTATGAGATGAGAAGAGCAATAGGGAAAAGAATAATTTATAGGAAAAAAAAATACTTGGTAAGAGGATCTGCTCACTTCCCAGGCTGCCATGACAAATTACCATAAACTAGGTGCCAAAACAAGTAGAAATTTATCTTCTCCCAGTTCTGGGAGCTAGAAAGTTGGAATCAATATGTCAGCTAGGCCTTGTGCCCTTTCAAAGCTCTAAGAAAGAATCTCCTCTCCTCTTCCTAGCTAGTTGCTGGTAGTGGCTGGCAATTCATGGCATTTCTTGGCTTGTAGCTATGTCACTCCAATATTTACCTGTTTTCAGGAGTCCTTCTTCCCTGTGTGTGTGTGTGTGTGTGTGTGTGTGTGTGTGTGTGGTTCCTTTTTGCTTAATAATTCATTGCTCAGCTTACCTTTCTGCTCTTGTTTTACTGTGAGCACCAGAGAAAAATAGAAAAATAGAATTGAACCTTTCACACTTTTCTTTATAAATATCTTCCACTGTACATCTACAATCATTGCTTACAAGTTCTGTCTTCTACCCAATTCAGCCAACTGGTTGTCATTTTACAATGTATAACATGTCCAACAGCCCACCTTTGGTACCAGGTAACACTAAATTGCTTTGGGCCTCATTAAGTTGCTGGCTTTAAACTTTTGATCCTCAGCCTCCCAAGCCACTGGGATTACAAGATATAATGTGTTTTTATTTCTTTTTAAGACCTCATTAAAAACAGCCTCAAGGTTGATCTGTCTACCAGCATTCTGTTCATGGCAATATATGCATTCCCTAAAACAATGAAAGCTTTCCCACTGTTCACTTCCATCTGAGTCTTTAATACCTGTATTTCTATTACCCATATCTTCAAAATAGTCTAGATTTTTTTTTTCTTTTCTTTTTTTCCCCCTGTGAAGTGCTTCAGGATTCTTCTACTTGCTGTTCATCTTCCAATTCCAAAGCTACTTACACATTTTTAGCACCCCTGTCTTGGTACCAGTTTTGGTATTCTCTGGAGAAACAGAACCAATAAGTTGTGTTTATTTCAAGGAATTGACTTCCATGTGGTGATGCTGATGGCCTGTAGTGCAGGTTTACAGGCTCAGAGACAGGCTATTGTGCAGTCTTGTGGAAGAGTTTCATTTTATTCTGAGAAACCTCAGTTTTTGCCCTTAGCCCCTTTTGACTTGATTGCAAGAGACTTGTCCATATTATTGAGGACAGTCTTCTTGACCTAAAGTCAGCTGATTATAGATGTTAACTGCACCCAGAACATTCCTTCACAGCCGCACCTAGAGGAGTGTTTGATTAAATAACTGTAATAGTTTAGTCAAGGTGATAACACAAAAGTCACCAGCACAGAGAGAAAATGTGGGATGGGTTGAGGTGGATTGTTATAATGAAAAGACAGAGAATAGGTAACATTTGATCAGAGTAGTTTTCTAAGAAAAGGCTAGCTCTCTGGTTATCTATTATTTTCAAGTCATGTTCTAAAGCAATGTTACAAATGTTTATGCAATTAAGATAAATATATTTTCTTTTACTTTATTCTTGTTTGACCTCTATTGCCGTTTTTTTGCATCTTATCCATTTTGTATTCTATCCTTTTTTGTTGCTGTTGTTTCTTATCCATTTTGACTTATGTGGTAGAATTCTTTTGTTATGTGGCACACTTTAATGAAAAATTTCTGGCTAACCAAAACAAAGGCTGCATTTTTAAATGATGATATAAGTAACAATAGTAGTTGATGTGCTCAGAGTTGGTTTATAGGCCAATACTGCTCTGTAGGGAAACTTCTTTTTGCCTGGGAATTAAACAAGGGACTGTTTTAATTAGTGCACCATCTAGATAAATGGAGCTTTTAAAAATGTACCAGTTTGCATGGTGTTTCCATTATATAAGTGGTTATTTCTAGGTTGCATAATGTAGTCTATGCAAATTTAAACTTTTGCTTAACTTTATAATCTCTTGCCAGGAAAAAGAGGAAAAGGCCACTGTCGCTATGCAGTTTGATAGTGTTATTACCTCCTTCACTTACCTGTAATGGTCCGCTATTGTATATTGTGTAAAAGCTTAGGGTTTTTTTTTTTTTTTCCCACTCCAAATTCCATGACTATTCAGTAGGTCCACCATTTGTTTCATATTTTCAGTTCTCGTTTTTTTCATACCATAATTTTATTTTTTCATCTAGGCAAGTTTTTTGCCCTTATTTGAATTTGATTTGCTTATCCTACATTTTCCTACCTGGAATTGTTTCTCCTTTACATGAAAGTAATAACATACTAGCTCTTGCCTCTGAGAGAAACTCACAGTAGGAAGTGGAAGTCATGCCCTCTGCCCCTAATGTTCCATGACTGGCAAATTGAATTTGTACTCTTTGATCTTTGTATTCCCCAGTTGCTTCATGTGACTTCTCAGTGTTTACATGTAGGACAGTCCTTTCATTTGTATTTGCTTTAATGTCCTAAGTGTTCTCATATGTTAATGAATGTCTTGTTTGTTGAGGGTGTTTATTTTTATTAGAGATACCCACTTTGCAATCAAAGATGTAAAAAAAAAAAAAACAGACATTTTTCCCTTTGAGAAAACCAATTTGTGACATTGTTTTCCTCCCACTCAGTCCTTTTCTCCTTTCTTCCCATCCCACATTCCTCCAGCTGTTTGGAGCATTTTTACAGAGCCCCTCAGAGCTTTTGAACATGTAAGGGATGTCAACCCATGATTTTTGCTCTTGCAGAATGTTTGATGTGGGAGGTCAGAGGTCTGAGCGGAAGAAGTGGATCCACTGCTTCGAGGGAGTGACAGCCATTATCTTCTGTGTGGCCCTGAGTGACTATGACCTGGTTCTAGCTGAAGATGAAGAAATGGCAAGTACAACCCTTTTTGAAGCTGGAGCATGAAATATGCAGAGCTGGAGATGGTGTTGCCAAGAACTTTTCTGAGAAAAATTCTTGAGAAATTCTTGCTTATGCCTAAATTATTTGAAAGTTCAGGCTCTTTTCTTCAACTTTTCTGTTTGCATTTAAGGAAAGAATGCTAAAGAATCACAGATGCATCTTAAGGAAGAGATTGAGAGTCAATTTTACCTCAACCCTGTATGTTTAACTGTGCATTTCCAATATGCTGTACTTACAGACTAAATGAAAGTAAAGTTAGGTCCATGATAATCCAAGACTCATTTTTTCTTGTTATTTCTGGCAGTTTAGTAATCTTTGATGTGTGCTATGCTTTGTAATTTTTAGATATGTTTCATTGCCATTAATTTGGAGAAGTAGAAATAGAAATTTAAACTATTACTTTAAATTAACTTTAATGCAACATGGGGGAAATAAAAAAGAGATAGGCTCAGTTTGTGTTTTTAAAATCAAGTATATACAATTATAATGCAGTAGGTACAGTGCAACACTATACTTTCTTTCATTTCAGCTCTATGAAATATCTCAGTGTCCCTGCTGAATACAGACCCTGGAAGGGCAAGAAACAAGAATTGGAAGTCTTCTTTCTTTGGAGTGTTAGACTAATTGAATTTCACTTGTTAAATTTAATTTATTAATCTTTAAAAGCTCCACTTACCTCTTAATGAAAACAGAGATGACCTCTATAATCATGAATTCTTTTCAGATGTTCACTGTTGGGCATCAGATTATAACATCCTGCAGCAGGATGTTTCCAGGCATAGCACAGAACTCACAGCGAACACTCAGCAAGTAATTATTGAGTGCAAAAAGCCATGAGACACCTGTCTCGCCTAACATCAAAGTGTGCTTGTTCTGAAATGGTAGAAATTCATTTTAGTGGAGAGTTACCTCTTTTTCAACTAAAAAGCCCTGTTTTGTTGAACATTGTGTTTTCTAAAAATAGTCATCCAGATCCTTGCTGTTAATAAAAACTTGATTTTATTTTTTATTATAGAATCGAATGCATGAAAGCATGAAATTATTCGACAGCATATGTAACAACAAGTGGTTTACAGATACATCCATTATACTGTTTCTAAACAAGAAGGATCTCTTTGAAGAAAAAATCAAAAAGAGCCCCCTCACTATATGCTATCCAGAATACGCAGGTATTTTGCTTTTCTTTGAATAACTTAACATGTCATATATTTCTAAGTAAAGCTTCCCCTACGGCAAGATTTCAGTTGATTTAAATCTCTCAACTTGGTAATCCTTATACCTTGAGGGGATATTATTTATCAAACTGCATTTGAGCACAAGATGTGGATGAGATTACTGAAAATGTGTTCATTTTATGGAAAAGCGGATTGATAGATAATTTTCAGTGATGACTACAAGTCTTCATAAAGTTAAAATATTGGTTTGTTCATCCAGGAAACATATCCCATGAGAGGTATTGTGGGATGCACATAAATAAAACATGTCTCTGTTCTCTGTCTGAACTCAAAGACTGACATACTCATAAACAGACAAGAGCAGTGCACCATACCACTAAGAAGGAACATGGGCATTCGTATAAGGAATAATCGGCGAGACAGCTGACTCTGGTTCCATCAGAGAAGGTTCATCAGAGAAGGTTTCTTATGAAATCTAAACTTCAATAACGAGACTGTTGATGATGCTTTAATTTTACTACCATGGGAAAAGCACTGGGAGTGAAAAAAAAATAGACTTGAAGTACAATCCTAGCTTTTTCAAAACAAGCTCCTTGACGTTGAACAAGACTTACAATTTATCTAGGCTTCAGTATACCATCTGTAAAATCAGGAATTGGGTTCATACATTGTTTTGAATCTAGTCTGGCCCCTCCTAACCTGCAATCAGGAGCGAGCACTGGGAATAGAGCTACTTACCCTCCCACACTTACCATCTTACAGCTCCTCTCTTACAGAGTAATTCAGTTCTCATCTGTTTTACACATTGGGCTTCTGAATAAGATTTTATTTTAGTAAAGAGAACTCTGTGCTTTAATTGCAAAAGTTATAGCTACCACTGACTTAAATGATCTCTAAATGGAAATATTCTGAAGAGTTTATTACTTACCCTTGTCTAGTCTTTCCTGCTTAAAAAAAAAAAAAAGAAATCTCAAGAACTATTTCACTATAAACAACATTTTTAGTCTATCTTAATAATAATTAATAGTTGTACCATTAATAACTGCCATTTCCAGGCAATATTAGGCAATCCAGTATGTCAGTACTTGGATTGCTCAGTTCATATAAGTGTGAATGCTTGAGCTTGACAAACCCATAGAGGCTAGTTCCAGACCCAAGTCGATTGCTCTCCTGCATCCAGACCACTAATAATGAGGCTACATTTAATCAAATTCTCTGTGGAAGCAAAAGGGAAATGCTGCTCATTATTACAGCACTTTTTTATGTGTTGTGAAGCTATACTTTGGTTCACAATAATTTTATACAGTGACTTGCTTAAAAACTTGTTTGCTTTTGGAAAGTCACGTTATCCTAAGTTACCTTATTCAGAAAGATTTTTAGTGCTTATTAGGAATAAAATTATTTATTGTTCAAATTCCAAGATTGGAGTAATTCAGAATAAGGTAGCTCAGTTTTCCCTTACTTGAACATGTTCTTCAGTTTATTTTTTATTGTTTTTTTACGTTGAAGTAGCTATTATGTATTAATTCATAAAAAAGTATCCAAATTAGTCCATAAATATTGTATACCTATAGCAATTTTACAGCAACCAAGCATGTACTTGTTAGCCCTTTCCTTGCCACGTATACAATGTGTTCAAGAATTTTTGCTTATGTTGTCAAATTAGCAAGAATTCCTGATTTCAGAATCTTTGCCCACAAAGATTTATTAGATCATTATTTCATATTTTCAGTGTTAAGATTATAATTTAAAATCTGCACTGCATGCTATAAGTATTGATTCAGTTGCTGCTTACTTCAGCCTCAGCTCTCATTCTTATGGCTGTTGCTTCCTATGGAACAAGCCTATCTGGCCCCCAAGCCACACCCTCATTTGTGTCTCCAGCCTCTGCCTGCTCCTGTGCTCTCTTCCTCTACCTCTTTTTCCTGTGTTGCCATTTCACTGGCTTCCATCTGCAGTCCTGCAGTCCTTCAGCACTCTGCCTTTTCACAGACTTATCTGTTCTCTGACACATTCTTGTCAACTTGAATTTCTCTCTGGAGCCCCAGGCTCGAATTAACAACTGCTGGGTTCCCTCTACATTTCTTAGCACCTGAAATTCAAACTAAGCTCATATTTTTTACTCAGATCCCTTTTAATTATATCATCAGCTTCTCAGTTCTTCATTCTTAAAAATGTTCTTATTCCTTTTTTGTATACTCATTTTTGTTAGGAAAGTTCCGTCACACGTTCAAAAATACCTATCACCTTGAAGCACACACTTTGCTGTCATTTTCTTAAGACTTAAAGTCAGATTAAGAAATGTGCTCATTGGCTCAGTCCTGTAACTTGTAGCTCTTTGGTATAGTAATTTAACCAACTACACTAAATATTTATAGTTAATGAGCACTTAGTGTAAGCTCTTTCTCCAAAACATATTTTTAATGAAGGGGTTATAGTAATTTCCTTGGTCCAAGCAGACACTGTTCATTGCTTCAAAATTTCAGAGCACTAACCTTATTATGCTTTAATAAGATAAAAATTGATTTGTTAAAATATATGATTATCTTCTAGCAACATCAGAATTCAAATGTAAACTTATTCAAGTTTTACTACTTCTTTGTCCTTTATATAATGAGTTCTGTAAGCCCAGCATCCCTATGGATTTTGTCATGCTTCATTTACAGAGTATCATGTAAGACATGAAAGGAACTGAGCAAGCTATAGAAGACGATGTTTATCTTTGATGTGTTCACATTCTTGGTTAGGAGACATAATGCTGAAAAGGAATTTGAGACCCTGTTAAAACAATGTAACAAAAACTGAAATAGAGTGTTTCCACAGTCTTTAGGGGGTTTTAATGATACAGAGCCCATCTGAATTGGGGTAATTAGGAAGTTAGATGTAGTGATAATCGTGAGCAAACCTGAAAGCCTGGTTGGGGAAATCAGGTGGTACAGGACAGTGCAGAGGAAAACGTTCAGCAACACAAGGGGCAGTTTGTATATTGGGTCCTTCTGAAACAAAGGGAGCGTCAGATGGGGAGTAGAGGGCCTCAGAATAGCAATCCAAAACAGACTGGGTAACAGAGGACCTTGAAAGCCAGACATATAATCTTGGATTATTAGTACTAAATAGGGATTTAAATTATGTATTCAAAGGACCATTTTATTCAACTATTTTATTTATCATATTGTATTTATTAATATATTTTATTGCAGTACCATTATATGTATATAGACAGTACAAGTAAAGTATTGGATTTTTAAAAGTGAACTTGCAAAGTGAAAAGTGGAGAAGTAACATCCACCACTGGAGTTAGGAGACTATTGGAGGGTCACAGAAGCCCTTTCATGCCTCCTCCCAGCCTTAACTGATCAAGTACCTCCCTCTCATCCTTCCAGTCGCAGAGTAATCATTATCTTGACTTTTGTCCTCTTCTGTGTATTTTGAATATTTTCTAAACACTTGTGGGATCACACAGTATGTAGTGTTTTTGTTTCTAGCTTCTTTTGTTGAACAAAACATTAAGAAGATTGATCTGTGTTACTCTGTGTTCCTGTGGTACTTTTGTTCTCATCACTCATTTCTGTATGGCAACATGTTGTATGAATATACCAGAATTTATTAGCCAGCTACAGTTGACGAACTTTAGTACCACTATGAGTGTTTTTCATATGTCTTCTAATGAATATGTACAGATAGTAGTATCTAGTGTATACTAAACTTGCTGGGTTAGAGCATGCATGCAGTTTTCTTTAGTATTGCCAAACAATTTCTGAAGTCTTTAGTCAGTAACTTGAAAGTAGGAGTGTGTCATTCACTATTTGTAATCTCAGCCTTAAGCTACATTGTACATGTTTGTATGATTTTTGAATAAAGAAAAAATGATAAATGTTAGTTAATGTGTAAATAAGAAAGGGGGTAGAAAAATCAGCATTCTGTCAGCATTATTGATCTGCCACTGGACTAGAACTGCAATAGCATGACACCATCAGGCACTCTAGTGATTCAGTTTGGGCTGTAGATGATAGAGGATAAGAGTAAAAAGAAGATTGGGCATTTGGAGATTGAGGTCAGAACAAAGATCACAACAAATATAGAATACTGTGCAAAGGAGATTTTAGTTTTAAGGATAACTTATAGTCCTTAAAGGTTGTTAGGTGTTTTTCATTTAGAAAAGTCCTCTCATTCTCTAAGGCAAAATGCAGTTACAGAGTCAAAATTTTATATTCTAAGATCCCTTTTGCTTAGCAGTGTAAGTACTTTAACTTTTTACATTGTTTCTTTGCTTTTCCCATCTCAGGATCAAATACATATGAAGAAGCAGCTGCATATATTCAATGTCAGTTTGAAGACCTCAATAAAAGAAAGGACACAAAGGAAATATACACCCACTTCACATGTGCCACAGATACTAAGAACGTGCAGTTTGTTTTTGATGCTGTAACAGATGTCATCATAAAAAATAATCTAAAAGATTGTGGTCTCTTCTAAGTTTTGCAGTTAATAGTAAAATGCATTTTCAAACCAAATGAGTACTTATGTATGGATCTCTCTAGACTAGAGTCTTGCAGCAACACAGAATGTAGTTATACAGCAGATGCATCTGGGATCTGACCAAAGTGGTTCTGTTTTGTTTCTTTACCTGAAAGTAACAGAAGGACCTTTCTTAATTGTGAAATATGGTCCTGAATGTGAAAATGAAGGACAGTGTTAACGCTGGGCTCTAGTATATTGATTTCTGTGTAAGTGTAAATATGCAAATGTATGTATAATGTATTTATAACTTTTATTTCCCACATTACTTTTAGGTTTAAGAGTGGCAACTTATAATTCTAGTGTGATGGCTTTGGAAATAACATAAATATTAAGTACCTTGTACTGAATGACAGACTTTTACTGTATTTGCCAGTTTTAAAAAGCTTTATTTATGTTCATGTCCTATAATTTTTAGATACAATAATTGATATTAGAAAATGTCACAGCCCCTTATCTTGATTATATGTATACTTGGATTCATAAAAATGTTATTTGTACAAACATTGCACAGACTATTTTAATAACATGATTTGTTCTTTGAATTTAATGTGTTTTATTGAAACGTTCTTAAAAAGGATGAGTATACCTGCATTTGGATCAATTATTTCAATATGTATGCATTTTAATCATTCTTTTATTTAATGAGTGCATGCTGCTCTGATTCTACCTTAGATTTAGTTTGAAAAACTAAAACTTCAGATTTTTGAGGATATACTATCTTAGACTTATAAACACATAATTTTTATTCATTTGGTTTGTTTTCACTTTGAATTTTAATATCTGGATAGTATTCATGCATTACCTTAAAGGTGATGCCAGATTAATTTTATACACTTTAAATAACTACATTTTTATTTATAACTGAGTTTAGGTGGATGTTGAGAGCATTTTGTGGGTAAAAAAATAATTTAGCATAATGAATTTTGAGACATTCATTTGTGTATTTCCTTTGGGAAATCCCTTGTACTTAGCATACATAATAGTTTCTTGTTTGCAGGATAACACAAAAGATCTTTGAATACTCTATTGCTGATATTTTATGTAAGCTTTAAATTCACACATGTAACTTGTTTCCAATTTAATTATAACACTATGTTAAAATGACTTTTTTTCTTAGATACTCAAATTCTCTTGTTGAAATTTATATTTTTTTCTTTTTAAATTATACTGTTATTTCTGACAATTAAATGGACAGTAACATCTAGAAAATGAGTAATAGTATTTAACAGAATCAGTGATTGTGTGTATGGTCAAATAAGTGTTACATTATCAGCTAGATATTGAACATTGGTAGAATCATTTTTCTTTCGATTATTTACAAGGTGTCTCTGTGACCTTGTTTTAACCAAATGAACACCACTCCCTGCTCCCGTTCCCCCGCCCCCTGCTTTTTTTTTTTTTTTTTACTCATCCTGAAAAACTAAGTCTTTCAGTAAGTGTTGCTGGTAAGTGGTTCTTGAGTTTAGTTATGTGTTGTCATTTTGTTCAAGTATGTTTGTTGAAGTATGTGTATATGTGTGTGTATGGGTAACCATGAACTACATTCATATCTGTTTCATTAGGGGATTTTTTTTCCTTTGTAAAGAAATTCAAAGTTAGCGAAATTCCTTAAATGTGTTAGTTTAGATTCTTTATGTGCCTTTCATGAAAGATATGTTTTCATTAATTTTACTGATGGAAGACCTGTAAGATCCACATTGTGAAGCTATCTATGAAATTTAAATTATGAATAAATTTGAATGATGAGGAATATGGTTTTAAAAGCCACAAAGAAGCACATACTGGTGACCATCATTGGTGAATTCTTGAACTTTATTCTCTGTGATTGTGTTACTAATAAATCCTAATAAATCTAAATTTTTAAAATTTTACAAACCTGTTGGCTAAACCCAATATGCATTAGAATTTAAGTATCATTGTATTGTATATTCATTTCTTCTTTCACAGTGCTCTTTTTGCAATTCTATTTCAGAAGCTTGAGTTTGCCTGCCCCACTTGTTCTCATATTGAAATATGATGCCATGTTTGGGATTACCTGCTTGAAAGTCTTTTGAGAATTCGTCACCTGCCCCAGCTCAGTGTGCCCCAAACTAAATTCATCATCATTCTCCTCCGAATCCAGTTGTCACCCTTTATTTTGATATTTTAGCTACTGCTGTAGTTTGGATGTTGAGTGTCCCACAAAAGTCCATCCTTAAAGTCATGGGTCTCTGGATGGTGCTATTGGGAGGTGGTAGAATCTCTGAAAGCTGGGTACTATTGAGAGGTCCTTAGTCATTTGGGGCATACCCTCAAGGACATCTTTTAATGTTTTGGGCTTTTTTATTTTGTTTTTCTGTTTTCCATTCCCATAGCAACCTGATGAACTCAGGTCTTTGCTGAACTTCCCAATTGAGATGACAAACTAAATTAAATTCCATCTCCCACTTCTTCCTCCTCTAACTCAGATTAGTTAATGAAGAGCTGTGACTGTTTTGCATTCTGTGCAGTCACCTGCATTGTCTCTGACATGTCAATAAAATGAAATATAACTTAGCCTCCCATTCAGTGCTCTCCATCATCTGAGCCCACTTCATTACTCCCTGTTCTCCTCCTATACTACATCCAAGTAGTGCTCTGTTCATCGCCCAGGCTCTCTCCTCTAAGAATTATACCACATGGTACATGTTATATGCTTTGAAACTGCCTGGTGCATATGAAGTCTTCATTCATATCTGTTAATAATTTTATTTTATTCATCAGTACTTTTGTTTGTGATACCTCTTTTAGATTTCACTGGTATCTGTTCTGTCCTTTTGAGAGAAGTACTTGGTCCTCTATGTAGAGTTGCCAGTCACATTTCTCAGTTCCCTGGCTGTACATGGCAGGCCAGACCGGTCCAGGTTCCCCAAACTGAGTCAAAAGTCCCAATTTCTTTTTAATTCCCTTGGCTCATCAAGTGTAACAAATGTACCACTCTGATGGGAATATTAATAATGGCAGAGGCTGTGCATGCGTGGGGCAGTGTTATTTGAGAAATCTCTGTATCTTCTTACTCTCACTCTTAAAAATAAAGACTGATTTTCTTTTAAAAAAAACCTATTAAGAAAAGAAAGCCCCAGTTTCCATTCCTAAAGTCCCTAACACTCTTGTGGTATCTATAGTTCCCTTCATTGTAGTACCTTTCTGAAAAAATTATTTTTATGCTTGATCTATTTCAATCATGTTTAATTTAACTGAAAAGTGTTGGATAGAATGGATATTGGATGCTTGTTAAATGCTGACAATAACTGTGAGACAGATCAAAGAGGCTCAGAGAGGTTAACTTGAGCATGATGAAGGTTTCAAACTTAAGACTTTTAACCCCCTGTCTGCCAGAGGACTCCAAAGAATGCTTCTTTTTTCCAGAAAATGTACACGTGATCTTTCATCTATCTCACTCAGCCTTTCTGAGTTTATTTGAATTTTACATTTAAAAAAGTACATATTATGTGCTATATCAAAGCTGTTTGTGTTATCTTAACATCCATTAGATTTTGAAGCTACTTGAGAGCACAGTTATATGAATTTTTATATCATTTTTTGTCTGCAAAACTACCCTTGGTGCCTTGCATAATGAATATATTGAATAATGTGATCAATATTACAGATATTAGCCTGACCGATATTGTAGATGTTTAGCATGGTCATTTCTTAGTGTGTCATTTTGGAGTAGAAAATAATGGTGAAAATCCTAGATCTCAGCACCCAGAATGGGTTCAAATCCTGGTACTCTCTTAATTGGTGAACCTCAAGCAAGTTATTTAATTATGCTGTACCTCCTTTTTATTATCTGAGAAAAATAGGATTCAGTAGCCCATCTTAATGGTTATAGTCAGTCTTAAGTTCACAGTGCATGTGCAGCGATTAGAAGGGAGCATGGCATGTAGTACACTGTCAATACATTTTGCTGGTGGTGACTATAAAGAATATTTGTTTTTACAATACCTTAGATGTAATCTGTATTTACCAAGAAAGTTACTGATATGCATTTTGTATGAAATGCCTCAAAACCAAAATAGCTATCACATTTCATCTTTAGTTAAAACTGTGGAGCATCTCACACTGGTAGAAATACTGGAACATGTGAATAAGGGAAAAATGCATCAACTTTAGGATGCTTCCCTGTAATTTTAAGGTAACCATAACTATAGGAAAACTTATTTTAATGTTAGTTTGGGAAATTTTCTTAGTTGCACTTCAAAACCCTGTCTTAACAGCTAAAATGTATTTATATCAAAAGAGTTTTATATTTCACAACTCCACTGGCCTGTTTCCCAGGCATTTTTTCCTTAACCAATAACTGCTTGCTTTGGTGTTTGTTGTGATTTCTTTTATTTACTGGGATTTTTTTAGTTACATTAGAAGTTAGGAAACACATTTAATCAAGTCAAGAGACACCCAAATATGCACAGACAGGGATTGGCTGTGGTTGTACAGGACAGAACTGAGGTTGCTTGACTAGAACAACCCCAGTATGTGTGATAAACCTTCTCAAGCACCATGCATAAGGTCAAGTAATTTCCAGCTTCTTTGAATTTTTTCCCTTCCTCCTGGGTCTTCATCTATAAAGGGGATGAAACACTGTGGTTTCAAAGAGATCATTCTTCTGATTAACAATGCATTGTAATGGATTTTAAATGATATAATTTAAGGAAAACATGCATCGAAGACTAATCTAGGCGGGGACTATTTTAGCCACTTTTAATAAAGGAATGTGCTGTTTCTTCCTGAATGCTACTGTACTGCATCACTTAAAAGAAGGTACATAGAGGGGAATCCCAAGACACCAAAGGCTTTAATAAACTTCTTTACCCAACTGCATTCTCTATGAAGGGTGCTATGATGTGTGACCCAAACTGAGTCAAAAGTCTTATCAAAAGTCAGTGTTCTGGAAACTAATCCCCAAATTCAAATATGTCTGATATTTGAATGCAGGGTCAGATAATATCATGAGGGTGGGGCCCCCATCACGGGATTAATGACTTTATAAGAAGAAAAAAAGGAGATCTGAGCTCCAGCACCTGACTCTCAGGCCACCACCTTGACATTGGACTTCCCAGTCTGCAGAACTGTAAGAAGTAAGTCTTTATTCTGCATTCCCCCTTCTCAGCATTCTGTTAAAGTAGCAAAAAGGATTCATAAAATTTTACTCCTGTGGGAACACACTGGGTATATTCTCTGTCTTACCAGGATTTCCTGTTTTTGTTAAATGAGATGTATAGTAGTTAGTTTTACTAAATTGGCAAATGCTTGTGCTATTTCACTGAAATCTAGTCTTCAAAATAAACCACTGTGAAGATCAGATATTACTTGGAATTTTGTTATACACTCTTGAATTATAATGATTTTTGTGGAAACTTTATAGAATGTGCTCCTTGCCCCACTTTTCAAAATCAAAAAAAGACAAGTCAAAGCTACTTCCAAACAATTCTGCCTTTAATTTTCATTTACTAAATAGTGTTGCATTGTCAGTTTTGCAGAACATGGACTATACCAGCAGAATATTCACTAAGGTGATTTGCACAGGACTTTCTTTGCAACACTCCACTGTAGTAGTAGATATGTTTCCCTTACTTCGAAATACAAGTCATTACCATTCCATAGTGACCAGTTCTAGCAATCTACTTCATAAGGCAGTTTACCTTTAATAAATAGAACCTTTTTTCAGACTTGAGAGTACATTCTATTTCATCCTTAAATTTTCTATTATAGATTATAAATTAACTTTAAAAGGATATTTTCTTTCAAATGGAAACTTACCTAAGGACTTCAAGAATTTTTCTGACTAAAGTTAAGAGTGGAAGCATGGAGCCCATATAATGTGCCCTTTCTTCTCTAAGACCCACCTCTGATGTACTGCACTTGAGGCTTCTAGGTGCAGATTTGAAACAACATAGTTCCAAAGTCCCTTGAAATTTTTACAATAAAAGATAATTCATTCAAAACTATAAACTCATACATAGTTTCAAATATAGTACAGGTACTCTGTCACTTGTGGTGTCTTTAATATATAGATTAAAATGCGTGTATAATATATTCATTCTGTGCCAGCCCTGTACCAGGTACTTTTCTGGCTTCTCCTTGTTAATGTTCTCATTTATTCTTTAAGGTAGTACTGCAGTGTCAGTAAAATTTCCATTTTCCAGATATGGACAAAAATTTAAGAGAGATTAATAGATTACTCAGTGTTGGCTACCTAGAAAGTGTCACAGATAGGAGTGAAATACAGAAATGTAAGTCCTTTGTTAGTTTTGTCTTCAAAGTCTGGTGCATGAAGAAGCTTCTCCTAGGGACACCACATAGTTTAGTATGAGTCCATTTGTGTTGCTTGAGCAGATGTAAATAAGTATGCCTGATGTACTTGAGCACATCAATGACTGGAAAGTCCAGCAGTAAAGAAATTAATAGGTATTAACCATGTTTCACAACACTGGAGGTGTACTCAACAGCAGCACTTGAATTGTTGCTAGTCCAAATTTGTGCTGTTTCTTGTGTGACATACACACAAGAGTTCAAAGACTTTAAAAAAAAATGTACATGTTGAGCTGAGAGTGTTTTTGACATATTGGATTAAGTTAAACATTTTAAATTCCACCTGTTTCTGTTTATTTATTTTGGTGCCAAGGATTGAATGCAGAGGCCCTCAACCTCTGAGCCACATTCCCAGCAAACTAACCCACACTCTTTTTATTTAAAGACAGGATTTTGCTAAGTTGCTGAGGCTGGCTTTGAACTTGAGGTCCTCCTGCCTCAGCTTCCCAAGCCTCTGGGATAACAGGCATGCATGCGCCACCAGGCCCAACCCACCTGTTTCTTTTTACATTTTTTTTTAAATGTGGTTACTAGAAGAAATAATTATTCATGTATCTTGCATGGTATTTCTATTTAGAAAGGGGAATACTTTTTTTTCCCATCCCACAACAACTCTATTTGCATTTCATGGGAAAGTTCTCACATTTTAGGGAAACACAATAAATTAAAAGCTAAAATTTGAATGTAGGAGATCTGGGTCTTGGTGCCTTGAATAACTCACTACTTTAGTGACTCCCTTGGAAAATGGTGGACCCAAATGAAGGGTTGGACAATTCCAGTTCTCAGTGCTGTTGTTTGGTTCAATATATGTCCTTTACTGAAAAGGAAAAATGAATCCCTTTTTCACTTCAAATTTTTCAGCTGAAATAGAAGAGACAAAGCTCATTTGAAAATCTATATTATAGAAGTGAGGTTTGAAATTTTTAGTTCTAATACAGTGAGAGTGGACCCATGGGGTACTGGAAAGTTACTAAGCTCTACTTTACAAACCTATCTCTTCATGCTCTTTAGTCAAATCACAAGATTAGTTTTTTGGGTATTTTTTAAGTGTTATTATTAAGTTGTGTTTTGTTTTCTTAATATGTTTCAATTCCCTCAGCCAAATTCCTTTCTTCCTCTACACCTCCCACAGTACCGGACTGAATACAGTCATGCATGAAAAAAGCTTCTAAACTTTTTTTTCACAAAGAGCAGCTCCCAGGAGCTGTGGAGGAGGACAGGAATTAGGTAGTCTGCAGAATCTAAATTCAGGACAGAGTATCAAATATCCCTAGGTCTTAGAGGCATGGTGTGTTTTTCAATAAAGACAGAAGACTGCAAATGGTTTGTTCTTGAAGGTTGAATAGTCATATTTACTAAACTCCATAAATGAAGCTTACTAGATTCTCAAACTTCGTAATTTGAGTTTATTTGTTTAATGGAACAGTTAATATTTATATGTGCATATACTTGTACGAAGGTAGGTAGGTAAATACACTACAGGAACTATGATGATTTTCAACCTGAGAAGATGTGCCTCAAATAAAAAAGTCTATTCAAGTTTTAAAGTGGCTAAATGATTAACCTGGATAGTTTCTAACAGTTATTAAAAACAGAAGATTTTATGTTAACTCAGTTCTCATTTTATTAAGCAATTATTTATCCTATAAAGGCCTTAAGAGTCAATTACATTTTTATACCAAAGAATCTAATATTTGAAAATCATCTTTTCTTTCTCAAATCATCATGCTCGTATTTATGTCATCATTTAAGTAATTCCACTATTTTTTTACCCCTCATATCATTAAATAAGTAGAATGTAACTTACCTTTGTTTAATTACATCATGAGTCACATGAGAAGTAGAAGTTTTCATGGGAAAACAGCAGCATCAATGCTGTAACTTTACTTCTTAGACTCCAACTTTATCTTTTAGGCCTGTGATTTCTCTTGGCATAAGGGTGTGGATAATCAAAATCAATGTTATTCTGTTTGCTAAATAGCAAAAATACTTGGCAGGCAGTCCCAACCCAGGGCTATTTTGCAACGTGACTTTTTTTTAAATTTAGCAAAAGTGTTCACTTAAGAAGCCATAAAAATGCTCTATCCTTTCTAATTAAATGTTATCCCTCTTGTCCACAAATCCTTGGCAAAAAAAAAAAAAAAAAAAAATGCCCTTTCTGTTTACTGTCAAGGACAGTCGGGAAGCATTTGACCTGTTAAGGAAACACAGCTGCCAGCTCCACTTATAGACACTGTGGTAAAGCTGTAATCAAAAAGCGACTTTAAAAGGTATGTATTTCCTCCAATAACTCTTATTTTCCTAAATAAATTCTAGTAATTGTAATTTAGATCTGAAAAGACCAAGGACAACATTTTCTGTGAATAGCTTTTTTTTTTTTTAATAGTTTGCCACAAATGTTTGGATAGAACACAAACTATTGACATTATTGTTTGTGTCCTTTTTTCCACTAATATTTGGGATTGGGTGTGTAAACATGTGAACCTAAGTGTCCTTTGCATTTCACAACAACAGTTAGCACTATCTAGATGAAAAGTACTATTTGGAGAGAAAAATAGGGATAACTAGTTTGTTCTAAACTGAACCCTGGCCCTGTCACTGCCTACTGTGTGACCTTGAGCAACTTGACCTCTGCACAGCTTAATATTTCTCTATAAAATGAGGGTAACATTAGGGCCATCTTCCAGTGGCTGTTGCAAGGATTAAATGAGCTATTTCTGTAAGATACATAATGTGACTGGCAACATCCTGATGGAAATTTTTAGTTGTTATAATTTTCATGATAGGGATGGCAGCTATGATCAGGAACATATCATGAAGAATAGAGATGAAGAGGAGACGAGGGGACAGGTAATGTAAGCAATTAATTGTGATTAAAGGCAAAGTGAAGTGGGTACTTTAGTAGAAACATAAGAAACATAAGAAGGGATACAGCACAGTTTCAATATATCCCTGTTGTCCTAGCATAATTGTTTCCATCCCACTGCCTGTTCAGAGAGGGCCTGAAGTTACTGTCAATAAAAGCAGGCTGATACCAGAGGCCAGAGTTTGGATTTCACGTCTCATAGAGGAAAAGACTTGGGAACTGACTGGTAGAGAAAGAAAGCCATTCTCTGTTCCTTGCCACTTCCTACTAAAAAGAACTGGCAGGGTGAGTTTTTATCCAAATAGAAAGCAAAAGTTCCAGATTACATTCTGTGAGTTTCCTCTTGCTGCTATAACAAATTACCAGAAAATTAGTGACTTAAAGTGATACAAATTTTATCCTTTTAAGTTCTGTGAGGTAGAAGTCTAAAACAGGTCTATGGCACTTCACATTATCTTGAAACCTAGGAAAGAAATCGGTTTCCTTCTCTCTTTCAAGAGCGAAGGGCTGTTTTCCTTAACAGATCAAATCCTTCCTGACTGTCCTTGACAGTAAACAGAAAGGGCATTTTTGCCACAGATTTGTGGACAAGAGGGATAACATTTAATTAGAAAAGAGCTTATATGGCTTCTTAAGTGAATACTTTTGCTAAATTTGAAAAAAATTTACATTGAAAAACAGCCCTGGGTTGGGACTGCCCACCAAGTATTTTTGCTTGTGATTGCATTGGGCTCACCTACATAATCCAGGATAATCTCCCCATTTAAAATCCTTAATTTAAATCCACTTGTCAAAATCATATTTGCAACGTAAAGTTAACATAGCCACTGCTTCCAAGGATGAGAAAGTGAACATTTTGGGGGGTCATTATTCCACCTGCCACAGAGACTCATGCTTTCATGGCTCTGGTATCAAAAGCAGAGTATTCAGAGTCAAAGGCATTCTATTAAAACTGAAAGCTTTGATATTTTAACAATCTGAGGAACAGAATAAGTCACTTAGCTCCAATTTCCAAAACCAGAATTGGGAACTCACTGAGAAAATAGGGCTCAAAACTTCAATGTGACTTTTTAAATGTATGTTTAAACTAGGAGAATACCAATGCAAGAAATTCTCATTACCTGAAACTTCCTGGAAATCAAAACGATCTCTTAAAATAGGGGGAAAAATCTAAAATAAATAATGATAAACAAGGTTGACTGATTTTTGGCATATGAATCTTCAAATTAAAAAAAAAATAGTAGAATATCTTATGTTCAACCAAATTTAACTCCAAATGTGTTCCAATTTCTTGAACAAAGAATAAAGCAGATTGAATCTTTAGGTATCATATTTTTTTTAAGTGTGATAGAGCATCACTGCCCTCATATTTGGCTTTCGTGGAATAATCACAAAGAGTTATTTCTGAAAATAACAAAGAGTTATTTCTGAATATTCTACTTTATTCTTATAAAATTTTTTCTTTAACAATTTTGATTCTACCAGATCTTCATTTCCTTATGGGACTAGATCCAACATTATTTTCCTCATTTATGTGAAATCCTATGTTAACATTTATAATTTTACTTTTGACAATAATATTTCTAATTTTATTTCATAGTTTCAATCACAATACATCAGATAATACTACACAAGTATAATTAAAGCTTGGAAGAGCAAAGATGTTGCAGTATTGGTGAAGCTATGTTCTAGTAATAAGGGAGGGATGTTTGAGCAGAGACTAACTGAATCAAAAGTTCTAAATGAAATTTTTATCATGTAACTTTTTTCTTTCTGTATAATTTTTTTACAATGAGGAGCTCAAATAGTAAATAATCAAATAACCAATCAACCTTTAATTTGAATGATGTTATAATAATTTGGGGGAAAAAAACAAGGGATTAAAGCACATTAAATCAAGCTTAAAATTATGTTTCTTATTTTACCTTTAATAGAGAGGTGATTAATTTCTAAATTCTAATTTTCCTACAAATAAACTTTTTACAGGAAATAGCTGTCTACCTTGTTCACAATTGTGTCCCAAGCACTAAGACAGAATCTCTTATACAATAGGCACACAGTAAGTTTTGGGGAAGAAAGCAAAATGTAAACTGTTTAGGAAAACAGTTATGTTAAAAGATCATTTGCTTTTAATTGTAATATTTACCCTAGAGAATTTGTTATATTCATATCAACAAAGAACTCATTGTTGAGTGCCATAATTCAATAAAAATATTTTATTACTAAGATTTAATGTAGAAAAAATAGCATTATCTTATCTTTACATTTAAGAACATTCTTGTTAGTAATTCAAACTCAGCATTTTCTTTTCTTTTCTTTTTTTTTTTTTTTCCACTGAACACAGTCTTTTTCAAGATTAGGTATTTGAAGACCAGGGAAATGCTTAATCAAACAAATTTGAAAATAAACAGTTTACTAGATCCTTCAGAATTCTAAAGAGTCTGATAAGTCTTGCTATCAAAAAAAAAAAAAAAAAAAGGTTTTTTTAAAAGTGCTTACTTCACCAATGTGATGGTGCATACTTGTAATCCCAGTGGCTTAGGAGACTGAGCCAGAAGGATCACAAGTTCAAAGCCAGCCTCAGCAATTTAGCAAGGCCCTAAATTTAGCAAGACCTATCTCAAAATAAAACACAAAAAAAGGGTCTGGGGATGTGATTCAGTAGTTAAGTGCCCCTGCTTCAATCCCCGGTACCAAAAAAAAAAAAAAAAAAAAAAGTGCTTACTTTTCTTTTTTCTAACCATTTTTATTATTTTGAGTTTAAGAACTTGGCAAGAAAGGAATGAAGGGGAAAAAATAGGAAAGTGAAAAAAGGAAGAGAAGGAGACAAAAGAAGTATTCAAAAGGTGCAGAGTAGATGGCTGTGCTCTGGAGCCAGAGTGGCCAGAGGTCATTTGCAGGACAGCCTATAGGAGGAGATAGCCCATGTTTACTAATTAGGTCACAAATTCTGTGGTTTGTAGAGGACAGCTAGGAAAGAACTGGTGTTTGTTCCTCCTCTGTCAGCCTTCACCTCCTTAGAGTGTTAAGAGGCAGAGAGTCTAGAGAAAGTCATGAAGATTGACTGGACTTGCACTTACATGATTCAAGAGCCCACTTAAGTGGGTCTTTACAGTAATTAATTATGAAATTATATGTGTGGTTGGGTATGCATGATACATATAAAGTATGTGGTATATATGTATGTGTATGTGAAATATGTACTGCATGATTTAAAGAATAATAAAAGAAACACATGTTCTCTGTGTTATATAAAATTAAAATAAGTTTGGAGCCCTCCTTGAATCTATACCTGATCATACCTCTCTGTCCCCTGTGGAGCTAACCAGGACCCTGAAGTTTGTGGTCATCATTCACTTGTGTTTATTGACCTATTACATGCATACATATTCTTTATTATTCAACTTCTCATATTTTTGAACATTGATATTTGCTTTCAGCTTTAGGTGTTCTTCTATGACTTGCTTTTTTAATTGTTTGATATCATTTGAAAGTTGTACCTGTTGCCATGTGTTGTGCTTCATTTATTTTATTGGCAAACTTTAATTTATTGCATGGCTATATCACAATTTGGTCTTTTTCTATTACTGGACATTTTGATCATTTTTTCTATGGGGGGGGCAATACTGACATGAACACACTCATCTTGAGCAGATAGAGAGTAGAATTGTTGGGCACAAACATTCACACCTAAACTTTGCTGGATGTGAAATTGTGTTTCAAGGTGGGTTTAATAATTGGTTCTCCTACTAGCATTTTATAAAATTTTCAGTTTATTCACATCATTAAGAACACTTGCTATTGTTCAACTTGTAGTCAATTTGAAGCAAGGCAGCAAAGTTTGCTCCCTGATTAGCTTCTAGGAGATAGAGCTTGTTGGAAATTTGAGTTTCCCCTCTAGGAAGGTATCTGTGCTGCTTCCCTGTGAGTCTGCAAGTTTTCAGACCCAGCAAGCTTACTATACTGTCCTGGTTTAGGAAGCAATTTGAGAACATAAGTACCTAAAACCTGTATCCTTACAGCAGGATTATGGGAGTCACTCCATTCTGTGCAGGTATCTGGATGGGCAAGGGCATTCAAGCAGGAAGAACAGGCACAGACCAAATCAATGGTGGATGTGGACTAATTGACCACACAGTTCACCTTTCCTGTCTGGTGTTTGGAAGTAGAATCATCTAATTTTATTGAGTTAGTCTCTTGGTTCTTTGGACAAGTCAGTTGGGGGTTAGGGTGTGGGTATGTGAGGATATCTTAAAAAGGAAAATAGGGGACCTCATGTTATATAAGGAAAATTCAAATTGACTGGAAAACAAGAGGTCTGATTGTATTTATACTGCAAGCAAATAAAGTGATGCTAAGTCCATTTTATAAGGTAATATAAAAATATTGTTTTTGCCTCCTATTTCACACTAAATCCACTTAAACTTTTTTTGACAAGTTATATAAAAGCTTTTTATAACTAGCCAGACATATTTCTTATAAACCTGTTCAAAATTTCACCTTGTCTCATCAGTTTAGCCTTGTGAAGAGGCCACAATATATTGCAAATGTTTTCCTTTCTCTGGATGACCTCTCTTCCTTCTCTGAAACGAGTAGTTTGAGGTTGCACTTAACAACTGTATCTTAGATCACAGGAGCTGCAAGCCCCCACTGACCTTGCTTACTGAAATTCCTGTAGTTTCAAGTACTTCCCTTTTCTAGTTGTTTCCAACATTTCCTTGTGATGAATTATGAAATATTTCTCATTGCTCTTACCTTCATAACTCCAAGGGAGCAAGCCTTCAAATAAAGTTCCTAGAGGTCAAACTCCATTTCTAGCCCCCCTCTTTCTTCCAACCATTGACCATGGTTCATATAGTTTTGCAAACAAAATTTTGCTTGATTGATTACTGTTCTTCATCGTGGTTCATTCAACTGGACATAAAATGTCACTGCAAATTTTGCTGGAAGCCCTAGCAATTTTGCAAGTCTATGGCTCACCTGAAAGTCACTCACTTCTTCCTGAATGTGCCACTAACTGTCTCACATGCTCCACAAGTTTCTGATGAAACATCAGTCAGTGCTGCATCAAATCCATGGCTCTGTGAGAAGGACAGTCTGTTCATTAGTTAAAATCCTCTTAGTAAAAAATAATATCAAATGCCAACTCAAACCAGCTTAAATAATTAAATAAGTAACTATATAAAACGCACAAAGTATTGACTCATATTGTCAGTGCTATTTCCCCAAAAAGGCTCCTAAATATAAATGCACGCATGGGGTGGGGTGCCCACTAAACCCACCCACTAGCTCACAGATCCTAATTTTGGAAATGAATAAAATCTCATTCCATAGTTCAGTATAATCTGAGCCCCAAGTTCCAAGGCTCTAATAAAGTCCCATGCTGTTTTCCTTCAGGATGTATTTAGGACTCTCTTATATATTTAACTTTTCTATGTTTATTTCAGCTAAAATTGTTACTTTTCCTTGAACTGTTATGTATAGATAGTCTTTACAATTCAAAACAAATGTACATCACAGTCTACTGTATATTCAACAAGAAAGTGCAGTTATAGAGCGAGCCATACCTTATGTATATCATATTTCATGCTGGATGTGTTACTGAAAGCTTAGTCCTTGTCCCTGATACCAATTCAATAATGAGGGCATGTTTTTGAGAAAAATGAAAAGGAAGTTTTATTGCTTTGCAAGCAAAGGTGAAGCACAGAGGACTCCTGTCCCAGAGGCTGTGATTCTGCCCACCCTGGAGAACAGAGAGTTTTTAAAGAAGTGATTCATTTCAGGTGTTCTCTGTGAGGGGTTATGATTCACTTGTTAATTTGGGAGATAGCCATTTCTTAGATCTTCTGGAACCATCCTTGACTATATTCAAGGCATGAGGTAGACTACTTTTACATATGCATTTAATATAAACCTAAAATAGCCTTGAAAATATATAAATAAGTTCTAGTTTTCTTTTTTTAAGCTCATAAAATTTATAAACTTCAGAAAATCATTCAGAACTATCAGTTTTCTGAAAGGAGAAAGGTCTCTGAGACATCCCTATTTTACTCCATTTTCTTAGAGTGAGGAATTTACTTATTCATTTAAGCTGTTTCTTTACTGTTTCACTGACAATTCTGCAAGATGTCTTTTTATAAATATTTCAAAGAAATGCTTACTGTTTTCCCTTTTGAAGATTTACAAAACATATTAGCATAATAAAGATTCTGAATCTGCATCAAAGAAGGCTGCCTATTTATCTCAGCACTTCCCAAACTTGTTTGATCAGACAGACTTTACTATGAAACATCTAATAACATCTTACAGATCAGCTGCATAAGAAACACAAATAGGAAATGCTGAAAAATTTAAGAGGTGTAGACATTCTTTTAGTGAGAGCACTTCTGAAAGGGTTTGCCAGAAGATGGTTGCTCTAGGCATGATAAAAAGCAAAGGACTACAGTCTTAGGTTGTTACCCTATAAGAAAAAAGACCCAGGAGACCAGTCATCCAGGCCCCACGTCTATCACAGCACATTTAATGCACTGCTTTCATTCCTGATTCTATTTTACTTTGTTGTTTGTTTTGTTTCTTGATGGTTTCTTTTTCTTATTGGCTGCATCACCTGTTTTTAGGTTGTTTTAAATCTGTTCTTTTCATTTACTTCATTGAAAACATATTATGAGCAGGCTCTAGTCAGGAATAAAATTAACAATAGATATAAGAAAATGCCTTTTTACAATCTTTCAGTTCACTGGGAATTTCAAAAAGGTAAACAAGCTCTAACAAAACGTCTTTAGGAAGATGATCCTATGGGTCCTCAGAAAATGTCATCTCAACTTTGCACAATCAGGTAGGTTTCCCTGGAAGAAATCATAAAAGCCATGAAGGTGAGGTGACATTGTCAGAAGTGGTGTTCCTAGTAAACAGAACAACATGTTCTGCCCATAGGAGCAGACAGAGAGGATACTAGTGTCAGGAGATGCAGCATTTAGTGACACAACATCATAAGAGGGATTAGGGGAGAGGGTAGTGGATAGATGGAGTAAGAATATTACACAAGGCCATGTCAGTTATCTTTTAAGGATTTAGACTTGATCAGATTCACATTTTAGAAAGATTCCGCTTACTACAACGAAAAATGAAAAGGGATAAAATGGAAAGCAATATTTGGGAAGGGGGTCTGTTAAATAATCCAATGGAGGACAGCAGGCTGGTTTTTAAACACATTTCTAAAATGGGATCGATTTATGAAAACCACTCTAGTAACTAGGTGTATAAATAAAAGCAAATGTATGAGCATACCTTTAAGATCCACACCCTTTGTCTCCCAGCTTCAGCTAATGGAGTGGCAGGGAAGCAGGGGCAACAGGTATTCCCTACCCAATAAGTCCCAAGCTTTCAGTTTTGCAAATATTCCAACAAAATTGATGCAGGTGCATTGAAATAGGTTGGAAATCATAATTTAATGCTTATATATCCTTTATATATACATTTATATTTATATAAAAATATATTTTTTCCAACACTCTAATCATTCACCTATTACTTTTCTCCAAGGAGTAGACCTCTAAAAATAAATATTTCAAAGTTAGCAAAGTGGTATATTGTTCAGCTGGGACAATGGGACAAAATAGGTAAATGCAAGGCGGGGGGTTAGTCTGAGAACAAGTGTGTGCATCTCCTCACCAGGTCTCTCTCCTGCCCCTTCATGAGACCCACCAGGAAGGTTTTAAATGCTGACACTAGGCCAGAGATTCTGAGTCCATTTATCTGGACTAGTGTCTTGAAAACATCCTCAGGTGTCACCTGTAGCAGACCTATCTATTTTACCTCCAATAGTCAAAGGTTTTCAAACTTCGGTAGACATCAGAATTACATGGAAGCCTTGTCAAAACTCATTTTACTTCTAAAACTAAACCGATATCAAACTATACATATAAAAGCAAAATAAACCAAATGATACACCCACTCTGAGAGTTTATATTTTGGTAGGTCTTGTGGGACCTGAAAATACACATTTGTAACAAGTGTTTGGGTGATACTGCTGCTGTTCCACAGCCCAGGCATTAGAACCAATAGTTTAATGGTATAAGGTTATCATTTTGGAAATGAGAACTTTAAGAAAAATTTCCTTTTTGCTGGAGGATCTTCTTTTATTTTTTGGATAGATAGTCTTTTTTTGTTTCACCCATATGAGCTGTAAAAACACTAAAGGAAACAAAGATTAGGAAACTGATGTGTTTCTATTTTACTATATATTTGAGAAGGAAATACAGGACTTTGAAGAATTTCCTCAACATACTTTCTATGCTGAGCACCTTCTTTTAAAACATTTTATTCTGATTCAAATAAGGAAGGAAACCCATACTTTTAGAATAAGGCATGTACAGTTAGAGAACATTTAAAATAATCTAAACGTTCACCACTGTTCCTACCTTAGGAAAAGCTCATCCTTCATTATCGTCTGACCTGCGTTCTTGCTGAAATGAGTCTGAAACCATGACAAAACCCAGAGCCACTGTGCTGCTGTCCTCAAGCTCAGGATCAGAATCCAGTATAATCTGGTCTGATTATGTTAAGAATTACTGTTACATGGCACAATTGTTCTGTTGTTATGATTCGCCAAGAACTTTGGCTAATTTATAAAAGACTCCTTTTCTTATGGAAAATATTACCAAGGAAAACTTGGTGTTATAGTCAATTCTGATTTATTTCTAAATGCACACCTTTCATCTCAAAGTTTTTGTTAAAAGTAAAATCTATTTTTTAATCACATCCAATATAATTTAGATCAGGAATTTAATATTTTTTTTCATAAAATAACTCATTCTTGAAAATATGTAAGTGCCAAAATGTCAAATTACTTAGGTCTTAATATTATCTTTCTGCTTAGCACATTAATAACATTTCTTATGTCTACTGGTGAAGAAAAAAAAGTGTAATGGGTAGCAAGGCATTTTGATACTAAATAATTTAAACAAAAATGTTTCAAAATAAGTATGGCATGCTTTTCACATACATACATTTTCTTTCATTGGTATTATTTTTACTAGTAACAAAATGAAATCTACTCAGAGAGCACCAAACAATTATTCAGTATACATTTTACTTCTAGAACTACACTGATATCAAACTATACATATAAAAATAAACCATCCAAATGATACAAACTGATGCAATTATGGAATTAAGGCATTAATTGATTTCTCCTCATTTAGGAAGAATCTGGCTAAAGAGATGAATGGTACGCTGAACACTGAGGTCCACAGACCTGGCTTTAGTGGACCATAACCTCTGGCCATGGTTTTGTCCTTTCCTTTTTATTAACTCATAACATTTTACCAGATTGGAATGCTCTAAAAATAAAGTGACTATTTAATTAGCTTTTGAGTACATCTTAAAAACTGGAAGAAAAAGCAAACAATCTGGCACTTTTTACTTTATCATTTCACATTAACTCACCAAACAACACAAGAACTTTTAATAAATTTTGAGTGTCTCTAAATTTCATGTTTACCCCAGTTTTTCCTGACATACCCTTCTTCAATAAGATCTCCCTGTACTTATGAAAATTCCATTATGAAAGAAATAATGTCCTTTATGCAATCCAATTATTATGAGAACATGCCCCAAGGACATGCCCTAAGAACTCATAATTTACTCAGAGCAAGTTCAACTTTTCAAGGTAATTAGAAATTATTTTAAGATATCTTAGAACTATGCAATGAAGCCTCCATAAGCCTTTGGAAAAGTTTACTGATGATCATTTAAATCATGCAAACAGTATTTTTATAAACCATTATTTATGCCAGAATTCATGGAGTACTTAACCACCAGTCAAGGATTATCAATTAAGCATAGGCTACATGCTAATCAGCATAGATTTGGTTTCACTCTCAATGCTTATTCATAGGTTAAAAAGACATTGTTTAACTCTGTATTACCAGACCTGAATGACTAAACATGCAATCAGGTTAGGTTGATTATTACAGCTTAGGTTGTTAATATATTTATAGAGATTGCATTTTTATAATAAAGAACAAGGAAAACTTGTGATTAAGACATTGAAATAAAATGGGATTGCTATAGCTTGATTTTGAATGCTTCCCAAAGGCTCATGTGTTGAAGGTTTAATCCCAGTCTGTGGCACAATTCTAAGTTGGTAGAACCTTTAGCAGGTGGGGCCTAGTAAAAGAAAATTATGTCATTGGGTGTGTGCCCTTGAGGTGGGTACTGAGATGAGTACCTGGTCCTTCCTATGTCTTTCTTTGCTTCCCACTCTTGAATTCTCTGTTGAAGCATGCCTTCTTCTCTTCAAGCGTCTTAGGTGAGAAGCTTTCTCTGCCACACCCTCCCCATCAAAATGTGCTTCCTTGTCATAGGCCCAGAGGCAATGAGGACAAGTGACCATGGATGGAAAACTCTAAAACTGTAAGACATAATAAACATTTCCTCTTTAAAAGTTAATTATCTCAGGTATTTTGTCACAGTATTACATATTAATTTTTATTACATATTATTACATATTAATTTTTGTTGCTAAGTATTTGATATTTGCCTTTGGAAGTAAAAGGAAGTAATTAAGTCATCTAAGATTGCCCAAGAATGTAATCATTGTTTTGAATACCTGTAGTAAAAAAAAAAAATTAACAAATTTGCGATAAGTAGATCAGAGTACACATGAAATATTTAAAGCATCATTCTCATCCTCCCTTATTTTGTGCCAACAAGGGTAATAAACTTTAATATTGGCCTCTAGCCACTATTTTAAATGACACAGTTAAGAGCCCAGAGGAATACCATTCAACATTGTTTCTTCAAAGTAGCTATGTGTATAGATTCATAAATGAGTAATTTAATTAGCATTTTTTAACAAGAAATCATTCAACACACTCACTTTAACATGAAGAACCTGAAGCCCAAAGCTAACACCAAAAATGTAGGTATATCTTTATCATATTTACTCCTAATGCACAAAAAGCATGTCTGCCGATATACTCCTTGTATAATATAAAATAGGAAAATGCTTATTGATGGCTAATTTGTCCACTATTGCCCAGAGATTCTGTCCAATAAGTCTGATTGGGACCCAGATATCTGCAGTCTCAACAGGTGCTTGCAATGTTTGTGATGCATGTTCATCATTAGTTAAGATTAAGAAATACAAAACTATAGATAAAATAAAATCCCAAGAAAGAGAGTTTATGCTGAGGGAGTACACTTTTCCAACAACTCAGTTTTTTTTTTTTTTTTTTCATTCAAATGGAATTGCTTTTCCCTTCCTTTGCCATTCTAAGTAGAAGAAAATGTTGCTTCAACAAACTGGGAAGACCACAGAACAATACTTGTGGTTAACTTCTTACACTTAATTAGTAATATTTAGATTCATTTGGGGATATGGGCAAAATACAGAATTACCTGACAATTCTTATTTATATGGAGGTGTGTACTGGGATCCAGGAATCTGTAGGTTTCAGAATCACTCCTGGTAATTCTATTAACCAACCCAATTTGAAAGCTCAGCTGTGGTCTGTTGAATCAGAAAGTTTCAGTGGTTCTCAGCTTTGGTGTGTAGAGTCAATTAGGGGGCTCTGTAAGTTGTCAGGCCCCATCTCCTGAATGGCTAGGTCTGGAGTGGGGCCATCCCCATTGAGTTTCCAGGTGCTGCCCCTGCTGCTCTTATTCAGGAATGACACTTTGAGAACTTCTGGGCTAGATTATGGTGTGCTGGTTGGGCAGGGAATTCACAGGAGAAATTCCTAGAAGCTGCTGCAACTTTGCTGCCAATATCCACACACTTGCTTTCTGTTGACCCAATAATGATAATATGCCCTTCACTTAATTCTTTCACATCTTGAGCAGGTGCTTCTGATTAGTTGAATTGACTCCTCCTGGTAGTGGTTCTAGTAAGTGGAATTCTCAGGCTTCTAGCTGGTACCATGGTTGGTTTGAAGCTACAGCTGGAGTGGACTGGACTAGGCAAAATTGAGTTCTAATGCATATAGAAGCAAAGATGTGCAGGTAAGCTTTTTGTAGAGTTTGTTCCAAGCCATAGGAATCAGTTAAATCCTGGCCATATTCCAAATATGTAGGGTTAGTAGGATCTGGGAAAAGGAACACAAAATAAGAGAACTAAAAGAAAGAAAAAAAAATAGGGTTGAAATGATCAGGATAAGATCAGATTGTTTAATGTGGCTAATAAAAGGATAAAATCAGGAGGCTTTGTAAAGCCAAAACGAAAGGTGATGATGAGTGAAGGAGTCCTTGTTTGGGGGCAATGCATGTAAACAGAAGCCAACAAAAAGCCTGGGTATCTGAAAACTATCCTTATATGTGTACATGATAGTAAAAAGAGTAGGCTTTGGAAGCAAAAACAGATCACAAAAGAACTTCCAAATCTGTGTTGGGTAAGAAGAAGCTTGAAGAGAAGAAGACATGCTTCAGCAGAGAATGCAAAAGTCAAGAAGACTGAAATCTAATCAGAACATACAGAGGGAAATGTCACATTGACCAGGCAAATGAATGCACTGCTGTGTAATGATAAAAAAAACACAATATACTTAGAGACAAGAGACATACATGACTGCTAAAGGCATAACCCAGAGAGAAAATAGCAGCTAAGGCAAAAAGCATGGTACTTAAATAGTTCAGTAAACAGAAAGAGGTATATTATTAAGATTCCAGTTAGCTTCACCCTCTTCTGCCAGATGCCACTTTCAAAAATAAGTATTAAAATAGAGAATATCTCTGATATAAAATATTCAGCTTTACAAATAGCACTAAACAAGAACATTGAATCCATCATTAATTTTGGTGGCTCAGCATAACCAGATAATCACAGTAGCACAGAACCAGATTTTCAAACACTAGGTTCTTTTCAATTTTCTCTTGAATTCTTATCTTAGTTATATTTTAGGGAAATAAAAAAGCAATATTCTTTGTTCTCAATAGTTAAGCAAATGTCCCATGTTGCTGAAATTTTTAAACACATTGTGCCTTCCATGTAAGTATTTATAAATAATTGGGTGGAATAAACCACAAAATAATTAAACATAGATGTGACTACATTAAAATTTTGTTTATGTTAAAAACTAAAAAAATAATTACATGGATTGGAAGAGAAAATGCCTCTGATAGATTATAGCATAATATGTGTGCTATAATCACATTTTATAGACTTAAACATGAAAATGGAGAGAGATACATTAAACTAGTGAAATGGTACATTTTGGGGTGAGGAAGGTAAGAGCCCCAGGGCTTGAACTTTTTACTTTATATACTTTAGTTCCACTCAAATCCTAAATGAACCCTTTGTTTTACAAATATAAAAGATTTATGTTTTAAATATTAAAATATTAGATCCAGAAGAGTTGATTATTTAGACATTTTCATAATTCCCTTCACTTTAGATATCTTCTCAGCTCCATTTTTATATCAAAAATCAATGAAGTGATACACAATGAAGGAAAAAATTTCACAAAAATGTGATACTAAGTTTTCAAAAACACATCCTTCAATGAGCAAGTACTCAAAATATACATTATGCATGTGTTCCTAAATAATACACCAATACATATATAACCATTAATTTTAAGTCATTATGTAAAAATACCAGTTATGAATATTTAATTCATTAAAGCATAAAGTGAATACTAAAACAATACAGAACATCATTACAGAAAATAGTATAGAAGTCATAATTCTTGGAATAAAGCTACATAACAAAAATAATTTATTGATAAAAGACCAAAACAAACATTATGCAATGTAGCCCCAAAGTGGAGAAGAAGTAGAAATGGGAGAAAAGCACAATCATAAAAATGCTCTCAACTTTCACATATGAAATGCGATGAATAATGTGATAACCCCCCCAGGTCTTTTTTCAGACGTGACACATTTCCACATCTGCCAGGAAAGTGACTGGGTGTGCCACCCCATCAACAAACCTCAGGCCTCAGCAATCTCCAGGAATTGCCTCATATGCAGTGAGTCACCTGGCCCAAGGCATACCCCTTCTAGGGCCAGCCTGCATACAAAATGACATAAAAAACTATAGTTATTTATCAGTTTAATATTGGATGAGGGATAAAGAAGCTATGAAATAGCAGCATCTAAAAACAAGCTCCTGAATGTATGAGGATTTAGTTTGTAATAAAAACAGTATTTATTGGACAAAAAATGAACTAGTCGAGAACAGGGTTGATGTGAATGACTAGCTACTTGCAAAATATTGTCAGATTTCTAAATCACACCATAGAACAAAGTTAACTTACCACTCCAGCAAATGATTCCCACCCTCCTTTCAATTCTGTAACCTTATTTTCCTCACCTTTTTTTTTTTCTTTCCATACTTTCGGCTTTTCCCTTTCTGTTCTATCAACATTTAAGCATACTTAAGTCTCTCCTAACTTTAATAATTTATAACTTTCAATAAGAAAGTTCAACCTCACCAGCTTCTTGGAACTACCACGTAGTTCCTTCCTCCCTTTGATTGAAAGAGCTGCCAGTTACCTTTTGCATTTCCCCCCCCACCCCCCCCACCCCCCCCCACCCCCCCGCCCCCCACACACTTACTCTTCCATTGACAGCAGCTTGTCTTTTGCCCCCATGTCTTCAGTTGGGTCCCTGCAAATAGATTCTGAAACAGAGAATTCATGCCAAAGGCTTTTTGGAACAAGATACATTAGTGAGGAAGTGAGGGAGGCAGGGAAGAGGGCATCTACTATGTGGTTTCTACTGCGCTCTTGGTGGGTCTTATAGTGGCATAACAAATTCTTCCCATTGAGACGAAGGGACCAGGTCTTCACACCCAACATCAGACAGGCATTGGCCTAGGTTGCCCCATGTGCAGCAGTTCTCTGCCACTGAGGGCACCTCCCTTGATGAATGGCAATTCCCATAGAAGAAATGAGGTCATTGGCTCCACAGAGAGAGTCTGGGTAGATAGTACTGGAGCCATATAGTGCTTTGAGAGTCTCACAATCACTTGCTTCCTAAATAATTTCTCTCCACCAGGGAAAGGGCTAATCAGGCCCACCACCAGGACGTCTGCCCACTGGAAGAATTTCCTGTCACCAGTGACTTGCAGGCCAGCCCTGAGTCAGAGTGTAGGCAGAACCTTCCACTTTTACTTTTGAACTCACTGTAGCAACTGATCCTTCCATTGGATTAATGCTTGTCCTTTTTTACTTCTCTGTAGTTGTCTGAAAGGGCTTTCTATGAGGCTAAAGGAGTGAGCCAAGGGAAAATGCCTGGGGATCTGGATCACATGCATGTGGCTTGCTTGTTCTTGCTGAGCTTGTTATGCTCAATTCCAAATATGCCAATTCCGTCTTAACAGTAGATTGCTGTAGGGCCCTTCCCAGCTTATGAGTGGATGATTCTGACAGAATGAAGCTTGTGAGGAAAACTCTGGCCTTGTGGTCACTTGATGGTTCAGAATTAGATGCTTTTTGCTGTTGGCTTACTATAAAATTCACATGGTATATGTTCTACAACCAGAGAGTTTCATGTTGTATGGCCAGAATGACAGGGTTGCTGGTCCCAAAGCCTGCATTTGTTCTTTCCTGCAAAAGTCTGTCCTGTTCTTGTCTTCACTAAATGATGAGAACTTTTCATGCCACATAGTGACTGGATTCAAGTAGTATTTCCAGTTTCCATGTTTGCAAATAGTTACTAAATGTGACAAAGTTGTTTTTTTTTTGTTTTGTTTTGTTTTGTTTTTTCGTGGTAGAAGGTGCACATGTAATAGGTTGCTTTTTATTTTGGAGAGGACATGCTGACATACATCCAAGATTACTGGATTCATAAAATGTTTACTGGAAAGGCAATTTGTTAAAACATGTGAGGTTTATTTCCCGTCCTAAGAAGTGCATGTGTTACTAAGCTTCCAGCACACTGTTTACTGCTTGCTTATCCCATCAGATTAAAATAATATATTTGTGAAATGTCTGGAAAGCTCAGGTTTCTTCAGATTATATTATGATAGCAGGAGAATTAACAGTGCTTTGGAGCAAGATCATAAATGTATAATTTTGTCCATCTGTCCATCACATAGAATTTGAACTGCCCCATCCTATTTCTTATATGAATGAGAAAGGAAGGATGTACCCAGTTCACAGTTACATAGCCTGTACCAGAGGCTCTGTTAATTGCCCTAAAAACACTTTGTCGGGCATAACAGCTGCAATTGAGACTACTATTTGTTTAAATTTGTGACAATGCATCATCAACCATCATGATTTATCTGATTTTTGCAAACTGAAAGGGGATATTATAGGTACAAAAATCCTGCCTTCTTTAAATCTCTACGGTAGATTCTCTTGCTCTTTGTATTCCTTAGAGTTGATTTGCCTCTGGTTACCATCAAAGGAAGTTCTCATCCATGTAATGGATGGCTTCCAGATATCAATAATTCCTTTGTACTAATTTTATCATAAATAGTTATATTGTTTTCTGGACATTTAGAAAGACCACATCTAAGCTCAACATGTCAAAAATGGATACTATCTTCTCTTCTTAGGGATCAGCTCCTGTTCTCAGGTCTTCTGTCTCAGCAAAAGCATCACCTTTCAGCCATTAGTTTAACAAGAACTTGGAGACTTCTCATTCTCTTTTCCACACTCCATATTCTCTGTCACCAAGTGCAGTTGATTTAACCTCAGGTCCATTTACTTCTCTCTGCCTCTTTGATCAGACCGTATTCACAGCCTCCTATTTGCCTGCCCATAGCTACCATGCAGAAATGCAAACTTCTTATGGAAATTTTCCAGTATCTCTATATCGGCCCACTCCTTACCTTTGAAGCCTCATTTCTCACCACTCCTCAGTTTCTATCCTCTTTACTCCTGGACTCTGAACTAATCATCTCTTCTTAGCTCTAAGATCTTAGTTGGTGCTGATCTGACCATTCAGTAAAGACTATTAAGCATAGTAGAATAGTATATGCTTGTTAATAGAGTATGTTGTAAAGTCAGACTCACTTGGGTAAAAGGCTTCACTTCTTATTAACTGCAACTCCTTTGACAAGTCACTAAATTTGTGTCTTAGTTCCCTCTTCTATAAAATGGGCATATATTTTCTTCCTCACAGTTTGGGTTAAAAATGAGATGCAATAACAAATATAAAATATGTAGGATATTATGAGACAGGTGACACACTAAACAAATGTTAACTATTTTTAAAAATTTCCTGTTAGATTCTGCTATTATTCTTCATACTAAACATCACATACATCATTGCAATTATCTATTTTCCTACCTTATATTCACCTTTAAATCATAACTTCTTTGGGGACCTAGCATTCTCCATTCCAATCACAGAATCTAGTAATAGTTGCATAAGATTTTATACAAAATGCGATGGCAGTGATAGACAGATGTCCAAATCATTGTAAGAAATTAGGAGGTATTCTAGAAAAAAGCAAAAACTTACATAGGTAAAGACGTTGTTTCCCAGGCATCCCATAAACCTATGATTCATTGTGAACCTGGGAAGCAAAACTGCCATCCCAACACCCTGGCTGCCTGGAGACTTATAATTTTATTGAATAATGGTCATTGGAAGAAATGAAGAGATTTTCTTTCTTTCTTTTTTTTTTTTTTTTGGTACCAGGGATTGAACTCGGGCACACTGAGTGACCACGGCACTACATTGCTAGCCCTATTTTGTATTTTATTTAGAGACAGGGTCTTACTGGGTAGCTTAAAACCTCACTTTTGCTGAGGCTGGCTTTGAACTTGAAATCCTCCTGCCTCTGCCTCCTGAGCTGCTGAGATTACAAGCGTGGGCCACCCTGCCCAGCTTAGATGTTCCATTTTCTCTGTATTTGTGTCTCTCTCTAGTTATGGAGTCACATCTACTGCAGTTTTGGTGAAGTATTATTAGTTACGCTATCTTGTTTTTAGATCAAATTTGAGCTGAGGTAGCAATGAAAGCAGTGAATACTACTTTGTTAAAAAGAGATATTGCAAACTATAAGAAAGAGATGAGGAGCTGACTCAGGCGTAATTGGGATCAAAGACATGATATTTAAGATAGGTGGGAAGTGTAACATTCCCAAACCATGGACACTCAATAAATTTTGTATACTCTTTAACCTGTTTTGTTTTGTTTTGTTTTTAAAGAATAGGCAGGACTTGGCAATATTTAAATGTTGCACAAAGAAGGAAACAGAGATTGATGATGAATCACAGCTTTAAGAAGTAAAATGCAATAAAATATAAAGAACAGGAGGAAGAATTATCCTTACTGTGGTAGAGAGGATTATTTTACAATAAGAAAAGAGGGAAGTAAAAAAGGATATGTACAAATATAATTTAAGTTATTTTATGTGGTGGAGAAGAGAATGTTTAAGTACCTGGGAGAATGAAATAGATAGGACTGGAGTGAAGGTAGTCATAAGGAGGATAAAAAATTGATACATTGTCCAAATGTTTGTGACCCCACCTCCAATTCATATGTTGAAATCCTAACTCCCAACCTGATAGTACTAGGAGATGGGGTCTTTTAAGAGGTCATGAGAGTATAGCCTTCATGAATGGGATTAATGTCCTCATAATTAAAACCCCAGAGAGATCTCTTGCCCCTTCTACCATTTAAAGATGCAGCCACAGGGTGCCATTATTAACAAGAAAGGGGGCCCTCACCAGAGGCCAGATTTGCTGCTGCCTTGATTTTAGATTTCTTCACTCCAGAAGAGTGAGAAAGAAATTTCTGTTGTATGTAAGCCACCCAGTTTATGGTGTTTTGTAGCAGTCTGAACTAATTAAAAGAGCTCAAAAAAATCCCAAGAAGAAAAGAGAAATTAGTGCACTGGAGATATTTAGAATGTTATCTGGTAGAACTGAGGGTAGACCTCATATGCTGGCATTCCCTGCATTTGAAGAAAGGGATTTTATTGGAGGTGGCATGGTGGTCTGAGATGGCAATGGAGGGCAAGAAAATCATGGTGACTCTTATTATCTTTAACCACATTACATTTGCTATCTTACCTAATGGTCAGACTATAATATCTTCAAAGACAATGACCATGTCCTTTAATATTTTTGTTTTCCTGGCCCTCGAACAGTGTCTCCACATACTAAGTAGTGAAAGGAATTCATATTTGGAGAGATCTGCCTGCAGTGGGAACATTCTGTTAAAACCAAAAATGGTTGAGGATATATTTCCAAGGAAATGGGGCTTGCAGGAGACAAAAGGGAAAGGTGTAATAAGAAAACAAAACAAAACAAACAAGTGTGGGGACTAGGGAGCAGAAGAAGGAGGACAGGGCAAAGTTGTATTGCCACTACAATGAAAGGGGCAGAAATTTTCACTAAAGCCTGTGGTTAAATAGGACCAGGAGGAGACACAAAGTGGGATGGACTGACCTCAAGCAAAAATTCTGGTCCCAAATTATTTACATAATAAAGTGGTTAAAGACTGTTTTGAGGTTTAATGCCAGTTTGTACGGTCTATTTGGGACCTAGTCAACCATGAGCAGACTCTGCCTAGGAATGCAGACAGAATGTTATGGGAAGTTGTTTTTGGTATGATCAGTACTCATCCAAAAGAGACGATGTAGGTAACTCAAGTCATGAGGCCAACAGAGCAACAAGTACTGGGTAAGTTTTTAAGTAATCATTCAGTGAGAACCAATATTCTGGGTGACAGTGAGTATGTAATTCTGAGTATTTCAATATCTTTATTTTTGTGTTTTAATTGTTTGTTTGTTTTGTTTTAAATCTGCCTTTTACCCTCTTTCTGTTTCTCCTTTCTGAGGAAGAGGGAAAGTTTGCGAAATGGAGGTAGAACAAAAAAAAAAAAAAATGAGGTGGAGAAAGAGGCGTGTGTGATGTACAATAAGCATGCCTTTGTCTTCCCTATTATACAGAGTGTGTCCCTCTAAGCTGTGTTGACAACACAGAGACTGTATCTGTTTTCCAGTATGAATGGAGGGAGGGGTGGGGAGTTCTAGGATCATAGGTAGCACACTGAACCTGAACATAAATGGATTTGGCTTTTAATTCTAGCTTTGCCATTTATTATCTTTGTAATTTTTTGGCAAGTTCTTTATATTTTCTTAATCTCAACTTTTTAATTTCCAAAGTGAAAATGGAGCTACTTAACTGGGACAAACAGAAATTTGCTCTCTATGATTGTGGCTCCTTGATGTTATACACCTGAATATGTTACGTTATATGACAAAAGGGACTTTCAGGATGTAATTCAGCTTACTAATATCTTGGGCTTAAGTTTGGAAGGTTGATCTGAATTATGTAAATTCATCCAATCTAGTCACTCAAGACTTTTAAGGCACAAGCTGAGCATGCAGCCCAGTGGTAGAGCCCTGGCCTATCATGCTTAAGGCCCTAGACTGGATCCCCAGAAATAAGAGAAAAAAAGGTAGAGAAGAAGCAAGTCAGAAACTCAAAGAATTGAAAGGGTTCCATGTGCTATTGCTGGTTTGAGACATCTTCTGGATGGCAGCAACAAAAAATACTACTACACATACTATTACAAGAACTAAAGAAATTGACAAGTATGAGGGTTTTAGGGAGTAAATCATATCCATTTCATCTCTCAGATATAGGACTGAAAAGAAGACACACAAGACAAATGGAAAATTTAGAATGCTAGTGTTATTACTGCTAAGACTGAAGGAGATAATGAGACCTTGATAAGTGGCCACTATGTGCCTTCTAATGTTTTATTCTGTAAATACATACATGCTTCTAGTCATGAGACGCAAGACCACAGTCTTCTTCTTTAGGGGCAAGTGGGGACCATTTATTATGTCATTAAAAAAAGATGAGGTAAATCACTCTCCAAAAGCAGACAGGTATGGAAGAGAGAGATCCCAAGTATGTGAGCTGAGCTTGATCATTTCTGCCTCACAAACTCACTAATCATTAAATTGTACTTGCCCAATGAGTAGGAAGATATTAGGAAAGCTATTCCAAATAAAAAAAGGCTTCCATGTGGAAAAATATTCCATGAGAATGAAATTCATCGCAAACAATTTGCCAAAAATTAAATGCCTTATATATAGCTAGCTAAAAGTGACAATTATTTAATTTTCCTCGCTCTGTCAAATTCCCCGAGTCTGGGACACATCTCATTTCAGAGTGGCTTTTTTCTCTGAATATGTTCCTGCTTCCTCATATTGACCTCCTTGTGCTGACCCACAGCCCACAGGCCTTCATTTATGTGCCCAACTGAGTCTGGCATCCTTTGCTTGGGACCCTCGTGTAGCTACCCAGGTACCTTTACCTCCTCTCCAATTAAGATTTGGGATTGGTGTATTGGTCTCAGATGCTTAGGACCAAATCTTCCATGCTTCAGTTAAGGGTAAACTTGTAAAGTATGGAAAGCAATCATTATTGGTGGGTGCTCAGTAAACAGAAAGAGCAGGCTTCTCTTCTCTTCCCTTTAAGGACATCTCTTGGAACTCAGTATGTCCCCTGTTGAGCTTGACTATTCTTGTAGCTCATTCAACAGTGGCAATCATTATTTCATTTTAAGACAGAAATAAAAGTGACAAATAAAATTTTATATTTTTAACTATTTTTTTGCTAAGACTTTGCTAAATGTTATGGCCTAGCAGCCCAAAATAATTTATCACAAAATTATCAAAAGTATAATTTTCTGGTTAATATTAATCAGAAATTCAGTGCTACATAATGAACATGATTTTCATGTCTTAAACCAGAAAAATCTGGTAAAAAGATGTGACGTTAAAAATGATGTTAGATGTAGGAATTTAAGACGAGGTAAGAAAAGATGTAGAAGTGTTGTTCTCTGGTGAAGGATTCTGAAGAAGGAGCACACATCAGAGAGGAGCCTCATAAATCACAGAGTTATATAGTCACTGGCTTTAAATCTGTGCTGGCTTTGACTATAATGCTATTTTATGCTTCTCTTTCCCAGCCAATTAAAATTCCAGCAATTGCATGGCATTCCAGTTGGCTATTTTTGCTATCTGCGTAAACGCAGGCAATCATCTTGGAATCATAGGATGTGAAGGCGAAGTGAGAATAGTACAGATTCTTCTTAAAATATATTAAAAAAATCTCACACATATATTTTGTTGAATTTCATAAGGAGAAAAATGTATATTCATCTTATGATACTATTAAGATACCAAGGTCATTTCTAAAATGTTTGTGCACAATGATATGATTCATTTAAAAAACTATTTTGAAATTCTTGCTGCACTTGTGCAAAATACTTATGAATATCTGAGGGACCTTTGGCAGGTTATTCAAATTCTTTGTGCTTTAGCTTTTCCATCTGAAAATTGAGGATAATAATATGATTTTCACAGGATGGTTTTGAGTGTTAAATTAGTGTCTCTTTCTATCTCCATCTCTTCTCTTTCTCACTCCCTTTCTGTATATATATACACACACACATACAATGTTCAGAATAGTGCCAAATAAACTGAATGATGCATTATTTTTGTGACAATATTTGTACCATATATATATATAATCATATATATAATAACTACATGCATTTTCTGCTTTGGAGTGTTTTAATAGTTTACAAAGCTTTATTCTGTCATGTAGTTGTATAAGAAGGGCAGGGAGAATAATATCTAATAGGTAAGAAAATTGAATACATTCTTAGATTTTTAAAAAAATTACCATTGTGGTTAAAAATTATATTTTCAATTCCCCACTAGTAGTGTTTATATAATAAAATTAATATGAAAATCATATGAATTTTAGTAAAAATGTTTTTATTTTTTTATCTTCTACACAGAAATTCTATTAGAAAAACAAATACTTGATTATTAAAAAAATTAGCTTGATTTTAATTTGCTTTGAAAATGCTTTGTTTTCCATCATCTACATTTTTGGTGGAGTAAGAGGAAACACCCATTTGTGGGCTCTATATGCTTCTGAACCAGTGAACATTTTTCAGTTATTAACAGGACTTTCTGGCAAGTGGTTGCCAATGACAAATGTTTGCCATTCTCCAATCTTAAAGGGAGGACTCTTTGAGCAGGAAAATTTATACTGTTTCAATAGAGCAGTGACTAGACTGACCTTTGCAAAATGCTCAAAAATTGATTGAAAGAAGAAAGAAACTTCAATGAGATAAACAAATAAACTTTAAAGGCTCACAAGAAATGTCCAGCAAGACACAGACAAATCATAGCAAGCTGTACATTGAAGGCCAAAGAAATCACATATTGTACAAGAAATCAGTCTGTGAGATAAACGGAAGTGAAGTGTGGAGGAGGAGAGAACCACCTGACTGTGAATTGTTGGATTTTTTTCCTTTTAAGTCAAATGGAGACAGATAGGTACACATATCAATAGAACAGTAATTCCTTGATTCTGTTACTCTTGCAAAAGATACCAATTTCTGGGCTTCCCCCATAATTCACTTAAAAATCTCAGATACCACTTTGTTTTCTTTTTTTCCTTCCTCCCTCCCCCCTCTTCCTTCCTTCCTTCCTTCCTTCCTTCCTTCCTTCCTTCCTTCCTTCCTTCCTTCCTTTCTTTCTTTCGTTCTTCTTCAGGTACTGGATTGAACCCAGAGCCTTGCACAATACAGGTAAGTGCTATACTACTGAGCTATACTCCCAGCCCAAGAGAACATGCTTTTTATATACATCATCTTGCTTTAAGAATACTAAAATTAAGTGTAGCTCTTCTAACTTGGGCTTCAGTATTCTCATTGTTTTGTGCCCTAGTGGAAGGTTCTAAGTTAGAAGAAGTGTACGATATCCTAGTCTTAGGTCTGGGGATGAAGAAGAGGTGATGTAGGAAGCATAGAAGATAACTCCACTAAAAGGGAAAGGGGATTGGGAAGGATTGAAGGGAGTTTGGACACTGAGGAAATAAAATTTTATATTGCCTGGATAAGTATTAATCATATTTCTTGTTTTCAAACATCAGAACCAAATTTTGGTGATAATAAAGCAAAACAGTTATTGGAAAACACTGGAGGCTCACAAAGTTTATGCAACATGGACAATTTGATTTGGTAAATGGACAAAGACCAAGGGAGATCTAGAAGCTTGATAATGGAAGCATATCAAGATTCTTTTAATGATGTGAAGCTGACCACTTCAGAGAATATAAACTAGGTAGTGAATGCGACCAAGACTCACTATGTCAAGATCCCCAAAGTCAAATTGATTAATTCCAAATTACAAGCTTTCTCTTGCTATGGTGATATGGAATAAGAAATATCATCCCCTTTGGCATTGCTGGGGCTGGGCACTACCTTTTATCAAAGCTCTACATAATAGGGCTTTGATGACAGGCAGATAAACTGATAATAGGAAGTAGGAGTTTGGATATTAGGAAACTGAAAAACCAAGCAAAATATCAACTTTAAGTTCCATTGGTTATATTCATTTGGGTCTGCCTACATTCTATTCATCAGGTTAATAACCATTGATGTTAGAAATTATTTTTATTAGCCTGTTCTATCTTACTGCTGTTCCCATTTATATTAGGTCTTACATAGCTGAGATAGTTTTCTAATATTTTTCCCTCTTTTGTGCTTAATATCTTGCCAAATATAGTCATTCAGCATTTTGTACTGATTTCCTAGTAGGATTATGTTATTTTCTCAACATGTTTGAACAGATTGAATGCAACCTTGCTCACTTCTTTTACTGAATATAATCTGCACTGGTAAGCAGAACATTATAAAGAGAGAGACAATACAAAGCCAAAAGCAAATTGTCAAAATTCTTAATTTTACTTTCTGGAATGTTGCAATAGGCATAATTTTCTTCTCTAATGCTTCACACAAAAATAATTTCCAAAAATTGCATTATTTTTGTATTTTGTTAAATGAGTCAATGAATTTAAGAATGCATATCTAATCAGTTTAAATGCAACAGATCAAATATTTACTAAATTCTACCTTGCTTGTCTATCATTCTTCTATTCCTCATAAAGGAATATTTTTTATTTTCCTTATAAAGGAAATGCCAAATTAGATGGAGACTTAAAACTAAAATCAGATACATTTTAAGAGTCATAAAACATTACATACTATGATAATGTTTGTAAACACAAGATGAAACTTAATAAAAGCAGTGGCATCTAACTTAGACCTTGCAGAATGAAGGAGATCTTGGGTAGTAGAAAGGAAGTAAATCAGAAGAGGGGAAGCTATGTTGTGGTCTCCAATTAGAGCTAAAATTGCCCTAGCCAATGCTTCTGCAATTAAGCATTATTTCTGCACTGTTACTTTCTTATACAGTAAGTTGGTCCACCCAATAGTAATTTGAACTTCTTTATATTAGAGCCAAACCCTTGTCTCACAGCAGCAGAGCAGCAGCCCTGGCAGGCTGGAGGGCAGGCAGCGAGTACATGCTACAGGTTTGCAGAGCCCACCATGACAGCACTGGCCATGCCAACACAGTAAGGCAGGGCCAAAGCAAACTAGGGCCAAGGTAAACCAGGAAATGCACACCTGTCAACCATGATGGCCTAGTCAGGGCTTATGAGCAGTGAGAAAACAGAAATGAAGGCAGCCCTGAATGAAGATTGCAGGAAAGTTACTCAAGGGCTGACCAGTAGCACTGGTACTTTCCCAAAACATGATTAGCATAATTTGGACCAGTAGTGTTGACCCAGGAGCTATATAACTCCCTAGATTAGCACACTCAAGGAGATTATAGGGTCCCTCTTTTTCGGGAAGGTTCTCTCTTTTCCTCCCACTTGAATAAATCCTGTTTTACGCGCACTCTTCCTTATCTGTGGATTTCAGTCTTTGAATTCACAAGACAAGAACCTAGAAAGAAATTAATGGTGACATGCTGGGATCTGCTGCAGCACTGGAGGACATAGCTCGCCAGTAGGAGCTGCAATAAGCCACCACTCGATAGTAGTGGAGAACAATCAACTTTACCAGCTGTGTCCCTTGGAGCTGACACCAAGAGTCAATCCCAGCTGAGATTAGTTGCTAACATTAAACAGGCTTTCTTAGCTGCAGAGGCCTGTGACTTATACAGACTCTACCTGCCAGCAGAAGTAGAGAATCTGGTTTCATCTCAAACTCCAGTTTTGATATTTTTTTTCTTCATCTGCTTGTATATGTAATTTTGAATGTTTGGTAGTCATTTGATAGATGGATGTTAGAAGAGGGATACTTCCCAGGAAAAACCTTTAGTGCTTATTAGATGTCAAGAGAATGTGAGTCCGCCCAGAAACTTTCTAGCAATTGCTGGCAAACAGTAAAGACCATCTTATTCTAAATCTTTAAATATTTTTTTTCAAGAGCCTATGTCTGAAGTAGGAGCGAGGTGGAATTGATGTGATTACTGTCTTTTCTCTTCTGCCTTCTCCATGGAAGAAACACAGTAATTTTGACATGAAAGCTAGAGGTCAATCTCCTATTGACATCCTCCCATTTTCCTTAAGATGAAATCTATATCTTATACCATGATCCAGAAGGTCCTGGGTAATTTGTCCCTGCCTTCTTTCCTACCTCTACGTATGATACTTTTTCTTTTTCTTACTAGTTGTGACTCTACTGGAACTTCTCTTATTACCCAAATATGCCAATGTCCTTCAAAGTCAGGATTTTTATTTTTCTTAGTCCTATTACTTAGAATATTCTGTCCCAGAAATGCTGTGTCTTCTCTTTTAAGCCTTGGCTTGCATTAGACAGCCTTAGAAATCCTGCCCTCGTGACTAAATGAGTTACCTCTCCTTTATCCAACTTGATGTTTATTGTATCACCCTCTTTATTAGATAACAATTGCCTTGAGATTATCCTATTTATATATTTGTTCTGTTTCTTTCCATTAAATGTTAGCTCCAGAAGGACAAAGATGGGGTCTTTCTTGATCACCAGTGAATTTCTGTGCCTTAAAGATCACTGGGCATATCGAAAATCTACGGATATGTGTTTTTAATGACTAATGGTGACTCTATTAGTCATAGATGAGACTTCAGAGAGAAAATTATAGAGGGATCAACTTTGATGACAATGGAAAAAATAATCTTATATGCTGCACGGGAGTGCATTTGTACTGCAGCTGGGCCATTTCATTGCTTGCTCTGTTGATGGGAGAGTCATAAGACCAATTAAATTATTGAAATTCTTGAAACCAGATCTCTATCTGCCTTCCCTCACTTATCTCATGACCTCGAAGCTGATGATCACTAGGAAAGAAGAGTTCTTACATTGGTTGAGATTTAAGTGATAGATAAGGGAAAGCATTATGAAGAGATAAAGCAATATTATTCTGAGCCTGGAGACATGAATAGAATAAGGGGAAAAGTTAAGACTCTAATCAAAGTGGATATTGTTTAGGAGAGCTATATGGAATAAAATTCTTTAGGAGTAGGCTAGATTATTATTAAGGTATGATTAGAACAAATTATGTATCATACATCCAGGAATAAGGGCTACAGTTGATGCTGGAAACATTTCAGGACAAATTTAAGTCCTTGTACAGGGAAGTGGCTCAAACATTATAATTATAAAGAGTTATCTGCCAGTTATATTTTGGGTGAATTCCAAATACGAGAAAAGAGAAGTAAGCAGGTCACTTAGATGCACAATTAATGTTTCCATACCTGCCAAGAAGCTAATTGCCTTTACTTTGATAAATATGTTTTAATATTTGTTTGAGGCCCAATGTCAGAAGAACATACATTTTTTTACCGCATAAATTATTGGAATTTCATTATTCAGAGAGAAAAAAAACAAGTAATAGTTCTTCATAACCATATTTGAGTAGACTAGCTGATGTGCTGGCTTTAACTGATTTCTTTCTTCTTTTCTTCCCATACATTCCATTACCCATTTTCACTGTCCCTTATTCTCTTTAATAGATATTTGTTTTACAGAGTTTTTCACATGAGTTCCACAAGATGCCAGTTACCTCGGGGGATACTTCAGAAGAAGCTTGGAATAGGTTCAGACTTTGGAGCACGGAGTGGTAAATGTGAGCCCGAAATTCTGGAGAAAGTTGCGTGAACTTGTGACGGATGGCACGTCTGCTTTGACTCATCACCCACCGGCACCTTCAGTTTGTCAAGGGCAGGAATCTCTCTTTGTCTCCTCCCACTCTGAATTTTGCAATCCCCAGATCTTCATTTCCTAGACTGCCAAAAAGAAAAAAAAAAAAAAATGTCAAAATCCTGTAGTGACTCCAGCTCTGTTCTTCTTCACTAAAGTCTATTTTCCACACACAAGCCAGAGGTCTCTGTTTCCCACCCGTTTCAATTCACAATTACACTATTTGATCACAACACATAAATCATTTACACTGTGTTGTATAATCCTTTCTAACTACCCTAGAAGACTAGATCTATTCTATCCTTTTATGACTTCATAATTGTATCTCTACCTTAAATGTGTGGAAGCAACTTTACAATGTGTTCACAGGTGAGACTTTATTTTGTTTGTTTGTTCGTTTTAACTGTTTTTGATTTTGCTTGGCATTTTGTGAGCTTTTGCAATATGTAGAAACATATATTTCTTCATTTCTTAAAAATTCTTGTCCATTCTTTCTTAAAATAGTTTCTTTTATCCCATCTGACATCTTATTGAGGTACATTTTTGAACTTACAGGTTTATCCTCCTTCTTAATTTCTCTTCAAAAATTTCTAGAGTCAGTTCTTGTTGTCCATGGTAAATGTGCTTTCTGGAAACACTGAATTAGTAAATATTGAATCATTGGTTTTGAGGCACAATTCACTTAGGTTATAATCTCTTAAATCCTAAAAAGAAAAAAAAATTCTGCTAGATTTTATTTTCTTTATTTTATAAAAGAGAAAACAAGATTTAGAAGTGTTTGAGACTATCTAAAGCCACCCCTATAAAAGGTGCTGTAGTTGGGAGACTAACTCTATCCACAGAGCTTCTTGTACTGCAGTGGATCACCTCCAAGTTGCTTTTAATGAGAGGTGAGGTGAAAGCCAGAGAATTACTCTGTTTGACCCCCAGCATGGATCATGGACATTTGGTGACACAGATTTTTCCCCACCCTGCATGGTTGTGTATGACAACAAAAGTTGTCTGTGGACTTTAGGGTTACAAATAAATGAGTAGTAGGTGATTTCTCCCAAATGAAATCTGTGAATAATGAGAATTAACTGTGTCTCTTTGCACTGACAGCAAGGAAAAGTCCTTAATCTTCCAAATCACTATTTTGTTCTTTAGCTAGTTTTAGTATGTTATTTAACCCTAATTACAATGAGCTTATTTTGTTGTTAATTTCAAACAAATTGTCATTACTATGTTCTCTAAATCCTTATTATCCATAACTGTCAGTTCTTGTTTCATAATAACTTTTTGTCATGTGCACATATATCTTTATTATCTTTTCAAAAATATTAACCATACATATTCTAACTCCTTACTGTATTTCTGTATTATCTGTATGTTACTAGTTGTAAATTCTTTGGTTCACAAATTTGCTGCCTCATTTCTGGCTCATCTCTGACGGTTAATACCTGTCAAGTCAAGCGAATATCACATATCCACGGTTATAACCATCTGCTGACATTGTGGCCTTTTGTGTAATCACCTTCTCTGTGATGTCATTGGTTTAGGTTTGGCACTAATGGAAGCCTTAGTTTATAGCTTTGCCTCTGGTTTAAGAACCCTTTATCCATTTTTCTCCTCTAAATATAGCCATGTATTAATTAATATTTATTTTATATAATGTTTACAAGGTTGGTTTTAAACTGATAAACTCCAAAGTCATGCAATGTCAGTTTTGGTGTGACTATTCATTGTACCATTTTGAAACTGGAAATCCTCTGATATTGTCAGAACCTAATAAGAGATATAGAAATTAAAAGAAAGGTGTACTATAGCATCCAGAATAAAGGAAACTAAGGGAATACTAAGAACTCTACTTCCCCCACCCTCTCTCTCTTAATACCAAACCCAAGTAAAAGCAGGAGAGTTGGTAAGTTCTGGGGATGTAATACACTTAGAATTTTAGAGCACAGCCTGGAACAAGAGATTAATGGAAACTACTTTTTTTCTTTAAATTGCCAACATCCTACCTATACAAACACAATTAAGTTAATTCATGAACTTAAAAATTGAAGGGAAAGTTCTTATGTTAGCCCAAACTAATACACTTGTGAGCATAATATAACTCTCTATACTTTTTATAGTTTTAAAATCTACTAATTTATCATCAACATCTATAACCTAGCTATATATTTATGTGTAATTATATAAAATATACATATGAATATGTTTTGTTAATAAATTTTAATAAAATAAATATATAAATAAATAATTATCATATGTGTGTTTTAGTGTCTTAACTGAGAAATTTTAGAAGTATTAAAGTATTAGAAGCATTGAAATCTATCAGTAATTGAAAAATCAAGAGATTGGGGCTCAGTATGATATAAAATAGTTTAATTTTCTTAGTACATCAAATTTCTTCTTTTTATTAATGATAAGAAAGTGAAGCAGTTAAAGCAAATATTTGTCATGCTCAGTAAACAATGTTCTGATGTGCTCATTGATTTAAATTAGGACAGCCAGTGCCAGCTAAGTTATAATATACTGTTAGAAAACAGAATATCATCAAGAATACAATCTACTCTTTTGCTGATCATGGTTGAACACCAGCCAGTGGGGAGTAACTAATGGCAGCACAACAGATGTTGACTGAACTGTATCCAGGAGATACTATGTGTTTGAGTCCATCTTCTATTTTTCTAATAAAATAACTGAGACTTAGTAATTTATAAGGAAAAGGGGTTTGTTTTGATTCACTCAACTGGAGGCTGAGAAGTCCAAGAGCAAGATGCCAATAAGGGTCTTATGCAGCTTCAACTCAGTGGAGGGCCAACGTGAATATATGCAAAAGAGAGAAAAAGGGGCCAAATTCCTGGAGTAGCTAAACTGTTCCCACTAGAAAGCCATTAATCCATTCATTAAGGCTCTTCCCCTTGTCACAAACACTTACCACTAGTCCCTGCCTCCTGATGTGGCCACAGAGCCAATAGCATGACAATAGGACACACTCAATCCACAACACTCTGCAATTCTTTTTACCTTTAACACGACACTTGATGGTAATATATTCCCTTGTGAGTTCTTGTTTCTTGTTACCACAAATATTATCATAATAAAATTATGTAAAACTTATATATATGTACGTATTTTTCCCCAAATTAGATTCCTGAGACTTTCCTGTTTTGCAAATAAGAAGCATATACTTAATTTCTTCCCATTAAATTTAATTAATTGCAATTTTATAAACATTAGCAGACACTCTCACATGTGTCAGGCTCTGTGGTGGAGACTGGGAATGTAAAGATAAAAGTCATGAGCATTGCCTTCAAAGAGTCCTAAAGGAAGTCAATGGGTCAAGTAGATGGCATTAAATATAAGTCAGAGAGAATGTGATCAACTGTGTCTGTAAGACTAAAGGTGTTTTAGAGAAGCCGTGTCTGGATTGTATTTTGTAGAAGGCTTACCAGCTCACTTCAGTATGCATATATATGTAAATTGGTGGTGGGTTGAGTAAAGGTTAAGAGGGTCTTTGGTTCAGCATTTCTCTCAGCGAAGCATATAAATAAGTTAAGGACTGATCTCTAAATTTTAAAATTCTGTATGTAAACTTCACAACTCCATTTGTAAATGTTATAATCAACCCTGTAGCAGCATTTGTTACCCTGCCAACACTTTTGTGGATATCTCATGTGCAAAGTGCTGCTATACATGTTGATAGAAGATAAACAGTGAATGCTTCTTCAAAGAAAGGGCAATGTATACAGACAGAAGATATAACAAAATGAAACAAGTGTACCAGTACACGAACACAATAATGACAAAATAAATAATTATAATTAAATATGAGTACTATATAACTGGTGTTTTGTAGTGTTTAATTACTTATATTTTTCCTGACAATTTTACTTAATGTTCATGCATACTCTCTGAGCTCTAAATTGATAGTCCTGTTTTACAGCTGAAGCAAAATTGGCCCAGAAAGATAAAACATACATAGGAGTCAATGAAAAGAAAAAATATAATGGACAAGAGTAGTTAGGCCAGCTGCCTCCAATGTGAGGCACTGTGTGACAGGACCAGGGAATTGCACAGTGGCACAGGTACAGGCCTTTAGTGCCTTACTTCTTTCTAAGACTGGGTCATTTGATCTGATCTTAGATTATAGAAGATTGCATGCCAGTAAATCAGGCACCCTGTATGCTTTTCTATTGTGTTCCATCAAGAGGCTCTGTGAATAGGAAAGGAAAACTTCCTAGAGCTGCTTTTAATTCTGGGAAGAGAAAATTGCTAACCCTCCGGGGTGGATGTATTTCAGTCTGATAACCTGCCACAAAGCGAATAGCTGGGCTTCTTTAGGGATGTTTTTATGAAAGACATGGCATTGGTTTCTATGGTTGGCAGACTGGGAATTACTGGGAATTACACAGTTGCACTGGATAGATCAGCAGCTTCAGATGAATATTTACACAGTTGTTTCCTGTTGACCTGGGGTTGCCACATGATAACTCCTGCATGTATCAAGGTTTTCAAAAACATCAGAGACACAGTATGTATTCCTTCAGGCATTGTACATAGCAGCTGCACAGAACCTCCAAATCAGAAAACATTCAGAGTGGAGTGGAGAGAGCTTATTGTCAGGTTACATCTGAATGCCGTTGGTTAATGCATTAATGGCCAGAACAAAAAGTGGCAGAGGGTGTGGGGGGTTACCTACATCATCTGATACTACAACACTTTTTAAGAATTAAAACTTTAAAAAAACGACTTTTCTTTCGGTAAAGTCAAATAGAGCATAAATGCAGAGTACATCAAATCCTAAGATGGAGAATTAGTAACAACTAGACAGGACTGAGAAGAGAAAACCTTTCCAATCCAATGTCCATGTATGAATATACATACCCCAGTGAATCATGTATGTGTGTTTCACTAATTAAAATCACAATAATAGAAGGGAGATCATTAGTGTAGGGCAAGTGGATCAGGGAAGGAAGGAGGGGAGGGAAAGGGAAGATACTGGAAAATGAGACTGATCAAATTATGTGATATACATGTTCAAATGTGGCATAATGAATTCTAATATTATATATAATCATCAAATGCACTAGTTTAAAAGAGAAGAGAAAAACCTCAAGTTTTAAATAGTATACCTTTAATGCTCTTATGAAAAATGGATATTTTAAGGTCCTTGATATAGGTTAGTGAATTATTTTTAAAAATTTTGTAAAGCATATTGTCTAATAATGTTAATTTTCCTACATATTTCATGGTACTGTGAATGGAATTTATCAGTTGAAGAATATTTTAAATGTACAATTTTTCAGAATTTATCAGTTGAAGAATATTTTAAATGTACAATTCTTTATTTACTAATATGATATAAATATAAGTGTGCTTATTCTTTACTGGGCAAACAGTTCAAATAATTTGGTGATTTTAAAATTGGATTCCTTCATATCTAAGATCTTTTTATATATTAAGATTAGTCTATGTCTATCATAAACATTACAGTTTTCCAATTTTTCATTTAATGTCTTATATTAATATCCATTTCCCTTTATTCATTTTTTTTAACTAAAACTGACTTTTGAATAGTCTCTTTCAAGTACAGCACTTTTTCTTCTCCCTAGGGTTGTTACTGAAAGCTAAAAAAAAAGTCTGTATTATGGCTTGGATATAAGTTATCCCTAAAAAGTCCCTATGTTAATACAGGGATAGTCTGAGGTGAAATAATTAGATTATGATAACTATGACCTAACCGGTCTATCCCAGTTTGAATGGACTAACTGGGTGATAACTGTAGGCAGGTGGGGTATGGCTGAGATGTGCCCTTGTCTTCCCTGAGTTCTCTCCCCATCTCTCTGCTCCTGGTCACCGTGAGCTGAGCAGTGATCCTCTGCCATGACCTTCCACCATCATGTTCTACCTTATCTTAGGCCCAGAGTCATGGAGTCCGCTGAACATGAACTGACCCTCTGAAACCATGAGCCTAAATAAACTTTTCCTCCTCTAAGTTGTTCATTTTGGGTATTTGTCACAGTGACTAAAAGCTGACTAACACAGTTTGCCACTCACAGTTGCCCATTAATTTATGTTGACTTGTCTCTATTTACCTGTTGTCTTCTTTTGTACAGCATCGTTTATTGTATGTTTTACTTCATAGTTTTTGTCAGATATGGGAAAGAGCTTACAATTTGCCCTGTGGAAAAAATGACTGATGAAATTACATTGAAAAAAATATATATAACTTATCCTCTTTTAGTGGTTCAGAGCAATTACATTCATCACTCACCTCAAGCAACAAGATCTTAGATCTTTTGCTTTCAAACTATGGTTTGTAGACAGCAGCATCGGCCTCACGCACATGTCTGTATCTCAGGCTCCATCATGGAATAATTAAACTAGGATCTACATTTGAGCAAAGTCCCCTAGGATTTCATCCATGCATATTATCTGAGAAGCACCTTTTTTGGATTCTGTAGTCTATTTTTAGGAAGACATAAAAGTAGCCAATTTGTATAGCAAATTCCTGAATTATGAGATTCATAAAAATTAGAAAATGTCATAACAGAAATCTATATTTTTTGCTAAATCTCTCTATGCCCCATCTCAAGATTTTCATTTTACATGGCTGGACGCCTGAATTGGCATCTGAGCTCTTGACAACTTCCAATCTTGATAATCACGATTAAACTGAGATTCTCAGTACCAGGTGGGGATATCTGTGTATCTCAACTCCTTATTTCCAGGGACATTGCAAGTCCTAATTCTTTAAAGAATAAAATTAGAAAAAGAAAGAGAAAATATTTAGATAGGCACAATAAGGAGGTATTTACCTAAGGTAATAGTCTAACAAGTTTACAGTTATGATTCTATTTGGTAATTAACTAAAACATTTATTTAATATATACTTATGTACAAAACATTGTGTTAGTTACTATTGAGGAAAAGAAAAGAATAACCAAGAGCAACAGAGTACTATTGTTAGCAGCAGTAAAAGCTTTTTGAATGTTTTAACATGCTGATGTTTCCCTAAACTCTCTTCTGTAATCCTTGCTGCAACCCTTGCAGTTTGGAATCATTATTATTCCAGTGTTACAGAAGCAGAAACAAAGGTTTACAAAGCTTCTCCAAACTTTTCCAAGGTCATAAAGTTGATAAGTGGTGAGATTCCAGCCATGTTTGCCTGAGTACCTAGTTCTACCACAGATGGTTGACTACATGCTCTAAATCTGTCAGTTGATGGCAGTTTGAAAAATTAATGAAATCCCTTAGATGATATTCAGATTTTGTCCTTTTAAAGTTTCAGATATGGAACATGAGCACCGCCCCCCACCCCCATAGGTAAGGATGAAAATAAATAAACATGTTTAAAAATATGATAGATAAGTAAATAAATAATAAACACAAATTTACCTGTTAATTTCTATTTTCTTTAAAAAGCCTGAAGGGATACTGTCAACCTGGGGCTGGTAGGAGAGAGACACATTAATATTGATGAATAGAGTGAATAGGGTTGGACAGAAGATGTCTACTTCCTGCCTGTTCCTAACTGAAGCAAAGTTGTGGCAAAAAAGCTTGTTTTTCTATCATATAAAGGGTATATTCAGTTGTATGGTATTAAGAGCAAGAATCGTCATTTGAAACAATAGAATGCTTTATTAAGGGAGTTGGAAACATTTCTGTTTGTATGTGTATACACAAATGTAAGAAATTGTTTAAAGTATTTTTTTTTCTGTTTTTAATTTTAAAACATGTAGTAGGATCAGCATAACTCTGGAAATCATTTCAGCAAATTTGGTTAAACATGCAAATGTCACAAGATCCCAGTCTTGCAGAAGAATTGCCTCTTTGATTTACTATGATTCTGTGAAATTACAACTCTTTATTTTAAACAAGATATATGATAAGAACAGGGTGTGACTGCAATACCACTGCCTTACTAATTATATGTAGATTATTTCTAAAAGCATGGAACATTTTTTTTTAAGTTGAGTAGAGGGAAGGATAGAAAAGCATCCCAGCAATTGACTTCCTGCCAGAAAAACTCCAAATCGACTCATTTTATTTAATTGCTTAATCTAAATGATTTACCCACAGTAGTTTCATAAATATGCTACTGAGTGTTTTTGTAAGGATTAAAGCAAATTTTAGTGACCCATTCTAGTTTCACAAATTAGAATAATCGTAAGCTGTACTACAAATAATAACTTTCAAAGATATTACTATAAAATAAATATTACCAGTGGGAGGGATATCTTCCCTATTTATTTTCTCAGGGGAGAAAAATTTTTTTACTATTTTTGTGTATAAATCACAGATATAAATACACAACAAATATAAAATACATCTATAACTTAATAATATATAATCACCAAAGAATCTAATGTTACTTTGGAAAAACTAGTATAAATTTTATTCAACATGCAATTATCCCAAGGGGTATGTGCATTATGATATTTGCCTCTAATTATGAAATGAACTGCACTTTTTTCCGGTCGAAAACATTTCAGACATTAGAAATACATTTTCAGATGAGCTTTCCAAGTATTCCTGAAGTAATTTCATGTAGATTGCTCTATTTTTTAAGTATAACCAAGCTTGCATATGAGAATTATTTCTTTATCTAACTGATGGTGTAAAAGCTATGAATTACTATAGGATAAAGCTAACACATTTTTCTATTACTCCTCTTCCACATGTTGTTCTCTTGTCTCTATTCCTCTGGAATCCTTTTTCTCTTGGTTTTTAACATAATTTCCTTTAGATGACTCTTCAAAAAGATTTAATAATTAATATTTTATTGTAATTGATGAAAAGTTAGGGCCTAAATGCTAGGTAACTCCATTATTCTATTTTCAATTTTGATAAATGAAAAGTTGGAGTAACCATGTCCCTCATCAATGTGTAATTTAGGAACTTGTGGAAGGACCAAGTCCCTTGGGTGAACCTAGAGCCTTTGAAACCTGTTTCCCTCTCTAGCCCTTCATTTACTTCTGGCCTTTTCTTGCCTTCCTTTAACTTAAAATTGTCCTAAACAGCTCTAATATTGCTAACATATACCCCCAGTTTGATTCTTTCCACATAGTATTAAATGTTTAAAAACTTCGATTTCAAATTCAACTAAATGATGCCTACTTTAATAAGTATATGATGCCTACTTTAATAAGTATATATGACATTATTTATATTTATCTATATATATTTATACTTATATATTTATATATTATATATGACTTTTATTTATATATGATAGCGGAATGCATTACAATTCTTATTACATATATAGAGCACAATTTTTCATATCTCTGGTTTTATACATAGTATATTCACACCAATTCTTGTCTTCATACATGTACTTTGGATAATAATGATCATGATATTCCACCATCATTAATAACCCCAGCCCCCTCCCTTCCCCTCCCCCCCTCTGCCCTATCTAGAGTTCGTCTATTCTTCCCATGCTCCCACTCCCTATCCCAGGAGGACTTAAAATTTTAAGTGACACATTTTTTAGAAAAAATATTTAGTTTTTAGTTGTAGTTGGACACAACGCCTTTATTTTATTTATTTATTTTTATGTGGCGCTGAGGATTGAACCAGGGTCTTGCACGTGCTAGATGAGCGTTCTACAGCTGAGCCACAACCCCACAAGTGACACATTTTTAATACAAAAGTATATAAAGATGAAACTGACTCTACCCTTACCCCATCCTTTTCTTCCTTTAAAGGCAATGATTCTCCAACATGACTGTATGGTAGAATTTGCGAGAGAACCATACTAATGTATTCCAACATCATAGATCCGAGGATGTGTCCAGGTATTTGTAAGATTTTATACTTTTGGTTATTTGGGGGTTGGGTTTGTTTTTGATGCTTTATTTCTAGTCATTTCATATCATATTTCATTGGATCTAGGATGCTATGAATGCTATTTCCACACTTTGTTATCTATGAAATCATGATGTGCTCTAAAATTAGTGGCAGCCTAGATGAAATGAAATTAAAGTGCGTTCTTTTTTCTCATCACTATGTGTTGAGTATTTCCTCCCGAAATTTACTAAATTTTAGGTTCTTTTCTTTTGTGTGTGTGTGTGGGGGGGTGTACCCAGGGATGCTTACACTGTTACACTGAGCCACATCCCCAGCCCTTTTTATTTCTTATTTTGACGCAGGGTCTTGCTAAGTTGCTTAGGGCCTCCCTAAGTTGCTGTGGCTGGCTTGAAACTTGTGATCCTCTTGCCTCAGGCTCCTGAGTTGCTGGGATTACAGGCGTGCATCACCGTGTCCAGCTTCTAGTTTAATTTAGAATGTTTGCCTCTGTAGTCAATAGTGACATTTAGTACACAGACTTTTCTGTTCATACTGCTTTCATCTTTATCAGGATATTAAATTGAACTGGGGATCTTTCCATCCTTTAAATGGTCTGGTTATTTTAAGTGATATTTCAATTACATTTTTTGTTAGAAGTTATGTTGCATGAGTTAGTCCAACATTAATGATAAATATTTATTCACCCTTTTAATCTTTTGTATGGATTTCAGCTTTTCCACATTTTGGATAAATTTTGGATATTTATAATTAGTTGCCATGTTCTTTGGTGAATATGTTTACAAAAGTTATTTTTTATGAAAATTATCTTGATATTTTTCATATTATAGGCTGCCACTTAATCTTATTTTTTTTGTTCTATTATTTCATTGTGGCATCTGATATTAACATTACCATCCAACTTTCATGTGGTTTGAGTTTTCGACTATCTTTTGGCCCATTAGAGTATTTTCAGCCTTCATATGTCAATTGTTTATATTGTGCTCATCCAAAATAACAATCTTATATTTTAGGGGGGTAATTCAGCACTTTCATATTTTAGTATGCAATTTAAGTAGTAAGTTGTATATTACCAAGATACTCTGAGATTTCTTCCTTTTCCTACCTTCCATTGTTCTTTCCTTTTTGCTAGTTGATCGGCTATTTATTCCTTTCCCCCTTTTTATGTCAGAGTTCTTCTGAATTTTATTTCATTAATGTTTATATTCCTTTCCCTGGTATTCAAACTCACATGTGTGTTTTCTACCATTTTCGTTGAAAATATGATATCAGTTTTTAAGCATACCAAATGCCTTCTGTATTCCTTGCTGTTTCTCCTAACCAATATTAGAACTTAAGGAGACTTTGCCTCTCCAAACCATGTTTCCTGAAATTATTTCCTTACCCATAAAATGTAAACTATACTCTACCTAATGAGTTCTCAGAAGTTTACAAAGGAAGAAATACCTCAAATCATTATTACGCCAAAGAGAGCTATAACAACCACATGATAGGCTAAATAGAGTACAGTATGCATTTCTGCATGCTATTATGTTTTTGCAATTTATGTTCAAAATGATGACACCTGAACCTGTATAATCAAAATCAATAATATGTGAAATCTTTGGTATTTATTTGATTTCACTGGACTTGTTGACAAAGTACAGTGTACCCCTACTAAGTTACAGTTTTACTGCAAACAAATATTGGGTAATTTAAAAGTTTTGTGAATAAAGGAAGTTTTATGACTAAAAAGAGTTATAATTTCCCCACAAACTTAGTATAGCAAAATATTCACACATATTTTGACAAAAAGGTTATCTGTTGACTATGTCCTCATGTGTTGAGCAAATCATTTGGTGCCATTAGATTTATTAAATTGAACTGGGGATCTTTCCATCCTTCAAATGGTCTGGTTATTCATTTTTCAGAAAAATAATTTGTTTTAGTTTAGCCAGCTTACCTTTATTTTGCTACGAGTATCTATTCAAATGATAAGGATCTGAAATCCAGCAAGGTAACAGAACACCAGAGGATCATATTTCATGAATTTGGGAACCCCTAATCAGATTTTCATACAGTACTTTCTTTGTCAGCAACAATTTAATTAATTAAATTTCTAAATTTATCTTTTTTCAGACAATAAAACATTCAATAATAAATGTAGTTTGTGATTAGTTTCTAATAAGTGTAATGATGTTCTGTGGTGTAGTGGGATTATTTATTTGTGACCATTAACTGATCACCTATTATGTGCCAATAGTATAGATGGAAATAAATACAACAGAGTTCCCTACCCAAGTCCTGACCCTGGAGGTTTATAATATATAGAGAGAGGAAAATAAAAATCTAAGCATCAGAGAAGATGAGTCACATATAAGGGAACATCTAGAAAAGGCCCGAGTCAAGGAGTTTGTGAAATTAAGATCTCTGTGCAGGATCAAAGTGATTTTTTAGAAAGAGTATATAAACTTTTACATTTCTATCAGTGGAGAAATAACATTGGCAAATGCATGTGAAATTCGGGTCAATGATAGAAACTAGTGAGTTTGGACAGAAAGATTTTGGGAAAAATTATTGGCTTCTCTTATGGAAATCATGAGGGCACCCACAAAAGGAAGTATTTAATAAAATGAGGAAGCTGAGCACAGGGCGCTTTTGTGTCCCAACTCTGAAGAGTGATGTCAGAAAAAGGAAAGTTGGGTACAGTGTTAATTCTGCAGGAAGAGACCAGAAAAGTCTTAGTTCATGATCACTAGTCAACAGGGGAAATATTTTCCTCCAGAAATGAAGGAATGAGTGAGATTCCAAGTGGTTGGGCTTGGTACAAAGAAATACTGTTTCACCCAAGAAACAGATAAGTATTTCTTATAGCCAAAGGTTAAATTAAGTATGAATTTTTAATAGCTTTCAATATGGTAAAATATTTTATGCATATGCAGTCATTGGGCCCAACAGGATTAGAGTGTGAATATATTGGACTAAGATGAATGAAGCAGAGGGGAAGGAACAAGAAGGATGTAAAAGTCACTGCCTGAGCACTCAGAAGCCCGCTCTCCTTCTACTCTGGCAGAAGATTAGTGTCTCCATTATGATGAGACTATTCCCACACTCTTCTACTTCAGGGCTGACCTTACATAAACGTTTTATCATGTCTTCACTCACACACGCCACTGTATTTATTACTCACCGACTGGGCCTTCAAAGTCTGCTCAGATTTGTCTCTAGTTGATGTGCTTGTTTGATCTTGGCACAAATATTTTAAAGGTTAATTTAGATTTTCATCATTTCGCTAGAATTTGTTTCTTAAGGAGTCATTCTTTCAGTAAATATTTATAAACTGCACAGTGTTGCTATAAACAGCAAACTTGTTCTTCCCTTAATAAAACATACTTATGAAACTTTTAGGGTAAGACTACAAATATGCACACACAGACTGGTACACATAACCATTTTAACTTCATAAAAATAATTGTTAGACAAAAAAAGAAGTATTTTTGTTAAAAAGATCAGCTCATTGTTCTTTTTCTGGAGCACCTGGATTCCCATAAAAAAATTTCAGGATTGATTTGCTTGGGTGCAGAAAGGCTTAATCATTAGAGTAATCAAAGATATTTGTTATGTAGAATTCTCATTTATAAAGGTGGGTACTGGAACTTGGGCCAAAGCCTAGTATACTACCTTTCAAAACTGAATCATATTTACTTTAGGTTTTCCAAGTAAAAATATGATTTTATACTATTGACAATATTCTTCAGCTTTTGTAAGTCTTAATTTCTTATTTGAACTCCATATTTATTTTGGCTTTCATAATTCAACAGCTGTATTAGCCAACTCTTCAGTTAGATTCTAGCTTTTATGTTCACAAATTCTGATGGAAAAATGGAGACATATTTTCTTAATTCAAACAATAACAATGACAAAAAAACAGGTTGAATATAGTTTTCAAAATTATTTATTACCCTTTTCTGAAGCACAAACTGTTATGGGAGTGTGGGGTTGAATGATGTCTTTCATTCAGGATGTTTTCCTGTTGTTGGGAATGATTGAAGGATGCAATTTCACTTTTTCATGGATATTATTTTTGAAAAATGTGCATTTGGTGTATTTTTTGGAAGTGTGCATTTGGTTTGTTTACTCATTCACTTGGCCAGATGATAATATTACATTATAATAACATAGTGAATGTTTTGATATCAAAATTTCACTAAAAAAGAAATGCAGATAATTGAGGAGTTAGATTGTTTTATTTCTCTTTAAAATTAAACTTTAAAATAAAACTAAAAAGAGAGGAATGCAAAACAATGGTAGCTAGAGAAATGCCAGAACTATCCAAAATAACTGTTCCAGTGAAGGACTAAATAGCACTGCAGAATCGTTTGTGTGCTTTTCATTTGTTTCTTTAATATGTGCCCATTATTCTGCATAAACATGAATAGTGGAATGTAAACCAGGTCACGAATTTATGGAATTCATATCTAAAACCTCTTAATTATAATAATGATAACTTGAAGTATTTAATCGATGTTAGATTTGTCCTTTTATTGATTTATTTATTTATTTTGTGGTGCTGGGATCAAACCCAAGGCTTCACGAATGCTAGGCAAGCACTTTACCAGTGAGCTACACCTGGGCCTAATGTTAGGTCTCTTTATCCATATTTTTCTCAGGTAGCTATGGAATTTCAAATTCCATTCTGTACACATGTAAATTTACAGACCTTAGTATTGTGGTATATGGCCAATTTGAATTTCTTCCCTAAAAAATATTTTCCTTGACCTCTAATTTTTATTTTAGGAAGGATATGATCATAAAACTATCTGAATTACTACATGGTCCTTTAACTGTATTATTGATATCTCTTATATACTATTCTGTACTTTAGGGAGGAAACAGATTATTTTCTCAACTTCTCCATTAAAATGATTAGAATAGTCTTAACCCATACACGCATGTCAATTGCTTGTCAAGGAGTTATTTAGTGAGATTAGGCACTGAAATCGTGGACCACAGCTGATGCAATACTTGCCTCTGAAGATGCCTGCCAGAAAATACACTCAAGGTTGTTCCATAAATAGTAAATCTTTTTCCTGTGTAGTCTTTAATAGGAGCTTAAAATGGATCTTTAGAAGGCTGTGTGGGCTGAACAACAGGAAATTTTAACCAAGTCATTAATAGCTAATGAAGTGAACTGTAGGCAACTATCCACGATCAGTCACAGAGTAAAGTGACACAGGCCAAATTAAGGCAAGTGAAGGTAGCAGTTTAACAGCAGCAACCTCTCACTTTTTGCCAAATATATTTGTTATTCCAATGGTAGATATAACTAACGGGATCATTGACTTTTCTTTTTCATTTCATATCTATCTATCTATCAAACATATAGTTTAAAATCTCTACATAGGTTCATATATATGACTATATTTATTTCTAACAAACATTTTTGAATTTATTGTTGTTCCTTTCCTGTATTTTATATTATTTTAAATGAGCATAAAATACTCTAAGTATTCTGTTTTCTACCTGAGGCAAGCAAAAAAAAAATGTTAGAATTTACCCTGCTAAGAATTGTATATCTGATAACAAATCATTCATCCAAAATATATAGAAAACTTCCAGAACAAAATAGTGAAAAACCAAACAATTCAATTAAAATAGTAAAATGATTTGAAAAGATACTTCACCAAAGGAGGCAATAAACACATGAAAATATGCTTAATGTCAGATTAAAATCAATAAATACTACTAGATACTAGAAATACCACTAGATAAGGATGTTTAAAATTCAAAAGATTAATCAACCAAGTATGGGGGAGGTAGAATGTAAAAATCACACGACCACTTTGCAAAGTGGCTTGTCAATTTCTTTAAAATATTAAACATAAACTCTAAGATCCAGATATTCTGCTCCGAGTTGTCCAACCCAAGATAAATGAAAACTTATGTCTATGCAAATAGTTGTTCATAGCAGCTTTATTTGTAATAGTCCCAAACTGGAAACAACCCAAATGGCCATCAATAAGTGAATGTATAAATAAATTATAGTCTATTCATATAATTGAATAGTACTTAACAATAAAAAGGAATGAAATACTGATACCTACAACAACTCCGATTAACCTCAGAATCCTTATACCCAGTGAAAAAATAGTGTTTTCCCATAGATGATTGTATATACCATATGATTCTATGTACATTATATTCTAATGAAAATAAGTGCACAGAAAGAGATGATTGGTTCTCTTGGGACAGGGGTGAGGGATGCCAAAGGGATACTCAGAAATTTTGGGAGGTGATATATATGTTCATTTACTTTATTGTGGATATAGTTTCATGAGGATATATATATATATATATATATATATATATATATATATATATATATATATATATATCAAAACTAATCAGTTGTATATTTACATATGTCCAAGTTATTGTATGTCAATTATACTTCTTCACAAAACTAAAAGGGTACATTTTTTGGGGGAGTGGATATTGGGGATTGAACTCAGGGGCATTCAACCAGAGAGCCACATCTCCAGACCGATTTTGATTTTATTTAGAGACAGGGTATCACTGAGTTGCTTAGAGCCTCATTAAATTGCTGAGGCAGGCTTTGAACTCATGATTCTCCTGCCTCAGCCTTCGGAGCCACTGGGATTACAGGTTGTGCCACTATGCCTGGCAAAAGAATGCATTTAAAAAAGCACCTGGAAGAGACCAGAGGCTGTCATATTTGAATTTTGTCTTCAGGTCCCTTGAATCAAGACTTTTTCAGAGGTGTCTCCTGAATCCCCCTCTGCCTTCTCCTTTATCTTCTCCTCTTCCTCTTCTTCCCTTTCTCCTCCAGTTTCTCCTTCTCTTTCGTCTCTCCTGTTTCCTTCTTCTTCTTCTATCCCATCCCTCTTCTACTTCTTAACCCCTGACTGGTCTCTTTCCTTTCTGTGCTTTTTTCCTCAGTGTAATATCCAAGGCACCTGGAAACACTGTGGTGCTTGGATTTCTGTAGCCATATAAGCTATGTTGAATCCAGTGGCAGGGCTCAGAAGATCTGAGTCAAAATGCTAAAAACACTGCTGAGTTTCAGCTTAAACATCAAGTCTTCAAGTAGATCTTTTCTTACTTTATACTCAATGTGCTTCACCAGCGCCCGGTTCCCGCCACTCCCTGGACTTGATTTACATCATACTCTCTATCCTTTACTGTGATTATTTTTTAAATATCAAACTCTCCTCTGATTTGAAGATATTTGAGGGTAGAGATCCATACTACTTTATTCTATGACTGCTGTGAAATTGACGCTAATACCTTATTTGAATGAATTAAAAGGATACCTACTAGAATAATCTTACCCAGACTTTATCTGGGTAATTTAAAAGTAGAAACCCAAAGAGGAATTTGCTTAGATCGATATCCACCTCTTTTATGGTACTCAATCAGGTAATAAAGAGAGAGTTATTCACTTGTTTATCAAATATTTATTGCAGGGTACTGAATGTTTCCCTGAGGAATAGTGAAAATAAATAGACATTTCAACAGTCCTTAGGCTACTTATAAGCTATTGAATGACTAAAATTTACATATTAAGAGAGAGTTTATTCCCCATTTGACTAAAATGTATGATATGTCATTATCATTGTATTGTCATGAGCAACTAATAAAAAAAAAAAGAAAGAGATAGTTTATAGTCCAAGAGAGGATGTGAAAGTGCTAATGGGTGCAGTGGATGAACCCGTTAGGTGTATACATCACCTAGGTTAGTTAGGGCCAAAGGGGTTGGGCACCCCTGGGAGACCTCAGGAGGACCATTTGGAGAAAATGAAGTGTGAAACACATGTAAAAGGGCTTCAGGAGTTTTGAGATTTGGTTATTGCTTTCAGAGATTCAAATACAAGGCTTAAACAGGAAGTTTATGCTCTCAGGTGAAGGAAGTTTAGAAATTGTGACAGAATCTGATTGAAATCATCACTAAAGACCATGATTTCTTCTCTTTTTTCTTCCTACACACAAGATTTCTATTCCCACGTTTGTCTCCCAATGTGATATGTTTGATGGAACTCCAGCCATTGCATTATATTCTTAAAAATACTAGGATATAAACTGAATGGGATCACTAAGATTTTACCTTTTTGTTCCTTGTTCTATCCCTCGCATGTAGAATAGTATCTAGAACAGAAGTGAAGGAAGAAAGAAGAAAGTACAGTGGGGAGAGGATGAGAAAAATTTGTCAATTGCATCTAATTCTTTTAAAAAAATTTTTAAGTTATTGATGGACCTTTATTTCATTTATATTTTTTATATGCAGTGCCGAGAATCAAACCCAGTGTCTCACACATGCTAGGCAAGCACTGAACCACTGAGCCACCACCCTAGCCCACTGAATCTAATTCTAAAGGTACCTGTCCCTGGATTTTCCACACTATGCTTCTAATAACCTCTCAATGGATAGAATTTTGTCATGTGGTCATGTCTAGCTACAAAGAGGACTCAGAACATGGAGTAATTTCATCAGATGACAATGTATCAGACAAATGCACTGAAGTGAAAGGGGAAAATGGATATGCGAAGCCATTAGCAGCCACTGCCTGCCATATGTAGGTTCAAATGAAAAATAGCATCTGAAAGACAAGTGGGTTTTAGATTTTGAAGGGCCAGGAATGCTGACTTATGGAGAAAAGAGACTAGGTAAATATTTAATTTCAGTTGCTCATCACAGGGAAACAGATCAATTTTATTTAGTAAAAGGATATTTGGAACAAATCAAACAGAATTTGCTATAGTTAATAACTTGATGAAAATAACTCTGAATTTTGTTAAATTCTATATGTATTCTTGATAATATTTGTCTATTTCTGCTTTTATTTTTACCAGCGTGTGGAAATAAATGGAATGTCACCTATACCATTCCAGCAGTTTTTTCTTTTAATTTTCAAAATCAGAAGAATACACTTGTAGCCAACCGATTTTTGACATAGGTGCCAACAACTCACATTGGGAGAAGACAGTGTAGTCAATAAAAGGTGCTGGTAAAGTTGTACATTCCCATGTAGAAAAATGAAACTAGACCCCATTCTCATCAGTTACAAAAAAAATCACTCAAATTGGATTAAAAACTTAAATGTAAGACATAAAATTGTAACACTACTGGGAGAAAACAAGTGGAAGATACTCCTTGACGTTGGTATGGGCAAGGCATTTTTGGATGAGAACTAAAAAGCACAAGTGAGCAAAACAAAAGTGTACAAATAGCAACACATTAAACTAAAAAGTTTCTGTGTGCACACACACACACACATACAAAACCAGAAAAACCAGTCAATGGAGTGAAAAGAAACATGCAGAGTGGGAGAAAATATTTGCAAAGTATACATTTGACAATGGGTGAATATCTAGAAAATATGAAACAAATGACTTGATAAAAAATAAATTAATTAAAAAGTGAGCAAAAGACAAGAATAGACATTTCTCAAAAGACATACAAATGTCTAACAGATGTCTGAAAAAGCTCACAATATTACTAAATATCAGGGAAATGCAAATCAAAGCCACAATGAGAGATCATTTCACCCCAATTAAAATGGCTATTATCTAGAAACATGTTAAAAAAAAAAGAACAAATGCTGACAGGGATGTGAAGAAATGGGAGCTTTATACATTGCTGACAAGAAAGTAAATTAGTACAGCCATTATGGAAAAGAAATAGAGGTTTCTCAAAAAAAAGAAAAAAGAAATACCATATGATCCAGCAATTCCACCCCAGCATGTTTGTCCAAAGAAAATGATCAGTACATCAAAGAGAGTTTCATTCACATATTTATTGCAATACTATTCATAAAAACCAAGGTAAGGAATCAACCTTTAAGTGTCTATCCATGAATGAATGAATAAAGAAAATGTGTTACTTATCTGCAATGGAATACTATTCAGTCAGAAAAGATGAAATGTTGTCCATTTGGTAATATTGGTGGACCTAGAGGATATTATGGAGGCAGAAAGTTAAATACCACATGATCTTACTTGTAATTTAAAATTGTGGTGGTGATGGCCCCTAATCCCAGCAACCTGAGAAGCTGAAGCAGGAGGATCAAAAATTCAAACCAGTCTCAGCAATTTAGTGAGGCCCTAAGCAATTTAGTGAGACCCTGTCTCAAAATAAAGAATAGAAAGGGCTGGGGATATGGCTCAGTGGTAAAGTACAGCTGGATTCAGTCCAAGAAAGAAAAGGGAAGGGAAGAAAAGGAGAGAGAAAGAAAGAAAGAAAGAAAGAGAGAGAGAGAGAGAGAGAGAGAGAGAGAGAGAGAGAGAAAGAAAGAGTAATAAACTATTATTTTAGCATGTTAAAATAAAGATGTTTATAGTGTTTTGTAATTAACTGAAAGCAATAGTTATGTGGCCAAAATAATAGAAATAGTTATTGACATGTTAACTGCATTGTAAGAAAATTGATGAATTATTACTTGAATATTGAAGCTTTCTTATAACTTAATCATTTTCTGTAGAATGCTCACACAACAATAATTGTATTTCTTTTTTTTAAATTTTTATTGTTGGTTGTTCAAAACATTACATAGTTCTTGATATATCATATTTCACACTTTGATTCAAGTGGGTTATGAACTCCCATTTTTACCCCGTATACAGATTGCAGAATCACATCAGTTACACATCCATTCATTTACATATTGCCATACTAGTGTCTGCTGTATTCTGCTGCCTTTCCTATCCTCTACTATCCCCCCTCCCCTCCCCTCCCCTCCCCTCTTCTCTCTCTACCCCCTCTACTGTCATTCATTTCTCCCCCTTGTATTATTTTTCCCTTTCCCCTCACTTCCTCTTGTATGTAATTTTGTATAACCCTGAGGGTCTCCTTCCATTTCCATGCAATTTCCCTTCTCTCTCCCTTTCCCTCCCACCTCTCATTCCTGTTTAATGTTAATCTTCTTCTCATGCTCTTCGTCCCTACTCTGTTCTTAGTTACTCTCCTTATATCAAAGAAGACATTTGGCATTTGTTTTTTAGGGATTGGCTAGCTTCACTTAACATAATCTGCTCTAATGCCATCCATTTCCCTGCAAATTCTATGATTTTGTCATTTTTTAATGCAGAGTAATACTCCATTGTGTATAAATGCCACATTTTTTTTTATCCATTCGTCTATTGAAGGGCATCTAGGTTGGTTCCACAGTCTTGCTATTGTGAATTGTGCTGCTATGAACATCGATGTAGCAGTGTCCCTGTAGCATGCTCTTTTTAGGTCTTTAGGGATTAGACTGAGAAGGGGAATAGCTGGGTCAAATGGTGGCTCCATTCCCAGCTTTCCAAGAAATCTCCATACTGCTTTCCAAATTGGCTGCACCAATTTGCAGTCCCACCAGCAATGTACAAGTGTACCCTTTTCCCCACACCCTCGCCAGCACTTGTTGTTGTTTGACTTCATAATGGCTGCCAATCTTACTGGAGTGAGATGGTGTCTTAGGGTGGTTTTGATTTGCATTTCTCTGACTGCTAGAGATGGTGAGCATTTTTTCATGTACTTGTTGATTGATTGTATGTCCTCCTCTGAGAAGTGTCTGTTCAGGTCCTTGGCCCATTTGTTGATTGGGTTATTTGTTATCTTATTGTCTAATTTTTTGAGTTCTTTGTATACTCTGGATATTAGGGCTCTATCTGAAGTGTGAGGAGTAAAGATTTGTTCCCAGGATGTAGGCTCCCTATTTACCTCTCTTATTGTTTCTTTTGCTGAGAAAAAACTTTTTAGTTTGAGTAAGTCCCATTTGTTGATTCTAGTTATTAACTTTTGTGCTATGGGTGTCCTATTGAGGAATTTGGAGCCCGACCCCACAGTATGTAGATCATAGCCAACTTTTTCTTCTGTCAGACACCGTGTCTCTGATTTGATATCAAGCTCCTTGATCCATTTTGAATTCACTTTTGTGCATGGCGAGAGAAAGGGATTCAGTTTCATTTTGTTGCATATGGATTTCCAGTTTTCCCAGCACCATTTGTTGAAGATGCTATCCTTCCTCCATTGCATGCTTTTAGCCCCTTTATCAAATATAAGATAGTTGTAGTTTTGTGGATTGGTTTCTGTGTCCTCTATTCTGTACCATAGGTCCACCCGCCTATTTTGGTACCAGTACCATGCTGTTTTTGTTACTATTGCTCTGTAGTAGAGTTTGAAGTCTGGTATCGCTATACCGCCTGATTCACACTTCCTGCTTAGCATTGTTTTTGCTATTCTGGGTCTTTTATTTTTCCATATGAAATTCATGATTGCTTTCTCTATTTCTACAAGAAATGCCGTTGGGATTTTGATTGGCATTGCATTAAACCTATAGAGAACTTTTGGTAATATGGCCATTTTGATGATGTTAGTTCTGCCTATCCATGAACAGGGTATATTTTTCCATCTTCTAAGATTATTTCATTGAATAGATTGCTCATTCCTTTGGTTTGGACCTCTATACCTTCCTGTATCCCAATAACTCTTAAATTTGGTCTCTTTATGTTATCCCGTATTTCTTGGATGTTCTGCTCATGGCTTCTTAACAGTCTTGCTGAGCTGTCTATGTTCTTTTCAAGTTGAAATACTTTGTCTTCATTGTCTGATGTTCTATCTTCTAAGTGTTCTACTCTGCTGGTAGTATTCTCAATTGAGTTTTTAAGTTGGTTTATTGCTTCCTGCATTTCTAGGATTTCTGTTTGTTTGTTTTTTATAACCTCTATCTCCCTATATAGTTGATCTTTTACTTCCTGGATTTGTTTGTGTAATTCATTGTCGAAGTGATCTTTCATTGTCTGATTTTGCTGTCTAATGTCTTCCTTGATACTCCAGATCATCTGAAGCATGTATATCCTGAATTCATTATCTGACATTCCATCTGCTGCAGCTATTACCTCTTCTAAAGTTGAGTTGACCTGCATTGCTTGTGGTCCTTTCTTTCCTTGTCTTTTCATACTGCTTGCGTTTCTTTCTGCTTGGTGAAACTGTTGTGTTTTTGAAATTTTCCCCCTATATATTTATATTGCTCTTGTATAGTTGAAAATTCTCCCTTGCAGGGTTGGGCGGCGGCTGTGTTCCTCCTCCAATTGGGGTGATCTGTCTACCACGTTGACTGTCCGCTGGGCCTGTTCTGCCGGTCGGTCATAGGTCCGCCTTCCTTGCAGGCGCGGGCGGTGGCTCTGCTCTGCCCCTACTCCAATTGGTGTGATGTGTGTACCACGCTGGCAGGCCGCTGGGCCTGATCCACTGGTTGGTCGCAGGTCTGCCTACCTTGCGGGCACGGGCGGCAGCTCTGCTCTGCCCCTACTCCAAATGGGGTGATGTGTCTGCAGCGCCAGCAGGCTGCTGGGCCTGTTCCGCTGGTCGGTCGCAGGTCTGCCTACCTTGCAGGCGCGGGCGGCGGCTCTGCTCTGCCCCTACTCCAATTGGGGTGACGTGACTACCACGCCGGCGGGCCGCTGGGCCTGTTCCAGGCGTGGGCGGCAGCTCTGCTCTGCCTGTACTCCATTTGGGGTGATGTGTCTACCATGCTGGCAGGCCGCTGGGCCTGTTCTGCCGGTCGGTCGCAGGTCTTCCTACCTTGCGGGCATGGGTGGCGGCTCTGCTCTGCCCCAACTCCAATTGGGGTGACGTGTGTACCATGCCGGCAGACCGCTGGGCCTGATCCGCCGGTCGGTCGCAGGTCTGCCTACCTTGCGGGCATGGGTGGCGGCTCTGCTCTCCCCCTCCTCCAATTGGTGTGACGTGTCTACCACACCCGCGGACCACTGGGCCTGTTCTGCCTGTTGGTCGCAGGTCTGCCTACCTTGCGGGCACGGGCGGCAGCTCTGCTCTGTCCCTACTCCAATTGGGGTGACGTGACTACCACGGCGGCGGGCCGCTCGGCCTGTTCCGGGCGCAGGCGGGGGCTCTGCTCTGCCCCTCTGGCTTGATGACAAAGTGAGAGAGACTCGGGTGTTTGTGACTCCCTTTCTTTACCAGAAGACCAACTGTTTCTGTCGCCGCTGGTATCGATGAAGTTCTCTCCTCCGCCACTTTCTAATGACATCAGATCTCTGCCATGTTGGTATCCCATGCGAATGGCAGCATTTCGTTCCCTTTGCCGGGTGACCAAAGCAACGGGTGAGTCCTGACTGGCCCTCACAAGCCCTGTCTCAGTCCTGTTGCCACTGCCTATGAAGGCTCGGTTGGTATTTACCTCCACAGTGTTCAGCAGGACCCGGACCGAGAAGCAATTTCCGCGGGTTCTTTAGCCCTGGGCCAGAGCAGTTCTGGGAGCCGGAATTCGGCTGCTCCGTGCTCGGTGTATGTTCTGATAGGAGCAGGCTCCAAGAAGCATTTTCCGTGGGTTCTTTAGCACTGAGCCTGAGTAATTTGTCTGCGAGATGCAGGCGAATGGCAGCCTGAAATTACCTGTTCTATAGCTGAATGAGCTGCGATCAGTCGAAAACAGGGATGGTGACGTCAGCTCTCCAAGATGGTGGCCACTGGCTTCCTCTGTGGTCTGACCAGTGTGGAGAACCGAATTGGACCGCTTCCTTCCCCCATCTCAAACCCAGAATTCAGCACTGAGCACAGTGATTGCACAGCTGGCAGAAGCCCGCAGAAACTGCAGCACTGTATCTTTGCGTTGCTATCTCGTCGTTTCCCAGGGCATGCCGCAACTCTAGCCGTGGGGCGATTTGCTGAATAAGCAGTGTGACCCTCCGTGCGGACAAATCTCTCGAGTTTGAGCCCCCGTAGCTGATCCTCGTGCGATGGAAGTCCTTCCTCTAGGTTTTGGAGCACCCCAATTTTGCTGGAAATTCCTAACAAGATAGCTTTTAGCCGTTCTAACTCGTCATTCTCCCGCACAGTGACGCGGTACACGGGGGTGATGCACTCCCTTCACCGCCATCTTCCCTCTCCAAATAATTGTATTTCAATGGGGGAATTTTTAAATTCCTTTAATTCTTACTTTTGTTATATGGGTACATATTTTCTGTTTGTTAGCATCTTTTTATTTTTTAAAGTAAGACTGAACAAATTGTCAACTGAGCCTAATGTCTATCATAGTATTTTAATAATTTATTTTCTTTGGTCAGGACATAGAATAAAAGGTACTCAACAACATCTCTTATGCTTTGAGTAGGCCTTCACTGCATTAATATATTCAATGGAAAAACTAAACTGGAAGCTCAAATTCAATTTCCAGTTCTTTGAAAACTCATGTCACTCTGTTCTTTTCCATGTGGGGCATTTGACCCAGCAGTAGCCAGATTAAAAGGCTTAGCATCTAAGTAATTTAGATCACTTTTATGAAACTCATATGTGCACCCTGAATTCATCATGAGCTTTTCCCAAAGTAGAAAATGAAATACACAGATATAATTATTGCTGCTGAAAAATTCACTGCTCTGAAAGACAGATTTTATTTTGACTAGTGCATATTACAGTACATTTGTGGAACAAAAGAAAGATCATATTTTAGATTTTGCTTCCAAATTTTATGTGCTGGCTTAGGTCTAGTCAAATGCAATAGGGTGTTTTTCTTCCCTCTTCTTACTTTTTCTCTCAAATTTACTAGAAGAGGAAAGCATCAGAGCTATTCTTATTTACATATCAAGCACTTGACCATCACCTGTTATTTAACCATTGTGGAAGAAATATAGTCAATGGCAAATACAAGGACAAAAAAGAACAACAAAACAGTGCCAATTCTTTTTTACATTCATTGTTAATGACTTTGTGTGTAAATAGGCACTTTAATGCAGTTATGGGAGAAATGAAAATTGTTTCAACCATTTTAGGTACTAATTTCACAGTATGTACCAAAATAAAATAAAATTTGACCTAGAAAATCCATTACTAGGCATTCATCTCATGAACAAATTTGTACAAGTATTTAAAGATACAAGGATGATTATTTAGTATTATGGGCTTTAGCAAAACAACGAAAACAAACTACATATTAATTTGGAGGGAACTGATGAAGTAAATTTCAAGTAACATACATTTATTGAAGCTAGTTGAAATAGCTGTGTAGGTGGTAATAAAGATAGGTGACCATTATGAATGTACAAGTGTTCATATATATCCATGTGATATATGGTACCATAGGTACCTATACATGCGTGGATATGCTCCTAAAAGGTATATTTGGAAAAGTTAACAGTAAATATTCTTAGGGACAAAAAACTTTGCAATGATGAAGCCTTTTAATTTTTCTGTATTGCTTTTGTTTTTGTTTGATCATGAGCATGTATTAATTTAATGATCATAATTAATGATTATAATTTAATGATTATAATTTTTAATTTAATGGTTATGATTTAATAATCATAATAAAATATTCACAAGATGACTTAAAAATTAATAATAATAATGATTGTTGTTTCAAAATATTCAAAAGTAAAAGTGCTTCAGATTTCAAGAGTCTATATTTTATTAGCTTAGTACTATTTAATTATAATCAATGTCATGGACAACATGTAGAAGCAACACAAAGGACAGCAAGTGGATTATAATACAAATAACCAAATATTAAGAAAAGTCAACAGAAATAGTTGCAGAAATTTGAGCACTCAGTAATAAAAATACATTTGAGGGCTATCTGTATATTTTGAAATACATTTATTTTATTAACAATGACACTTAGGGGTAATATTAGAATAATATGAATTTTCTATCTTCTTACTGGTTGTGAGAAAAAAAATAACTTGCAAACAAAATGCTGTACCAAGCATTTTGTCCCCAGGAGCAGAAGGCAGTTAAAATATTCCCTGTTTTAAGGATTTCAACTACTATTTTTTGTGTAAAAAATGTGGTTTATAGGAAGATTAGTGGAGGGAACCTGGGTTTGGACCCTTCAGTTTATATGAGCAATCAGAAAAATCTAGCCAAACTAGCCAGTCCTGTCATTCTCACACTCTTCTTACCTATGTGAAGACTCATAATGCCCTTTTTGCTTATAGCAGGTGAAAGTCTCCTTTCCTTCCTCTCTATTTTCCTCCCTCTCTGTCACTCTCTCTTTTCTGTCTTTTTTCTTTTACTTATTTATGGAAGGTTGTGGGGCTCTGCTGAAAATACCACCACAGATGTTCAGGTCTGCCCACTGGGAAGACAGAGGAGTCATAGGCACACTCAAATGTTCCAGATGTTCCTACACTGTATCCAAGGAGCAGATCTCTCTCTCTCTCTTTCTCTCTCTCTCCCTCCCTCCCTCCATTCCTCTCTCTCTCTCTCTTTCTCTACACACACACACACACACACACACACATTGAGCAAATGCATCCCACATTTTGCCCATATATGGACCTCTTGTCAAGAACTTTGCTCTGTTGAAAATAGGATTTTGTCATCTCTGCTCAGAATGGCTAATCATGGCTAAGTTGAGCTAGTAACACTAGTGGCAGTAATTCCTCAGACATTTCTGCTAAACAGGCTTCTTTAGATTCACTGAATGTGTCTTCTTTGGAAAAACAAAAGACCTTGAAGGCAATGATGAAAACCTTCAAATATTGAAGTTTTACCTCTCAAAGAGAATTTGGCACGTTTGTTCTGATGAAGGCATAGTCAAATACGAAGCAACATTCTTGACCTTTCAGCTACATCTTTATTTATTAGCCTATTTATTTTTGTAAAACAATAGCATATTAAACAGTAACAAAGAATTTGAAAGGTCCTTTTATAAATTATTGATGCAGTACTAATATATTGGTTTCTTTGAACCCTGTGAATATCTAAAGATTATGGTCTATCATCAAAGATGTTTAAGATTCCTTGGCCATTGCCTGCCCCTCCCCCATCCACTGTGTCTTGGGTATGATAAAGGCCTGTGTGCTCTTAGGTGGGTCCTTCCTCCTTTCTCTGATATTTTAGAATTCTTCTGGACTCAAACCAGCAGTGACTTCAATCTGTTCTGGTGATTAGTTGGTACAATGAAAAGAAGGCCTTTGGATAATGACACAGAAGTTAAATTTGGTGACATTCACCTGGCAGAACACTGTCCTCTAACAACGATGCTGTCATCTTAACCACAAGTTTTCTTATCTTGTCATTTACTATGGGATCAATAAATTTCTGTTCCAAGGGAATGATGTTTTCATATTATCCAAGATCAATTACAGACCAACATTGGATATCACCCATAAATCTCAGGTGGTTTACTTTGTGAAGAGGCTTCAATTCTCATCTCAATGCCTTTTGGAATGAATGGGTATGATGCCAATACATAGGGTGATAGCTGTGAAGTGATAAAAGAAGAGCAACTATTGTCAGTTCCCTTGCAAAGCAAAGAATGTGAACCTAATTTTAGCAGTTACAATAGAGAACAATTATGCCTGTGTTATGGCTTCCTCTCCTCCCTGAATTCCAGGAGCAAGTGGTTCACCCTCCTCTGGGACTCATTTTCAATAATACTATGTTCTATCTTCCCAAGATGAGTGCCAATATGTTATCTGTTTAAATGTCTTTCTGGAGTTTTGGATACTATACATCTCTAATGTGATGCTTAAACATTTTAAATGAGTTAATTGGAAGTGACATTGCCATTGCAACTTTGTAGGTAAAGTCAAGTTCCTAATAAAGCTGCTATGATTAAAAAAAAATGTTTAAGATTTCTTGAAAGAACTGTCCAGTTTTCGAGATTTGGTGTCACCTTTCCTCTGTCTTTTCCCCATCATTCTTCCACTTCACCATCTCTTCAAGACATAACCAATTGTGTTCTTGTCTTAGAAAAAAAGGGGAACTCAGTGCCTTTTGAAGTAAGTAAAAGATGGTATCCTCTTAAGACACTAAAGAGATTCAGTACTGTCAAGCTCAAAGTTGCTGATACTATTGAATTTATTACTAACCTATTCAAGTGTTTCAGAGATATTTATCATGATGGGCATTTAAATGTAATGCATCAATCATTTTATTTATTGTGGAAAACCAATATTTTTACATATAGGACAACTTCATCATTAAAGTATAGGACATTGTTGGTTTTTAAAATGTCTACACTCAATATTTGATTTATATGTCATATTTATTTTGCTTATTCATCAATATCTATGTGTTATGAAGAAGAAAATAGGATAAGCATATCTTATTTGCTTCTTATTAGAATGTTGACCACATTTTCTATTTATTTGCCTTCAAAATAATTTTAACTTTAGAAAATTAATGTTGGCCCAGAATTTTTTAATCTTGATATATACTTGGTGCTTGGAACATGATATTACTAGCACATTATGAAACTGTCAAGATAAAGTGGAGACAGATCAGACTGTTGTTCATGGTTAGGTGGGGCATCCCCTAGCTGTAACCATGACTACAAATTACATGACAATCCCATAGTCTTGCCATTTTTTGTAATGCAGTGGTGATGAAATGTTTAAAACTATAGAGGTATTCAAGCATCACAGGGAAAATATGACAAGTTAATTTGATTGATATACATCAGTCATATAAAAACTGAATAACCATGATTTCTTCAATATATTCCTTAAAACAGGAACTGAAGTGGAGTGAGTCATACCTCAAACAAGTTTATGGCTTTTGATTAAAGCCTTAGAAAAGAAAATGAGGTGTTTAGAGTAAATGATGAGGTCCGATGAAGTTCTGATTAGGACAATCTGGAACTTTTCCCAGGTATTTCCACAGTTGGAATTATCTAATCACTATAAATAATACAAATATGATCATGGTCAAAGCACATGGTGAATTGTACAAAATTTTAAGATTGTTCAGTTATATTTGAAAGAATGCTTTACTAACCAATGAAATAATTTTCCAAGTGGAAAGGCTTCTAAGCTAATAAAATGCACATCTCTTCCCTTCAGCTGTGCTTGCTTTCCATAATAATAAGGACACCCAGAGTGCACAGGTCAGCATGTTGTGATGCTCTGAATGGTGTATTACTGTTTAGAGACAAGTAGGCAATGGTATACATTCATCATTCAAAGCACTGAGAAAAAACAGGATAAGGTTATTTTGTCACTTTGGTTATAGAGATCAATGCCTGGTCAGAAGAGGCACAAAATAGAGCAGCATATTGTAGTGGTATGGTTTTGCTTGTAAATAAGCAATCTTAATGTTCCCCTTTAGTGAATATTTCCTAAATACTTATTACATATCAAGTACTATGTGTCTTAATTTCTAGGTGAAGAATGTAATAAACATAAACAGCATTACAACATAGTAATTTTTGAAGATTTGGATGTTATTATTTTTCAGACACAACCTATTTTTAAAATCCATGGATAATTAAGAAACCACTTTTTGTGTGAATTCAAAGTCACAGAAACTGCAACCTCAATGATTCCAGGTTTCTTTTTTTTTGCTACTGCGGATCAAACTGAGGGGCACTAAACCACCGAGTCATATCCCCTGCCCTATTTTGTATTTTATTTAGAGACAGGGTCTCACTGAATTGCTTAGCACCTCGTTGATGCTGAGGCTGGCTGGCTTTGAACTCCCAATCCTCCTGACTCAGCCTCCTGAGCTTCTGGGATTACAGGTATACACCTGCACCTGGCTTCCAGGTATCTCATGACAATTTATACCTAAACAGCCAATCCCACTTTCAGCCAATTCCCTTACAACCTCTACAAGCAACCCCAGAGAGGAGGAAAACAACATTTGTAAAACAGAATGAGATGATATCATAATATCTATATCTATATCTACAATAGATAGAGATATTCTTATTAGTCTATAGAAAACATTTAGAGTAGGTAGTCTCAGCCCTATTTTGCAGATTAAGGCACAATAGTGCTAAAGTAACTAGCCCAAACTACTATGCAATGATTGTATTCAAAAAAGATGTGAGCAACTTTCTTCCCTGTACAATATCCCAGGGATGTAGCAGATTTTCAGAATTTGCTGAGGGAATCTGGAACTTCCTATACCTAGTAGTGAGAGAAGAAGAAGGTGCAGCATGAGCCCAACTTAGCTGTTGGTGTATGTTGAGTCACTAGGTATTTAAAATTGCTTGTAGACATGTCATCACTCAATGAGGACAATTTAAACCTGAATTGATCTGATAATATTTTTAAAAATTATTTAAAATTTCCCCACTTCACTGAGGTATAATTGTGGCCAAACTGTATGTAATTATGATATAAAATTTGGTGAGTTTGGACATATATATATACTTGTGTTATCATCATCAAAATCAGAGTAATCAATATATCCATTACCTCCAAATTTGCTTGTGTTTCTTTTTTGTTTTGTCATTTTTTAATTTATGGTAAGAACATTTAAGATCAGATCTACCCTCTTAATAAAAGTTAAAGTGCATAGTATCTTATTGTTTACTGTAATTCTGTTATTTTGTAGATATTTGAGAAGATATCAGTTTTCTCTATGATTGTAATTTTATACTCAGTCTTATAATGAGAAATAGAAATCATTTGTCTTTAGTTATTTGAACACTTTTCTGTTTAGTTATAGAATCAAACACAAATAACACATCATCTCTAACTTGACCCAATGCCATGAAATAGAACAAACTAGATATAAGGCTGATACCAGTCATGTCTAAACACATGACAGTCCCTCAGACTATCACTGGACATGGTGGTATTACTTTTCTATTATCAATCATGTTGTCCAGCAATATGAAAACAAGACTACTCTAACATGCAAAAATAGCATTTACACCAAGCTTCCTCTCTTAACTATCTACCCTCATTCTCTTCTTCATTTCTTATATTCCCTCCAAAGAACATTCCCTAGTAAATTATGCTTGATCATTTTCTGCTGTAGAGATTTATTCATGTTTACATTAATCATACAGTCATGGCTATTGCAACATTTGGTAAGGAAAAGCTAACGATGTCTTTGTCATTGCCTGGTGACAATATCATCTTCAGAAATTATTGACGTGAAGGGATATTTGTAGCCCTTGGGTACACACACAGGATTGTGATTAGATCTTTGTCCAAAGACAGAGTAATATGAAGTATATTTTGGGCTTACTACACCAGAGACTTCATAAATTTCTTTCCAAAAAACATAATAAACATTCTGTTCCAATTGTCAAAAAGGAGCAATGGGAAGTATACTGACCTAGGAGTACAAACAAATTAATTTAATATTTAGTTATTGGTGTTTCCTTGGACGAGTAATGTCACCTCTTTGGTTTCTTAAATTACATGAAGGGATCAGAATTGTCATTTTCAACTTTGAAAATTAAGGGAGGTGCGAAAGAAGGTAGTTTTTATCCACTCATCTTTTCATTATTTTGAATTTTAACTTTTCCTGGCAGAAATAAAAATTTTGATGAGCTCTCATCATATTCTCTGGAGATAACGCCTTGTATTTAAGATTACTTAAAAAAAAAAAAAACTACTAAGTTAAACATTTTATTTATTTCTCAGCAATTTTGTTCAACATGTTTGAGGGCTAGTATCTTCTGCTGTACAATACTTTGTATGATTTGAAATGTGTGATGGTTAATTTTATGTGTCAACTTTCACAGAATACAAGATACCCAGATAGCTGGTAACACTTTATTTTTGGGTGTATCTGTGAGAGTCTTTCTAGAAGAGATTTGCATTTGGATCAGTATACTAAGGAAGACTGCCCTGACCATTGTGGGTGGGCATCATCTAATCTATTGAGCCAAAATGTGGAGGATAGGTGAATTCATGATCTTTATTTGAGCTGGGACAGCCATCTACTCCTGTCCTTGGATACTGGTGCTCTTGGTTTTAGGGCCTTCAGACTTGGACTGGGTCTTATCTTACCAGTCCCTCATCCCCCACACCCTAGTTCTCAATCCTCCGGACTGAGATGCAAACTTACACCATTAGCAATAACTCCCTGGGATCCTAGGCCTTCTGAAATATACAATTATGTTCCCTGGTTCTGCAGTTTTTAGTGAGTAGATGATGGGTTTTTCAGCCTCCATAATTACATAAGCCAATCCCCATGCCCTCTCTATATAATTTCCACATGATTCTATGGAGAACCTTGACTAATATAGAATGATATAGAAGGGTCAGGTGGGCATTTTAAACCTCTCATAACATGTCCTTCCCCTTTGATACTTAACTACTCTCCTTTTCATCTAAGGCCTCAGGGAATTTTAGAAGGAAAAGTTTGGAGATCTAAAGATTCTATTTCTTTCAACTATTTGAGCTATAATGAAAAGAGTGATGAAACAATGGGTGACTTGGAGTTTATGTTCACATATGTTCCAGGCTAGCACATTGCCTACTTAGTCTTTAAGAGGAAGACACAGTAAACAATACATGAGCTACAGTGGTCTAAAGACTGACCTGACACTTACAATGTAAGAGGCAATTACTGACTTAATCCAGTATCTTAGGTAAGGCTTTATAACAGATTATTTCAAAGACTTCTTCAGAATGTGTGTGTGTTTCTTTGTATTCATAATTATGTGTGTGGACACACATATATTGGAATATTGGGCAGAATCATGAAATATACATATGGAATATTGGATCACTTGTCATGAAATATCCAATAAAAATTATGTGACAACTTCTTGCTATGGTTTTGAATTTTTTTTTTTGCAGTTTTCCCTAAAAAGGAATAGATATACAATCTCGATATCATTATTCTCCTAGGTAAAAACTTTCCAACAGAATATACTCAGTTATCAACAAAAACTATTTCCTTTGATATCATTCATTATTGTTAGGATGTGAACACATTTACTTCTACTGTCATTATCTTTTTCAAAATTTCCATCCAGTCTCAAGTTCAAAGCCAGCCTCAGCAAAAGTGAGGTGCTAAGCAACTCAGTGAGACCCTGTCTCTAAATAAAATACAAAATAGGGCTGGGGATGTGGCTCAGTGGTCAAGTGCCCCTGGAGTTCAATCCCTGATACCCCCCACCCCCCAGTAAAAACCCTTTGACCCAGCAATACTGTATATACCAATTTAAAATACAGAAATAGAAGAAGAAGATGGAAATAAGACAGAGAGATATGAGGAAGAGAAACAAGAGAAGGGAAGGAAGATGTAAAGAAGAAAGAGAGGGAAAGAAAGGAGAGAAATCCAAAGGAGGAAGAGAAAGGGAAAAATGAAAGAGGAGGAAGACAAGAAGCCAAGGAAAATCACTGTTATAAATTTAAAAATAAATTCCAGAAGAATATAAAAAAAAAATTTCCATCCAGTAAAATGAAGGTAGTCTCGTGCCCCACCCCCATCTTCTAGTAGAGAAAAAGGGAGAGTTTTACACCAAGATATAGTCAAAATGGACAACAAATGTGTAGATACCCAGAGTGAAGAAGAAAAAGAGCATTTCTGTGCTTCCTACATCCTGCTGACTCTCAGGTGTGAGTAAGTATTCCAAACCGTTGCAGGAGAAAGGTCTTTTTCAGGAGGAAGTCACCACATGATTATTCTCTGAGAATCTCAGCATTTTGAGTTCCTCGTCTAGTGGAGCCTCTGGTTTTTTCTTCCTGTAGGAAAGAGCACTTGGGACTTACTTTGAAAAAAGAAGAGGATTATCTGTACATAGCAAAACCCTTTGAAATTAGTAACAAGAAAGAGAAAAGCAATTTTGGAAAGTCTTGGGAGAAGATTGAAGTATTGTGGATCCTTTGACTCTGAAAAGCAGGTTGTCTCTGTGGGGCCTATGTAGATACTGCTGTGATTTCCCTGCAGAAAATGAAAGCCATAGACTGGGTTCATAGAGTTAGTCAAACTCCAGGTCCAATGACAAGCTGACCTGGAGAATCCCTTCAAGCATTCCTTCTGTGAAACATTCCCTGGTTGCTGGTTTGAGCAGCTGTGACCTCCTAAAGTAGCAAGTTATCCTTAGCCATGTAGGTGTCACTGGAGAATCCCAGGGAGATGCCCTGAGTCACATCCGTCTTGAGGACATTCAGAGTCTAGGTTTATCAAATTTACACCTATTAGGGAGGCATGGAGAACCTGGGATGTTCATTTCTTTTTAGAAAGCCAGCCCACTAGGCAAGGTTAGAACAACTATGGAACAAAGAGAAACCTCTTGAGAATTAAACCCATGACCCCAGTCCCTTTAGCATTAATTCAGCCATCTCCATGGGCAACACAGTATTCCCAAACAGTGCTAATTTATATTGTAGTATATTCTCTTTTCTTGAAATAGTAGCTTGTGGAAATAATATAGATGATTTCTTGATTGACCAAAAAATAATAATTCTATTCTTTCCATTGCTCTATTAAAAAAGAAAAGAAAAAAAAAAAAAAGAAATGCTCTGGAAAGAGGCAACCCAACCCAACCCTGATAACATTATCATGTGAGGCTACCATATAACAAAGATGTTGGCAGTGGAGCAGGATGGGCACATGCTGTGTAGTATATTGTTAGTTTCTTCAAATAATGAGAGTATTTTGTCTCTACTTTTTCGAAGGAGAAAATATGGTTCCTATTTCTTTGGACTTGCAAGGAGTATGTTGAGTAGAATACAGCCCTGGCAGCAATGGAAGTAGAGATACTTATGATTCCTATTGCCTGCTCTCTAGCCTTATTCACTTCCTTCCCATTCCACACCTCCCCCCCCCCCCCATGGTGGTGTCTGCCTGTAATCCAGTGTGAACGCAAGCTCCAGTTTGCCTGTCAATTCTGGAGGAGAGGTTTGAATAATCTGTAAGGTGTCAGTAATTCAATGTGTTTTACAAAATCTCTCTCTTTCTCTCTCTTCCTCTCAGGAATAGTTATATCAGAAAATGAATAAAATAACTGGAAAGAGCCATGCTTTATACAAAGACAGGAAATAGCATGCCTGGTGTTTATTACATCATATCATGTGAACATTTGATATGTTAAGATTAAAAGCTCTGATACAAAACCATATGTACATTTTCATTTTAAAACCATAGTAAAAGCATATAAGTAAATGGGAAAAAAGATAAAATATCTTATGGAATGGAGATTCATTTTTTTTCCTTTTAAATTCTCCTTTAAGATAGTTGTACACTTATTCATTGTGCATGCACACAGCCATGTACTTTATCTGATATAACCCAAAACGACAAAATAAAAACAAACAAACAAACAAACAAACAAAAAAATCAAACAAAAAAATCACACTATCCTGGTAGAAAATTTCAAGGAGGGAGTGAAAACCAGACTTCTGCAAAATGCCTTTTCACTTTTCCCATTCTCACTCTAATCTGTACCAGACAGCTCCCTGTTGCTCTTGTGGCCCAGGGTATTGTAACCTTTGCTGCAAGAATTTGTTAAGAGGATGCCTGGTACAGTCCATCTGGCAGAACTGTTGCTTGCACAATAGAATTTTGACATGTGTACTCTGGTAATTTAATTAATTCTCTTCCACTTACAAGCTCACAAATCTGTGGAAACTCAGGTGGGAATTAGGTGGTGCGGGGAGGCGGGGAGGGTGTTATTCAACTAATCTAACACAGTTCTGGAAAAGCCAACACAGTAATTCAACAGTGCACTTTGGAAAAAAAAAATGTGTGATTTATCGGCATTCTCATCTCATACCATTTCCTGTCAAAGAGAATAATAGCAACTGGGTACAATAAGAATATAAAATATCTGATTCAAAGAATACTGAAAATGGTTGGCATACCTTTTTATTTCACATGCCAGTAAGTCTATTGATTCAGATATTTCTGACTGTATTCTTTTATTTTTATTCATAAAATTCAGGATAATAACAAATGTTTACAATGTATTAACTGTAGCCCAAGTTCTGTTCTTAGAGCTTTATATATAGTGACTCATCTAAACTCCATAAAATAGCAAGTATGATGATATTTATTTTTAAAATGTGCAGGCCAAAACAGAGAAATGCAGGTAGCAGCATTAAATAGTATTTTGACTAACATATGATTAGTTTTTTGCTAAGTACTTTGTATGACTACAAATTTAAATCCTGCACTCTTTGCCCATGTCTAAGTGATTTTCCAAGACATGCCAAGCTTATTTGAATAAGCATTGCTGTCTTTGTGGATTGATGGTGTTGATTCATCTCTCTCAGTGGTCACACTCTTCAGCAAGATGGCTTCAGGTTAACTAGATACAGGATAATTTTCTGTGAACTCAGTTTAACACTGACATTCTTGATGCATTCTTTGTAGAAATTAAAAAAGCTAACAATAAGAATGAAAGTGATTTTTTAAATGAACGTAATAATAAAATTGGTTGAGTGTTGATTGCAGGGACTTTGCCACCAAAGCAACTGGGTGACTGGTATCTTCTGAATATCAGAGTTATCATTTGTGAATGATGGAGCTGATGATTTCAAAAAGGCCTTTCCATTTCTAAAATTTAAATACTTCTTATAAGAGATACTCTGATTCAAGATGTTCCTGACAAATAAGGTTTGGTAATGGTGGTGAAAGAAAGGTATAGAAACGTTGAAAGAGGTGGTATTTTGTGGATACACACATGTAATGCAAAAGTGATTCTCAAAGTAGACAAGGTCATTAGAATATAGTACAGTTCAAAGATTAGAATATTTATGCTGTATTCTAAATGTTAAGGTTTTACTTTTACTAGAATTTATATAAATTGAAAGGAATTACAATACTTGTGAGTATTGATTAACCTCTACCATGTGTAAATGTGAGCATGGAAATAGTGGATTAGAGTAATGATTAGCTCACTGCTTGCCTTTTAAGTGTGAAACAGGGAGAACTATATCTATTTTACAACAGAAATAATCCTTATCTATTTACCTATTCATATATATGTATATGTGTGTATATATATATGTATATATGCATATATCTTCTATTATCTTTAAGCAGGCTTTAGAGATTAAAACTGCTAATAGAGAACTAATAACCTAGAAACTCTGTAGCACTTCCTATCTGAGATATTATAGACAGGAGCTTCTATTCAAAGTCTGATTGAAAAGCAATGGTATTAAGAGGCCAGAGAATGACTTCAGAGGTCTCTTGCTACTGTTTAACTTCTTTGAAATTTCATTAGGTTTTAAAACTCCTATGTACTTAGTAGTATTGATGTATCTAGTTCAATACTTTTTCAGTTTACCTGAAAAATTAAAACTAATTACTTTCAATAGATTATTCAAAAATATCTGTCACTAATTCATTTTAAAACCACATTACTGCCAAGGGCTTTGGACATTATTGGTTTTCAAATATTTTACATAAATGAAAAATATTATTGCTAAAAACACTCATTTGTGAATTTTCTGCATTGACTTAGCCAATAAACTGAGAAGTCTAGTTTTATTACTTCATTTGTATTCTTTACTAAATGGGCTCTCTCCCCTAAATTGTTAGCCTCAAATCTCATTTTTTATTGTTTTATTTTCAACAGACAAATAAAGATAATTCCAAATGGACAGGGATAAAATGAAAAAGGTAGCATTATACAGATAAGTTAAATTGAGTATAATTAACTGAAGTCATACTTCACTTTTAATTATCTGTCATATATTTTCTTGCAAATAATATTCATCTGTTGCCAGGCACAGTGGTACACACTTGTGATCCCAGTGGCTCAGGAGGCTGAGGCTGGAGGATCGTGAGTTCAAAGCCAGTCTTAGTGTCTTATTGAGGCACTGAACAAACTCAGCAAGATCCTATCTCTAATTAAAAAAAAAAATACACACACACACACAAACACATATATAAAGGGCTGGGGATGTGGTTCAGTTGTTAAGCACTTCTGGATTCAATCCTTAGTACTAAAACAACAACAACAACCACACCACCACCACAACAAATATCCATTTGTTTATTCACTCAGAATAAAAATCATTTAATATCTCTTAAGTGCTAGGCACTGTGCTGGTAATAGTTATATACTAGTGAACAACACATATGATTATAGATGGACCCTTAAGATTTTTTGATTTTATAATGGTGCAAAATTATATGTAGAAAACGAATCTGCTTTACGCATTCAGCATAGTATTCAAAAAACTATCCAAGATATTCAAAACATTATTAAAAATAGTCTTTGTATTAGATAATTTTACCCAATTCTAGGATAAGGTAAGTGCTCTGAGCAGCTTTAAGGTCCTATGGGCTAAACTGTGATTTTGGGTAGATTAGGTATATTAAGTGCATTTCTGACTTATGGTATTTTCAATTTATGAGAGTTTACTGGAAAGTAACCCCATAGTAAGTTGGGGTATATGTTAGTCAGCTTTTCATTGCTGTGACCAAAATGCCTGACAATACCAACTTAAACAAGGAAAAGTTTATTTTGGTCCACAGTTTCAGAAATTTCAATCTGTGGTCCCTAGACTTCATTACTCTGGGCCTGAGGTGAGGCAGAATATCATGGCAGAAGGTTGTAGCAGAAGAAAGCTGTTCAACTCATGGAAGCTAGAAAACACAAGAAAGGGCCAGAGAGAAGATAGAACCTTCCAGGTCACCCACCAGTGACCTACTTCTTCCTACTAGGTCCCACCTCTCAGGCCCATTCACCCATCATGGACTAGTCCATTGATGAGATAGGAGCCCTCATGATTCAATCATTGCCTAAAAAGCCCCACCTCTGAACCTCGCTGCACTGGGGACCATGCTTTCAACATATGAGCTTTTGAGGGACATTCCAGATGCAACCCAAAACAAAATATCTCATTTATGGAGCTTACATTTGAGAGAGAACAAACAAATAAAAATCTAAAGGTCTTTTAAATGACATGTTAGCTTCTAAGTCAACTAGCTTCACCTTTCGGTTCTACCGTTTTGCATTTCAGGGATCCTCATCTTCTCCTCGGTTCCTTCCCAGTCTGTGAGAGGCTTGCTCTCAACAATCCAGATGGGTTAATAAACTTGACCTATTGCTTATTCATCTTATGAGGCAAATCCTAGAAGAAGAGGCCTAATGGGTATCTCTTTCTCAAAAAGTCCTGGTGTCCCCAGAAAAAGAAAACAAAGACATGCCTGTTGCCTCCTCTGAATTTCAAATAGATTATTTTCCTAGGTTGTATCGCCTAGGATTAACTATAGGATTAGCTAATGCTCATTAACAGTAAGCCATTGGTGGAAGGGCTTTTACCCCATCAGGTACTGGCTAGGTGAGGTCTGTCCATAGAGGAGGTAGGATCAGGTCAAGATGGCCTTAATCAATAGTCAGTGTTATGGCCAAGTGTTGAGTGACTGACTCAGTAAGAGGAAGACAGGAACTGAGGGTAGCAGCTATAGTCAGAAGAAATGGACAGGGGAGCCAGGTTCAAATGAGTCGGTGACTCTCAGTAGCCTGCGTTAAAATTTGGTCTCTGTGTCAGGATGCCTCCATTCTAGTTCACACAGGCATATGATAGTAGGCCTATGGCAAGACTCACCATTCTCTTTCTGATAGTGTAGATATCATCGAGTAATGGAAAAAGCAGCTCATTAGAACCAAACAACAAAAACAAAACCTGTTTAAAAGCTGGCTCCAATATTAATATCACAATAACAAGTGCTAATTAGCACCTCTGAAAATCAGTGTTTTTATTGGTAAAATGGGGATAATACTCTCCCAAGAGAGATTTATTTGCTTATTAAATTTGATCTGTATCCAAATGAATCCCAAACAATGTATCATAGATCTTTAAAACTGTTAATGTGACATTGTTTCAATTAAGAGTACTCAGATAATAACTCTTTCAGAAGACAGATTTTTCTTCCAAACTCAATTTACATAATGCCTAGAACAATTTTAGACTCTTGAGATATCTATGAAAAATTCTAGTTATATCTGAGCTCATTCTCAAACACTGAAAAGATTGAAAGAGCTTAAGAGTATGCCTGGGACTCAAAAGTGGGATTACTAGTAAGACTCCCAGGCGTGAAAAAGATAAACTTGAAGTTCTATCAGGCCAACTGGTAGTGAGCCAGGTCTGTGCACTTTTGTGTCTTCTGAAGTTGGTAGGATAAGAATAACAGGTGTGGTAGGTTGTAGGGTAGGGGAGGTGCATCTCATGTTCTAATAGCTGACCAGAGGGCTCTGGGCTTGGAGGCACATGACCCCAGCGCTCATAATGCTCCTGCTATAACCTCATAGTGGGTGGGTGGACATGTCTAGTGTATCTTGCTTCATTCATGAAGTAAGAGTATGGGACATAATAAAATATAATTTTCTTCTAGTTATGATAATGTGGGATTCTATAAACTAATTATGCCCTGCATTTGGATAGAACATTTCACTTTCCAGGACACATTGACATAAGCAGGAATGGCATATGTTTTTATTGTCAATTTATGCATAAGAACATAATGCTCGGGAGGTTGTGCCCTCTATAAAGTTTCATTATTGAAACTGAGTCAAAGATCTAGATTCAGAAACATTTTCTTGACTTAAAAATTATATTAGAATTGAGTGTGTTTCCCTTTAAGAGTTCTTGGCACTTACAAATTATTTTGAACTATCATGTGATGTGGTGGCTGCTATGGAAACTGCATTAATACATGAGGCATGTGAAGCCTGTCACCACATCAGATGTTACTGCCCTTTGGCTATGCTAACTTACTCATCTGTTTTTTTGAAAAATATTTCTATCTTTCTTCCCCCTCCTCGACACAGGCACTTTATGGTTATAATCCAAGAAATCTCATTTTGAAGTGACTCATTCTTATGAAATGCATTTAGTGATTTAGAAAAAAATATTCTGGTGGCGATACAACCTAGGAAAATAATCTATTTAAAATATATACCATAGTATTAATTTTGTATTTCTATGGTTTAAATAAAGTATTTAAAAAGCTAAGGAAGAAAAGCTAAATTCATAAGCTAGGATCATGTTCATGTTGTAATTGCAAAGGAAAATCAAACATGTTTTATGTCTGATGACTTTTTTTCACTATAATCATGAAGATACTTATCATGTCTGAGTTCTAACCAAATATATATATATTAACTTTGAGTATTTTGTGAAATAGTAACACTTACATTAATGAAACTTAAGAGTAGTCATTGTTTATGCATGTATATAATTGTGATATATATATATATATACACACACACACACACACACACACACACACACACATACAGTATCTGTGAACACAACCTCCACCAAAAGAAATGGTGAATAGACCCAAAGTATTTACTTCCTCCTACCTTCAGAGTTCTTTGGTAAGTACACATAGCCTCATGTTTTTGCCATCTTACTTGCTACCTTGTGATGCTGACTGCAATTGAAGTGGCAATAGTCAGTACTGTAGATTTCTTGATTCCAATCTATAGGTTATTATGACATGATGGTATTCATCCATTTGCTTTTTTTTTTCCTTTGGTGCTGGGGATTGAACACAGGGGCGATTAACCACTGAGCTACATCCCCAGACCTTTTTATTAGTTTTTATTTTGAGTCTCACTAAGTTGCTGAGGTTGGCCCCAAACTTGCAATCCTTCTTCATCCTCCCAAGACAGTGGGATTATAGGCATGGGCCTCTGTGCCAGGCTTCCATTTGCATTTCTGATTAATAATAAGTTGTGCTTGTTTTCATTTACCCACTAGTTGATTATATAACTCTGTAAAATATTTATTCATAAATTTGGCCATTATGCTTACTGATTTATATTAATTATTGATATATAACTGGAAAATAAACAAGATTATAAATGAATGCTTGATATTATGAAGAGTTAAGTTCTATGTACCATAAAAATCCATTACCTTCTTCATAATATACTATAGTGATTTTATGCTTAGAAAATTCTCCCTCTTACATATATTAAATAGTCATGTATTTTATAGTTTCAGTGTTTATCATTTTCAACCAAGTTTTAATATACTTTGAATAATACTAACTGATGATCAGCATTCTTTCAAACTGGTTAGCTTTCTGAACACAATATTAGAAATAATACATCATAGCAGGATGTGGTAGCATATGCCTATAATCCCAGTGACTCTGTAGGCTAAGGCAAGAGTGTTTCAAATTCAAGATCAGCCTTAGTAGCTTATTGAGAACCTAAGCAATTTATTGAGACCCTGTTTCAAAACAAAATAAAAGTGCTGGGGATGTAGGTCAGTGGTAAAGCATCCCTGTGTTCACTCCCCCCACTAAAATAAATAAATAAATAAATAAATAAATAACCATAATTTTCCTATGGATTTATTATACCTTAAATCCTGTGTTATAATTCTAACATTAGTTTGAAAGCTCCCCCATTATCTGACTCTACATTCTTAAGCTATTATTTAATAGCATAATTTACTGCTTAACATGATTTACAATTCTCATTTAATTTTTTTCAGATAAGCCTAATGAAGTCCTTAGTCCCAGTCACAATTCCCAATTCTTTTATTTCTGCTTCATTTAGTTTGATTTATTTACTTGAACTTGCATATCTAGTATTTATCTTGGAAGAAGTCGTTATTTTACCAGAGATATTAGATATTGAGAGCATAACTAATAGATTTTTTTTTTTTTATAGAAGGCACTTTTGATGAAAAAGACTTAATATTTGGTAGGATTTCAAGAAGACATTGGGAAAGTTGTCTTTAACTAATGCATCTTAGAAAAAGAACAGTGAATGGAGGATTTTTTAAAAAGCAGCAATTGGTGGTGGTAGTAATGGTAGTAAAGAATCAGTCACAGAGACAGAACACGAGATGGTAAATTGCTGAGGTAATTTACATTAATAAATACTAATTACATTAGTATTCTTAACCCAAGAAAAAACAATTTCTTTATTCTGGGGAATTTGCCTACATTCTGGGAAAGTAAGGTACCTACATTTTTCAAAAAGCATTTTGTTCTAGAATATTCTCTCTCAAAATATCTCCTACCCCTAATCACAGTCACATCACAGAGAAGATTTGCACTGGATAAAGTTACATAAAATATTTCCAGCAATAATAGCATTGCATATCCTTATAGATTTAGACAGAATTATTGGAATTGCAAGAACAATAGAGTTATAGTTTGGTGGCTTCATGGAGTGAGGAAGTTGATAGCTTAAGGAAGGACATGCGTGAGGGAGGGAGATATAGATAAACTAAGATCTGAAACTTGGTTCCTCTATGTAATGACTTCACAACAGACGATTGCTTAACCAATCTAATTTTATTTAATTCAAACAACTTTTTATGATAATATTATATAAGAAATGTAAAAAGATTAAAGGAAGTAATGGAATTATGTAGAAAGTGGGAATAACACAACATATAGTGGTGATAAATGTTAGCAATTATTTTGTATTGTGATTGCTGAACAGATACAAAAATGTGTCACAAGTTTCAAAAAATTTGAAATGACTCAACATGTATTATGGACGGTAAAAGAAACAGAGACATCCTGATGTAATAACCAATCTGATGATTAGGGGAGATAAATGAAAACAATTGAAACATATTTTTAAATCTAAGAAAGGAGGTAGCTCTGATGATCTGATTAAAACCCAGAAAAAATAAAAGAGAAAAAAAAATACACTCTGTAACTATTTATCCTTAGTGATACAGCACAAGTAGTGAAATAATTTCTGAGGAGATTAATAGCAAAATGTCCACTCAGAAGGTTTGTGCTACAGAATTTTCAGATAAGTTATCAACACCCAGAAGGGAAATTTATGACTGTACTAAGAAGGCAAGACAATTATCAGGGTAAGACAATATTCTTAAAGAGATAAGTTGAAAATATTTTTGAGTCTATATTCCTCTGTTCTAAATTTACTCAAGTCGGTAACAGTTATGCATTTGTAAAATGTATGGACCTAGGAACTTCACTTTCTATAGAAAGAACAATTTTATTATTAAAGATGATTAGTAAATTTTGTTTAAAATCACTTTAGAAAAATGTAATTATGGGATGAAATTAAAGAAATTATTTTTCTAAAAATACAGTAAAATTCTTGAGGATGACAGTTCATTGGATCATCTTTCATAAATGGATTGACTCATTTGATTTCCAAAGGAGTTACTGGATTTGGTTAGTGGCATTTGCATTCAAATACATTTGATTGCAGGATAAGATTCTGTAAAGTACAGTGTAAAAAATGAATAAAAAGAAAAAAAAAAGGTATGTATCCCTTATTCATTTTATCACTCATTTAGCAAAGATGTATTCAGTGCTATTCTATTTCTATCAATGTTTTAGGGGGGAAAATTTAGGTATTGAATGTATATAAAATTTGCAAGAAACTGTCAACATCTTCTCAAAATTTACATTATAATAATAGCAACAAAAATGTGATAGCATATAAATTAATTTATAGCATTACATAGAGTTAAGTGCCATAAAAATATGTAGTACTATTATCTATAATGCTGAAGGTAGGTACAGAGTGTTTCAGAAAACAGTAGGTCCATTGTCAAGAATCCATGCGAACATTGAGTTGGTTTCTGGGATAACTCAGTAGTGCTTCTGGGGCACTGGGTTCTGTACCTTCTCTAGTGTTCTGCCCAGCGTTGACTCACCCACCTCCAGGTGTTGCAGAAATGGGCTTGACATTTCACAGTGTGTCTCACACAAGATTATGTACCCTTGTGGCAGACATAGTGAATGATGGCAATAAATTCGCAAGGCCCACACCCTTGCCTCAATTTGAAACAACTTTAAAAGTTTATATCAGCTTCAGAGCTCCCAGCAGGACCAACTGAGGCCTCAGTTATTATTTCAGTTTTGCCTCCATTCTCACTTCTTTTAGGTGAAACTGCTGAGGACATTCCCCAGAAAACCTGCCTGGAATTCTTTCCAGAAGATTCATTCAGTCTAAGATACACACATACACAAAATTGGAAGGAGCCAAGAGCTTCCATGTGGAGCTTGGTAAACATTCAGAACTTTTTTTTTTTTTATATGAAAGAAAATAAAGCACAAAATTGTGTGTGTGGGGGAATTTAGGTATTGAATGTATATAAAATTTGCAAGTAATAGTCATTGAATCACTCTTAATTTTTATATGGGTTCAAAATTCTATTAAAAAATTGGGTTTTATGTTTGAAAAGATAATGCACTGTTTCTTATCAGGACTTTTTTAATGATAATCTTCATAAATTCTTCAGTCACCATCAAGGAAAAATCTTATTCACACAAAAAGATGAATTATTTGAATTATCAGAATTACCATATTACACATCTTATAGTCATTCAGTGCTTTGGAACTATTGAGATTTTATATGGAGAATCTTACATATTTTCTTCCATTAATAATTCTTATGAAATCTTTAATCCTAGTCATTTTAAGTCTTTGGCCATTCATACATAGTTTTTGTTTCTCTGTGATTCTTCTCTGAAAGCACTTATAAGCACAGTAGGTGAGAATGCTTCATGGTGACATTGTTTAAATATCTTTGAGACCCTGTGCCACTGAACTGAGTAAGGATTTGCAGAATATTAGTAGAAAAGTTGGTGGGCGTATAACACTGCTAATCCTAGATCAAGTAGAATGGTTCAGGTCATTGCTGGTTCTTTAATTTTTTTTGTTTATTTTCCAGATTTATGAAACACTTTTCTGTTTTCTTAAGTCATTACACTTTTCTAAACAGAAATGTATCGTCTCCCTACTTGATGCCTCCAGAATTTGGAAAATTACTAAAAATTCTTATTTTCATGAACATGGGTTATTGGCATACGTTCAATAAGAATCTGTTCTTCTTATAACAAAGACACTGTTGAGTACATTGCCCAAGCTTTAACTGAAATGTCATACTAGATAATAATGTGCATAGAATCTGGTGTTTGAAAGTGTAGTTGACTTTATGGAGCTAATATTTACAAATACCTCTGGGCCAAACCACTGTAGTAGCTTACAGGGTTCCTGGCATTGGATGAAGTTTACTTTCTGGTTGTACAAGGAACTTTGAAATATCTTGGGTACCTACCATGCAAAGAAAGGAGTTTGCCCAAATCGATAAGACTCTACTGAATTCTGATGGTGATTACTTGTCTTGGCTTCCTAACCTCAAGAGGCTTTTATGAGTCTACTCTGAGATTCTTTATGAAAAGTTCTAGCAAAGTAAACTGAAAAATGTTTATGTGTCAATTATCATCCTTGCTGCATGTATGTAATTAAGTAATCCAAATATAATGAAACTATATTTATGTTGTGAACAGCAACCAAAATAGGGGTTATTGTGAAGAGAAATTCTATGTTTTAACATCAAACTATAGAGTGTCTTTGTGAGATTCTATTATCTTAGTTTCCTCACAAGCATAACTACTATTCTCTAAACTAAAGTTCCAATTTTTCTCCCACTCTCCTGACATACAGACACTGAGAACTAACATTGCCTTTTTCCTGAAGCCCTGCAGGGTAAGCTGGAGGACTGGTATAAACTTTGAAGAAATCAACAGATCATGTGTAGGTAATCGGGTATGCCTGCTGTTCTGTGCACCACTCAGAAAGTTCTCTGGACACCTGATTCCATTGCCAAGGACACCTAAATCAAAACCAGGAACTCATCAGATTGACACACAGCCATCCTCAATTCCACATCTAGAAATGTCACAACTGGCTGCCCTCTGGACATAAAAACTGCATTTCCAACTGTTCATCTTTGTTTTTCTTTGATTTTTCATAGAAATTCTGCTCATTAGACACCTGTTAGCACCAGCCAGCAAAAATCCTTTATTAGCAAGTTTCAAAAGATTTCAATTGGTCCTTAAAGAACAAAAGGCAAATGAATGAAAAGTAGACATATTTTTTAAAGGAAAGAAGAACCTCTTTAATGGCTAAACCTCAGTCAGGCTTCTCTGAGACCATCTGGATCTGTCTTTGAGCAATCTTCTAAGAGCCTAATTTTAATGAGAATCCTGCTAGGTGAATTGCCTCTGATGTTTCCTCTTAGTAAATTTTCCATTCACCAACTCCAACCCAGCTCTTTGGCTATAAATACCCACTTTTCCATTTTTCTTTGTATTCAGAATACATTCCAATTTTATTCTGAGGTGTCTTTCCCCCCTTGCAATAGTTCCTAAGTAAATTTCATTTTACTATTTTAACTGTTGTTAAAATCTTTTTTTTTTTTTAATAAAAGGAACCAACTGTATAGTAAGGCTAAGGAAAAAGAGTCTACAGGACTTTTTTGAAGAAATCATTTTATTGTTGAAATCACTGGTTTCTGTTCCAGAAAAAATAATTTTAGAATGTATAATTATTATCAGATGTTCTGCCATTTTGCATTTGATTGAAAACACTGATTTTCATTTTGCATTTGATTGATTTAAACTGAAAATAAGATTACCCTTGCAACTTTCAATTTTTAAATTTATTTTAAAAATTATAACTATATAAAGAGATCAATTTTTTTTTTGGCCAAGAATAGGTGCCATGGCATTAAAAGATGGGGAGATGGTACTGATATTGAGTGACACTGCAGTGGAAACATAGAAACTGGTTTACAGCTGGATTGTGGAGGACATGTGATTACAGAGAAATACAGTGGCTGTTTTCCAACTTGTGAAGTCCAGGCATAGAATGACAATGATTCAATTAAGAAAGTATGTAGAGAATGTTGGATGCATGTGAAAGTTTATAATGTTCTTGATATATGGATTAATGCCAGTGGAATTTGATTCACTAGGACCCAAGAGTAGGTTCAAGGAAAAGATGCCTTAGAAAAATGAAAGTACAAAAGTTAAAGCCATGGTTAGGAATTCTCATCTATATTGGAGACTGCTGAATGTTTCATAAACTTGCATGAAAACAAGGAAAGCTATCCTTCAGAAAGGGGAACCATTTATGCCATTTTTACATATATATATCTTAGCAGCTCCATTTAGCAATTGAGGTTTCTCATAATTACTCATTTTTTAAAAATCAGTATCTACGTAAATGATATGAGAGAAGACTCAGATTTTGCTCCCCAAATTTTGTTTCTCTCTTCCCTGAAACCTGGTACTGAGAATTGTCATGTTTGTATCCCATCCCCATAATTATAAATTGAGTTAAAAATAAAACATTCTTTCATACAATTCATATGATTGCTTCAGTAGCCTCAAGGAATTTTAGGTTATGTAATGCTCATGCTATGCCATGGTAGATCTTGTTTGTGATCTTGTGGTTTGCCTAAACAGTTTTATTTTCTATTTTTTAAGTTTCAACTTGTGAGACCACTGCACATTTTTACAAATATTTCTAATCACTAATTCCCTTCCTTTTCATTACATTCTGTCTCCATCTGTAGCAGCTAAAAACTACTTACGCATTGAGAACACAGAAAAAAGAGGGAACTTTTGTTAATGTTGTTTATTCTGCACATGTAATACATGTTTATTAGAAAAAATAGTTGAAAAAATAGCAAGAGGAGAGAATAAAATAAAGTTTATCTTGATTTATAATCAAAGTATTCAGAAAAATAATACCATGGTATTATAAAGTTGATGATATAATAAAGTTTTCATAATTCTTATACATACAGAACTACAAAATGTATACACATTTTAATTATGAAGTGAAACCAAACCTGTTTTCATACAATTAAATCCTCTATCACAAATACTTTTCAATTCCATGTTGGTGGGTATTTAAGTCTTCATTCTCAATGATGCATAGAATTCAAACATTGAAAGGGTAAAGTTTCTAAGCTGCTTCTAAACTGCAAAGCCTGAGTTAAAATGTAAAAGACCGGGCATTGTAAAGTTCCTAAGCTGCAAGGCCTGAGTTAAAAAGTGAAGGACTAGGTATTGTTAAGTTCCTCTGCTATACCCAGAACCTGAAATTCCTGAGGCAGTTAAGACAACGCCCTACTGGCCATTTAGTTGATTAATATCCTAGGGCCCTGTGCGATCTTGCACGTAGGCATCGCAGGGCCTAAACCAATCAGTTTGAATGTGTACCCCGCTTAAGAGTAACCAATCACCCCCACCCGACCTGTTCCTGCCAATGAATGAACTAATCATGTTTAGGAATTGTTGTTTGATTTTCCCGCGGTGTATGATGATTTGTTAAAGGAGACTGTGATGTATGTAAAGTCCCCGCCTTCCCCAAGAAGTGTACTTAAGCAGTGCTCAGCCCCTGCTCTGGGCTCTGGGCTGCTCTCCTTTCTTGAGTGAGCACGGAGCCCCAGCGCACTGGATTGGATCCTCAATAAATAAATCCCCTTCTGCAATTGCATGAGTCAGTCTCTTGGTGGTCTCTTCCTCCGATGCTTTGCCAGACCCTTACAACATGAAGTTGTCAGTTTTTTTACTTGAGTAATTATTAATGTATGTGAGAGCTTTTCCTATTTTTTTTTTGCTAGTAAAATAACTATTATCTTGAATACATTTGCCAACATGTATAATTGTTTTCTTACACTACTAGATGTAGAATTTCTTTATAAAATTATATTAAATTGTTAAATCTTTTGACTATACTGCTGAATTATCTTTTATAAATTTTATACACAATTAAATTTCAAAGAATATTGAAAAGAAACAAGACATCTTACAGATCAAGGGACAGCAAAAAGATCTAAAAATAATGCCCATTCTTTACGCAAATGCATTTTGATGTCTACTCTGCATCAAACCAACTCTTTTTTTTATTCAAATGTGCAATTTACATTTTTTTCTGAGACCCTACTCTTCTACAATTGACATAACAAACACTGTAGGCAAATACACTTCAATTTTAAGAGTTAAGGGGAAGAATCATAAAAACACTTCCTAAAAGCTACTACTTCAAAGAAGATATCAGTTGTAGAAGACAACTTATGAAAATAAGAATACTTCAAGAAAAAAAAATGAAATGTAACTAAAGTCACAGTTTTAAAATATGAGAAACATGAGACTTATGGAGTTAGGAACAAAGTAAAAAAAATTAATGAAGCAGAGACAATGTATATTTTTGCTGATAGCTTTAAACTGAGAGCCAAGTAGAGACTAAGGACTCAATTGTTCAATTGCATTTGTAAGTGAGAATTTATGTGAGAATATAAAAAAGATAAAAAGTGATAAAAGAATTAATAAGTTGTAGAAGAATGAGCTACAAAAAATGAGAAAAATGAGCTTGAAATGAGTTAGAAAAATGTTAATAGCATTTTAGACATTAATATTAATAAAAGATCTGATGAATGATATTTTAAAGGGGATAGGTAAGCCAACATTGATTTTTTTTCTTATTTCTGTGCTATTTGTCTTTAGTACAGGAACTTAAGGTCTTCTTATGAGACATGAAATTTGGTGTGAAGAACTGAAAGGGTCTGAAAATTTACCCTTATAGCAACCTAACAAGTTAGTCTGTTTTCTGGAAGCAGGCAGAAGACATGCAACTTCTCAGCTAGTGAGAAAAGACTTTATTACTCAGCAATAGTAAATACAAGAGGATCAGTATTTGCATTCTGTCAGACACAGATCTCACAGGGTAAAGCAGAAAGGTCTGGTTGACTCCTGAACATACTGTGGTGAATTATTGGATGGGAATTCTGTGCTAGGGTAACTTAATCTTTTTAAATGGACAGTCATCCTATATGGTGTTGGCCCTAGAGGGAGATATCATTTCTGTCTTCCAGGACTGTTTGTTACCTAATCATCCTTGAAACAGTGATCTAGAATAATATCAGAGTGTCTTCATCTGAAAGACATGTAGAAATGTGAGAGACTCAAGGAGAATTGTCTCCTAGCAGAAAGAGAAAGAAGCATCATTATAGAATGAGTAGCACTAGGTAGATTTATAGCATTATATAAGAACAGATGGAGATTTTGCTTGCATTTTCTGAGTGTTTCCAGGTTGAATCACCCACTTTGGTGCTGAAGACAGCTGAAGAAATGAGAGGTGGTTCCTTGTAGTTCCTTACTTTCTTGAATCTAACAGATCTTTTTGCCTCTTCAAATTTAGATTTTCAGATTGTTTTGTAAGATTCTAATTCCCTCTGTTAATTTCCTTCCTACTTACAGGACTTAGCATGTCTTGTTTTTCTGACTTAACTCTCTTGATACACTAGATAACATAAGAATGTGGATTAGCAAGTGAACTCTCAGAGGCGGGAATCTAGGATTAGCCATTGGAAGCCCATAATGAACCTCATCATCAGGGGAAAACAGAATACTGATAGATACAGAAAACAATAGCAAATATGTATTGAATGAAGTGCCTATCAAATACAAAGCTTTGGAGAGTTGACAGAAAGAAAAATGATAATCTCATAGCAAATCTTTTGTGAGAAGCAAAATATTTTTGACTGTTCTTAAAAATATATTTTTTGGCAAGTTGTAGATACAAGAGCTACTAATTAAAAAAAAAACTGCAGATAAGATCATATCATGTGGGCTGCAAACTTAAAAGGAAAACAGAATTCATAGTGTGCTAGGTTTTTTAGATAAAAGATGGGACATTGATTGGGAGGAGTATAATTCTAAGAATTGGAAGGAAATCTGGGAAACTTACACTGCCTTTATTTATTGATCCTTACTTTTCTACCAGATGCAGTTCATCTTTCCTTTATTGTGGACATTGCTTTCTCTTTGCCTATAGATTCTAGATTACTTCAATGAAGTGATTTTGTTAAGCAATGTCAGTTTTATTCAAGACCTACTTCCACTCTCTCTCACTGCTTCCAGAAACATAATTAGAGGATGATCACAAAAGTGGAGAATGGTTACAAAGTCTAATCCAGGAGAGATGGCACACAACAAAAGCAATATTTTCCAAGTTTATATTCATAGAAACTAAGAGAGGAATAAGAGTAGGAATGACTCTAAATGTTCTATTGAAGGACAGAAAAGCAAACAAATAAAACCAATCAACAATATTAAAACAGAACAACAACAACAAAAAATGCACAATCAAACCACATATGGGCCTGATTATGGACGTGGGTGCTTTACCAGAGATTTGGTAGTGATCTTGTTACCTCAAGCAGCTGGGAGTAGCTGTAATGGTTTACTCAGTCTACTGATTTAAATCTGAACACAGCAACATTGACTTAAATCAGGCTGAGGTATCATGATTTCCTTGTAGTGTAAAGAATTGTTAAGCATAGACATAGGATTGCTGAAGAATATCTATCATGGAAAATTCTCTACTCTGTCCTTACGTATGCCTGAGAAGGTTTAGAGAATGCTCCCTTCACTGAAGCTCAAGTGCAAAGCCGAAGGTTGATCCAACATTGTTGGAAAGTGTAATGGTGGCTGTTCTTAGTAGGTAGGGAAAGTGTGATCGATTGTGCCTCTGAAATGTAGTTCCTGATTTTATAAGAACCAAAGGTTTGAGAATGGCAGAAGCTAAGTAACAACACTAAGAAACCAGAAACAAGGAAGTAAAAATAGTATAAGTTGCAGTGGATGGCTTGAGTGAGTCTTGGTCTTGATAAATGAGTAGCCTACTAAAATTTACTGATTTGTATATCAAGTACTTGATTTGGATATTTGATTAAGAAAACTCTGTGGGCTGGGATTGGGGCTTCAGTGGTAGAATTTTTTTTTTTTTTTTTTTTTTTTTTTTTTAGGGAGAGAGAGAGAGAAAAGAGAATTTTTAAAAATATTTATTTTTCAGTTTTTCGGTGGACACAATATCTTTATTTTTATGTGGTGCTGAGGATTGAACCCTGCACCCTGAGCATGCCAGGTGAGTGCGTTACCGCTTGAGCCACATCCCCAGCCCCAGAGTGTTTTCTTAACATGTGTGAGGCCCTGGGTTTGATCCCCAGAACCTTAACAAACAAACAAAACCTCTAACTTTCATGACAGGACCCTTGAATTGAGTTACTGAAATGAAGAATCACATCCTTCCTTTCAAAACCCAGATTTAATCCAGTTCAAAAATTGAGAAGTTTTTCATGAAGAAAAGACAATTCCCTTCAGTCAGACCTCAACAAAATTCTTGTAAGTATTCTTGCAAATATTGTTTTCAGCCTTTCATAAAGTGATCAGAGGCAATTCATCAGGATGACCATGAACTTAGTAAAGGCAATGATCCAGATTTCTAAAGGAATTTTGGACACTGGTCTGGAATTTACACTGGTATATGGGGCTTCAAAATGCCACAGTGAGTTTGGTCTTCTTGTGATCAGGAAATAAATGGAGTTTGGGCCAATGCTCTTTTGATACCCTGTAGTTAGATTTATCTGATTATAACTATGGGGTATAAAAACACATTGATCAAAACTTAATTATCTTAAATTTTGACCAATAATGACATTGGACAACTTAATGTCTATGGAGTTTGAATAGACAGACACACACAGTAGATGGCAGAGTTCCCAGTTTGGCTTTCTGACCTACTGAAGAGAGCCACTTTAGTAGAAAGAGAGAAATGAAAGCAGAATAAGTACTCCACTTGAGCAAAGCAATAAATGAAAATGAAATACCAAACCTTGGGCAAATGCAGACTACTGCCTGAATCAAATATTTGAAAATGCTGGGTGAATTTTTAAAATCACATTTCCATTTAATTCATCTATTTTGTTTTGTATAGAACACATGGATCTTGTAGAATATGAGTTGACAGTTGTGAATGTAGTCAGGTGATAACTCTCATTTCAGTTGCTGTTTCAGATGTAGTAATCTTAATTAGAGAAATCTATTTAGTCCATAGTATACAGTATGTAGCTATTTGTCTGGAACGTTTTCTTTTCTTTATAGTAATTAGCAAAGACAAACAGAACATTTGCTCTCATTTGTCAGGGACAGCAATACATTTTCATCACCTTACCTGAGGATTATATCAGCTCTTTCAATATTTTCTATAGGAAACTATCACTCAGCACATTATATTCATCCACTGTATTGATGGCATCATGCCGAATTGATATTAAGAAGAAGTACAAAGAGCTACAGATGGCTTGCTAAAACACATGCGTATGAGAGAGTGGAGAAGTTTCTTAGGAAAATTCAGGGACCTTGATAAATTTTCTAGATGTTCCATAGGATGTACTGAAAATGTTAATATAACTATCCTTATACTAACAACATAAGAAATAATTATAATTTTTGATGGGACTTTTAATTCTGAAGGCAACCTATACAACATTCTAAGATGCTCTAATCCATTTACCAAGTAACACACAGTGTTGCTGGTTAAATGTAGGACAACAGAAGAGAAAGTACTTCAGTTGGTTTAATCTGCAGTACATCCTGTTGACACTTAAAATTTATGATTCAGGAGAATGAAAAGGTGCTTAAGATGTCTATAGAAGATACTGTTTACTGTCTAGCAGTTCTGGCAAATTCTGACAAGTGTACAATATTCTTAGGGTTTTTAAACAAAGAACTTTTCTTCATAGTTAACTGTTCTCCTTTTAAAAAATAGTCCCTCACTTGTGTTTGGCCCATGTAGTGTCAGGGTGACTCACTGTAAGCTATAATTTTCCATGTTACCTACATTTCTCATCCAAGTTGCATGTTACCTTCTCAAGTATGCCCAGTATCACTTTATGACTAAGTGGAGGTGATATATGGATATAAATGAAATCAAGTCCAAACAGTTGAATGAAAACTCAAGTTGCCTAAGCATGTGTCTCTGAATCCCATTCTAATTACTTTTACTTCCTTGTTACCTTCACTTCAACTCTAGAGTGTTTCCAAATTTTGCCTTTAAAAAAGACTTATGGGACAGCAGCTCCCTATGTCCAGGTGACTGGGCAGAAAACATTTCAGGTCTGATTTAAAGATAGTTCTAGACCATAGACTTGCTCAAAGAAAACTGTTCCATTTAGGAGTGTCATTGGAAGACTGAGATCAAAGTCCTTTAGTAGACAGAAGTTTAAGAGGTGCATTGTATTTTTAACTTTACCTTGAGAAAATATACAGAGGTACAGATATATACCAATTCATGAGCAAAGATTAATGGAAAAGCTGAGTGAATGTAGAATTACATGGAATAAGATAGGAAGTAAAGGGGCATGGATGTCTGGGGAAAGTGTATGTCAATGCTCACAGAAGCATTCCAGAGAAGGCTTTCAATGATTGTCAGAACAACCCATTTTATGCAAGTGAATTTCCTTTTCTTAGTCATTCCATGCTTTATCATTGAACTCATGAATAAAATGGCTATAATAAGGATGGAATCTGAACAACTAAAGATTTTTTTCCTCTCAAAAAACTCATATGGCAACCACCACAGCTGAATGGTTAATCAACCAATAGTGCCTACCAAATTTGAGCCCTCAATATAGCACGACTTCCTAGTGGGACTAGTGAGCCATTCAGTTGCAGAATGATTACATTGGACCTCTGCCATCTTGGAAGGGGAGAAAATTTTGCCTTTGGAAAAGACAATTTGGATATGAATTTGTATTTCATCCCCCACAGTGCTTCTGCCAGCATCACCACCTGCATATTTACTGAATACCTTATTCTCTATCTTGGTAACCCACACAATATGGCTTCTGATCCAAGAGCTCATTTTACAGCAAAACTAGTGACTCATATCGATAATGACTTACTGGTTTTACCATGTACCATATCATCCAGAAGCTGCAATCCTGAAGAAATCATGCAGTGGTTTACTGAAGAAGCAGTGCCTTATTTTGGGGGAGTAGGGGCAAAGCCAAAACATTTAAACAAAAACTTCCAAGTGTGAAGTGCCCTGTTACCAGTTTTAGTATATGTTCTGATGTCAGCTGACAGCAAGAGCTATTCCTATGAAAACCAGGAGACATGGTGGGTGAGAGAACCAGAGGGTGGGGGAGGGTAGTTCCTTCACTGTTGTGTCAACAATGCATTCCCTGAAAAGTTTGTTTCCTGTTCCTGTAACTTTGAACTCTGTTGGACTAATAAGTTTAGTTTCCATAAAACTGTTTAATTCAACTGGAATTGAGAATTCACTGAATCATTTTGAGCTCCTTATATCACTCACTGAATGGACAAAACAGGAGTTGAATGTCTGTGATGATTGATCCTGACTTTTTAAGGGGAAACAGAGTTGTTTTTATATAACTGGGGCCTTGATATATATGACTTCTATCGCTGCTGTGCTGTGGGTGCTGATAATAATGCTGATACTACTGTATCATTTCAGGAATAACATTTGGGTCACCCAACCAGTTAGGGGATAACAGCCAAACCAAAATGCTGACTGAGAGACAGGAATGAAAACTAGATACAAGGAAATTATAAAACCCAGTTAGAGCTGACTTGCTGCTGTGTGTATTTTCATTTTTGCTTTGTATGCGTGTATATACCACAGCAAATGTTTTTTTTTTTTTTCCATTTAACTTAAATGAAAAGCTAAAATTAAAAATATATCACTCAACAGTCAGAAAACTAAAAATGCATAAAATAACCTAAATAATTAAGCTTTAAAGAAAGAAATATTGTTTTAAAAGATTGTGCCATTTATACTTCTGAAAATATTAAACTTTAAAACCTCAAGATTGGAGGTATAATGTGTGTGATTGTGTTTTTATGCTTAAATTTATTTTTTCCCTCATCTTATTCTAGTATGTATATATTGTGTTTGGTGTCTCACCTTATAATTTACTTTTAACATGTCAGAGATCTTGAAGTAGACACAAATATTTTGGTTTTGGTGGTGCTGGGGATGAAGCCCAGGGCCTCATGCCTGCTAGGCAAGTGCTGTACAAATGAGCTCCATTCTCAGCTCTTCTTCCTTATATTGTCATGCATGTATTTTTATGTATAAGTTAATTTTTTTTGGTCCTTTCTCTCCTTTTTCCTTATCTAGGGAAAGAGTTCTTAACACATTTCCAGACCTGCCACTGGAAGTCAGTGTTCATTATTTCTCAAGATCTACAGGAACAAATAAAAACATTGGTTCCAGGGGAAGAAGCATTCCTCTCTTCATTGAGGGAGCTGTATCTGTTTTCCTGCTGCATCCTGCATTCTTTCCCTTAAGTGTTTTTCCAGGGTATTGTCGAGCCCCACAACCCTGGGTAATCTTGCCAAGAACAAATTGTGAAGTAGTCTCTGAACTCATTACCTACGAAGATGTTGTTGTTCAACTTAATTTGACAAAATATACATCCTTGGCCAAAAAAAATAAACGCACTTCCTTAAATAGTAACTTCTATAATCATCGCCCCTTTTTAGCCAACAGTGTAAATACTGGATTGAATTTTGAAGTATTCTTTTAGAAATTAATAATTGCATAAAGAATTAAAAAGGACCATAGTGTTTTGGTTTGTTGGTTTGTTTTGTTCATTTTTTTTTTTTTTTTGCATCAGTTGAGTCATTTCTTTTCTGTGTTCAAATCTTGTAGAAAGTTTACCTGCTATGGTTTTCTGGGAAGCCACAGGGCTAGATAAAATGGATCAGTTTTGGGGATCAGTTTTTTCAAGAAAAGGTGCTGTGTAGCTAGGGATGAGAAAAAAGCCTTGTGAAAGTCATCAGGCTCTGCAAACAATGGCTGCAGCTGCCAACCAGAAAGCACTCGTATCTCTGTGTGACAGCGTGTTCCTCAGCCTTCCCAGGTTTGGGGTGTGCACACAAACAATGCAGATAAGACCAGAAAGAGAGTCATTTATATCCTTACAATGTTTACATTTATGCACATGAGTGAACAAAAAGTAGGCCTAGAAGCACTTTTGAAGCACTACTGGTGAGTAATAACTTTGTCTTATCATCAAAGTCATAAACTGTATGGACTTGTCCTCATTTATGTTGAATCTCTGGTAGGCAGTCCAACAGCCTGGCTGTCACTACTAGACCACAGCATCATGAAGATTGGAGATTCTGTGTTCTCTGGTGCTGATAATCCTAGAAGACACAACAGGCCTACTGGAGAACATCACTCATCCCAGCACTTCTCTGAGACAGGGTTGCAGGGTGTTTGGATTTAAGTACAGAACTGTCAGAGAGAGGGAAGAAGGAGGAAGAGGATAAATATAACCATGCTCTGGGGAAGAGACAATGTCCTGCATTTTCTTACCAAGTGTCATCAGGAACCATCTCTGAAGTCTTTGTTTTTGTTTTTTTTTTTTTTTTTTTCCTAGTGCTGGGATTGGAACCCAGGGGTGCTTAACCACTGAGTAATATCCCCAACCTTTTTTTATTTTTTGAGACAAGGTCTTGCTAAGTTGCTTAGGGTCTTGCTAAGTTGCAGAGACTGGCTTGAACCTGCCATCCTCTTGCCTCAGCAACCTGAGTTGCTGGTATTTGCAGTGTGCCACACCCATGCCTGGCACCATCTCTGAATTCTATTGCCATGTAATTTGTACCTGCTTTGAGCTGTATAGTCCAGTGTTTTTGTTCTTGTTTTCACATTATTTGCTGTTTGATTTATTTTCAAATCTAATGATAAATAACATCTATAATTTTCAGCTTAAAATAAAGTCTTATATAGACACTAGTAACAGGATTTCACCAGCAATTATGGTTCTATCTGCCTCATATCAAAATAATATAAAATAATAAAACCTTTATATTTGATATCAATATGAAATATCTTTATTTTGGCATGTTATGTACATTTTAGAGAACTTACAGGAATACAATAAATTTTGTTGACATAAACTCAATTTAAAAAATTGATATAGGACTTTAAGTTGAGCATATTTCAGTTGCATTGCATATTTTTGGATATAAACACATTTTCTTCCTGTGAAAAATTATCAGCAGGAGATTATAACAACCATGAAAACATTTTAAAATTTATGTATTCAATCTCCCTAAAAAAACAAACAACTTTCATGTTTAAAATATCATGAAGGCAAGGTTTTGTTAGCTTTAAGTGAAAAATTAACCATCAAGGACAATAAGCATATGGAATATATTAGTGAGAACTTTCACTAGGAGGCAAAGAAACATTTTGTCTTTCTGAATTGGTGAGTCAAAGAACAGTTAAGATTTTAGATGAGAAAAGAAGAGTAATTCTCTTCATTTGTAGCTTTCCCAGAAATACATTTGGGAAATGTATTTGCCAGCTTCAGAGTCACCCTCTTATAACTCAGTGTCATCGGGTAATTATATCCTTGTCACCTTATCTGCACAGGTGCAGCAGCATGGTGGAATTTTGTGGATGACTAGATATTTTCAACGAATATTGCATATGAAAAGGCCTCATAAAAATGGAAATTTTTGTGGCAGTTTTAAAGTTTAGAAAAAAAAATGAGACCAAGTATAGAGAGTTCCTGTATATCCCTGGCTGCCCATTAATTTTTCCTATTTTAACACCTCACATTAGTGTGGTATGTTTCTTGTAGGTGATAAGTCAGTATGGATACATTATTATTCACTAGAATCATAGTTTACTTTAGGACTCACTGTGTTGCATGTGGATTTTAACAAATGTATAATGATTACATTACAGTAGGAATTGTAATTGTATCTGCCATTATAGTATCATACAAAATGAAAGTTTCCTTTATGATATTGTATTTTCATTTAATATTTAAAAAATAATGCCCTGAACATATTGTGGGTTCATATAGCTTTCACATTGTCCTAGATATTCTCCAAAGGTATTCCAGATCATTAACTTTTCTCTGTCCTGCTCTGTACTCCTGATGGTGTGCTCTGTGAAATGTATCCTGAGAATCCTTTTCTGAATTGGGGTCGGGTTGGGTAGTGAAAATTACCAGAAGGTGGTCAGAAGAGGAGAAGAAAAGGGACAGGATATTTATCTCTGTGCCCTCTCTGTAGAGGTATGGTTATGGCAATAAATGTGTTCTTCAACCCTTGACTGTGGCAGGCTCCTCTTCAATAGAGTCAGCTCTCACCCAGTTATTTTTCTTTATTTTTTTAAGCAGGGGGGACTGGGGATTGAACCGCTTAATCACTGAGTCACATCCCCAGCCATTTTTGTGTTTTATTTAGAGACAGGGTCTTACTGAGTTGCTTAGGGTCTCAATAAGTTGCTGAAGCTGGCTTTGCAGGCTTCTCACCTGGTTATTGAAACATTTCTCTCCCTTGACCTTCAGGGGTAGGGATGATTGTTCCTTCCTGCTGTAATTAGTTCCTAGGTGTTTTGCCATCTCTTTTTGGTCTTTATCCTGCCCATAACTTTGTAAACAGACTCTTCATTAAATTCTCTTCAATTACCCCTTCAGTATTTGTCTGTTTCCCGTAGGAAGCACATACCCCTATTCCACTGAATTCTTACCATATTCTTAAAAAGTCCATCCTTTAGGTTTATCCTCATTTTAGGTTGTGTTAATATTGTCCAAGGTCATAGCCTAAATATATATTGAACCAGGACTAAGACTTAGGAGTTCTTACTCCCTGTGTAGCTGTGTCCCTATGTACAAGAGTATTTGGAAAGTGTTTTGCTATACTGTGGTATGTTCATCATCATCTAAAAAGAAAAATCAATGAGAAAAAAAGTCTATTTTGGAAATTCTGAGTTTGTGGATAAACTGAATCTTAAAAAATGATGAATGTATATTGACTAAGTCATTACAGAATATATACACATTTCAAAATAGCATGTTGTACATGATAATTAAATAAAATTAAATTTTAAACAATGGCATGGATATTTTGTGGGACCTGTACTGTTACCATTATTTTCTTGGATTTTGAAAAGGAGCAGAAAACTGATTAACTTTACATTTTGGTGCTCATGAAACAACATATTCTACAATAAAACAACTTGAAAAACTTCATTTCAGAACTCGTTTAATGGTTGTAATAGGCTATGTTTTGCCTATATTTAGAATTTAGTTGAAATGCATGTAGTTTGCAATGAAAGGAAATATTTGATGTGTGCAGATAGGTTGCTGAATGTACAAAAAGCTCATATGGTTTAGGATTAACAGGTGTTATTCTGGAAGAATTCAGCAGATTGGTAAAGCAAAACATTTCAGCAAAGCACTGACAATGCCCATCATGACAGTCTGTTATCGAGGTGGAGACATGTGGTCTGGTTAGACAAATGGGGGCGGTCTGATTATTGTGGCAGTGGAGTATGAAGGATTAGTTAAGTAGAATGCATAGTGGTTAGGAAAATAAGTTAACTTAAGTCCTTATTGTGGTGTGTGGTGGATCTCAAGCTTGGCTATACGATGAAACCTGGGAACTTTAAAAAGCCTGATGCCTGGGTCCTATATGGTTTCATAAATTTTACTGTGGCCTGGTCAGTTTTAAAATCATCCTGGTAATTCCAATTTGCAACCAAACAGTCTGGGAGAAGAAATCAAACAGAGATTTCTGGTATTGGTGACATCTACATGATATTCTGAAGAAATGTGTGGGTGTGTGCTTGTGTGTGTGCCTGGGTGTGTGCATTGCTCTAGACCAAAGCAACAGATGAACCTAGACTATGATGAATGTAGGGCCTCCAAGTTGAATCTTATTATTAGAGACTGAACAACTGACAATGAATGGCTGATAATGAGACTTGAGAGGTTTTAGCATTTATGCTTGGGTACTTGAAGTTTATACTGAGGACAACAGGGAGTTTTTGGAAAACTATGTGAAATCCATCTAAAGGTACCACTATGCTCTAGCATGGAGGATGGTTTGAAAGTAGGCCTAATGGCATGTGAGAAAATTTGTCTCCATTCAAATACTAACCAGGCCCAACCCTGCTTAGCTTCTGAGATTCGAGGAAATTGGGTGTGTTCAAGGTGGAATGGATGAAGACATACAAGACCATTTGTTAAAGCATTTTCATTCAGAAATGTTGGTGTCCTGGATCAAGGTGGTGCTAAAACAGGGAGAGATACATAAGGAGATAAATACATTCATGAGCTACTTAGAAATGTTTGGTAATTAAAAGCATTATGAGGGTGAAAGAGAAGAAGTAATCAAGAATGACAAACATCATCCCCAGAATGGACTATTTCCTTTACCACTATTTACTAATTTTTGAGAAGAAAATCTTCATTTCAAAGCATCTTTAGCCAAAAATTAAAAACATAGGCTAATGCAGTTGAATTGTGCTTTTATGCTCTTGGCTCTAAAACTCTGTTAGTTAGAAAGACAAAATTATGAATTAACATAGTCACAACCGAATCCTATTTCTTTCTTTATTTTATTTTATTTTATTTTACTTTATTTACTGGATCCAGATTGGAAGCTCTGCCACAGGGGGAAAAAAAAAACAGTGTTTGAGAAATGAGTATTAGAGAGAAAGAAAGGTTTAATTTGTGGTCAAAGAACGGAAAGGAGGAAGTGTTAGTGCTTGGATCTAAAATGTCCCTCAACATCCTATGTGTTCTGAGGTGGGGCTTTTAGGAAGTGATTAGATCATGAAGGCTCTGACCTCATCAGTGGACTAATCCATGGACGGCTGAATATACTGCTGAGGGGTGAGGACTAGTTGGATGAAGTAGGTGGTGTGACTGGGAAGGAACTATTTTTTCCTAGTGCCTTCATCTCTCTCTCTCTCTCTCTCTCTCTCTCTGTCTTACTCTCTCCTTCCTGGCTGCCAGGAGCCAAGCAGCTTTTCTCCACCAGGCCCTTCTGCTATGATATTCTGCCTCTTCTCAGGCCCAGAGCCACGGAGCCAGCTGACCATGGACTGAAACCTCTGAAACTATAAACCAAGAGTAATTTTTTTCCTCTTTTAAGGTTTTACTATCAGGTATTTTGGTTACAGTCACAAATAACTAACACAGGGATGAAAATATTTTTCATATGAAAAATGTTCATCATTGCTAGCAATTAGAGAAATGCAAATCAAACTGATCCAGGGGCTGGGTTGTGGCTCAGAGGTAGAGCACTCGCCTACCATGCATGAGGCATTGGGTTCGATCCTCAGCACCACATAAAAATAAAATAAAGATATTGTGTCCATCTATAACTAAAAAATAAATATTAAAAAAAACTACTCTAAAAGTTCATCTCACTCCAGTCAGAATGGCAGCTATTATGAAGACAAACAACAATAAATGTTGGTGAGGATGTGGGAAAAAGGTACACTCATACACTGCTGGTGGGACTGCAAACTGGTGCAGAAAATATGGAAAGTAGTATGGGGATTTCTTGGAAAACTGGGAATAGAACCACCATCATTTGACCCAGCTTTTCCTCCCCTCGGTCTATACCCAAAGGATTTAAAAACAGCATACCACAGGGACATAGCCACATCAATGTTTACAGCAGCACAATTCACAATAGCTAAATTGTGGAATCAACCTAAATGCTCTTTAGTAGATGAATGGATAAAATAAATGTGACATATATACACAACAGAATATTACTCAGCAATAAAAGAGAATAAATGGATGGAGTTAGAGAAGATAATGCTAAGTGAAGTTAGCCAATCCCAAAAAACCAAATGCCAAATATTTCCTTTGATATAAGGAGGCTGGTTCCTATTGGGATACGGAGAGGGATCATGGGAGGAATAGAGGAACTCTAGATAGGGCAGAGTGAAGGGAGGGTCAGGGAGGGATCATGGGGTTAGAAATGATTGTGGAATGTGATAATCATTATTATCCAAAGTACATGTATGAAGACATGACTTGATGTGAATATACTTTGTATACAACCAGAGATATGAAAAATTGTACTCTATATGTGTAATAAGAATTGTAATGCATTCTGCTGTCATATATAAATAAATAAAATAAAAACTAACACAGGGAAACTTTCTCACAAATCAGCTTCTCAATTCCAGGAGATTAAGAGTTTAGAAATGAAGCATAGGACATAATGAGGGAAAGAGATAGGATAATAAAGAGAAGGAATATTCACATCTTTTCTGGGAATAGGGGAGATTTTCCAGGAACTTGGGTGCCATTTTTTTGTCACTCCTTAAATGGTCTGGTGTTTCTGGTTATGGGGCTGGCAGGTGTCTTTTGCTTTAAAGTGGGGGAGAAAGAAAGACTGGACAAATCTAGATTAAGTGATTCCTATATTATTGTTTGAGACAAAACATTTCTCAAGCTATCAACATGTCTACATGTGGTGCTAAGTGAATCTGACCCAAAGGTTACAGCAACAAAGGAGAAAGACATAATATGAAGGCAGAGATGACAAGTCTTTTCATCCCATTCTAGTCACCAATAAAATATCTGAAGGTCCAAGTGAGGAGTCTGTGTGTTCAGCAAAAGTAGCCCTAGGACCCGAAGAGTAACCTAGACTATACTTACCATCACAAACCACACATCAGAGGTGTTGTCTACAGCAGAGCCAGTGGGAGGCTAATAATGTATTGTCCAGCTGCGTGACCTCCCAAATCAGTGGCTTTTAAGTCAACTAAGAGCAAGCAAAGCAAGAGGCTTTTATTTATACTTTTCCTCAGTAACATTTTTCACTCACAAGAGAAATTTATTGCAAGTGCACAAATGGCACTGCATGTAAAACCTAACCCAATTAATTATATGAATAAAGAAGGATGTGCTTTATTAAAAATTAAAATACAATGTATTTCATTTTTCTTTGAAAAATGTCAGTTATAACTCTCTTTAAGGAACACAGTGGTGAGAAAACACAACACTTCAAAACTCCACTAAGAACTACTTTGTAGAAATGGCAACTTTAAGAGCAGAGTGGTTGACAAGTTTCTGAAAATCTTAAAGGAAAAACTTCCAAATATATCATGAAAGTGAGAAATGAATCAGAGAGATGGATGTAGTCATAGTTTTCAACTTCAATTCAGTTCCATCAGTAGATTTTTTATGAGCATTCTGAAAGAAAAAAATATATGTTTAAGATTAAAAAATGAAAATTGTACACTTTTTTCTCCTGGATCAATGTAGAGTAAAAGTGGTATGGATAGCCCCTGTCTCATTGATGTGTTGGCTTGCGTGGGCTGCACCATTCATCTTAACAGGTATTTACATCAATGAGGTTAGTCAATTTGCATATAAATATAATTCTATATAAAATGTAGGTTACAGCCTACATAGAGAAAATAGTCTCTGGATTATCTCTATTTTTATACATTCTTTTATATTTTACTTCAATTCAACTGGATGAATATGGCTTTTGCCATCCTGAGGGGACATGTTCAACTCATTTTCTCAATATTATGTCCTTTCAGTTTTTGGTTTTTTTTTTGTACTGGGGATTGAACTCAGGGACACTCAACAACTGAGCCACATCCCAGCCCTATTTTGTATTTTATTTAGAGACAGGGTCTCACTGAGTTGCTTAGTGTCTCGTTGAGGCTGGTTTTGAACTCCTGATCCTTGTGTCTCAGCCTCCAGAGCTGCTGGGATTACAGGCATGCACCACCGTGCCCAGCTAGTTTTATAATTTTTGATGCTAAAAAGACTATTGCTTACTGGTTTTCCATAAAAATAGTATGATAGAGAAAAAACAACACTATTGACTCTTAAGTGGATTTATGTTGTGATGTTCTCACATTGCATGCCATTTTTTTTTTTTTTTTGTACCAACCATTGAACCCAGGGCACTCAACCACTGAGCCACATCCCCAGTCACTTTTTAATATTTTATTCAGAGACAGGGTCTTGCTTAATTGTTTAGGGTCTTGTTAAGTTGCAGAGGCTGGCTTTGTATACACCATTCTCCTGCCTCAGCCTCTAAGACTTCTAGGATTACAGGCATGCATCACTGCACCTGACACATGTCAGTTTTTGAAAAGGTGTGTTACTGTACCTCCTGTGTGTGTGAGTGTGTGTGTGTGTGTGTGTGTGTGAGAGAGAGAGAGAGAGAGAGAGAGAGAGAGAGATGGGGGAGGGAGAGAGAGAAAGGGAGAGAGAGAGAGACAGAGAAAAGACGTAAAATTTGCTGAAATCTTTTCCCATCAAAACAGTAAAGAGGAAGATGGTGGGCTAGAGGGAGGCTGCATTCTGTGTCGCTCTGGGACCTGGAATTCAAGTAGTGGAAATACTGTTTCTTTGTGAGTGGTAAGAGGACCTCCAAAAGCGGCTCCCATGCAGGAATCTTGCCGCCCCCCCCCCCCCATGCCATGCAGGTCTCCAGGCCTCAGCTTCAGGGCAGGACTCCCAGCCACTCATTCATGCAGAATTGCTGGTTGACTAATGGAGACCACAGGCATTAGCACCCGAGCAGGACTCTGGCCAACCACCCAAGCAAGATTATCAGCTGCAGCTCCCATGCAGGACACCCAGCCACAGGCCATGTGCAGGAACTCCAGCTGTCACTTCCGTGTGGACCTCCATCTATCAACGTGGGGCTCCTCCTGTCACCTCCATCTTGGGGGCACTGCAACCATTGCCATAGTCCCTTACATGCGGTATCCTGCACCTGGGAACAGTGCACTGGGTTCAGAGATAGCCTCCAACTACAATACTGCACACCACAGAGCTGCATCTCTGAACATGCTGCTCAGTGCCAGTCAGGCCCCATCCAACCTGACACCCCATTACGATAGCAGTTGCCTCCATCTTTGGTCACTTTGGGGCAACTCTCAGCTTAGGACACTGGCTGGGGCTTTGAACAATATCAATAGTACCGAAAGTCCCCAACTCCCCCTGGCAGCTACTAACCCAGCACAGTGTATGCAGCTACCTGGGGGCTCATAGCTTGCAAAACCAGGTCCTGAACTGCCCAATACGAAATAGCTCTCCCCAAAAGAAGATGACCTCCAGAGAGAAAAGTTCCTAACTGGGAACTAGAAAGAGATGAGGTGAGTAAGACACAGTTTAGAGACTAAATTAGAATTGTGGGGTCTATGGGTAATATAAGGAGATAAGACCAGGTGCCCACATCACATGGGTGGGCCCCAAGGAGATCCTTGGGGTGCAGTCTCCCATCGGGGACCGGCAGGTGTTATACCCCCTTTCAGGAATCCTGCATCCAAGACCAACCCTCCCACCTGATAACCTTCACCATCCTGAGGATGGAGATACCAGCATACAATAGACAGCCAGACCTGTTAGACGAGAAGGGAAGCAGGAAAGATACTGATCTCCCACAAAAACAACCCTTGTATCTTCCTTCAAGTTTTTTTTTTCTTTCTCCCTCTCTCTTCTTACACCTTCACATCCTCAACATTTGTGAAACCAAGTACTTTGCATGAGTTAGGCTACCAAGGATTGAGATGTATGAATTGAGTATTATAGTTGTGTGGTATATTCATGTATCTCCTATTTTTTACATTTTTTAATTTTTCTTAATTTTTATATTTGTTTGTATTTTGAACCTCTCTGTTGTCTTCCCACTTATCTACCTACCCAAATCACTTTCTCTCTCTTCTCCTGATTCTAATCAACTTCTTTAGATTCCTCTTTCACACTTTTTAAGATCTAATAACATTATACCCTCACCTCCTTCCCCCTCAACATCTCATCTTTCACCTCACCACCATCAGAAACTGTAGACACTTTTGCAAACCTACTGTTTGTATTGTAGATAATAATAGAGCTCACCATTTCTGTATATTGTGACAAAACTGTAAACATCTTAATAGCAGCTATTTGGTTTAAGGTTGTATATTGGTTGGATTGGGATCTGTTAATATTATTCTTCCCCTCAAAGGAGAGATTTTGGAACTCTGTAGGGGCAATATAACCCTATAAGTTAAAAACTATAATGCCTCGGATCTGCAGTGCTAGAAGGGAAGACACATAAACAACATGAAAAAAAAAAAAAAAACAAGGTAAGAAAGTGCCCCAAACAAACCAAGATACTACATTATTAGACTCCATGGCTAACACAACAGAAAAAATTACAAAGAAGGAGTTCAGGATGAACATAATTAAAATGTTCTGTGAATTAAAGGATGATATAAGAGAGCAAATACAGGCAGCAAAACATCATTTCGATAAAGAGCTACATAAGCAAATACAGGAAGCAAAAGATTACTTCAATAAGGAGATGGAGGTTCTGAAAAAACAAACAGAAATCCTTGAAATGAAATAAACAATAAACCAAATTAAAAGCTCAATAGAAAGCATCACCAACAAATTAGACCACTTGGAAGACAGGACCTCAGACAATGAAGACAAAATATATAATCTCGAAAAGAATGTAGATCACACAGTGAAGATGGTTAAGAAACCGTGAACAGAATTATCAAGAAATATGGGATTACATAAAAAGACAAATTTAAGAGTTATTGCTATAGAGAAGAGCACAGAGTTCCAAGGAAATGAGCAATCTATTCAATGAAGTAATATCAGAATTTTCTAAACATGAAGAATGAATTGAAAAATCAAATACAAGAGTCTTTCAGAATATCAAATGTACAAAATTATAACAGGTCCACACCAAGGCACATTATAGTGAAAATGTCTAGCATACACAATAAGGAGAGAATTTTAAAAGCCACAAGAGAAAGAAATCAGATTACATATAGAGGGAAACCAATGAAAATATCTGCAGGTTTTTCAACCCAAACACTGAAAGCTAGAAGATACCTGAACAACATATACCAAGCTCTGAAAGAAAATGGATGCCAACCAAGAATCTTATATCCAGCAAAATTAAGCTTTAGATTTGATGATGAAATAAAAACCTTAAATTATAAACAAAAGTTAAAAGAATTTACTAGTAGAAAGCCTACACTACAGAATATCCTTGGCAAAATGTTCCATGAGGAGGAAATAAAAAACGACAAAAATCATCAGAGAGAGGTATTACACTAAAGGAAAAACCAATCAAAGAAGAAACCAAGTCTAGTTAAATCTCCAAAATAAACAAAAATGACCAGAAATTCAAATTATGTCTCAATAATAACTCTGAATGTTAATGGCCTAAGCTCACCGATCAAAAGACACAAACTGGCAGATTGGATTAGGAAAAAAAAAAAAAAAAAGACCCAACAATATGCTGCCTTCAAGAGATTCATATCATATGAAAAGACATCCACAGACTGAAGGTGAAAGGTTAGGAAAAAACATACCACTCACATGGACTGTGGAAACAAAAAGGGGTTTCCATCCTCATATCAAATAAAGTAGACTTCAAGCCAAAGTGAATCAAAAGGTATGAAGAAGGACATTTCATACTGCTCAAGGGAATCACACATCAACAAGACATAACAATTATAAATATATATGCCCCAAACAATGGAGCATCTATTTCCATCAAACAAACTCTTCTCAAGTTCAAGAGTCAAATAGACATAGCATAATAATTCTGGGTGGCTTTAATATACCTCTTTCACCACTGCATAGATCTTTCAAACAAAAACTGAACAAAGAAACTACAGAACCCAATAATAAAATCAATAACTTAGACTTAACTGACATATATAGAATATTTCATCCACCAATGAGTGAATACTCTTTCTTCTCAGCAGCATATGGATCCTTCTCTAAAATAGATCATATATTATGCTACAAAGCAACTCTTAGCAAATACAAATGTAGAGATACTACACTGCATTCTGTCAGCTGATAATGAAATTAAATTAGAAATCAATAATAAAATTAAAAACAAAAGCTTCTCCAATACCTGGAGACTAAATAATATGCTACTGAATGAACAATAGGTTGCAAAAGGCATCAAAGAGGAGATTTAAAAAATTCTTAGGGGTAAATGAGAACACTGATACAACATATCAAAATCTCTGGGGCATCATGCAGGCAGTACTAAGAGGAAAGTCATTTGCATGGAGTTCATTCCTTAAAAGAAGGAAAAGGCAACAAATAAATGACCTAACATTACATCTCAGAGCCATAGAAAAAGAAGAAAAATCAACACCAAAAGCAGTAGAAGACAAGAAATCATTAAAATCAGAGCTGAAATTAATAAAATTGAAAAAAAAAGAAACAATTGAAATAATTGACAAAACAAAAAAATTGGTTCTTTGAAAAAATAAATAAAATTGATAAACCCTTACCAATGCTAATGAAGACAAGGAGAGAAAAAACTCAAATTACTAATAAGTGTGACGAAAAAGGAAATATCACAATGGACACTACAAAAATACAGAAGATAATTATAAATTATTTTGAAAATTTGTACTACAATAAAATAGAAAATATCAAAGGCATTGATAAATTTCTAGAGTCATATGATTTGCCCAAACTGAATCAGGATGATATACACAATTTAAACAGATCAATTTCAAGCAATGAAATAGAAGATGCCATCAGAAGCCTACCAACAAAGAAAAGCCAAGGACCAGATTGATACGCAGCTGAGTTCTACAAGACCTTTAAAAAAGTAATGCCAATACTCCACAAATTATTTTGTGAAATAATAAAAAAGAGGGAACATTTCCAAATTCATTCTTTGAGGCCAATATCACCCATATTCCAAAACCAGACAAAAACATATCAAAGAGAGAAAACTTCAGACCAATATCGCTAATGAACATAGATACAAAAATTCTCAATAAAATTCTGGTGAATTGAGTACAAAAGTGTATAAAAAAGATAGTGCACTACAATCAAGTAGGGTTCATCCCAGGGATGCAAGTTTGGTTCAACATATGAAAATCAATAAATATAATTCATCACATCAATAGAATTAAAGATAAGAATCATATGATCATCTCAATAGATGCAGAAAAAGCATTTGGCAAAATACAGCACCCCTTCATGTTCAAAACAGTAGAAAATCTAGGGATAAAAGGAACATATCTCAACATTGTAAAAGCTATCTATGCTAAGTCCCAGGCCAACATCATGCTAAATGGAGAAAAATTAAAAGCATTCCCTCTAAAAACTGGAACAAGAGAGGATGCACTTTTTTACCACTTCTATTTAGCATAGTTGTTGAAACACTGGCCAGAGCAATTAGACAGACTAAAGAAATTAAAGGGATACAGATAGGAAAAGAAGAAGTCAAGTTAGAAATATTTTCAATGACATGATTCTATACCTAGATGATACAAATATTCCACAGGCAAACTTCTAAAACTAGTCAACAAATACAGCAAAGTAGGGGATATAAAATCAACATCCATAAATCAAAGGCATTTCTGTACATCAGTGACAAATCCTCTGAAAGAAAAACAAGGAAAACTACCCCACTTACAATAGCCTCAAAATAAATAAATAAATAAACCCTGGGAATCTACTTAACAAAAGAGGTAAAAGACCTCTACAATGAACATTTCAGAACATGAAATAAAGAAATTAAAAAGAACCATAGAAGATGGAAAGATCTCCCCTATTCTTGGATAGGCAGAATTAATATTGTCAAAATGACTGTACTACCAAAAACACTATACAGATCTAATGCAATTCCAATCAAAATCCCAATGACATTCCTCATAGAAATAGAAAAAGCAGTCATGAAATTTATCTGGAAAAATAAGAGACCCAGAATAGTCAAAGCAATCCTTAGCAAGAAGAGTAAAGCATGTGGCAACAATAGATCAGACCTTAAACTATACTACAGAGCAATAGTAATAAAAACAGCATACTACTGGCACCAAAATTGTAGACCAATGGTACAGAATAGAGGACACAGAGACAAACCCACATAAATACAGTTATCTCATATTAGACAAAGACACCAAAAACATATATAGGAGAAAAGACAGCTTCTTCAACAAATGGTGCTGGAAAAACTGGAAATCCATATGCAGCAAAATGAAATTAAGCCCCTATCTCTTACCATGCACAAAATTCAACACAAAGTGGATCGAGGACCTAGGAATTAATCCAGAGACCCTTCACCTAATAGAAGAAAAAGTAGTCCCAAATCTTCATCATGTTGGATTAGGCCCCCACTTCCTTAATAAGATTCCTATAGCACAAGAATTAAAATCAAGAATTAATAAGTGGGATGGATTCCATCTAAAAATTTCCTTCTCAGCAAAAGAAACAATCAGTGAGGTGAATAGAGAGCCTACAGAATGGGAGCAAACTTTTTATCATATGCACTTTAGATAAAGCACTAATCTCTAGGATATATAAAGAACTAAAAAACTTAACACGAAAAAAAATAACCCAATCACTAAATGGGTTATGGAACTGAACAGACACTTCTCAGAAGATGATATACAATTGATCAATAATTATAAGAAAAAATGTTCAATATCTCTAGCAATCAGAGAAATTCAAATCAAAACTACTGTAAGATTTCATCTCACTCTAGTCAGAATGGCAGCTACAAAGAATACAAACAACAATAACTGTTGGTGAGCATGTTGGGAAAAATGAACACTCATACATTGCTGGTGGGACTGCAAATTGGTGCAACCAATCTGGAAAGCAGTGTGGAAATTCTTTGAAAACTTGGGATGGAACCATATTTGATCATTCTACATACATACATACATTTCAATATGTATATCTGTATATACATATTGAAACACCAAATTGTACCCCATGTAATATTCCTGGTCTTGGAATGTGGCACTCTGGGTGAGAACAGTCCCACTTTTCTCTTTTACAGGGCCTGGACCTTTACCACCAGGTGAGATGATTTCGAAGGACGTCAGTTTTTAAAGAAAATCTGTTGAATTTTACATTCTTCCTTTCTTTTTCCCTAGAAAAGTAAATGCTTTCTCTTTAAAAGTAAAAACAAAAAAACTAAATAAATGGAAAGGGGATGTTTTCTGGTTTTATTTTGTAGTTTTATCTCACAGAACAGACTTAATGTTTAAGCGTTTTCTTTTGCTTAGTTACTTAGTGGGGTTTCCACCATTTTATTATATGTTCTAAGAACCTGTTCAACTATTTTGGGTAGAGATTTTAAGGAATGCTCACGAAACACTGAAAGTCACAGGCTTTGGATTTGGAAAGACCAGAGTTTATACTTTAGGTTTGTCATTTATTAGCTGTATGATTGTGGGTGATTTTTTTTATGGGGGTGGGGGGTTAAAACAATGATATTTAACATGATTAAAATGTTATACAAATGCTCATTTTAAAAATCATTCTCTATCATTATTATACTGTCTTTTTCAGGGTAAAAATTACTAGGACAAAATCAAAATAGGCAAAATTTGAACAAGTAGATCCAATAATCCCTAATTGCTATACTTAATATCCCTAACATGCTCTCATACAATATAAATCAGAGCGCTGTTAATATTTACTTGAAGTTTCTCTCATTTCTTACTGTCTTTTCCTACCTTGGAAATAAATAGCAGTTGGATAAAAAGAGAGAAGGCGGAATCTTTGAAAATGTACAAACTAGATTACATTAAATAATTGAAGATGACTTCATAGACTGTTTCAGGATTATGGATTATGTCCTGTGTCTAAAACACATTTCCCCAAGCCAGAGGGGTTCTTAGTAAATCAAGAAAACTATTAGAAAAAAAAATTTGTAGAAAGGCACTCTGAAAAATACAGGTAGGCGCTACGAATTTTGGGAAGTTAGGCTCGCTAAAAGGATGTGTTACTACAAAAATAGCAAATAACTTCTACTGAAGCATTTGGTAAAGCTTTCATGAAAATAGTGTTGAATTTTAGCAATGAATATATTTTTGAAAATCAAGCTTGCGTATAAAAGTATAGCATAATACATAATAAACCAATTATTAGAGGAGTAAGTTGTTTCCAAGGAATTAATAATTTTGTTACTGTGATAACATTGTCTCAGTGAGGAGGATAAGAAAATATTTCTGTCATTCATTTCTTTCTTCTTCTTTTTTTTGGCAGGGGGATGACAAGAAGATCTATGTTGTCTGGGATATAATAATACATGGTTCAGGTTCAAACATGGCAGATGTTACACATGAATTTTAAAATCAGATCTATTGCATCATAGTATTTTAGCCCTAGAAAGAAATTCATAGGTCATTTGATTAATTAAGTTCTTTTACTTTATCAATGAGAAAATTGGGGAATAAAAGATTGACTTTCCAAAAGACCAGTGGATGATTTTATTTGTTTTAAAATTGAGTGAGGAAAGTTTGATTCCTAGTATAGCGATGGGCTACAAAAATATACACATTCATATCATCTGTGCAGCTTTTTAAAAAATCCTCTGCTTATTCATAGGCTAATTTTGATAAATCTATTTATAGATATTATTTTTCTATTTTTGATGAGGATGATGACAATAGTAAATATAGGCACAGTGAAGATTGACAGTATAAGGATCAGCTTTACTGATTTCAATTTTAATCAGAAGTTCATAAATACCAAAAAAGTTTCAGCAACACAAATTTTCACACGTTGGTCAAAATTGGCTCAAATCTTCCCAACTGTGTTATGACTCAAAGTGTGGTTGCATTGAAATGACCTGAGAACTTATTAGAACTGCAGAATCTCAGGCCTCATCCCAGACTACTGATTCAAAATCTACACTTTAAGATCTTCAGATCATTTTTGTGAACATACAAATAGCTCCAGAGCAACTCTGATGAACTTCACCCACCTCTCCAGGAGTTGGACTGGTTCATGAGGAATCTCGAAGTATAACTTAAGATTACAAATTTTGTTATTATATATTTTGGTTTGGGGCAGACAAAGACAAATGCAATGCAGACTCTTCATGTGGCACTTCTCTATTGTTTGCAATTGCTGAGAAGTGAAGAATGTTAGAAACTGACATCAAAATTTGGTGGCAGCTATATGAATCACCATTCTTACCATTCTGTGGCTTTGTGGTGTACTCTATGTTTAAAAAGGACACTGTGCACTTAATAGAAGTGGCTTTGCACTGCATAGCTGTTAAAATTTTTCTAGCAAATGCTACCAGCTAAATTATAAGGGTGAACTAAAGGGTGCCCTTTATAAATAGTGACAAAAGCCCTCAGCAGTTGATTATAGTGTGGGTGTAGTTTGGAGAAAGGTTTGCTATAGGCATAAAATTATAGTACTGCTGCTGGAATAGAGCCAAGAGCCTAGCCATTTCCAGGAGCTGGATCACCACCTGCTAGTTCACTTATTCAGAACTGAGTCAGAGGATGGGTGAAGTCTAATGAATCATTAAATCTCCGTTGAAAACTAATCTAGTATTACTCCTCAGTTGAGCCTTGTTTCAGCCGAACACTTGTCTGTGAGCTGACCTGAAGTGCTTAAGCAAAAGTCTTTTTGTCAAATGAACAAATGGTCCCCAAATTTTGTCTGTGTCTCAGTTTTTCTGGGGACCACAATAGGTGAGCTCAAGTCCTAGGGAATCTTACCGCTATCCTTGGATCCTAGTTTGATTCTGTGGGTAAGTTTTTATATGCTAAGCCAGCCTGAGTCTTTGGTCTTAGGTTCCTTTTGACTAAAAGTGACCTGGGAAATGAATCTTCATGTAATTGCTGTTATTCATTAACAAGCTTCTTGCCACCAAATTCTGCTGTGCTTGGGGGACAGTCAGCTAAGGGATCAGTGAATTCTTCTTAAGGTTTATTTTCCCACTAAAGAAGCTTTTAAATTTCCTGTGTGTATTGTAACAGGATTTTTGAAACTGTACCTATGTGTGTATATGAGTGCTCATGTATGTATAAAAGTTTTATGTGCTTTTTATGGTAAGAATATTGCTACTTTTGTATAGAGATTGCCTTATTGTATACAGGTGCTGTTTTTTTTAGCACTTCATGTATCTGATGTCATTTGATCTTTATGACAATCATGACTTACATACCATTATTAGTTGCTTTACAGATAAGAAAAAAGAGGCACAGAAATGTTAAGAGCCTTGCTCAAGGTTATGAAGCTAAAAAGAAGAAGCCAAGATTTAATTCAAATCCAGGAAGTGAAGATGCTGATATTATAAATGTAGATTAGTGGATGGTCAGCCAGACTTCCGTGGAGATGAGGGAAGAGGATCAGAAGAACCCTGGAGGAGAGAGCTCTAAATACTGTCCAGGAAGGAGAAAGTCTCTGTGGCTGTCACAGTGATCTGATGCCAACAGCACAGTGAAACAGAGACAAGCAACTCCTCCCTTTCCTCTGGGTAAAACCAAGGGGAGCAGAAGAGGAGGAGAAACACGCTGGCAGGCAAAATGGGGAACAAGTCTCAAGTTCCTCCTTTAGAGAAGCATGTGCCATCTCCCAGGCAAGCCCTTGTGTCTCTGCACTTTCATGCAATTTCTCATGCAATTTCATTCTTGATGTGCTATCTGTGAGCAGGAAAGAGCCAGGCTAACCACTGGGCATTTTTCTAGACTGGTAAGAGCTACATGGACGCTTGTATGTAGGCTGATGGCAGCAGATTTGAGAAATCTTGTTTGAGTTGTCCATTCCCAGATGCAGGAGGAGGCACTTGTGGGCAGAAGAGGGTATGGCCAAGTGAGCTGTCATTTCTTGGGAACTGGCAAGAACAAGCTCAGCCAGTCCCACACTCTCTCTCTCCTTTGTGTAAAATATACCCCATTGTATTCATTACCTTATGTAATCTTGAAAAGAAGATAGAATTTCGTAAATCCAGCAATGAACAAAGAGTTCTTCATTAAAAGAAATTTGGAATACTTTTAGAGATGGGAAACACTACCACAAGAAAGTATGCTACTGCAAGGGAAAATGTTTTTCATTACTACTGAAGTAGTAAGGGCTCCTCTGGCATTGAGAACATTTAATTTTAAAGCAAAATGTTATTGCCTGCCACTTTTCTCTTTACATCATTAGCATAGGATTAAACATTTTTAAGAGGAATTTCAACTCCATAGCAAGCAGCTGTGTCTTCTTTTACAAAAGACAATACACTCATGCATATGTATTATGCACTTAATTAAAACTGTTGGGTTTTCATTTAAAAAAAGTTTTGATGATGTCCTGAATTTTTATAATGATTTGGATGTCTGGACTGCGACCAATTTGCATATTTTAAGTGGAAAGGTGGCACTGGGTGAAAAAAACATTCCAAATTTCTAATAATTGGAGAGCTGTGGCCAGAAATTGGCTTCATTACTGGTATAAAATTTCCCTGTATGTGTTATTTTTTTTTTTTTACTTATCAAAGAGTTGTTTGTCCCCTTGATTTTTTATTATAAGTAATATGTACTTATTTTAGAGATTTTTGAAAAATATACAAAACGACTGAAGAAAATTTAAATCATCTATAACCTTGTTATATAACATTATTGCATATCACTTTTCTATAATTTTATTGTATAGAATCTAATTATTTTACCTGTATATTTTATAAAATTTGAATCATACCATATTCACAAACATGTATTTTTTTAGTTTCCACTTAATTTTAAGTGGTCTTTTCCCATGCAGTTAACTTGTTTTTTATGGCTGCATAATAATAAAAATAATAGCTAGAATATTTGAACCTTCCACTTTTATAATGTATGCATTTGAATTATAGGGGAGCTAGAAGTGTATTGGAGAAGGAAAGAGAAAGGTGAGAAGAAGAGTAGGATAAATTCTTAGAGATTAAAGTGTGAAGTAAATTGAATATGCATAGAGATTTAAAAATAAAAAGAAGTAACACTATAAGCAGCCCAAAGCCAGAAAATTCAAAGTCAGCTAAAAAAAAAAAAAGAAAAAAGAAAAAAAAAAAAAAGAAACTGCAATCCAAGTAAGATACTGATGATTTTCACTATAAATTTCTCTAAATTATTTGATATTTAACCATCTGCATATATAGCTTGATTTTTTTAAAGTGCAAATTAATTCTGGCAAAGAGTTAGACATTAAGAGAACTCTCAGATTCTCACACAGAAGAATGTGTAAGAGGGTGTGCTCCTGTGGGGAGCATAGAAAGGGACTGGTCAGTAGTGGTAGGGGGAGAATCAGTGAACAGGAAGCCACACCCAGGACTGTGCAGGGCCAGGGGCCTCACCACAAGGGAAGAGCCCATCTTTTCTCCAGGCCAGTTTAGCTTTAGGCTGGCTGGGCCAGGAAGACATCACCAAGTGGGTTTTTTCATCCTCACTGCAGAGATCAGTAGATCTGGAAAAGAAACAGTTATTCCAAAGGTTATTCTTACACAGAAAAACAAGGGGCAGTGTTCTCAGCAATGTTTCTATTCATTGTGGACACATAAAATCCCTTCATTATAAACTTTACCAGAGTGCCCATGCCATTTGGCTATGTTGTGATTTTGTTAAAATAAGCATATAACTCAAAAGTACATTTTCAAGCTAAATTATTTGGAAAGGAAAAAAAAAAAAAAAAAACTTTTGGTTTTCCTGTAGCAAATTGTGGGTTTAAAAAGCATTTTAAACCCAATGAAAAATGGGAGGGATTCATGCCTTACATGATCTTTATCTTCCAGTGCTATTTTTCTGTTTTGAATGGAGTCGTACAGTTTGGTTTGATTTGTATATTTGGAAATTTATTTAGGAAGCTAGAAAATTTGAGAAAGCCATCTGATTAATTTATTGATTTTTCTTATTAATATTTTAAGCTGTTGGGCTGGAGTTGTAGCTCAGTGGTAGAAGTGCTTGCCTCGTATGCATGAGACCTTGGGTTTGATCCTCAGCACCACATAAAAATTAACAAATAAAAATAAAGACATTGTGTCCATAAAAAATATATATTTTAAGCTGTTTACAATGTGCCAGGAATTAGATTAGCTGCTGTTTTTTAGTGATGGATGAAATAGAGTTCATACTCTCATGAAATTGGTCATTTGGCTTGTGGGGTTGGGGGAGTCCTTGCAAACAATTAGGACTTTGCAGTAGGAAAACTCTGTGAAAACTCAGACCAAATGAGGATCCTTCCCATATGTATTCTGAAATGTCAAAATACAACAATTCCTTATGGAAGAAGTAAAGGAAGAATATATAAAAAGGAAAACAGGTTGAAATTATTTTTATTTAAAAGAATTCTTTAGAACTCAATATATCTAGTTCTGGATCCACAAATTTTCTTTAAAGGAAAACTTGAGAACAGAGATGGCATAATTGCTTTGTGTTTTGATTGAGCTTCTTAAGTAGAGATTTCTCTTATCTCTCATTCCTCTCCTGTGTGGGTAGAGATATCCACAGTTCTCTCCTTATCTCTGTCATTTCTATTTCCCTTACTTCCTCTTGTAATAGTTTCTCTATTCATTTTTCATCCTTTTTATTTCTTTTGAGCCACCTTTTCTTCCTTTTCCCTCCTCGGCTTCACCATAACTATCAGCCATTAAGAAGTTTAAAAATTACATGCTGTCAAATCCATCTTTAAAAAATACGCATGTTGCAAATGAGATAAGACATTGTCATCCCTGTTGGGACTTTAAAATGAATTTGCCTGTCTTGTGGTAAACAAAGTAATGGATGCATAAAAATTCCATGTTTGAATTTTTAGGATCTGTGAATTTGTTAGGTTATATGACAAAGGAGAATTAAAGTTGCAAATCAGCTGACCTTGAAATGGAAAGATTTTCCTTCATTATTGAGGTAGGGATTAATCTAATCACAAAGGTCTCTTGAAAGTAGAAAAGAGGGGCAGAAGAAAGGGAACCAAAGAAATGGCACTGAGAAGAACCCTGCCCCGTGTTGCTAGATTTGAAGATAGAGAGAGTCATGAGCTAAGGAGGTGAACAGCTTCTAGAAGCTGGAAAAGACTAGGAAAGGGATTCTCCCCTAAAGGCACTGGGAAGGAAGCACTCCTGCTAACACCTTGCATCTAGTGAAGTAAGACCTGCATTAGAATTTTGACCTTCAAAACTGAGACTCCATTTGTATTCTTTAAGCCACTAAGTTTGCAATAATTGGTCACAGCAGCAAAAAAAAACTAATGCATGCTCCTTTGCTATGCACACTTTGGAGAAGGGAATGCAGTTAGGCTTTTCCTTTTCTTCCTGAGTGACACAGACCCAGTGGGTCAGATATGACTTCAAACTCATTGATCCTGGTTTATCTAACTTAGGGTCACAGTATCATCAAAGAGGAAATACACACAGAAAAGGGGCCCAACAGGTAAACCAAAAGATGTAGTAGCCTGAAGAATAAGCTACATGTTTTCTGAAACAAATGTATGTGGGGTATGTGTGTGTATTTGTGTGTGTGTGTGTGTGTGTGTGTGTGTATGTTTGTGTATGTATACCACCTGTAACTCAAACCTATGCCATTGCTGTTGTGATAAATGGAATAAAATGCCTTTGATAAGGCATTATTCTTTTCTCTTCATGTAAATTTATTTTATCAGCAAATTCCAATATTTTCCTGTGGTGGTATTTGAGATTTTTTTTTTTTTTTTACACTTTATCCAACATTCACACCTGTAGGAATATTCCTTCATTGCCAGCAGGAATAAATGAACCAGAAACATGTAAACAAAGTTTCCTCAGTGGTAACTTCAGTTCACAATGGCGAAGTTGGAGCAGGAACCTGGTGACCTGGTGCCTGAGTTCCGCCTTTTCCGTAAGGATGCAGGACATTCAACTTGTAAAGATTTCAGAAAAGCTTTCCCCACTCCATCCTTGTATAACTAAATTATTATTATTATTATTAATAATAATAATAATAATAATAATAATAAAATGACCTCAAAATAGGGAAACCACTCAGTGATTTTTCCAATGTATAGGCATATCTTTCAGATTTTGTATCTTGTTGAATTTTTTAAAGTAGTAGTTTGGGAATAGAAATGATTATTTCACAAAATATACTCCTAAACCATAGGTATTTAGATGGGGTACCTAATCCATCTCAGAGATCCCTTTTCATTTTCATGTGCTCTGCTTACTTTGGTCGAATGCCTAAAATTAGGATACTGCTCAAGATGTCTGTTTTTTCTTTCTCTTCCATGCTTATAATTTCAAGGGATCTATATATATTCCAACCCAGGTATTTTGTTTTAATGTGCTAAGCTGAAAGTCAGCATTCCAGGACAATGACAGAAGCCATACTTGCTGAGGCCTGAATCCGCCCAAACTGTGAATAACACAGCTTCTGAACCAGCTGGGTATTTGAGTTTTCCCTAAACACTTGGATAAGAATAATAGTAGGGGAAGTGAATATATCTTACTGTTCTTAATGTCTTTTGCATGCTTGATGAGCTTAAATTTGGAGTAGGATTCAAGAGAAGGATGACATTAAATGGGAAGTATATCCCAGCTGCAGGATAAAACTTTATACAATAAAAACTGAACACAGATAAAAAAAGAAAAGTAAACAAACGTAAGGAAAAAAACTGCCATGTAAATTAAAATGCACATACAATGATACAGTCATACATCTTTAAAGTTATGAACTATAAAATTCAAGAGACCCGCCCCCCCCCCATTGTCATTCACTTAAAAGAACTAACTACAAAAATTTATTTCAATTTTCTTTAATATTGCCAGATGTCTCTGGAAAATTTTTGCAGAAGCAAGGTAAATATAATAGATTAGGGTGACATAAACCAATCCCATTGTAGTTTAAATTCATTTATGCCATTTTGTAGTTTCTTGTGTTTTTGGAACTCTGAATTCATATAAGCTGAATTCAATGAATGTGAACAGAAAAATGGGAGTAGACCCAAGGAACAGGCAATGTTAAAGTACAATTGTCCATCTGATCGTACAAACTGCTTATCACCCTGTCAGTATATCTCTTCATTCCGTCAACAAATATTAATGGATACTTATCACAAAAGGTATTTTCACAGCTACTGGGGATATAGCAATGGAATAAAAAAAGAAAAAAAAAAGATGACATTGTTCTCTTGAGCATAATTCTAGTAGGTAGTCAGAGATAATAACCACAGTAATTATGTAAAGCATACTTGATAGTTTCTATGAAGGAAAAACAGAAGAATGGTGTGTGGATGGAGAGTAGGTAGGTATTTGTGATAGAGTGATCACAGAATAGTTTACTCAGAAGCTATTACTTATAAAAACCTGAAGGAATTCACAGAGGAAACTACAGAGATAACTGAAGAAAGAGTTTTGAGGAAGAGAATAATGAGGGAAAGATCTGGAGGTATATAGCAAGCAAGTCAATATGGTTGTGGTAGAGATACAGGGGAGGGGTCAGACAGAAATTGTCATGGCAGAGGCTTACTGTGTTACTCCTTGTTGGTCACTGTGAGGACTCTTTTTTTACTCAAGTGAGATGATAAACTATTGGAGAGTTTATTATTGTATGTAGTCTACAACTTACATTTTGAAAAGATGTACTGTCTTAATAGTAGCCTTTAGTTACATGTTGTGATTTAAATTAAAAATAACTCAAAATAAATACAATTAATATTTATTTCTAACACTAACCCCATTTCAACTTCTGAATTGCCACATGTGGCTACTGAATATCACATACTGGGCAGCACAGACATAGAATAATACTTCCGTTTTGCAGAAGGTCCATGAACAGTATTATTCTAGATCAATTATATAATTTATTCATTAATTCTATAAAACATATACTCTAAGTAATGTGCTAGATCTATGCTAGGCCACATATGCATACACGAAGTGTACATGTGAAAGACATGAATGTTTCATATAGGTATTTCAGGCTCTGAAGGGTGCTGGGAGCCATTAGCCAAGTAAGTAGGTATGACAATTTCCTTGCCAGCGTACCCCATGTTGCAGTGACATTGAATTTAGGTGACCTTGCTCAAGGACCAGGGCAGATTAGGGTGTTCCGGGTTTAAGATAATCGTGTTTAGGGTGTTCCCAGTTTAGGTTCCAGGTTTAAGGTTTAAGATTATTCCTCCTGGGAATAGGGCGTATCCTGCTGCCTGAGTTCCCCTTGAGTTCTCACGGGATTCAGACAGTATATTTTGGAGATAGATGCCCAGTGGAGGTGATTTTGGGCAGAGAACGTGGATTTGGGCAGAGAACTTGGATTTCCCCAGAACGTGATTGTAGACGGCTGGTGTGAGTTCAGGAATAAAGAGTTGCTGTTTGAATCTACAAGCTGTGTGGTGGCTCGTGATTGTGTGCCCAGCCAGACTGGGGCATTTGTGCCCAGCCAGACAGTGGCAGAAGGGGAAGAAGACACATTAGTAGAGTCATAGAAATATTAGTGAAACATGTTCAGGATAACGAGTTAGTTACCCTGAGGAAGAGGAGATACCTCTAATGAGTTGAGAAAATGAATTATAGGTCAGACAATGAGTCCGAATATTTCAGGTGAAAGATTAGGTAAGTAAAGACAATGGTACTTAATAACTACCATAATAGACCTTATATGTATGACTCCTCATTTAATTTTTAGATTATCTCAGAGACAGCGGTATTCATAACCTATATTACAAAGAAAACAGAAATTTAAGAGTTAAGCTTCTAAGAAGATCCTACTTAATATAGTAAAACAACTTGATATGTGAAAAATTAAGATAGATTAACTGAGGTAAAACACAAGTTACTCATAAACTTGAAGCTAATTGCAAAAAACAGTGATGGAAGAGAGATTTGAACTCACAGTTTTTAAAGGCTGTGCTTTAATTTATTCTATATTACTTTTCTAAAAAAAGGATGTTATGTAATGCTAAAGAGGAAAAAGTTAAACCAAGATATATGATCAATATGAACACATATGCACTCAACAAAAATAGCCTCAGATTATATAAAGTAACTGAGAAGAATGCCAAGAGATACATTAACAGTTAAAGTTGAAGATATCTACATATACTGCTCAGGAAGTGACACAATAAAATAGACAAAAAATTATGTAGATATATTGTAATTATGTCCAAATAAAGGCTTAGTATATTACATATGTGTAATACATACATTATATATGTGTATGTATATATATATATATATATATATATATATATATATATATATATATGCAAGTTCAAAGCCACCTTTGGCAACTTGGTGAGGTCCTTAATAACTTGGCAAGACTCTGTCTCAAAACAAACAAACAAAAAGGGTCAGGGATGTAGCTCAGTGGGAAAGTGCCCCTGGGTTCAGTGTTCCTGATTAAGAAAAAAAAAAAGCTTAATTGTATGTTATGTGAGTTTCACATCATTTTTTTCTAAATGTAGGAAGAGAGGAAGAAGAGGAAAAAAAAGAAGTAAAGTGAGTCTCAATAAATTCCACAGAATGATTTTGAATATATATTTCCTAATTTATTGCAATAAAATCACAAGTTACAAAACAAATAAACAAAAAACAGCAAAAGGTCAACTTGTAAACTAAATAACATAACTTAAAACAACCAATGTGCCAAGGTCATTAAAAAAATTAATACTTATAATTTATTTACATTTTTAATTTGGTTTATAATATCTGAGCAACTACTTGTAAAATTTGAGAGATAAAACTAAAGTATTACTTAGAGGGAAATTTATAGTGTTAAATATTTTTCATTAAATAAAAAAAGGAAAGTTAAAAACCCAAGTAAACTAAGAATTCAATGTAAGTAGCTAGAAAAAGATCATCAGGACATGGAAATAAGAGATAAAAAAATAATAGAAACAATAATGATAAAATATGACCTAGTAAAATTGAGATAGGTAAAATGTATAAAAGCAACAAAAAAATAGAAAAGTGAAGAAAACTACAAATCTTTGAAAAGGTGTGTGAGATGATGTTGGGAAAGTTGGGGAAAAGTACAACTGGGTTTCTACAAGTTATCAAATCTTCTTTCTGCCAATTCCTCATATTGTTTTCCTTCTGTACCTGTGCTATTATGGTTTGGATGTGAGATGTCCCCCCAAAAGCTCAAGTGTAAGACAATGCAAGAAGGTCTGGAGGAGAGATGATTGGATTAGAGGCTTGGCCCAATCAGTGAATTAATCTCCTGATGGGGATTAACTGGATGGTAATTGAAGTGGTAGTGTGTGGCTGGGAAGGGAACTGGGGTGTGGCTTTGGGGTATATATTTGTATCTGGCAGGTGGAGTCTCTCTCTGCTTCCTAATCTGCATGTAAGCCACTTTCTTCTGCCACTCTCTTTTACCACATTGTTCCTGTGTCCCCTGGAGCCCCGAGGAATGGAGCCAGTTGTCTATGCATTGAGACCTCTGAAACTGTGAGCCCTCAAATAAACTCTTCCTCCTCTATCCTTGTACTGGTTGAGTCATTTAGTCACAGCATTGAAATAGCTGACTAAGACACATGCTCCTACATTATGAGAAATTCCCAGTAAGTTTATACTTCTGAAAAATGCTCATAGAAAGGATACATAGCAAAGCTCACAGTATTTATTCATTTACTCCATATTTTTACATCTACTTTCGCTCCTTCCATCCCTATTTTCCTCCCTCTTTGCTTCTTTATTGAGAAGCCACCTGTTTTTGTTTTAATTTTCTGTTATCTATGATGGACCACTTTCTTGTTACAACAGGACACAACATTTCCCATATGCTTTGCTCTATAGAAATAATACAGGGCACAAGGAATAAACTGCATTTTTATTGTCAACATTTTGAGCAAAAGATTATAAATAATGATTCTTGGTGGGGGAAAGAAAATGATCTTCAGCTTCCCTGCTTTCATTAATGCACATGGTTTAGGGAGTCAGGCTTCATTAGTTTTATGATGCAGTTTGGAGCCGGATATTCTGTACTTTGTAAGCAGTTTTCTCACTTGTCCCTCCCTCCCTCCCTCCCTCCCTCCCTCCCTCCCTCCCTCCCTCCCTTCCTTCCTTCCTTCCTTCCTTCCTTCCTTTTTCTAGTTTGTTTGTTTGAAAGCTGGCTCTGAATATAACAATAAATCCTAACTATGGTTCACTTCCAACAGTCACAAAACTATTATTATTTCTCAAAAGCAGAAATTGTAACTCTTTAGTAAATAAATACTTTCACCTCTTGAGATCAGAAAAAAAAAAGAAAGATAGATAGATCTAGGCTGTAACAGTCATTTTATGGACATTTTGTGCAGTAAACAACCTCTCAGCCACTTTCCCCGTTAATGTGAATAGAGAGGCTGTGTTCCTTGTCAGCTGATTGCATACAATGGGCAGCCACAGTTTGTGGTCTCACCAATTCTCTGTGTAGCACAAGTGTTTCCAGAACATGTCTATTCTCCCAAATATCTATTTTTATTTTCTAGGAATGAGCAAACTATTGGAGGCACTTTTTGGTCTTTAATGATGTTCTGAAAACACAGGATACTGACAAGAAAGAGAATATGGGGGACATCAGCAGGAAATAGCTTTTTTTTTTTTTTCACAACTGTTAGGCTTCCCTGTGATTGTGATCCGTATTTTACCTGAGCAAAACCTATTACATGTTCCCCTACTCTAACCTCACTTACTCTGTCTGGAAGCCCAAGCCCGCCCCTAAGATTGATGAAGGAAGTGTGTTTATACTCTTGGATCCCAAGGGCAGCTGGGAACAGGAAAGAAGTCATGACTCTGAGACTCAAAGACAGTTTCTTGCCTCCTCTAGGGCTCTGAATCTAGCTGATATGGAAGACCAAGTCCTCCAATTCTCTCCTTCCTTGAGGTGGATGAAAATGATATATCACTCATTTTCTCATTCATTTATTAGCTCAACAAAAATGTATTAAGCATTTTTTTTTTACTCAGGCAATCTTTTATCCTCTTATCTATCAGTAATAGATTGAAAAAATTGTCTGCCCATATATACCTAAGTGGAAAAGAAAGAAATACAAAAATATATAGCACATATTCTGGTAGATATAAATGCTACAAAGATATAAGTGCTACAAAGAAAAATATTGGTTGAACACCCTTAATCTTAAAATTCAAAATTCAAAATCTAAAAAAAAATTGAGCCCTGAAATGGTGCCACAAATAGAAAATTCCACACCAGACCTCATTGATGAATTGTATGTGCACTAGAAATATTGTATGAAATGACCTTCAGGCTACCATGTGTAAGATGTACATGAGACATAAATGAAATCTGTGTTTTGACTTTAGTCTCATTCTCAAACTATTTCATTACATATGTGCAAATATTCCAAATCTAAAAATATTCAAATTCAAACCCCTTTTGATGCAAACAAAGGGATATTCAATGGAGTGAGAAGGTTAATGTGGTTTGCATAGATTAAATGATATGCAGAAAGGCTGAGATAGGCAAGAGCCCAGATTATGTAGGACCCTAGTAAACTATGATGAAGAGTTTAGATTTTATAATACTGTGATGGGAAGCTATTGAGTGATTTTGAGCCAGAATATGATATGATCTTTCTTATATTTTAAAGGATCTTTCTGCCTTACAGAAAATAAACTATAGAAGGACAAGAGTGGATGCATAGAAATAAGTTAAAAGGCTATTGTGATCAAAGTAAAAATTATTAGTGGTTCCGTTAAAGCATACTAGATGTTCACAAGTGTCATACATAAACTTATGAAAAGAATAGCACCTTGATTCTCTCTTAAACCCTGAACTCCTGGACTGAACCTCAAGGAGCAACTGGAAAGGCTATTTGGATCTGAATTTTCTGCTTATTCCACATAAGTATCAACATTTTTAGATTTATTAACCTCTGCCTACAAATGCCCACCAAATTTTTCTATGGCCAAGGGTGGTCTACATTTAGAATATAATGTTTTGATTGTCCTCTCCATATCAAACTTATAGCCTCTTTGATCCCAGAAACAACTGTCCAGTAGTTTTCATTTGTGAGTGAATCTCCTTTTGGTTCTTAGTCACCCTACATTTTCACTGGCCCTGAGTAAATGTTATACAATAGTAACCAAATGTAATAAGATAAATCCAAATTTACTATATATTTTTCCTTTTGTATGTTTAGAAACATGTCTTTTTTCCCTGGTTGGCATGGCTTCCCTCTGTGTGGAGTAGAGTTCTTTGACATCAGTAAAATGTAAGAAGTATGTACAAAGAAAATATAAAATAATTGCCCCCCCCCCCCACAAAGAAAACCCCAGAAACAATAGTAGATAGAACTGAACTGACCCATAATTCAGTTACTAAAGTTTGAAGATATAAGAAATAAATGTATAAAAATTCTTGTATTTAGGAAATTCAAGTTAATATTAAAATATTTGGCAAAAAATTTGATTCCATTACAAAAGAACCAAATGGAAATTATAGATTTTAAAATGCAGCTGGGCATGGTGGTGCAGCCTTTAATACCAGCACCACCATGAAACAGGAGGATGGACGGTTCAAAGCCAAACTCAGCAACTTAACAAGGCCTTAAGCAACGTATTGAGACCCTGTCTCAAAAGATAGGGATGTGGCCCAGTGGTTAAGCGTACTTGGTTCAATCTCTGGTACCAAGAAGAAAAAAAAAAGGCAAAATTACTGAAATTAATAGATCAGTAGGTAGATTTAACAGCATATTAGACCCAATTGAAGAAAACAAGTAAATTGGTATATGAACAAAAGTCATATGTCTAAGCTTATATTTCTTTGCCTAGAAATAAAATTTAAAAGGAAATTTTATAATTAGAAAAATATTCAGATTTGTATTCTCATCAACATGAAGTAAGACTCTCTTAATTCTCAATTTTTCTTTCAAGAAATCAGCTTTGTAATTCTTCGGTGTTATTTAGGTAAAGGAAATAATAGATTCATTCAGTTTTCCTTCAAGCAGATAATTTTTGTCCATACATTCAATTGTAAAAATACAATAATTATTTCTAAGTTAATGACACAAACCATTGACTTATCTATGTCTCTAAGTCCTTTTAATTTCTCTTATCACCATTGTCAATACCATTTTTCAGGTACTATCTATTTCTCACATTAGTCACTGCTATGAAGTCTCTTCTTCCTACCTTTCAGTTTGCCTTAATCCAAACCATTCTTAAGACAGCTGCCAAAATGTCTTTGTAAATTAGAGGTCTGATTATGGTATCCCCCTGCTTAAACACCTTGCTGAATCCTGTTGAATGTAGTTCACAGTATCCTTCCTCCTTCCATTGTTATTCTCATGATAGGCAGATCCCCAGGTCCCTAGCTCAAACCATAACTTGTAAACATACCTTTCTATATTCTTTCAGTCCCTGACTTGGTTAAAGAACATGAATTTATTTGTCAGATATAGTTGTTGAATGGGAAGCTGAGAGTTCTATTTGAGAGACCAAAACACATTCAGAATTATCGGGTACAGTAGGCAGGAATGGAGCCCCACCCCCGTGTTGCAATCTAGGTCTAGAAAACATGCACAGAACATCGAAGTGCTAAAAATGTAGCTCCAGAGAGAAGACTACTGGAGAAAGAAGACAGAAGGAAACTTGTTATGAAGCAATTGCAATTTGATTCCAAATCTCATTAAATCTCTGTGTGAGATTTGAAAAAGCTTAAAGTCTGTCTATTAGTGGGCATGTGCACAAGGCACATATGCTGGCTACACTTAGACCCAAATTGTAGTTATCCTAGATTATCAGAATGGAAAATTATTGTTAGTATATGTTAATAAGACAAGAAGTTATGAACTAATCATGACTTATTTATTATCAATTTTTAAGAACTCTTTCACTAAGTTACCAAATCTCAGCTTTTCAGGCAACAACCATAAGTGAACAATTAGTTCATTAGTCTGTTCAGCTGTTCTCATAAAGGGTATCATTATGTCATGCAGTTTTCAAAACTGCACTTGCCTACTGTTCTAAAAAGTCCCCCCTTCCCTTATTGGAAGAGCAATTGAAGTAGATGCCTTCCACGTACCTTGGTAACAGATGTTATCTCCACGCTGTGCAAATTTCTTGAATCATTCAAAGTAAACATGGTATCCAGGAAGGTAAAATATTTCAGCCAAACTTTCATCCAAGAGCCAGCTGTTTATGGAGTTAGAAAAAAGATGCCATTCAGAGCCTCTTTTTTTTTTTTTTTTTAGTTACAGGATTTTGTAGCATGCTTTATACATGCTACAAATATTTACTTCTCTTTCAGAATAGCAAACAGATTGTCCATAAATTTACTCAGCATTTTGTGTTTCCCTTTGCTTTTCTTTGATGAGGAAAGAATGTTATTTAAATTGAAACTGAGTAAATGTTGGTCGGGTTTTAGACTTGGAAAAACTGTAAAGCCATTCCTGTGACGGCAGGGAAGAAGGCACAAGTTTTGCATTGTTGTATTTAATTGCTTGGAGATTTGCTCCTTGAAGTATTCTATTAGAAGCCCTCTGAAGTTGTTCCTTTCATCCTGATTTCCCAGTTCAGATGCTGTTACCTGCTCTGAGAAAGAGAATGCAACATAAAGTTGATGACATGTCATTTGCCCTGCACTGTGAGTTCTGCTATTTTAACATCATTTTTTAGCAAAAAGAGAGGAACAGAAATAGAATAATACCAGACCAAATGATAACAATCTGTTAATTTTCAGTGACTGCTGGTAATATTGGTTTCTTGTGTCACTATGACTCAAAAGAGCATTTTAAAATTTAATATGACTATTATAAATGTCTTAAAATACATCATTTGGGCCACATGACTCAGAAAAGAATGACTTTGCAGGATACATTTCAAGGGTAAATGCCTGCACAGGAAGGCAAGTAAGTAATCATGAAAATCATTAATTTTTAAAAATCAAAATATGTACTTCCATTCAGACTATATCATTATATACAAAAGCCTCAATTTTTCATTTCTGTGACTGGTCTCCTTTCTCCCATTGTAACTTCAGTGGTTCTAACCCCTTACTTTCGAAGGAGGAAAGACCCAGCAGGTAATATGCAGTTAAGGAAGATACCACCAGGGCCAGTCAGGACTTTGGGGAGGAAATCCTGAATGTTCAAGTAACAATTTGTTTATTCTTTTGTTCTGAGAAGGAAAATATGAATAAAAATTAATGAGCATCTACCAGATAATTGCACTAAATATTTGGGCATTAATTTGATGTTTGAATTTATTACAATCTTAGTTACATACAACAAAACTCATCCACTTATAAGAATTATAACTTCATGAGTTATGAAAAATGTACAGAATCATGGTTAAGAAATATTTCTCTCACTCCAAAAAGTCATCTTTGAATCCTTTTTGCTCTCCATTTCCTTGCCCCAAGCCCTGGCCTATGGAAAACTCTGCTTTCCTATTATAATATGTTTGCCTTTTTCTAGAATGTATAAAATGGGTTTAGAGAGTGTTCCTTCATATACAGCTTATTTCACTTAATGTGATATTTTAAGACCATCTATGTGGCTCTGTGTGTGTTAGCACTTTGTTTTAATATTGCTGAGTAATATTTTAAAATGGATATGCCTTACTTTCTGTATTCCAGTTTGAACATTTGATTACTATCAATTTTTGGATATTAGGAATATATCTTCTACCAATATTTGAGTACAAATCTTTTTGGGGACAGAGGTTTTCAATTCTCTTATATAATGTGTAGGAATGGAACTGAGTTTGTGTGCCAACTATGTTTAAATTTATCAGAACTTTCCAAATCGTTTGCCAAATACCATTTTATGTTCATATTGACAATATGGAAGTGTTCAGATGTCTCAATATCCTTATCAATAATTGTCTTTTCAATTATTGCCATTTTAGTGGTTATATATAGTTCCTTGTGGTTTCAATTTCCTTTTCTCTAGTGACTAATGATATTGAACATCTTTCATTTGCATTTTTGTCACTCTTGTCTATTTTTGGTGGAGTATCTGTTGTCCTCTGTCTGGGCCTAAGATACAGCCCTTGCAGCCGTCCCTTCTTTTCCTTGAAAGTTATCACGTGGTTGCTGCTGAGTAATTGCATCAGTCTTTTTTCTTTATAATTCTTTTCTCTCTGTACAATTTTGGGACTTCAACAATATTATTTCACTCAAAATTCATCCTCTCTGTCCTTTTCAGAACCTTGGGACCAGAGGTTGGAACCAGGAGCCATGGAGTACTATTCACAGATCTTCAAACCTAGTGGAGTTCACCCAGTTGAATTCTGAGGAAACAGATTCTGCGGAAGCATTGTTCTAGAACAGAAATATGAATCCGTCTACTACAAAGACAATATTGTTTTCCCCTTTTATCATAATACTTATTGGGGGTGTGATGAGTTATATAGTATGTCCATTGCTAACATGGAACATATTAATTCATCATGAGAAAGATATTTTCTGGATAATAATATCTAAAAGGAAATTATTCTTTTATGAAGAGTATTGAATAACAATAAAGAAATATTTAATAATGGTTTGACAGATATAGAAAATTTATTCATTTCTTAAAATTTCAACTTTAGTAAATTATGATATTAAAACATGTCTAAATGAGGATCTGTTAAGCAGATGAGGAGTATGGCTATAGTTTTTGGATTGAATAAGTCTATGTAAGACAAAACTAGGAAACCCAAAGGGACAGAGTTATAATATTCATTTAAAAATAGGAAGGAAATTTCATGGAGAATGCCTAAAATTATAACTTATTATTTTGCTGTGGCAATAACAGCTTCTATTTTAAATGGTCTGGAATGGCTTACCAGATGCCCTTTTTTGTCTGTTTGATTTTTTTCCTAGTTATCTGTTTTATTTACAATAGTTCACTACAGTTTTTATCTGTTATTTTTGCCATTGTCTTGTTTCAGCTTCCACTATACACATTATACTTTAAAGCATGAATGGCTAGCTTTTGTATCTGTTTTAGTCAGCTTTTGCATGGTGGCAACCAAAATATCTGACAGGAACAACTTAGAGGAGGAGCAGTTTATTTGGGGCTCACAGGTAGGCAGCTGACTTGATTGCTCTGGACCCAAGGGTGTGATGGCACAGCATGAGCTAAGGGACAAACAGAGGGAAACTGCTTAGAAAGGAGAGAGTGGGTTGGGGGGAGGAGCCACAGGAAGTATGAACCCATCCCAGGTACATCCCCAGTGATCCACTTCCTCCAGGCACCCCACCTGCCTACAGTTACCACCCACTCAGTCCATTCAAATGAGGATGGACTGATTAGGTCACAGTTATCATTATCTGATCATTTCACCTTTGACCATTTGCATATCAACAGGAACTCTTGGGGAAAACTCATAGCCAACCAGAGCAATACCTAAGTACTAAATTCAACTCACCTGTGTAAGTCTTCTTTAGATTTATTTAAGGAATTGCCATTAAAAAAAAAAAAATAGCACTTTGTTGCATGCCTGTCGTCCCAGCCCCAGGGGCCTGGGAGGCAGGAGGATCTGGAGTTGAAACCCAGCCTCTGCAATTTAGCCAGGCACTAAGCAACTCAGTGAGACCCTGTCTCTAATAAAATACAAAATAGGGCTAGGGATGTGGCTCAATGGTCAAGGGCCCCTGGGTTTAATCCCTGGTACCCCCCCAAAACAAAACACAACAAACAAAACCCCCCAAATAAACAAATAAACAAAAAATAGCACTTTGTAATAATTACTATTTCTCATCTGAGTGAAGGGCATTGAACTGAGCCTATCTTACCAGCACAGCTAAAATGGTGTGTGGAGAACAATGACAACACTGACACATTTATTTTCATTTTGGTTAAATTTATAATTGACCTTTAATCAAATCCTTTGCTTAAGGAATATTTTTTTTTCTTGTAATTGAATCTTGTTACATCTCTTTAATAGTCAGATAACAGTATTCATCCTGGACTTGTGGCTATCTTTTACTGTCCACTAATTTGCTAGATTGTGCTTTGAGAAGTCTTATAAAAATTTCCTCCATATGTCTTTGACAAATGTCTTCTGATGATCAATCATTTATATTATGGATTCTAAATTATAGATTATAATACTACTATTTCTATTATCTAGAGAATATTTACCTAGTGCTCACTATGCTGAATGCATTGTTTCATTAGGTTCTGAGATGGTCTTTGCCTTGAAAACTTTTTCATAGATATTAAATATTAAAGATAAGATTTCAAGACAGTAAATTTCAAATTCACCTAGAGACTAAAAGGTGGCAAGATGTCAGCTTCTGTCAAGTGTCAGGGCCCACACTGCCACTCCTGTGAGGTTCTGATGTCTTGAGCAGAATTCTCAAAGAATCTCATTGAATCAACAGATACTCATTATATTTTAACTCTGTGCCAATCACTAGAAATAACACTAAGGATGGAAGAGTGATTCTAACGATACGGTTCCTGTCTTTGGGATGTTCAATGTAGACATTAACTGAATAATCATGGATGTTCCACCCAAAAAGTGTTTTGAGAAAATCATTGATTGAAAACTCTGACAGTTATATTTTTGAGAATCATTCACCTTAAAATAAATTCTTTCTTGATTTTAATGCCTAGGAAGAGAAGAAGAAAGAAAGAAAGGAAAAGGAAAAAAAATACTCTTAAGAAGTTGATAAACCTTTTTAGAACTCTGTTTTCTGGTAGAAAGTCATTTAAGAGAAGGCCAGGAGAATACCATTTTCTTTTCTTTTCTTTTTCTTTTTAAATCAACTCTTCCATTATCTAAATAAAACACTGCCAATGTAAAGGGCAATGTGGAATTTTATTTGTATTTTAGAAATAAGGAAACCGACTCACAAAACATGGAAATAAATGGTGAAATTGAAATTGTAGATTATATAGTCAATGTCAGCTCTGTTCAAAATCCTTGATGATAAAATTTCCATCTTCATTATCCCTTCATACCATCTCTCTAATTTGTAATTGGTTTTAGAGCCAGTTTAAAGTTTTAATGGTACCTATGTGTCTTAGGTGAGAGTTCCTTAAAATCAGAATGCAAAAATTTAATGGATGTGATTAATTTGCAAAGTGATCTCTGGTGAGCAAAACTGCGAACAGCAGGAGGAAACAAGGAAAAAGGGCTGAGCAGAGATGTAGTCTCAGCTGGAGACATGCTTCACTCTGATTGCACGGGATGCTCAGGGGCACAACCCGCACCACAAAGTTAGTTGATAGAAGTTGACTGATGGAAAGAAACCCACTGGTATCCCTATGCCAGTCGGTCTTTGTTAGAGGGTGGTTTCTCAAGGAAGGGGCCATGAGAACGTAACAGTCAACTCTCAAAGCAGCTGACAGATAGGTGTGCCAGCAGGTAAGGGATTCTGGGCAGGGGACTTGTACTGTTCATTATGTGTTTTTATTTTCAAGCAACTATAATCCACAAAGCCATACTTAATGCTGTCAACTGAGTTTCTTGGAATTCACATTTATGTATTTTCCAGGTTCAGTTATGAGTATGTGGTAATTGCTAATGACTGAGTATAAATCACCTAGAAGCTCAATAACTAGTGAGGCAGAAAAGCTATTTTGTGGAAAGATAAAGATTAGTTTTTGCCTGATTGATCAGTGACTTGTCTGGTATTACACCCAATGCCTTAATTTTCCAGTCCTTTAGTTAGCACTTACTATGAAAATGTGGCCTAATATAATTGCAATAATACTTTGTAAGCTCTATTTTATATGACTTGTTTACTCCTAATTATCATGTTGTTTGGCAGTGTGGAATTGTCAGGTGTTGTGGGAAGTCACCAGGTGGTTTTCCTATCTGAAAAAAGACTGCTTTGGGAGCATGGTGTTTTGGAATCTTCTGCCATTTTCTTTCTTCCTTTATCATTGGTGCAAGAATGAGGCCTGCAGTGGTATATAGCACACTTGATTTTAAATAATTTACACATACCTTTTACCTAAAGAAAATATTCAGCAAATGTGAGGTGAATCAAACCTGTTGGGCTGGGGTAAAGAATGTTAAGTCTAATACAAAGATTTTCTTAGATAAGAAACTGGTCACATAGTCTTGATTACACTGGTTAATTTAGTAAGTGGAGTCCCCCCACCCCCCAGTATGGTATTTGTGCTTGATTAAACACAAAAAGCAGAAAATTTTGTTATTTTCCTTCTGATTTGCTTCTCTCTGGTTATGTTTATACTGACTACTGAAACAACAGAGTTCTATTCCCAGACAGCTGGCTGAGTGTTAAATGCAGTGTCTCTGCCACCCTTGTCTATATGAAGGGGTATCAGTATTTCATTTGAAACAGTATTTCACTATGGGTTTTATCCTATGATTATCTAAATTAGGGTCTATGTTTAGCTGAGACAATAACAAGTACAACAACCTACAGTTTACGAAAGCCAAGGATAACTTGAAAAGTCACAGATGAAAGAGATCTGAGATTCCCCCTTGTATTTATACTTTTATATGCCTTTTTTTTTAACTAGCTACATTTTGAGGAAATATAAGTATTTCTTCTGGAACAGAATCCACAGTTATAGTTCACATGGAAAATATGAAACGAAAGTAAACAGAATAAGAGAAAGACTATCAAAGGCAAATTAGAGTTCTAGTATAAAAATATTATAGAAAGAGTTTTGCAAAGCACTAAAATCATAAAAACAGATACTGTTTCCAATAAATGTAAACTTTAAGAAGTTGGATAGTTAATAACAACAACAAAGTTTCATTTCATGGTCCTTTTAAGAAACCATAGTCTATTTGTAGACATTGGGAAACAGTAAATGCACCCTTGTGGCCATAGGCACTACATCTAAAACCAGCATGTTTCTTTGAGACTTAGGATACATTGACAATGGAGTTGTCAATGGAGTTCAATGTGTTTCTTCACTAAAGATTAAGAACACTTGGAAAATATAAATTAGAACTCCATAATTCTAACGTATCATTTGGCACATTAATTGAAGAAATTATAGAGGAGTGTGTTGCGAAATACAACAGGAATATACCATACATTTTTAACAATCAAAAAGGTAAAAGATTTATAATTTCATTCTTGGGAGGTAATGGAAAAGAATTTCTTAGCTCTGCAATTCACTAATTTTATTTTTCTCTTAGAAATTAAATGTATCAAATTTATTTGAGAAAATTATATGCTAAAATAATATATACTTTGTAAGAAAGAGATTTAGCATTTGAATGTTTTACTATATCTGTACTGATTTATGAAAATGAATATGGTATCATTTTGTCTATCCAGCGTCATTAGTCTGAGTCACTTGGAGAACAAATATTTTTTAATTAGCTGAAGATTTATCCTTTTAAGTTCTACAAGGATTTGCTTAAGATTTTTTAATTGTAATTTTTATCACATTATCTCTTTTTTTTGTTAGGCATCTAAGATGTTTGTAATATTTTTTCTATCACAAATGATACTTCAGTGACTTCTTATACAAATGTTCTAAATTTGATTATTCTTCTTTTTTATAATGGAAACATAATTTGCAAATATTTATAGGGTCCATTATGATAATTAAATGCATATATTCAATGTGTAATAATCAAATCAGAGTAATAAGCATTTCTATCCCTTTAATCATTAATGATTTTTAATGTGTTGGGAATTTTGTACTATTTTATCATTTAAAAATATATCGTAGGACCCTTACTGTCCTGCTTTATATCTGTCTTTTCCTCTGCCCTTTCATTCTCTAGTAATCACTATTACATCCCATTCTTCTACAAGACTCCAATTTTAGTGCCTGCATATGAGTGAGAACATGTTGTATTTGTCTAAAGTTTAAATATTTGATAGAAAAATTTTCTAAAGTATGTGTGTGTGTGTGTGTGTGTGTGTGTGTGTTTTCTTGGATTACAGAGTGATGAATATAACATTGCCACCATATCGAAAGCAAATATCATGGTTTTGGCATTGACTAGAATTAGGACTGTAGTTTTATCATTAGAAGTTTTGGTGAAAGTTGTTCAAATTTGAGTCTCAGGATGGTTTTGTTTGTTTGCCTTTGATTTTTTTGTTTTGTTTGAGTCTCTCATATAGATATTGGTGTATATTTCCTGGAATTTTTATAAAAATTGACCTTGACCTTGAACAAGGTTCCTAGCAGTCATCCATTCCTTAGATGACTCATGATCTTTATTGTGAATAGTAAAGTTGGGAGATTTGGATTGTATGACCCTGTAATAATTGAGTTAGAGGCTTTCTTTTTTAGTTCCTTTGTATGATTTAACATTTTTTCCTACTTCTTTTACCATCTATCCTAAAATTTGCTCCTTCTAATTTACTATTAGCCTTGTAAAAATACATATATAAAACAAAAATAAATAAATAAATAAATAAATAAATAAATAAATGAAAGAGTCAACTAAAACGTAATTCTGTAAATTTCTATATTAAGGTTTACATCTGTACTGCTTAGTTCAGTAGGTTCTAACCCTATTTTAATTTTAATTAAGATTAAGAACTCAAATCTTTAGTTTCCTATTTCAGATACTCACTAAACATAGTAGTGACCAGCTAACATACTGGATAGTACAGAGAGACACTCCATCATTACAGAAAATTGTACTGGACAGAGCTGGCCACAATGTTTAAAGCCCTGTATTTGTATCATGCAATTCTAAAGATGAATGTAATATGGTTCTGGATTTCATGTAGCATATGTCTAGTGAAAGAAATAAGATATTTTGAGGAAATGTTTGGGATATGTAAAAAAAAATGTTATTAATACAGATGATGATCATATGCAAAACACTGGAGAGTTAGAGTAAATGGTTCATAATAAAAGGAAGAAAGAAACAACTATGCTGAAACTCAGAACAAAATTAACCATATCTGTGACCTTTCCAGTGTATCAAAAATTATAGCATATTCGAGCCCAACCTGCAAGAAAAGATAAGAATAGTCAATTGTACAATTCATAATAATGCTATATTAATCTTGAAGATGAGTTTATTTAAAAAAATGTACTGTGAATATCTATTATTTTAATAACTGAAATTAAAATTTTATTTAAATGTTATCACAACTTTTGTAAAATTTAACACTTTCTGCTCCTTTTCCATCTTCCTGTCATCTCTTTCCTTTCTTGTCTTTTTTAGGTCTATCACACTAAAAGGATCTCTATCTTCTTGTTTAAACCCAATGTATTCTTCAGACTTTGAATACCCTTCTGTCTAACTTATCTTAGGTATTGCCTCATTTTTTAATTTTTTTTCCTGTGTCTTAAGAGTACTTTCTTTACTATTTTCCGTTTGGCCTATAAATTATATATAAGATTTCCGCATCACTTTTTTGTCACTTCCTTTTTAAACAAGTTTTCTGAAAGGATAGCTTTCATTTGTTCTCTCTTAATTCCTCACTTATAATTAACTATTTGACTCTGAAATAATTCCTTACCTCACCTCATTAAATTGATAATCTTTTACCAAGGTCTCCAAATATGGGTAACAATTACTATTGGCAATTCTAGCACATGCTTTATGACTTTCCTTTTTTGGTAAATATGTTGACCACTACATTCACCAATCTGTATTCAACCCGTGTATATATAACCATTATGTATGTGTTTGTGTGTATATACACATATATGACTATTCATTAAATAATTATTTCCACAATTACTTGTCATAGGCAATTCACGTTTTGCTTTAACCAACTGATCATCTCATCAAAATTCCTTTGTCCTCTTCCATATACATATTTCCTCCCTTGGTCACTTGCACCACTGTCTATTCATGTTCCCAAGACAGAAGCCTAAAAAACTCCTTTTTTTTAATATTGAAAATAAAATGGTATTTGGTTAGTATTAATGGATACCCACTTAAAATCCCTCTGATCCCATGCATCCTCTCCATGCCCACCATCATTGACTTAGTACAAGATTAAACTTATTTGAAAAGCCTCTGACCTTCAGTTCTTATCCTCAAAATCATTCTTCACACTACCTCCAGGGTGATTTTCCTAAAATCAAATCAAACTATGTCATTCTCTGCTTCCTTTTCTCTTTATTTTTAACATAGTTTTCTGCTAAAGCTCTCTGATAGTTTTTCTCACTTTTAAAAATAACTATCGCCTAACTAAACGTTTTGTCTTGTTAAACAAAGCAAAACAGAATTTTCAAGGTTTTAGTACTTCAGTGAGAATGTCGGGAAAGTATCCATATATAATACTTTTCAGTGTTATTCCATCTTGAGAGCCTCTCACAGTCACTACTGCCAACTCCATGCTGGGTCTTGCAGATACTGCTTCTCAGATAAATTTTGAACCCACTCAATACCCATTCTCTTATACAATATTGAGAAAGTGATTAAATATAAATTACAATTAAACATACCAAATATCATTAAAATTTTAGGGAGGACAATGTGAAAATCAGCAAGGAAAATTATAAAAGCAAAGACGAATTGGTTTTATGATTCCAAATCTTGCTGCCCTCTTTGTTTATAACAAGTTTTATGGGTCTCTTAGGCCAACATTTTACATGAAGAGAGAAATAGGTTTCTGGCACAGCCCTTCCACTGCTCTACTGCCTTTTGAAGAAATGAGCCAAGAACTACTGTGGTGCTGGTTTTTCCATCACATTTTTATTGGCTTTTGATTATCTTTACAGAGACTGATGCCAGGCTCTGGCAGAACTTGAATGTGGGCTCACGGTTATGGATACATGATCCACATCTAAAAATCCAATAAGAACTCAGGTTGGCAGGGAATATCCTGGCAGATTCGATAATTATCTTGATGATGTGAAAGTTATGTTTTAACTTTCATATTAAATGGATGTGGATGATACAAACTACTCTTAGAAGGACTCAATACTTCCTGGCCATTGTGAATAAGAAAGTTGCTCAATAAGACAACTGAGTTTAATTTTTGGTAAACAATGGGCTCAAAAGCCTAATTATCATCAATATCATCAGTGAGAAATGTTGAGTGATTAGTTACTCTAAAGTTTCTATCAAAAACAGTATCCAATATTCTTTCGGTTTATTTATGCCAAATAACTCCACATAGCGTCACTCAGGTTAAAAATCTGAAGATCTGTCTTGTAGCTAATTCATTATGGGCTGGGGGAAGGGAAAACATGGGGGCCAAGAAGTGCCACATTAATGAAAAATCATGAAGAATCTTACCATTTATAAAATATACATCAATTTATATCTTGTCTTAAAGAATAAAATGTGCCCTTATAAACTGAGACAGATTCTCTAAGAAGCATATAAAACATGCTGAATTTTTTTTTCAGATCTCACTTGGATTAAGCCTTTCACATCATAAACATCTCTGTTAATTGGCCCTATGTATGTACCTATTGTGATTTTTATGTATATGGAAATAATCCTAAAGCATTTCATAGAACTGAGGATCCTTATATTATTAGACTTTATCTTTAGTATAGTTTTAATGTCAAGGTTAATTTAATGGTAATCAAAATCTTTTACGATTTTCAAATGAGTATACTCTGGATTTTAACCTCCACCAATAAGCATATTTCATTGAATTACAGAGCTAAAAAGGACCTTGGAACTCACATCCCTTATTAATTTTAATCCCGTTTATGAATCAGCATCACCTGGGGAGTTTTTTTTTTTTTTTAAAGAATGTAGAGCTCCTGGAATTACTTAAATTTGATTAAAACCTGAGAATCAATGTTTTTAAGAAATTGATGTTGCTGATTCTGGTGGACAGTTTCAGAAACTTAGAATAAATTTATTCTTTCCAGCATTCAGAAGACTAAGGCAATGGAAAATTATTTCCCCAAATAATGTTGCAGATCAGAGACCAGGTTTTAAATCTCTGAATTTTTAATCCAGTGTAATTTCCACCAACAAAATAGAGGAAGTCCTATATTCTCTCAAAGAAGTGGATTACCCAAAAGGAATCATCAGAAAGAGTTAACAGTGTATGAGTTTCTGTGATTTCAGTATTATGGGTGTTATTTTTGTTTTTTTTTTTTTTTTAAGAACAAACTAGTTTGCTTCTATCTTAGCTGCTATTGGGCCAAATTCTAAATTATAATTTTGCTTGAAATTTACTGACATAAATTGAAGCCATGCTAATAAACACATTATTTGTGATAAGAGCAAGCATGCCATTGTTAATAATAACATGCATATTATCCTAGTGCTTTACTTTCTCTAGGAGACTCAGCATGATATTTTCCTTCAGCTTTCAGCTTTGTGGTTTTATCAGCTGGATTTTCAACTGTCATTGAAATGCAGCATTATGTTCTAAAAATATATTCACTTATTCCATAATACAACATTCCTAAGACATGAGTAATCACTTCATATGCTACTGCAAAGCTACAGTGATATTAAATTCTAGCCAAGTCAGTAGGTTCAACTAGAGCAGCCATTATATGAATCATAAATTTTGACAAAGGACCCATATAATGCCTTTTTTTTTTTTTGACCTCTGGAGAACCATGCATTAATATAGCAGCTAATATTTATGCTGATCTTTATTAATTTCTGCATATTGTTATCCCTTAGTTTTACCATAGATATCACGATGATGATAAGCATTCTGAACCATTCATATGTTTCATTGTTTAGCTCTAAGTGGTTTTGGTGGAAAAGCATTATGGGTTCTTAAAGAATGATTTGTTTACAATAGTAATTATTTACTCTCATGCTGAATTGAAATTGCAGCTCTCTCTATGGGAAATCATTGCTATTCTATTATTTACTGGTCCTAGCAAGTACCATTAAACTTTGATAAAGCAAGCAATCCTTTTATTTGTGGCATTGTAACCTGCCTTCTAAAATGTACCCTTCAGTGCACTTTTCTGCTCTTAAATGAAAGAGGCAGAGGAATATCTCTGATCATTAAGTCCTCACAGTGTGCTTTGCAAACTTACTATTAGAATTGATAATCATAATATACAACAAAGGAATAGAAGCCTTTGACAGTGCCAACTTTGTTCCTTAATAGCAGATTCAGATTCGCTGGGACCATTGCAAAATGAAAAGTAGAAATAGAACATCTCAACCATTATTTAGTCTGAAGAGTTGTACATTGTAAATCAGAGTTTGGGCCATATCTGTCCTGACCCTTGTTGATGATCTTAAATTTCTAGTGTCAACTCTTCTGTTATCTTTAGATTTCTATTAAAAACAAAGAGAAAAACTGGACACAGTGGTACATGCCTGTAATCCCAGTGGCTTGGGAGACTGAGACAGGAGGATCACAAGTTCAAAGCTAGCCTCAGCAAAGGCAAGGTGCTAAGCAATTCAGTGAGACCCTGTCTCTACATAAAATACAAAAAAAGGGCTGTGTATGTGGCTCAGTGATTAAGTACCGGAGTCCAATTTCTGTTTACACACTCTCTGCCAAAAAAAAAAAAAAAAAAAAAACCTAAAAAAACATAGAGAGGATATTCTATTTAATAGAGTTTTAATCTTACCTAGTAAAAAGAAATGTTAATCAGAACACAGATTCCCTGAGGATTCTAGTTGATAAAACTATGTAAACAGTAAGTAAATAACAGCAAACAGTGGAATAGAGATGCCTGATCAAACTCATCCTTGTACAATGTTCCTCTCATACCCACTCAAGTTCTCTTGACTTGACTATCCTTAGGGTTCAGACAAGAAAGAAATGATTCAAACCTTAAATAATTGAGGTTTCAGGAATTTTTTTCTGTTCTTATGTTGTCAGAGGCACAAATAATTAGGGAAATAATCCAATCTATTGAAGTTTGTTCTGAGATGTTTTACAGATATGAAGCAGAATGAATGAACCCAAACTGTTCAGGTATCCCATAATATCATTTATTGTGTTTTATTTTTTTAATTGATTTTATTTGTTTAAAAATACACGACAGTGGAATGCATTACAATTCTTATTACACATATAGAGGACAGTTTTTCATATTTTTGTATATAAAGTATGTTATCTATTATGTTTTAAAATTATATTTCTAACTATGAAGTAAAATTTTCAAATATAAAATATATGCATGGTATGCAGAATGATGACTCAAATGCACATTTTGTTCAACATTTGGTTTTAGAAAATTGTTATCCTTCTTGAAATCTCATATATAATTCTGAATTGCATACCATTTTCTCTCTGCTCAGAGGAAATTAAATAATAAATTTATGTTTAACATTCATTTGCTTTGCCTTTTGACTTTTACTATATGTATCTCTGTATCAAAACAATATATTATTCAATTTTTGTGCAGTCTAAAAATAGGTATTATATTGCATGCGATTATCTGATTTGCTTTTTAATTTTGTTATAAACTATGTTCCTGATATTCATTTTTATTATTGTTTGAGAATGTAGTGCATTCATTTTTACTGTTGTGAAGTGTCAGCAATAGATGAATGTGTTCTAATTTGCTTATTCTTGTGCTATGGTACATTTATATGGTCTCCATAACTGTTAAATCTTAGTCTAAGCATTTTTGCCCAAATGCACATGTGTTGTAGCTCTCTGTGGTAAATATTGAACACTGAATTATTCGGTTATAGTTTCAGCTTTGTTGGAGAATATCAATTCATTTTCCAAAATTCTTAATGCAATTGGCATTCATGGCATGACTTTATAAAAGTTTCATTTGTATCACATTACTTAACACTTGAATTGTCAAACTTTCATATTTGCCAATTTTGTAGGTATTAAAACTTATTTGCATGGTGATTTTAATTTTCAATTTTCTTATTGCTATTGAAGTTGAGTATAATTTTGTATTTATTTGGTGTTTATGGTTGCCATTTATGATTTTTTCAGTCTTGTGCCATTTCATGTTTTCACAGCTTTTTATATTAGGTTGTGTGCATTTATAATAAACTTGCAAGAGTTCCTAATACATTTTGGATACTAACATTTCCCACTTTACAACTTAGTTTTACTTTATCAATGGTATTGTTTGATTCCATAAAATTTTAGTAGTCATTTCCTTTGTGTGCCTAACTTTGTGCATCTTATTTAAGGCACTTTTCTCTGCCCACATAACACTAAACTTGTATATTATCTTTTAAAGGTTTTTATAGCTTGTATGACACTTGCAAATCGTACAAACCTGATTTTGTATGTGATGTGAGGAAAGAATCTAGTTTATGTTTTTATAACAATAAATAGTGGTCTCAGTACCATTTGTTTAAAACTTTATGTATAAAGTTTTCTTTCTCTACTTATGTATAAAGCCAGTTCTGACATAAATCAAGTTTCATATGTGTGGATATTTTGGGGGGAGTGTGTGGCAAGTGGAAGACTGTCTGTATCATTCAATTGGATTATACCTGCCCCAATATCAGACTTTTCTTAATTACTATAACTTTCTAATACCTCCTTATATTTAGTAAGGCAAATATTCTCACCTTTTTATTTTTTTCAAGAGCTTCTTACCTATTTTGAGGTCTTTGTAATTGCAAATACATTGTTTAGCATTTGGAATTCCACAAAAATAATCCTCTGAGATGTTGAATGACAGTGGTTTCAAACTACTGTCAACTTAGAAAGCATTGTTATCCCTAAACAATTGAGACACTGGGCTCATTCATTGCCCATAGTGTATTTTTGTATATTTTTGTTTTTTAAATGTTTTTTAGGATTATATATCTATAAAAATTTTATAAATTTTTATAGATATGTAAAATGGGTATTCTTAAATTTTTCCTGGTTTATGAATTTTACATTTTTAGGGTAACTTATATCTTTAAAAATGAAAATTTTGGTTCATAAATTTTATTTTTTAGAAGAGTTGTAGATCTATAGAAAAATTAAAGAGATTTAATGCAGTTTCCATATACCTGAACACACTCCACAAAGTGCCCCCGTCAGCAAAATCTTATCATATTTCTTGTTATCAATGAAACAATACTGATAGAATAATATTAACTGAAGTCCATACCTTATTCAGATTTCATTAGATTTTATCTAATATCCTTTTTCTCTTCCAGGATTCCATCCATGATACATTTAGTCATCATGTGTCTTTAGGCTTCTTGTGGTTGTGACAGTTTCTCAGACTTTCCTTGATTTTGATGACCTTTACTTGGATGTTTGAAGGATTACTTACTGGCCAAGTATTTTGTAGAATGTCCCCTAGTTAGGATTTGTGTGATGATTTCCTCATGATAAAACAAGGATTACAGAATTCATGGGCGTTCTTATATTTTTCCTGGTTTATCTATGTATCTACTTTAAAGTGAACCCTAATGGATTGTGGAAAACAGATTGTTTTAATCAAATGTGGTAGATTACATTTTGTGCAGGAATTAAAAATTCTTTCCTTCCTCAAATTCAGCTTTATTAGCATTAAGCTTTGTCGAAGTTGCCTAAAACAGCCACATGTCAATTTTATAACACAACGAGGAAAGATGCATCTTTTCTTGTGAAATAGTCCTGCTCCACTTCCTGTGATTTACCTGGTTCTCCTGCCTTTCTTCCTTGCTGTTTGTTTTCTGTTTCATTCCCAAGTTTACATTCTCCTGCTTCTTCAATACAGACTGTTCCACATGCTCTTCTTTATCCCTTCTCCTCTAAATATTTCTACTGTCCTCTTTTTTCAGATTTTGTCACTGTGTTTTTTTTTTTTTTTTTGAGAATTCTTTCCAAAATTTACTCATGTATTTCAATGCCTGAAAATTATAAACTAGGTATAATATATTTAAATAAAAAGTCTAAGGCCAGCTGGGGCATGGTTGCAAATGTCTATAATCCCAGCAGCTCAGGAGGCTGAGGCTGGAGGAGGATTGTGAGTTCAAATCCAGTCTCAGCAATTTGGTGAGGCTCTAAGCAACTCAGTGAGATCCTGTTTCTAAATGAAATACAAAAAAAATCTGGGGTATGGCTCAGTGGTTGAGAGCACCTGAATTCAATCCCCGGAACTAAAAAGAAAAAAAAAAAAAAAGTTCCAGGCTCATCTTTTCTTCCCCTCCAAATTAATCCTTCCTGATATTAAGTATAAATATTTCTCTTACTATTCTCCTAGTTAACAGGCTGAAAAATTTGAGGTCAGTTTTGATTTGTCTTTCATATATGAAAAAAAAAATCAGCTGGTGCATGTGAACTGTGGGGCTATACCAGACACTGAAGACTTAAAGAATAAGAAGACACATGCTGAGCACTCAGAGCCAGCTCACAGACAAGGAGCCATCTCTCATTCTATCCAGAACAGAAGTCCAAAGAGCAAGGATGCACAATACTTTTTTATTTTAATTCTTCTTTTCAATTCCTAAATCTCTACTGAGATACAAACATGCCTTAATTCCACTTCTATTCCCTTAAACAGACATCTGGAATATATCTACATACTGAAAAACAAGCTTTTCTTTAAAATTACTGCTCTAGGAATATTGCTACCTTACTAAATCATGGTCAATGAGATGCCTTAAAGTTCTAAACCTGCTGTGAAAAGCCTTCCTCAAAATGATATCAATGTCTATTTATTTCAACGTAGATCGCTACTGGTCTCTTAAATTCCCCCCAAATGTATTGATTACATTCAGTCAGTATTACTTGACAGCAAATTGGAATTTTACTTAGATTTTTACCTTAATAAGAAATGTGTTTCAGAAAACAGATAATCAGCCCTTTAGGTTTCCTTCAGCAATGTGCTAATCTGCTCACAATGTTTAACTCACTAATCCAAGTAAGGGAAGTCAGGAAACTGTTTTCTTAACCTACTCCTGACCTATTGTACTGTCATGGGACTGTCTGCTTTTTCTTGTTTGCTTGCTGTAAAACAATAATCATTAAATATTTAATTCGTGACTATCAGGTGAATTATATTCATTGTAGACAATTTAAAACCTTTGTTGTTTAATTACACCAAGTAGTGAAAACTATCTTTAGCTGGAATTACATGCTGACTCTTGTTTGCTTTTCCTCTCTCTTCAAGCAGTATATATGCCAGACAAAGCACTTTATATTTATTTTATTTTATTTATTTATGTGTGGTGCTGAGAATCAAGCCCAGTGCCTCACACATGCTAGGAAAACACTCTGTCGTTGAGCCACAACCCCAACCCCTAGCTACTACTTTTTTGAGGAATATTTTGATCTTAATGTAAGAGGAGACACAAAATAGTTAAACTTAGTTTGAAAAACTCAGGAAGTGTTGTCCAAGAAAAAGAAGGTGTGGGTAAAACTTAGGCCAACATGCCACATTTAATAAGCTATCAAACAGGAGAAAAAAATATCAATTTCATTGAAAATATTTCCATAGTTTTCAGACTAGAATTGGTGAAAAAAATAAACAAGTCAATTTTAGTTTACCATGTAGTAAAGAATTTCCAGCAGCTAGTAACTCAGTAGTGGGACCACAATGGGAAGGAATGACAGACACCAGGGTGGCAACTTGATTCTCCAAGTCCAAAGATTCTTAAATACCTAATTAAATTGATAGAAAGGAAAAGAAAAAGTCTACATTCCAACAATTATTCCAGGTGTGACATCATTAAATTTGGTAATTTTGTTATTTCTATCTCCCAGTCACTAAGGAACATTTAACTATATATTTTAGACTCTGTGGATTGGAATTCACCCAAGGTGATGTATTCCTTTCTTGAGAGAATTATGTAAAGGTTGGGATTTTTGATTTTTTTTTTTTTTTAAGACAAAACCACAATGTTACAAGGAGCACTTTCAGTCATTGTGCTGCTTAACTTTGCTAAGCAAATCTGTGACTGCCTGGAGGGAAAGTGACTTTCATTTGCTGCTGACCCTCTGCTGTTGTCTGCCTTAACATGCTAAAAAGCTTTTGGAGTTAGGAAAATTTGATCCCAGAAATATATTTGGAAATAGCATTATTCTGACTTCAAGGAATGAACTCAGTTACCTAAATTGTTACCTTGTCATTGCCTATTAAGATGGAAGGGCTCAGGATCTATCTTAAGTCACTTACCTGCTTGCTGACCTATTTTATTTAACACTATCATCTAAAGTGGAAAGAAACCCAGGACTTTGTTTTATGAAAGCTTCTTAAAGCTTCTTGTTAAAGTTTTGGGATTTACAAATATCTCAGATGTCAATTATCAAATGTAGTTTCCGAATTGTATTAAGAAAATAATTTTCTCTATCAGTTATTTATCCACCTAAAATTTCCACTTGTCTGTTAATTTGTATCCTCTGTTATTTTTTAAAAATTGTGTTTAATCCCCACAGAGTTATCTATACCTTCTCTCCAGACTTTTTTTCATTTCACTCTTGAATTGTAGAATTGTTTTGAACAAGCTCCCCTACATCCTTAAGCACCTTACACCTGCTCACATTACCTAAAACTCCTGCCCCTCAAAGACCCAGCCATGGAAAGTACTTCTTTTCTACCTTCCATATGCCATGGGTTCTCAGAACAAAGTTAA